>NC_064646.1:483213996-483823163 GCF_023864345.2 Schistocerca serialis cubense | reverse complement strand
TCCTAATACATCACTAATACATCGCTTTCTCGCCCCTCTACTATACCGGATGATGTATAACAACGACCAGCCAGTATCCACAACATCACAGAGAAGGTAGAAATAATCGACTTCCTCTCTGATGAATATCCGGTATCCACATGATCACCTGGTATCATAGCCTGAAGATGTTCAAAAATGGTTCAAATGGCTCTGAGCACTATGGGACTTAACATCTGTGGTCATCAGTCCCCTAGAACTTAGGACATCACACACATCCATGCCCGAGGCAGGATTCGAACCTGCGACCGTAGCGGTCATACGGTTCCAGACTGAAGCGCCTAGAACCGCACGGCCACACCGGCTGGCGCCTGAAGATGTACTTGCCACAATGTTAGCTGTATTAATATTAATATCTTGTAGTTGTTTTTGTTTTCAATTACTTCATGACCCAGCGTATTTCAAGCCATTAACTGTGTTTTCTCACTGAATTCTGGATTCAGAGAATGTGGTCGACTGTGTAGTTGTTTTCCTACAGCATTACGTATCATAACTTCAGGAAGTGGGTTAGGTGCCTACTCATGTAGGTGAAATGGTGTACGTATATCTCAAGACATTTGTGACAGGAATTTGAGCTTCGCTTCTTTACTACTGTAGCTCCAGTTTTTTTAACCTCTGCTCCACATTCCACGATCTTTGGAACGACGATGAGATCCCATCTAGACTAGACACGTCTATGTGCATCTTCCGTGATATATTGCCAATGCTCACTGTCACATTATGAAACTTCATCCAGCTAATTTAAAGATTATTCCGGAATGGGACTTAAATTCGTAAATACCAATATGATTGTTTCCGTGGCATGAGTAGTAAAAGCACGTAAGGGGTGGTTGTGCGCAACCGTAAGGTACAAGGTTCGAGACCCGACGGTATAAGAACTGTTAACAGTTGCAGTTTAATTTGTGAAGAGAGGAGGGTTGTGGCGTCCAGTTAATAATCACCAACTTATGTATGTGATTTAAGTTACATTCAGTACCTCTGAATGTTTTCACGGAGTGATGCTGTTGCTGGTAATACATGCACCACAATTGGACAATGAAAACAGGCAAGAGGCTAATACCACGTTTTCAACTCTCCATTGGTTTCATTCTACACTCACACAACCACTAACACGAAATTTCACAGCAAAAGCGCTCATTAGAGCCATATAAACCGTACACTTACAGAATGGATGAGGAAGGTTAGGGTTTAACATCCTACTTACGATGGTATAAGAGATAGAGTACGAATCACTATTGGAGGAGGAAATCAGTAACATTCTTTTTTTTTCAGAGGAACCATTGCGCCGTTTCCTTAAACGATTTCGAGAATATCCTGAAAACCTAAATCTAAATTTGGATGACCGATCAGGAGTTTGAACAATTGTCCTTCCAATTGCGACTACGTCTATTCTAGTCAGTGCTCCATTTAACTCGATACAGCAAGAGATCCGACACTTACATCCATATATTAGGGGAAGGCAACAGCAAACAGCCTTTAGTACGTCCGATGAAGCATTACGTGAAATTTTAAACAAACTAAAAAGGTTACTTTACTACTACAATCGAACAGGCACTGAGAGTGTGAGAGCAGACAATAGCGAAGACATTTGCTCTCAGAAGCACATTTATGGAAAAGCGAAAGGATGTCAATGCTTTACAGATAGAAGGAACCCTGACGAGTTACATGAACGCCATTACAAATTTTAAGCCATTTATAACACAAATTGCGTGATATTCTTCTGTACTCTACAACAACGCTTGCAGTGATAACACAGAGTGACTTCGGACTAAACACACGTTGTGTAAGTAGGCTGCTTAGGTTTTTATATTGGTAACGCCACGTAGCGCTCCGTATGAAAATCACTGGCTGTGCTGTGTGCAGTCTGTAGCTGGTTTGCATTGTTGTTGACCATTGTAGTGTTGGGCAGTTGGCTGTTAACAGCGCGTAGCGTTACGCAGTTGGATGTGAGCCGCCAGCAGTGGTGGATGTGGGGAGAGAAATGGAGGAATTTGTAATATTGGATATCATGGACTGATACATATATATTATGAGTTTTGAACACTATTGAGGTAAATACATTGTTTGTTCTCTATCAAAGTCTTTCATTTGCTAACTATGCCTACCAGTAGTTAGTGCCTTCAGTAGTTTGTATCTTTTATTTAGCTGGCAGTAGTGGCGCTCACTGTATTGCAGTAGTTCGAGTAAGTAAGATTTTTGTGAGGTAAGTGATTTGTGAAAGGTATAGGTTAATGTTAGTCAGGGCCATTCTTTTGTAGGGATTATTGAAAGTCGGATTGCGTTGCGCTAAAAATATTGTGTGTCAGTTTAAGCACAGTCATGTATAATTTTTCTAAGGGGACGTTTCGGACGTTTCAGTTGCAGCTACAAGCCTAGCACAGACACGAATTTCCTCCTTTTCAAACCAACCTACGTCGATGTTAACCTCTTCAGGGCGCGCAACCTTGATGCATTGATTGCATTAAGGGCAACATTAGCATAAACAGGGTCAGTTGTGTGATCACAGTAGCTGCTCCTTGCAATAATACTGAGAATGTAAGCACACTTGTAGGCGCGTCGTCGCTGTGGAGGCTATATCTCATATATGGTGGTGCAGGTGCCATTTGCTCCGTTGTTTGGCTTGCTTCCATCAACAACACCACCACGCGAAACCAGTAATTAGTTCCCGGCCATCGGTATTGGCAACAGGAGTCAGCGTTGCAAGTCACGGCTAATTTAATCGCTATTATGATACAAGGTTCGTGTTGTAGCTGTTGCGCAGTACTGAAACAGCAGCTTTACTAAATTTATTCTAGTGCATTCGAGAAATAGTAGACACAATACTCTAAAAACCTACAAAATTAAAATAGCCGAACTAAACAACGTCAGGCTACTTCATTATCTTCATATTTACAACACGAGACACTGCACGTGAGACCGAATGTTTATGCTCCACCCCCGCCCTCTCCACTTCATAGTTCTCATCTACATCAACTTGCATCTCAACTTCCATGTGCTACTTAATTGTTGTTACTACATCTATTTCAAAATTTAGGGAATGACACAGTGCTCCTGGGAACATTACGTGTTCCCTGTTCTCGACATACGAGCATACGTCCAGCATTGTCGAACAGTTATCGCTTAGGTAGTCCAGGTGTTATTGTGTGGAGAGACATAATGTTGCATGTGCATTCAGATCTCCAAGTATTGAAATGTCTCGCTTTTTGCGATGTGCAAGGGACCATCATGAATCCCCATGACTTAAGTGTAATTTTTGGCCTTGAATAAAAGTGTCGTTCCTGTTCGTCCCATTGCACATTTCTTTCAGCTACCTATTGTGCTATACTGTAACAGTTCTTTCTACGTACGGTCCAAATTTCATCGAGCTGTGTGACACATCATACGAAACACACTTTTTTCTTTAAGTTTTGTACATCAGTATAGGTTGCCTCCTTACGCTCCTCATACTTACATATATTTCTCAAAATAAATCATTGGTGTTGTACTATCCATGTACGATTAAAATATGCTATAGGTGTATTTTATTACGCCATTCATGTGTCCCGGTTCGTTACTAAAAACCAAAGTCCCGTAGAGGCCTGAATTTACACTCTAATTGGAGATAGCTAACTGCAATTATTGTTCACAGTTTGTTCAATAACGACGCTAAATTTTATGGTTAAAAAGAGTTCATTTGGTTTGGTTTGTTTGGTATTCGCAGTTTTCGCCAGGTTGTTGCATTTTCGCTATTAGCAATTCGTGTGCTCTTCTGTAAGGAAACTTATACCTGCTTATTCATTATCTTCATATTTACAACACGAGACACTGCACGTGAGACCGAATGTTAATGCTCCACCCCCGCCCTCTCCACTTCATAGTTCTCATTTACATCAATATAGCTTCTTGATTTATGTACACTGTTTGTTGCAGTCAGTGCTCGCATAAATTCTTTAGTGGCTCTACCAGTTTCGATTGACTAGCCATTATCAACAGATAATAAAAATTTATTGGCCGATGACTATGTCACAGTAAGCTAGGAGTTTAACATTTTCATGAGACTACGCGTCTCTAAGAGGATAGGACTGAGAACAGAGAAGGTCCTTTCACCCCTCTCACGTTCTAAAGCAACCATGAGCCAAGAAGTACTGCTGAGTTACATATAGTGTCTAGTTGTCTAGTCAGTCGCTATCACTGTAGGTATCGAACAGTTTATATGACCATTGACGGCAATAAACTATATAACAACGCGCTCGCTAATGCTCTATTCCATCAACATGACAAATACCCGTACGAAGCAGCTTGGCGTATGAGTCGAAGCTGTTGCAAACTTGTGTTCTGTTAGAATATGTTAAGTATCTTCTCTTTGTGCCGGAAGTTATGTCAATAAGTATGGCGGTTGTTCATATATATTAATCCTGTTTATTTTGTTTACACTCCGGAATATAGAGACTGTGAAGCAGAACTCTACCGAAAATGGTTCAAATGGCTCTGAGCACTATGGGACTCAACTTTTGAGGTCATTATTCCCCTAGAACTTAGAACTAGTTAAACCTAACTAACCTAAGGACATCACACACATCCATGCCCGAGGCAGGATTCGAACCTGCGACCGTAGCGGTCTCGCGGTTCCAGACTGCAGCGCCTAGAACCGCAAGGCCACTTCGGCCGGAAGAACTCTACCGACAAACATTCAGAAGTGGGCTGTGTTATGCATACGCTAAGAGCTATGGCTACTTGTTCATCTTCGCTACTGTGAGAAATATCTCTTTCTCTGATCGCCCTTTGTTCTCCATTTTTTCAAAAGGGGTAGTATTATCAAAACAAGAAAAAGTGTGCTGAAAGTATGGGCTATAAAGTGTATACCTTAAGAGGTACGAGCACCTGTTCGTCTTTACTGATGTGAAACACGTCCTTTCTATTGAACGAGTGCTCTTATCTTTTAAGGTATGAGTTTCAGAGCCTATGTTCACTGGACATTTTTCTGTTATTTTGATTCATTACAGAGATAATGAGACGATAGTTACTAGAAAAAGTTTCAGCTGACGAAGCAAAAACAGAACCCTTATCTTGAGATATACAGGGTGGTGAGAAAGAGTCTGAAAAGCTTGTAAGTGTGTTCCAGGGTAGGTTGTGCTGAGAAATGATTTTCAAGGTGTTTTTCGTTTGGATTCCTAAAACCGAAGAAGAGAGCGATGGGACGGTAGTAAGGATCGAACGCGAACCGAATATTGAGCAGTCTCGTGCGCTATCATTTACGCGATGAAAACAACTGACACTAATTGTATCTGGCGGACAGCTTGAATTTGCTTGCACAACGACCTGATGGGCTAACATCAACGCTAATTTTTCTTCGCTGTTATTTCTCAGCTCAATCTATCCTGCAACAAGCTTACTAGTTTTGCAGACTGTTTCTGATTATGTAATTTCATTTGTGGGATTAAATTGAAAGTCAGCGTTGGCCGTAATATTGATGGTTCATTGATAGCAAAATCGATTTTCAATCACATAGTGATCATCTTCAGTGCTGCTGTGTACAAATTAAACTCATAAGCACTGGTATAAAGTTGTTATCACTAACCAAAACTGAGAAACGATCACAATGAATTACTGTTATCGTTTCTCAGTTTTGGTTACTGATAATAACTTGATACCAGTGCCTATGAGTTTAATTTGTACACCACAGCACTGAAGATGATCACTATGTGATTGAAAATCGATTTTGCTATCAATAAACCATCAATATTACGGCCAACGCTGACCTTCCTTTTAATTTAACATGTGTGGTCGTTGTGCTCACAGCACTCCATGGAATCGCCAATCAGTACAATTTGTGGGATTGTTCCACACTTAGGAATGTTCCGCCATGTTCTTTGCCACGAGACATGAGTTGTAACAACATTATTCGTAACTACCTCTGGGGTTTCAAAAGACGACAGCACGGGAAGTACAGAAAATACACACGTGTCAGTGGATACAGCATCTCTCCATGTTTGTAACTCATAGTACGGATGGTGAATATACGCACCGTTTGTGATGTAGCTAACATCAATACGTGCGTGCAGTTCACTAAGGTCGCTGACTCGAAATGCTCAGGAAGGAGCGACGGCAGTGTATTTCGGAATCTCATTAACTGGTTTGCTTATCAGCACGCACCAACTAATTGGATGCGACAGTACGGAACGGATGAATTGTCTAGATGTTCTGACACCCCCGTCCTCTAGTGCAACTATGCCACGGCGCATGTAAGGAATCGAAACTTGGAGATGTGTTCTACACACTGATATGTGGCAGTTTTCTGTATGTCTTGTGGTTTCCGTCTTGTGAAACCCTGCAGGTAGTTATGAATAACTGTGTACCTCCCCATCCTGAAAACATCGAGAGGCAGCTCTCGCATCCTGGCTGTCCCGCCAGCAGTGAGTTCTCCAGAGAGCTCCCTAACCAGATCGCAGGCGGCTGCCGTCACGCCCCGCCGCCCAGCCCGGCTTGCGGCAGCTTTCGACAACGGCGTGAAGACTCGGCGTGCGAGGCCAGCGCCAGAGGGAAACATCTCCAGATGCTATCCGCGCCTGTTTTTCACGCGCTCCGGTAATTACAATTCCGCCAGCAACCTGCTCCCCAAAGCAGTGCTTCTGCGGAGCCGCGCTCCTGTGTTTATCTGATGCGTTTCCGCGCACAGCACGTGTTAGCGCCGCTTCTGGACACGTAACCTCGAACGAGGGTTCCAGATAAGTCTAATGTCTTCATAGGTCCCCAGGAAGCTGCTCTGTAATCTGCAACAATTAAGCAGTAATAAGCAGGACTACTGATGCAGGCACGACTTATCCAAGGACGTTGAGTGACTGCTAATATCAGTAAATGTTGTCGAATAAACGTATGATATCCGGTAAAAGTATCGAGCGTACGAAACGTTAGCACGGTATAATTCAGTTTGTCTGTAAGAAGCGGTGGTGCTGACTATCGACTGTCCGTTGACTTGGTACATACCCGACAGCAAATGGCTGCTACATGCAGTTACCTTCGTTCTGCTCAATAGGAAACTTGTTGCGACGGACCTGTGACGGCAGCAATTCCTGGCGGTTTCAAAACCGATTGTGATTGGCTAGGCATGTGTCGTATCGGCCGCCGCACAGCAGCCGTCAACTCGGCGCGGCGTGCTACAACACGCGCGGCACACGATGTCAACGACTGGCGCCAGTGAACGCGTCGTCGCGGGGTTAGCGGCAGCGTACACACCACTAGCGATACGGATTACCCTGGCGGCGCTGCCCTTGCCACCAGAGTGAGCAACCGTATAAGGGCGCCATCTACCGACACTCTGATTGGCTGGACCTGCGGATTTAAGCGAGCTCCCTGAGCCCGTTTAACCAATCTTCGACGATGACTGTGTTACTACCCGGCTGCTGGATTCACGACGACCGAACCGTACTGTGGCCTCCCTGGCTGGAAACTTGCGACGCGTCGGTATTGACTGGTTGGCAGTGGTTTGGGCTTGTATTCTCTACTAGCGGCTCTGATTTCTCCTTGACACTACAGCCATTGAGGTGTTGTGTAGTCGAACTTAAGTTTTGTTTTGAGCGACAGAAGGTCAAATAAATTTGGTTATCACGGAATATTTGTTGTGTTATAGTGCGGACATAACAGCGTGACACTCACCTCCAGTCTCCGTTGTTTATGATCTATTTACGTTCACTGTTCTGACGCCATGTCACACGGCTGCGAATGGCGCATCGTACCTTGTAGACTCGTTGGGTAGTCCACGGTCGTACACCAGCAAACTGGGCAGTGTCATTCACGCTGCTGTCTCAGGCACGTGCAGACTAAGTAACTCATGTCTGCTATCCTTTCACGTCTCACAGTCGACCCGCCTTACCACGCTGATTACATACCACAAAGTGGCACCTACACACCGCTTAAGGTGAGTGGCAGAGGGTCACGTGACAGCTTGGTGCCAGAATTGCACCACCTACAGCACTGTGCTCAATCGAGTCGTTGGCTGATATGTGACATTATAACAGGAAGATACTCTGTGGCAGCTGTGAGTTCTGTTTCATTCCTGCTGTTTTGCGGCCTGAGCTGTGGCGTGGACACCGTTCTGGTAGTTGGACACGACCGGCAGTCGCCACCGCACAGAAACGTAATTCAGTAATATGGGGGTGTCCCTTTCAGACCTCTCATATTTCAAACACCCAGGGGAAACAAAATAAACAAACTACAGTAGATTCGATAATGAAACTGCACGATATGCTGGAGCATCTCAAAGAATTTATTTAATAATCATAAGTACACATCTACCTGTTGTGACGACACAGGTTTGTCACAAGTCGCTAAGCAACTACAGATATAATCGTTTCATGTTGTATTCCCGTGAACTTTCTGAATGGAAAAGCAGAACCTATGCATGCTAGCATATTAGCTCGTGTTTTCCTTAGTTCGTGGGATATGGAGAGGTGTGACACCTGCATGTCTTCGACAGTGGGTTTAGAACAGCATAATTCTGATACATTTCCCAACAGAAGTTCTCGCAGCAACCAGTTGCATGAGTAAGGCGCTTTGAGTGTTTCTTAAGCCACAGTGCTAAAAGCACCCTTCAAAAGCGTGCTAGCGATGAGAGGTCCTGAGAGATTTGAGCAAAGCCCGTAGGTGGTCCAGAAGGCGCTGTGTTCCCATTAACAGAATGGGAAGGGAGCAGCATTTATGCGCCCAGATATCTTTCCGCCAATCATAAGGCGATGGACAGTATTCTGCCAACTTCAGTTTGTTAACAGAGTATACAACAGATGATGGATGAGAAAATTCTGCAAGATTACCTCATTCACAGGAAGAAAGGGGAAGATTTTCAGTTGTCACAGTGGCGAACATCGCAACTTCTTTCTCTCGTATGGTAATTTTGAGACTGTGAGGGACAGTCTAGTGGTGGTTCTCTTGGAGTGTAGAGGTGTTCATTTATGGGTAAGCACATGGCGGCTGCCTGTGTGTCGTGTTTTGCAGAGTTGCTGTTTGGTGCACAGCTGCAGCTTGACGCGCCTTCAGCGATTTTCGAGTAAGCGTCAGGTTTAGCATTTGCGTATATCTTTGCATTGCATAGCTCACAATTTGCGAGCCTGTTTAGAAACTTGCTGTTGCGTTTTATCTTTCTTTCCTTTATCATATTGGGATCTAGAGTTGACGCTATCCGGTATGTGCGTATTTTGTGAATTCCCTAGACTTTGGAAAGTGATTTGTTTACCAGTGCCGACTGGAGTGGCCGTGCGGTTCTAGGCGCTTCAGATTGGAACCGCGGGACCGCTACGGTCGCAGGTTCGAATCCTGCCTCGGGCATGGATGTGTGTGATGTCCTTAGGTTGGTTAGGTTTAAGTAGTTCTAAGTTCTAGGGGACTGATGACCTCAAATGTTAAGTCCCATAGTGCCCAGAGCCATTTGAACCATTTTTTTGTTAACAATCTGCAGTCTTCCAGAGAGCATTCATGTGCCCTTTGCTCAGACACAGTTTCACATTAGTTTGTGTACTAGTCCGTTAATGATTATTAGGTAATGGGCGAGTTGTGGCGCCGGGGCTCTTCAGCAACCGCATGGTGCCGAAAATTAGCTGGAGCAAGAGGAGTAGCCCCTGCTCGTGGTCCAGACCGACCGCGTGGGTGGGAATTCCATGTTGACGCTGTGTCGAGGACTGTGCTTTGTGCCGATGAAGGGGATTTGTATGCCGGGAGTTTCAAAGATGGCGGACTTTGTGAAAACATAATGGCAGACATTTCACAGTTCATGTAGAAATTAATAATAGCCAGAGAAATCATGATACCTTAAAAAGAAACATGTACACCACCACCATTTTCATTTCCTACGACCGTGCTCCGATCCGGTGCCAACAGCTGGCATTCTTTGAAATGCTTTAGCATATGGTGGATTCTCATTGTAGCGTCAATTGTAGTTATTTTTTCTGTGCCAATTGAAATGTGGGAGATTTAAAAGGGACACCCTGTACTGTTGTCGTTACACTTGTGCTGTAAGCACTTCCCATCATCTGTATGTTTGTTGTGTCGGAACGAAGCGCCATATCACATCAGACAGTCGTGGCAAGGCAAAGCGAAAGTACTATTGCCCGCGACTGGGTAAACACGGGTAATGACGCGTCCACGCAGATGCTCGGCGCGCGCCGCGCCGGCCGATAGCAAACAAACGGCGCCTGGCGACGCGAGCGGAGCGGCGCGGGAGGGGCTTTTGTGCGGCCCTCGGCTGTGGGCCGGCCGGGCTGACAGAAGGTCGCTGCGGGGGGCCCCGGGGGCGTGAACGGCGGACCCCCGCTGCGGCGGCGGCCGCGGGGCGCCGCTTTGATGTGCCGGCCGGCCGCACCGAGCTGGGGCGAGCCTCGAGGTCAGCGATAGCCCCGGGCACACACGCCACAGCCCGCGTCTTACCCTCAAAACTGAACACTGCTCAACTTAAAGTAGCTGGCGGGCTGGTCTAGCACACCAGTGGCAACTGTACTTGCACTGTTCCCTTACACTGCGTTGCCACCTCCAGTGCGCAACGCATTGTGTCTGCCAGTTGTCAAGTAGTAAACTTTTATGGACGCGAAAATTTCACAAAATACAAGAAACCAACCGTAACTCCAGCCTGTCACAAATTAAGAACAGATATTCAATATGCTCAGAGAAAGCACAGATATGTATACCATATGTGAATTCCAGAAGTTTTATGTGATTTTTGCAGCAGATTGAGTCCCTCAGCTTCGTAGTTCTTCCAAGTTAAATTTTGTCGAAACTGCCATAAAAACGCAGTTTTCCGGCTCTTATACACTATGTGATCAAAAGTATTCGGACACCTGGCAGAAAATGACTTAAAACTTAGTGGCGCCTTCCATCGGTAATGCTGGAATTCAATAATATGGTGTTAGCCTACCCTTAGCCTTGATGACAGCTTCCACTCTCGCAGGCATACGTTCAGTCAAGAGCTGGAGGATTTCTTGGGGAATGGCAGCCCATTCTTCAAGGAATGCTGCAGTGAGGAGAGGTATCGATGTCGGTCGGTGAGGCCCGGCACGAAGTAGGCGTTACAAACATTCGAAAGATGTTCTGTAGGATTCAGGTCAGGACTCTGTGCAGGCCAGTTCATTAAAAAAAAAAAAAAAAAAAAAAAAAAAAAAAAAAAAAAATGGTTCAAATGGCTCTGAGCACTATGCGACTTAACTACTGAGGTCATCAGTCGCCTAGAACGTAGAACTAATTAAACCTAACTAACCTAAGAACATCACACACATCCATGCCCGAGGCAGGATTCGAACCTGCGACCCTAGCGGTCACGCGGTTCCAGACTGAAGCGCCTAGAACCGCGCGGCCTCACCGGCCGGCCAATTCATTACAGGGATGTTATTGTCGTGTGACCACTCCGCCACATGCCGTGCTTCGTGTTGAAAGATGCAATCGCCATCCCGAATTGCGCTTCCACTGTGGGAAGCAAGAAGGTGCTTAAAACATCAATGTAGGCCTGTGCTGTGCTAGTACCACGCAAAACAACAAGGGGTGCAAGCCCTCTCCATGAAAAACACGACCACACCATAACGCCACCGCCTCCGAATTTTACTGTCAGCACTACACACGTTGGCAGATGACGTTCACCGGGCATTCGCCATACCCACACCCTGCCATCGGATCACAACATAGTGTACCGTGATTCGTCTCTCCACAAAATGTTTTTCCACTGTTCAATCGTCCAATGTTTACGCTCCTTACACCAAGCGACGCATCGTTTGGCATTTACCGGCGTGATGTATGGCTTATGAGCAGCCGCTCGACCTGAAAATCCAAGTTTTTTCACCTCCCACCTAACTGTCATAATACTTGCGGTGGATCCTGATGCAGTCTGGAATTCCTGTGTGATGGTCTGGATAGATGTCTGCCTATTACACATTACGACCCTCTTCAACTGCTGGCGGTCTCTCTCAGTCAACAGACGAGGTCGGCCTGTACGTTTTTGCTCTGTACGTGTCCCTGCACGTTTCCACTTCACTATCACATCGGAAACAGTGGCCCTAGGGATGTTTAGGAGTGTGGAAATCTTGCGTACAGACGTATGACACAAGTGACAGCCAATCACCTGACCACTTCGAAGTCCGTGAGTTCCCTGGAGCCCCCCATTCTGCTCTCCCACGATGTCTAATGACTACTGAGGTCGCTGATATGGAGTAACTGGCAGTAAGTGGCAGCACAATGGACCTAATATTAAAAACGTTTGCTTTGGGGGTGTCCGGATACTTTTGATCACATAGTGTACATCACTCAGCAGCAGTGAAAATAGTGCAACGAGAGGGAAGAATATTGCAAACGCGAAAGGTCACAAACAAGTACAGTGAGATCCGGTACGCAAATGATCCAAGTTTGGGGCCATTGCGCATGCCCACAGACCCTGCAGCGGTGCTGCAATGGGGCAGGGGGCTCTATTTTAACGGCACACGGTGGACGAATCATACACGTGAAGAGGACGTTAATATGCGTAGAATGCCAGGTGGACCCGTTAGACGAAATTTCTAACTTGCAGATAGACCTCAACACGTCGCTCTTAATCTATTGATGTAACTGTGATTTCCAGAGTACCACAAGGAAGTGTGATAGGACCGCTAGTGTTTACATTGTATTTAAATGATCTAGTAGCACGCGTCAGAATCTCCTTTAGACTGTTCGCTGTGATTGTCTATAAGAAAGTAACATCGTCAGAAGACGGTATCGATTTGCAAAATGACCTATATAAGATTGATGAATGGTGCAGGGTCAGGTAACTAACGCTGAATGAAAACAGATGTAACATACGGCGTATACATAAAAGAAGAAATCCACTACTGCACAGCTACAATGTTGGTGACAAACTGCTGGAAATATTGTATACCGTAAAATATCTAGTAGTAAAATCTAGGGCGATCTTAAGTTGACTGAGCACGTAAAGCAAATAATAGGAAAAGCATATTCCATAGAAAGAATCTTACGGATGTGTAACTCATCCACTAGACAAGTGGCTTACGAGACGCATATCCGACTGATTCTTTAGTATTATTTATCAGTATGGGATTCTCATCAGATTGGACTTACAGGAGAGATAGAGAAGATCCAACATACAGCGACGCCCTTAATCGGAGTCGTTTAGTCGGGAATATGTTAACTTCACACGTTCTAATCTATCCAAAAACTCGAATGGTCCTCTCGAATACGTGGTGCTAATTTCGCGCCATTCATTAGTGATCAAAGATGTCTTAAGCCCTGCAGTACCAACGAGAGTGCTTTTCCACTGTCGTGCCTAAGTTGGCAATCTACATCCACATCTACATTTATACTCCGCAAGCCACCCAACGGTGTGTGGTGGAGGGCACTTTACATGCCACTGTCATTACCTCCCTTTCCTGTTCCAGTCGCGTATGGTTCGCGGGAAGAACGGCTGTCTGAAAGCTTCCGTGCGCGCTCTAATCTCTCTAATTTTACATTCGTGATCTCCTCGGGAGGTATAAGTAGGGGGAAGCAATATATTCGATACCTCATCCAGAAACGCACCCTCTCGAAACCTGGCGAGCAAGCTACACCGCGATGCAGAGCGCCTCTCATGCAGAGTCTGCCACTTGAGTTTGTTAAACATCTCCGTAACGCTATCACGGTTACCACATAACCCTGTGACGAAACGCGCCGCTCTTCTTTGGATCTTCTCTATCTCCTCCGTCAACCCGATCTGGTACGGATCCCACACTGATGAGCAGTACTCAAGTATAGGTCGAACGAGTGTTTTGTAAGCCACCTCCTTTGTTGATGGACTACATTTTCTAAGGACTCTCCCAATAAATCTCAACCTGGTACCTGCCTTACCAACAATTAATTTTATATGATCATTCCACTTCAAATCACTCCGCACGCATACTCCCAGATATTTTACAGAGGTAACTGCTACCAGTGTTTGTTCTGCTATCATATAATCATACAATAAAGGATCCTTCTTTCTATGTATTCGCAATACATTACATTTGTCTATGTTAAGGGTCAGTTGCCACTCCCTGCACCAAGTGCCTATCCGCTGCAGATCTTCCTGCATTTCGCAACAATTTTCTAATGCTGCAACTTCTCTGTATACTACAGCATCATCCGCGAAAAGCCGCATGGGACTTCCGACACTATCTACTAGGTCATTTATATATATTGTGAAAAGCAATGGTCCCATGACACTCCCCTGTGGCACGCCAGAGGTTACTTTAACCTGTGTATTGTTCCATACAGTAATTGACGAGGAAGGAGATGATGTCTTTCTAGTGCTAAAATTGAGATCATTCCATATTCTTCACAGTATTTTTAGTTATATTGGCCAGGGTCTCTCCTTATACTTCAAATGAAAATTGTATTGACAGATTAACCTGTAATTCTTCATTTTTGTGGCGACAATGAGCTTAATTACATTAAAATTACTGAAGTCAGTCAAATCCGTAAAAACAACTTAAAATAATAGACAAGTGCTTTCCGACGAGTGTGCAGTTCAAACCCGCTGTGAAGCTGGAATTTATGCCTTGGTACGGAACGCACGCTCAACTCGATAAGTCACTTCCAAGAACGGAAAGAGGGAACAGGGCCATTCCGGTGGCAGCGGCATTCCGTTACAGGCATTACAGTAATCTCCACATTGCGTTGATACTCTTCAAACCACTGTAGACATGGAGTGTGGAAAACTCATTGTACTACGTATTAGTAGTTCTTCCCGTTTCATTGGCGTATGGACCGCGGGAAAAACGACTTGCTTCTGCGGTAAGTAGCTTAGTCGCCTCTTCGCTGAACCTTTTAAATTCCTCCGTTACTACTCGTACGTGGGCTTTTGTTGGGTTCCCTCTTCAAGCGTCTCCTGTTTCACATTTTCATCATTTTGGTGATGTTCCTCCAAGTGAAACAAATCTGTGACCATTCGTGATACCGTTCCTTGTAAACGTTCTTCAATAGTTTTGGAGCACGCCACCTTACAAAACTAGAATTAGTTTTATTTCAGATTTGAGTCTTCGTGTTTGGAAGGTTGCACACTCTAATCCCAAAATCTCTCTTCCATAGGATTCAGATGTTAGTGAAAATGTGCCCTCTTTTTTTTTTTTTTACTGATACTGTTAACTGACGTCGACAACATTTTTTTTTTTTTTTTTTCACAGGCTTTAGCATTCTCGTGCACCGAAAACATAGGCCGCTTAACATCAACCTGTATCACAAACGGTGCTCTGGTGACGAAGAGAATTTTCTTGGATCCTTTTCTTAACCGACGCGTCTGCTTGAAAACTTTCGAAACTCTTTCATTACCTGTCACACTTACCTACAAAATCCATAGTTGGACGTTGGAGCTACGAAGTATTACAGAGCCATGAGCACAGTGCGAAGATATACAGGACGTCCCAGAAACGTTGCATCAAATTTCGTAGGTTTGTGGGGGAGGGGGGGTTATTGTGGAACAAATCCAAAATAGAAACCCGCGTCCGGAAACGTTATCCAACGACGCTACAGAGTGTCGAAGTTAAATCGCCGGCCGTTGCCTCTAGGTCACCCCTTTGGCAGCAAACGTGACTTTGTACGCTGACGAATGGCATGCGGAACGTCTCACAATGTTGCTTGTAACTCATTGATCGCCAGTGGAGAAGACGGAGCTAGCTGCTGCATAGAAATGCCTTGTCTTCTGTGAATGCGATGGTCTGTTGCCTTGGTGGAAGTCGATTTCGGAGGCGGGTTTCCATTCGAAGTTTATTTTTCTCCTGGAATTCACTGAAACCTCCGATGATTTTCGGAATACAGGAGAAAAATGAACCGCAGATGGAGACCCGTTCCGCAACCGTCATCCACCGAGGCAACAGAGCATCACATTTGTACGAGGGTAATCCCAAAAGTAAGGTCTGCTATTTTTTTTTATAAGTACATAGACCTGTTTATTTCTACAATGGTGTACATCAGTTTACAGCTGTTTTTCGACATAATCAGCGTTTCTGTCGATGTATTTTTGTAGACGCTGTGGCAGTTTTTGTGTGCCAATGTCATACCAGCTCGCCGCCATGCTGTTCAGAAAGTTATAAACCTCTTCTTTCACCTCGTCGTCGGAGCTGAATCGCTTTCCGGCCAAATGTTCTTTTAACCTTGGGAACAGGGCGCCAAGTCAGGACTATAGTGTGGGTGGGTGTTTATGCTTCACTG
Organism: Schistocerca serialis cubense; assembly: GCF_023864345.2. Lineage (NCBI taxonomy): Eukaryota > Metazoa > Arthropoda > Insecta > Orthoptera > Acrididae > Schistocerca > Schistocerca serialis. The sequence goes on along the minus strand of NC_064646.1, from coordinate 483,806,969 downwards.
AAACTGTTGCAGGAGAGCAACGGTTTGCCGAGCGATGTGTCGGGCGAGCGTTCTCATGGAGAATGTGTACGCTTTTGCTCAACATTCCTCTTCTTCGGTTCTGAATTGCCCGTTTGAGTTAATTCAGAGTCTCACAGTACCTGTCGGAGTTAATTGTGGTCCCAGCGATTCAGCTCCGTCGACGAAGTGAAAGAAGAGGTTCATAACTTTCTGAAAAGCATGGCGGCGAGCAGGTATGACATGGGCATACAAAAACTGCCACAGTGTCTACAAAAATGCATCGACAGAAATGGTGATTCTGTCGAAAAATAGCTAAATGTTCAAGCTGTAAACTGATGTAAACCATTGTAGAAATAAACAGGTCTATGTACTTATAAAAAAAAATAGGAGATCTTGCTTTTGGGATTACCCTCGTAGAAGACAAGGCCTGTCTTCCACTGGCGATTGTGGCTATTAGTCGCGATGACTGAATATGAAACAACAGGGCGAGACGGCGCCTATAACTTCGACGCTATGTAGCGTCGTTGGATGACTTTTCCGGATAGGGATTCCTGTCCTCGATTCGTTCCTCAACACATCCTCTGCTACCCCTGGAAGCTTGTCGCAAAATTTGTGGGACACCCTGTACACGCCTGACCGGCAGCAGAACACGGATCGGTTCGCTCGGTTGTTCAGAGTTTGCTCATCTGCTGCGGCTAGACGGCTGTCCACTTTTGGCGTTGGTCCAGAAGTTCTCTCATCTGCGGAAAAGGCAAAGCTGAGCGGGAGAGAAGTGAGAGTGACAGGACGGCGCGGCGGGGTGGGCGTGTCGCGGCCCGGGCCCCTCGGGAGCATTGTTTGCGGTGTCACTGAGGGCTACCTGCGGCGGTCAGTCGGCGGGCTACCTGCGCTGATTCCCCTCTTGTTCCCAGAGGGGCGCACAAAAGGAAGGGGGCCGCGCTATCTCCTCTCTGCGAGTCGAGTTTTTGTGTAGCCGCAGTGGTATTGTTGTCAACGAACAGAAGGCACAGAGGGCGCATACTTTAAAGTTCGCGATGAAAGGGGTGGGCGGGCAGAAAACACGGCGCTTGTGCACTTTCTGACCTCTGGTCTCGGCAGCGCATCATATTCCTAAGTCGGAATCCTCGTTTACTTGTGCTGCCTTATAGTGCTGCGTTCCGATGACAGGGATAGCGCAAGGTTTTCGAAGCTTTGTGCAGACACAAGACAACAGATTTTACACGTTTCGTGTAGGCTGTGTGTGGCTACATGCTGCCCATTTACATTTTACATAACAACAGTGGCTTCGACTCTATGAAAACAAATAGTCAACTGTGACATTTTTCACGTAGCTATTGAAACATATTCAGTACGACAGATCACATATTTGGCAGTTATACAAACATTCTACCAGATTTAAGTATGGAATAAAGAGGATTGGTCCATAAGGAACGATTTCGGTTTACATTCGACATTAACTTTGGTAACTGCATGAGATTTTATATTATTGGACCAATGACCAAAGATTGTGGGTGCGTATTTGAACATCTTTCTGAGCCACTGGAAGCTTTAGTGATCGGAAAGGTGTGAAGTGAAGGAAAATAACACCTGACGAACGAAGCAAGGAGGATGTAAAAAGCAGACTAGTGCGGTCAAAGAAGGGTTTCCTGGCCAAAAGAAGTCTACTAGTACCAACTGCCGACCTTAATTTGAGGAAGGAGTTTCTTGAGAATGTACGTTTCGAGCACACCGTTGTGTGGAAGTGAATCATGGGCTGTGGAAAAACCAGAAAAGAAGGGAATCGAGGCTGTTCGAGATTAGATGCTATTAAATGATATTTAAATTACAAGAAGTGATTAGATAAGAAATTAGAATGTTCTCCGCAGAATCAGCGAGGAAATTTATTTGTGATAAATATTGACAGGAAGGAAGAACAGGATGATAGGAGATATGTTAAGACATCCGCGCATAGCTTACACGATGATACTTAGGGAACGTTCCGAGAGAAAATTCACTACATAATTATTGTCGTATACTTTTAGATGTGAGTGTCTAATCAACAATTCTTTTCGATATAATAAGTTTTTTTGTGTCATCTACAAAACTTAGTTCTTGTGGCATGACCAGTCTCAAAACTAACCAACTACCGGAAGTGCATATAAAAGTGGTAGTTTCAGAGTCTTGCCTCCTTTCCCAATCCCCTGCCGGGTAAATATGTGCGAAGGACCGCGGGGAAGACTTAGACTGGAATATGTCGGACAAATAATTGAGATGAAGTTGAAAATAAGTGCCCTGGGATGATGACGTTGGCACAGGAAAAGGATTCGTGGTGAGCTGCTTCAAACCAATCACAAGATAGATAAGAAAGAAGAAAAAAGAAAATACAGGCGTGTCTTTTTTTCGTCTAGTGTTGCAGTTGTAGGCAATACTGTTGCCTTAAAACTGTGCTCGATTATTTCTAAGAATATCTCCAGCGGGTAAGTATATTACGAAGCTAGTGTTGAATCGTTTCTTGACTGTCTAACTATTTGAAGTGGCGCCTTCATCAATAGATAAACATTAATTAGCTCTCATGGCCGAAAATAGTAAAGTTATTAATATTTACTGTCAAATGTACTATTTACCTAAAAGTGTCAGTAACAAGCTAATTCGGTCCGCAACGGAGTATTTGATTTGGCCTTTCGACCAATCAGTCATTATAATACTAATAATCATCATCATCGGCCATTTTCCATCCTCTGCAGGATAGAAGTCACTTCCATGTTTGTACATGCAATACGGCCTTCTGCCTTATGCATCCTCGTTGATCCGGTATATTTTCAAATATGTGCAATCGGTCCTTTTTTTAGTTCCTGAGGAAATGCCACGGAAAATTATGCCATAAGTCATCAACGAATGGAGATGTGTCAAACATGTTTAGTCGTATTCATTTGTTTCTGAAGCTAGCAGTTATGCGGAGAGACAAGTTGCTAACCTCGCTGTCCGACAATCTCAATAATATGCGCGTTGTTGTTCATATTTTGATCAATATATACAATTAACAACTTGGAATGTACTGCCTTACAGGGTAACTTATCTTCTACGTTAATTATTTTTTCTATTTGTTACAGAACTGGATATACCTTTTTTTTCGTAACACCATTCCATTGAAATCATCATCCTTGTTACACAGATAGGTAGACCAGTGATGACGTTATTTACACTTGTCTAAGGGGTCTAACTCTCTAGCTTTCACTGTTGGGTAACTGGCCTATGTGTAGCAATGTAGTAATGAAAACAGAGTCCTATCGGTTATTGGTGGATCGTTTCTGCTGACGATCTGGGCAACAGCGACTGTCGTCTGCAATAACTGACCCATGCATCCGACGATAAGTTTCAACATAATGGCCGCTGTCAACTCGTTTCTTAAGCGTGCCAAACCATTGACTGGAATTTATGCTTGCCGACACGTCCGTTTCTCAATGTCGTAGCTTTCACTGGACGCTGTCACGTAAACTTGAGAAAAATGGTCTGTTCCAACTGGTGGGTGCCCACAATAACATCACGTCGACATTCGCTCAGTTCTGTCCGTTGACCCATTCGAACAAAAGACACGTCCGCGGCATGGACGCACATTTTCTGCTCTGCTACATTCATTTCTGCGTAGTTTAAGGTCACTCAGAGTGTTTGATGAGGGAGGTACGTCCTTTCACATTCTCAAGGCAAGGACAAACCTCCATATGGGTAAGCAATACATTAAAACTTACGTACCACAACATTTATAAATCTGGAAGGATATTAAGGATTGCTACACTCCACCTCGGATGTTCACAATCTTCTTCGGTGGTGAAACTCTCTAAATAACCTATAACTTTATGGCGCAGGTGTTGATCTTCTATTCGAGAGTATGGACTCAACTCTCCATTATGCCATACTGATTGCAGTGTCCCATGATTTCTTTACTTGGGTAGAAATGACTAGCGGGATAAATCCGTTGAAGTACCGGGCCCTTTCCTCTTTCATTCTTTTTAATCTGCTCTAGCGCTTCGTATTTGAAGCCTCCATTGTACTTCGCCCTGTACTTATCAGCCTGTACTGCAGTTTTAAGGATAAATGCAAACATTGACAGCCTTGATTGCGTAAAACTATATTATCATTTACGATACTGTGGAAAAGCATATTTTTTTAATAGCCATTGGTTTAGATAGTCTGACTATACTATTTTTCATGATTCGCTGTGTGTCTTTCAGAGAACGAGTTATTTCCATGACACTGGGTCCTGAAACTACTGCTATATCATTCCATGACGACAGAGGGTCTTGCGCAGTCCTGCGAATGCGTGTTAGTCTCAATAAACCTATCACCCCCTCGAATTAAATATTGTATTAAGCTAGGTGTGGTTATCTGTTAAGAGCCACTCAGATATGAACGATGTTAATGCAGAAATATTTAAATTTGGCCAGGCTAATCGTTAAACCTGCCAATCGATTTTGTTAGCATCGTATCCTGAGAGAAAAGACATACCGTATATGTAGGCCCTCAGCATTGCTGTATTTATAACCTAAGGTCTGGAAGCACTGCACTAAGTATACGCTCAAGCATAGCAGCCGGATCGCAGAGGTTCTCCTGAGCTGCACAGTGCCGTACTAGGAGTTGTCCTGGGCGCGTCCTCCAGCTCATTTGATCCACAAAAAGACTGCTCTAGCTAGCAGCTTAATTCCAAGCTCCATACTTACTTCGTACTTCTCACGAAAGTTATGATGAATGCCAGGACAGCTTTTTCACCTTACCAGAAACACCACACCAAATCTTTCCCTAGTTTATCTTATGCTTGGTGATATATCGGTAAAGCGTTAAAGTTTGTAACATTTGTATCACAAAAAAATGGCTCTGAGCACTATGGGACTTGACTTGTGAGGTCGTCAGTCCCCTAGAACTTAGAACTACTCAAACCTAACTAACCTAAGGATATCACACACATCCATGCCCGAGGTAGGATTCGAACCTGCGGCCGTAGCGGTCGCGCGGTTCCAGACTGTAGCGCCTAGAACCGCCCCGGCCGGCATTTGTATGACATTCAGCAATTCCTCCAATACACCTACGACAGGAAGTTCGTTGGGAATGGTACTAGAAAATACATAATTTGTAATCAAAGAGTGATAGATGCACCAAAAAACTTTCTGTCTAATACTAGAACGGTTATCTAACGGACTACGTTATTTCTAAGTCGGCGCTGAGCACATTAGGCAGGAAAATAGGTGTATGAGAAACACTAGCCAAATGTTTGAGGAAAGGCATGTTTCTGCACACCATCAGATACTATATAAACTCTATCAAAAAGTGCTGCTGGTATCGGGTTTTGTGGATTAACACTGGCGAAAAAATCATTGTAGAAATTTGTTTCCTGATTTATTGAACGTAGTTGCCGTAATACTGACTTAAATACACAAATGTCAGTATTTATTTTACTTCACTATCACACTTTTATAGCCGGCAGCGGTGGCCGAGCGGTTCTAGGCGCTTCAGTCCGGAACCGCGTTACTGCTAGTCCTGCGAAGGGGAGCTTCTGTAAAGTTTGGAAGGTAGGTGACGAGGTACTGGCAGAAGTGAAGCAGTGAGGACGGGGCGTGAGTCGTGCTTGGGCAGTTCAGTTGGAGTGACATTCGGTAGTGTAATGGTCTAGCAAGCAAGGAGACCCGGCTTCGACTCCCGGCCGCAGCACAAATTTTGCAGACACAGGAAAAGAAAAGCACCTATTCGCTACCTCCTACGTAACGTGCTTGCCTGTCAGGGGCACGCTGCTTTAGCTGGCTCGGTAACTCAGCGTGTTCGGTCAGAGTGTTAGTTGCCCTCTGTAATAAAAAAACTGAGTTAATGGATCAACGATGAACTGAAATGGGTGTCTTGCGACGTCCGCCCCGAGCAGATACAACGAACGAAAACGAAAAAAATGAGATTTTACACAAAAATAAAAATAAAAAGTTGGTAGAGCACTTGCCCGCGAAAGGCAAAGGTCCCGAGTTCGAGACACGGTCCGGCACACAGTTTTAATCTGCCAGGAAGTTTCATATCAGCGCACACTCTGCTGCAGTGTGAAAATCTCATTCTGGATAAGAAACTATATTTAAATTTTAAAGATCTCTTTTACAAAGATGGATGAAACCGAAAGTATGTTCGGCTACCTATCTGCTTATAGACTATGAGCTACTAATAATCCCAGCGAATGTTTCGTACAAGAAAAGTAACGACACGATGACAAATACATCAGTAGGCGAATATCGGAATTCACTCAGTCGATGAGGAACATAATACTGAAAAGCCGGCCAGTGTGGCCGAGCGGTTCTGGGCGCTTCAGTCTGGAACCGCGCGACCGCCACGGTCGCAGGTTCGAATCCTATCTCGGGCATGGATGTGTGTGATGTCCTTACGTTAGTTAGGTTTAAGTGGTTCTACGTTCTAGGGGACTTATGACCTCGGATGTTAAGACCCATAGTGCTCAGTGCCATTTTTGAACACTCGCCATAATTATGGTCCAGACTCACTGCCCGAACGCGTCTGTGCTCGCTGTAACGACACAGAATAGGTGCTGATACACTTTTGGGGGAAGAAGAAAGAAAGGAAACATTGTGTTTCGCAGAACGGTTAAGTTTTAAAACTCAGACTATAGATAGATTTCGCACTTGCGGAAGGTTGATAGAAAACACACAAATGGCGACCATGACAGGACCACAGGAACGTCGTCGAGAGATTCGTAGGAAACTGATTTGGTCATAATCCGAAGTGAAAGATTTTATGCTTGTATTAAGTGATTTGTCTCTGAGATGGATACGTAATAGCGCGACCTGATGTAATCGCTGGGGAGGCGCGGGAGGGAAAAAGATGGCCTGGGCCCCTGCGGTTGAGCTCCGGGAGCCCAGACGGCACGATAATGCCTGACCGATAGGCGGAGGGAGAGATTCGGCGTGCAGTTGGCAGGCGTCGAGGGGAGCGCCGCGCCGCCCGTGAAATAAATTGGTCATTGTGCGCCGGCCGCCTTGCCGGGACGCGACGGCTCCATCCGGATGCGGCGCGGCTGTCATTTGTCAGCGCGCTGCCCCCGCGCCCGCCCGCGGCCGCGGCTAATAACGTCATCCCTCGCCGTCACCCCCGCCGCTGCGCCGAGCAACAGATAACGCCCCCGCGCCACACATGCGCTGCTGGTTCTGCCTGATGGCTTGCCCGGACCGTCATCGACGCCCCAAACGTCCAACGTTCCACGTAATGCTCACTACGCTGACGGAAATAGAAGTGTTACTCCGTGAAAACCGTGACCGAACGCTACGTAAGAATATTTCCATGACTGTCTGGATGTGTTGATTAAAATTTCAAACTTGTGCGAGCTTATTTTCAGTATTTTCCGTACAGAAAAAGAGCCATTCTTACAGGTGAAAACCGGTGTGTGTACATGGTGGCTATTGGGTGTGTTGCCCGAAATTTACAGGCGGAGACCGCTACAAAGCGTGCCTATAGGACGTGTACGTATAGGTTTTCGCCGTCGTTTGGCCTTTGGGTAGTGTCAACTGATTTACATGAGAAATATAGTGACATCACACAGTTGACGGTGTGCAATGACTATTGACGACATGGGCTCAGGACAACTTTCTGGCAATTAGAGAAGCTACAGATCCATCGTTTTTGTTTTAGTTGTCAGTGTTCAGACTGATCTGATGCGATCCGCCACGAATTCTTTTCCTGTGTTGTTGTTATTGTTGTTGTCTTCAGTCCTGAGACTGGTTTGATGCAGCTCTCCAAGCTGCTCTATCCTGTGCAAGCTTCTTCATCTCCCAGTACTTATTGCAACCTACATCCTTCTGAATCTGCATAGTGTGTTCATCTCTTGGTCTCCCTATACGATTTTTACCCTCCACGCTGCCCTCCAATGCTAAATTTGTGATCCCTTGATGCCTCAGAACATGACCTACCAACCGGTCCCTTCTTCTTGTCAAGTTGTGCCACAAACTCCTCTTCTCCCCAATTCTATTCTATACCTCCTCATTAGTTATGTGATCTACCCATCTAATCTTCAGAATTCTTCTGTAGCACCACATTTCGAAAGCTTATATTCTCCGCTTGTCGAAACTATTTATCGTCCATGTTTCACTTCCATACATGGCTACACTCCATACAAATACTTTCAGAAACGACTTCCTGACACTTAAATCTATACTCGATGTTAACAAATTTCTCTTCTTCTTTGAAACGCTTTCCTTGCCATTGCCAGTCTACATTTATATCCTCTCTACTTCGACCATCATCAGTTATTTTGCTCCCCAAATAGCAAAACTCCTTTACTACTTTAAGTGTCTCATTTCCTAATCTAATTCCCTCAGCATCACCAGACTCAATTAGACTACATTCCATTATCCTCGTTTTGCTTTTGTTGATGTTCATCTTATATCCTCCTTTCAAGACACTGTCCATTCCGTTCAACTGCTCTTCCAAGTCCTTTGCTGTCTCTGACAGAATTACAATGTCATCGGCGAACCTCAACGTTTTTATTTCTTCTCCATGGACTTTAATACCTACTCCGAATTTTTCTTTTGTTTCCTTTACTGCTTGCTCAATATACAGATTGAATAACATCCTGAATAACATCCTGTGCCAACCGTTTTATCTCTGAGTAACACTTGCACCCCACGCCCTCAGTTTATGTGCTGGATGTATTGCAATGTCTGTCTTCTCTACAGTTTTTGCCCTCCACACCTCCCTCTAGCATCATGGAAGCTATTCCCTGGTGTCGTAACGGATGTCCTACCATCCTGTCCCTTCTTCTTGGTAGTGTGTTCCAAATATTAGTTTCCGCCCCGATTCCATGGAGAACCTCATCATTCCTTGCCTTGATCCGTCCACCTAATTTTCAATATTCTTCTGTAGCACCACATCTCATGTGCTTTACTGTCTTCTTTTCTGCTTTTCCCAAAGTCAATGTTTTACTACTATACAATGCTGTGCTCCAAATGTACATTCTCAGAAATTTATTCCCGGGATTAAGGCCTATGATACTACTAGATTTCCCTTGACCAGGAATGCCCTTTTCCTAAGTGCTAGCCTGCTTATTACGTCCTCCTTCCTCCGTCCGTCATGGATTATTTAGCTGTCTAGATAGCAGAATTAATTAACTTCGTCTACTTCGTGATCCCCCATCCTGATGTTCAGTTTATCACTGTTTTCATTTTTGTTACTTCTCATTCCTTTCATCTTTCTTCAGTTTACTGTCAATACATGTTCTGTACTTAATTAGACTGTTCACTCCATCCCACGTTGTTAGACTGTCACTCCATTCCAACATCCTGCAGTTCTTCTTCACTTTCACGGAGGATAGCATTGTCATCAGTGAATCTTATCACTGATACCCTTTCTTTTATTTGCGTCATTGCTTCCTATGGACGTGTCTTGATTTTTTTTTCTTTTTTTGCCTGCCGCTGGTGGTCGAGTGGTTCTAGGCGCTTCAGTCTGGAACCATGAAACCGCTACGGTCGCAGGTTCGAATCCTGCCTCGGGCATGGATGTGTGTGATGTCCTTAGGTTAGTTAGGTGTAAGTAGTTCTAAGATCTAGGGGACTGATGACCTGAGATGTTAAGTCTCATAGTGCTCAGAGCCATTTGAACCATTTGTCTTGATTTTTCTTCAGGCAGAACTATCTTTCTGGTACCTTTACCGTCCCTGAAGCCAAACTGATCGTCGTCTAACAAATCCTCAGTTTTATTTTGCGTTCTTTTGTATATTACTGATCAGCTTCTTCTGACGAATAGACCAGTGACAACAGGTGAAATCCGAGCGGGGTTACAGGCAGTGTATCAGCACGAATCATCGAGATTTGATGCTAGAATCTGGATTTAGTCTCGAGTGGCCATACGTCGTTTTCCACTGACGCCACACTACAGACAATAGACACTTGCGCTGTGTAGGGCCAGTGTCAGTTAGGCGTTGAGTGACATTTTACGGGCCTCTCTTCTGTTTCTGGTGGTCACATGTATACCTGCATGTGAATAGACGACTTGATGTAAGATCGTAGAAAATAGCATTGTAGAGACGCATGCCTCTCCAGTTCCTTGAAGACTGATGTGGAGAGTTATTGGTTATGTCAGCTGGTCTGACTGCTAATTGTTGAAGACAGGCTCAGCGCTGGCCAGTGTGTGGCAAGAATAGTCCTTACTGCCATACCCTCGGCTTACTGCAGCGTGACTCCTCCGTGCAGTTCACCCCAGAGGTTGCTCGAGGATCGTATGGAGTCTTCACTGGCCTGTCAGTCCGCTTATTCGTAGCTATAGAGCGTGACTGTGGTAACGTTGGAAAGAATGTTGTTATGAAAGTAAACATATGTTTCCGGCACATCAAGGAACTACCCAAGATGAAACTCACAGCCTGTTTATTCCATGCACAACGAGTGCAGCAGCATATTCACGTCCGTAGTGGTCACACGTCGTACTGATGTTGGTGATGTGCGGAAGATCAATTACCCGGTGCTGATGTTAATCTGAAATGACAGATGGCCGCGCCGTGATGGCGTTAGCTTGGTTGTATGAGACGTAAAAGTGGAATCTCAGCGAGCCGTGACCTGACTTTTCCTAGCAACCTGGAGCGAATGGTTTGATTTTCCCTTAATCCGCATAAAATGAGCTGTAGGGCTGACTGAATATTTTAATCTGCTTTTGCTCCTCTTCATCAAGAGATTTTGCCAATATCATTTCCTAGTCCTCGCTGGGGACAGGGAAATGCTACCAGCGGGAGAAGAGGGGTACGCAATGAGACCGACCACATTTGAGTCAAAAGCCAGCCATTCTGGTGTTGGAGTCTGACTGTCTGAAAGACCTCAACATTTAAACAGTTTCTAGAATTGCTAAAAACTTAAATTTAGGAGCTGGGCACCACCAGTGTTGGGTGTCGGAGGTAGGCGTCTGGGGCGGAGTTTCTGTTTGACAGAATTATTGTAAAGTAAGGAATGAGGAGGTTCCCGAAGAATCGGCGAGGAAAGTACGGAAAACACTCACAAGAAGAAGAGACAGGATGATAGGGCAGGATCGGGAAAGAACCGCATAGTACTACAGGAAGCTGTAGATGGGAAAAACAGTAGAGAAAGAAAAGAGATTGGATACACATGCAGCAAATAATTGAGGACGTAGGTTTCAGTTGCTTCTCTGATGAAAAGATTGGTGCAGGAGAGGAATTCATGTCGGGCCGCATAAAACAAATCAGAAGACTGCGAGTATGTTTCCGTGCACACATTTAGGACTCTAATTAGACATTTCACACTTCATACAGGCATGGTGCGTCCATGTCAGTAGAAGCAGGCTTCGTATTAAACAGTGCTCCTACCAGCTACTTTAAAACGACGAAATGGTGAGATTTAATTAAGTTTATAATCTAGATTTGTTTCCATAGAAACTGTAACTGTTATGCTGTTTGACCTTTGTGGAAATTTATGAGGCAATTGCCAGGTAGCTGATGGAGCAGAGCATTATCTGTTAGCGTTTTACACTGACCAGTTCATCAGATGAATGTCAGAATATTACTGAATGCAATTCTACTGCTACAAGGTATCCATCAGGCTGGAGCACTGACGTCAACTTCTGCGACCTCTCCTCTATGAAACCTTGGGTGCTTATTCATCGTAAGACTGTTCTATAAGTGTATCTGTGCCGATTTCGATTATCGTCCGCGGATTAACTTCCGCCATGATAATCGTTGGAGCACTAGGTCACGCACACCACTAGAAATACATGGATCGCAGCTGCAGCAGCGTGTGAGACTTCACACGACACTGTGGTGTCTTGGGGGATGAGCTGAAAACGTGACGATCACTTACTATATTTTCATACGGATCTGTTACAGGGCAGAACGATAGTTATTTAAAGGACCAATCTGTGGGTGGAGTGAGAACCATGTACTGGACGTGGAAACTATGAAAAATTTTCAGTATCAATTAAATGAATGCTTAATTCCGTTTCGGTCATTGTAGAATGTAAATATCAATAATATTTAGTTTTTGTTACGTTTCTGCATGTTGCACAAAATTACTCGCGAAATTTGGAATTGATCTGTTTATTTGCTTAGTTATTACGGCTTTCTTGAGAAGTTTGAGTGTTCTGGACATGTGGATATAGAGGAATAGCGTGAGGTAGCAAAGTTGTTCCCTTTGGACAGTACACGTCAAATGGGAATCTATCCAAAGTTCGTACAGATTTAAAGGAGACTGCTCTTTCATTTTTATCGGTTAAGAAATGACCAGTTGAATTCAAGTTACCGTAGGCGTAATTCTCTTCTAAACGCCACAAGACGTATCAAAACATTTGAGAAATGAACAATATGGTATATCATGAGCAGCTATCGTGGGCGTATGAATTAGCTGGTGAGGTAAGCAAAACAAAATAAAGCGTAAAATACAGTTTAAGTTAAACTTAAGTGTCCGAACACTTTCCATAAAATAACTGCTTCATTTGTCGAATGCTGACGGAAAAACAAATGAAAAAAAAACGCTTCTCCAGTGTGGGAGTGTTTATTAGTTGGGTCTGAGTACGCTGCTGTTGAAATGATTTACTTACCTAGTAATGAAGTCACTAGCGTTTTTCATCGTCTGAACCACGTAGAGAACAGTAGTGAACTTGTGGGAGGGGAAGGGAGCATAACGACGTTCGTAGAAGCGACAGCGACAGTGTCAGGAGCACGGGAGATTATTCTTATAGTGGAAATAGCAGCATTAAGCTTCTGCGCAAGATCTCGAACTTCCAACAAAGCTTTTAATCTACGCTCAATCCTAATAATTTAAAATGGTCGGCTTGTTCGGGACAGTAGAATTTCGTTTTTACAAGAGTAAAATCTGTATGTACGCGTTATGTTTTGCTTTAGTTACGTGTTAATCTGTTCTCAGAAATCCACGTGCGCAAGTTACTGATCACCCTTATTGGCCAAATCATTTACATTACCTTACACGTCTTTCACAAGATCACTGATACGCATCAAGAAAAGCAGCCGGCCTAGACCAGAGCCCTGTGCGGTCCCCACTTTGGACGAATCCAGTCGGACCCACACTCTCGGCTAGACGCTCCCACATCAGCTGTTGGGTGAAGCATTTCTAGCAATTTTTAGAGCAGACGGGGAGAGGCGCCAGGGTCGCAGCATTCCTGGCGCGCTGACAAACTGCTTCCTTCTTAATTTGGTCGCCGGCTGCGGCGGTTCCATTTCCTGGAGGAGCGCGCCGGCAGATTTAGTGTTATGACAGCGGCCGGGCCGGCTGATAATTACAACATTCCCGCCAGAGATTGCCGCATAGCTGTGCCCTTCCCTTCCGCGTTTCCTTTTACTCGCGCCCCCAGCCTTACGCGCCTTCTCGCCCTTCCGCTGAAGCGAGTTGGCAAAGCTTGCCGTTCGGCTGTCGACTCCTGCGGAAGCCCCAGGTAGACAGTCATCTAAACACTCCGCAGCTGCCGTCTTGTACTCCGATAAGCACCTAGAGGAAGCGAGCAAAGTTTAGCGGTTAACGTCCTGTCGACGACATCGTCATTGGAGGCGAAGCCTTACTTCGGACTGCCGGCCGGGGTGGCCGAGCGGTTCTAGGCGCTTCAGTCTGGAACCGCACGACCGCTACGGTCGCAGGTTCGAATCCTGCCTCGGACATGGATGTGCGTGATGTCCTTAGGTTAGTTAGGTTTAAGTAGTTCTAAGTTCTAGGGGACTGATGACCTTAGAAGTTAAGTCCCATAGTGCTCAGAGCCATTTGAACCATTTACTTCGGACTGGGCGAGACGCGGAACGGAAGTCCACCTGATCTAGAGGAGACATGCCAGTATTTATTTTGAGCTTTATAGGGAAATCAGTGAAAAACAAATCTCGATGGCTGTACAAGGAATCGAATTACTACCTGCCAGAACTGTGTAAACATCTGCAGCTCCCCACTCGATCCGATAGTGATCGTTTTCAAAATTCACCTTTAGGGAAATGTCGACTATTTTATAAATACTCGAAGTACCTTATATCTATACACATTATAAAGTTTCTCGCTGCTTTTTTCTGTCTGAGGTAGAAGCTAATGTCAAGAACTATTGTAGAGATTTTCATACGTGTTTCACCATGACATTGCTCCGACAAACTGAAACTGAAGGTACATAATAGTAACGTAACATATTAACTACTCCGTGGAAGCGAATGAAAATGCGGAGGCATGTTGCCCGAGGTCTCGCAGGCGGGCACAGGAAGCTGTACGTCACATGGCGTGCCACCGTAACCGTAGTGCCAAAAGGGGCTGGCCGCGCAACACAAGGCAGTTGAAGGAACGGGAAATGGCAGTGCCAATCAGGGAAAAGTTACAGTGCATCGTAAAGCTATTCTTCATTACAACGTGCCAGGCGACAACGTTTGGATGAGTTGAGACAAAGAAGAATCGTCTGGAAACTGGGAGAGGGATGAAGTGCGACGAGTGTAGCCAAGCAGTTTCACGTCCGTGGAGAGTATTCCGAACCACAGGCGCTGCTGCCCGAATGAGAGGAGCACCAGTTGACAGCTAGATTGTGCGGCAAGCAAGACGGGACCCACGTCAAACAGCAAGTGCAATTGCGACAACATTTAACAGGACTGCAAAAACGCGCGATGTCATGCTCTGCAGTGGCCAGGCAACTGCATACAGGTGGCCTCTGTGCACGACGTCCAGTATGTAGTGTTCCGTTGATACCCGCACATGGGCTGCACCGTTTGCGATGGCACCAAGAGCTTAGAGACTAGACCAACGAGGAGTGGGATACCGTGCTCTTCTCGGATAAGGATAGATTCAATCTGAATAGTCATTCTGTTGGTACCCTCACATGGTGAGCAGTGGTAACGCGTATTGCATCCAGGATCGTTGTGGATCATGATCGTTTTGGTGGTCCAATGTTGTGGTGAAGAGAAGCATAATGTTGCATGGGCGTACTGACCTCCAAATCTTTGAACACGACCCACTCACCGTTATTCGTTATTGTGCCACCGTAATTCTCTCCCAAGTCCGACTTTTCAGGAGTGCATTCGGCCCTGACTTCATTTTTATGGATGACTATGCCCGACCTCAACAAGCAGTGGAGGTGAAGCAGCTCTTCGAAGGAGAGGATATATGATGGATGCCCACCTCACTTAAACTCCATGAAGCACGTCTGGAATTCGTTGGGAAGACGTCCACATGAACCAACGACCATCCAGCACTTGTCACCAGCGCTGGTGGAATACTGGAACTCTCTACCGTAGTAATCCATACCAGCCCTTTCGCCAGCATGGGGGGCACATTGCAGAGCATGCATTGCTGTCCACAGTGATCACACACCCTATTAAGAACCACACCCGCCTTTTCTGATGTCTATGGTACTCTCATAAATAGCAGTAACTTCAGTGTAATTTTTGTGTTTGAATAATAAAAGCGTCATTTCTGTTCGTCCAATTGCGTATTTCTTTCAGTTACCTTCTGTACTATAAAGTAGCAGGTCGTTCTATGTATGGTGCAAATTTCATAGAGCTCTGTTACGTGGCGGTGACACATTATACTGAAGTTATTTTCGTCGTTATGGATTGCACTCCAGCGTAAATAGACTAATTCTTGAGAAACGTTTGTATATATAGTGTACTACTACTACGCCTGAAATGGCGTCCGGCCGTGGGAACGTAGTGCTACACGTTTGAAATGGAGCGAGCGAGTCGCATATATATAATTTCTTTGTAAACATTTAACGCTGAAATATAGTCCTTTGTTTGCATATCCCTTTAACACAGATAATGTAATTATATAACATTTTATATAAACAATACAATCCTTAACTTGATTCAAACCACATCGCCATGTACAAACTTTTATACTGTTTACCACTGTCGTATCACATGAGTGTGGCTGTCAAATAGCTTTAGCATATGGTAAGTGTATATAAGGCACGTTAAATTATATGAAGAAAATAGTACACACACACACACACACACACACACACACACACACACACACACACACACACACACTATAGCCTATATATTCAGGGTGTCCCATTTATCTTGACCACCCTGTTTGTCCAGATGCAAATTACAAAATGTTTCAAGCAAATGTTCTTTAGCCATCAGTGGAACATCAATCAGCATGATTGCCTTCGTTGTAGCTTTGTTTTTTACAAAAAATATGAACACAGTATGACTTTTTTAAATGGGACCCTGTATTTTTTATTCGGTAATTCATTTCCTCTCCTAAAGACCTATTCAAAAATGTATCAAGGAGTACCATTCACTGAAACACAACGTTACTAACTAATTACATAACACAACGTTGACGTTGACGCTCCCAGCGCTTAGTGCAGGTACTCGGGGTAATGGAACACATGCACGTGCTGACTGATGTTGACAGAGGACAAAAGTAAGCGTAAGTAGAATGCACACACGTCATTCCGTCAACCATTGTCAGTTGAAGAGTTGTGTGAATAAAATGTACAGCAACGAAGAGAAGGTAGAAATACTACTCATTTGTGGGAAATGTAAGCAGAACAGTAATTGCAATACTGTTTTCTTATCTACGGGTACATTTAGTACAGGAGTTTAGTCCTTTTAAATACTATTGTGTAGAGTAGGCGTACAGTAAAGGCTGTCCTTCCTACAAACTGCATCGACATAACGTTTCTTTTATTGTTGTTGTTGAAGGTAGACGAAATGCTACGCAGGCAGCGGAACTGTACAGAGAGCGATATCCTGACAAGAACCCACCTTCCCGACGGATGTTTTCTAGCTTGTTGCGACGCTTCAGTAAACGGGAAATTTCAACCCACGACAACGCAATCGTCGTAGCACTCGCACAGACGAGGCTGCCGAAGTTACTGTTCTCGCTTCCGTTGCTATGAATCCACATGTGAGCACACGACAGCTTGAACACGAGATTGGAGATTGGTATTCCTAGAACCAGTGTACATCGTATTCTTATACGTCACCGGTTCCATCCTTACCATGTACGCCTACATCTAGAATTGCATGGGAATGATTTCCAGAATCGTGTACAGTTCTGTCAGTGGGCACAGCAGCAAATCCTCGCCAACCAGAACTTCTTCTCCAATGTTCTATTTACCGATGAATGTTCCTTCTAAAACAAAGGACGGGATAGTGTCTGGACACTGGACCACCAAAACGATCATGATCCACAATGACCCTGGGTGCAATACGCGTTACAACTTCTCACCATGTGAGGGTACCGACAGAATGACTACTCAGATTGAAGGAACATGCATTTTTGGTCCAGCGACAACCCACGATGGCTTACACAGATGGAACATCAGCGTCAGTGGAGAGTTAACGTCTGGTATGGGATACTTGGTACTACAATTATTGGCCTTTATTTCGTCAATGATAGTCCAAACGGCACAGGGTATGTCAACTTCCTCAGACGAATTCTTCCTCCTCTTCTGTGCCGCTAAGAACCAGAATGCTTAAGTGGTGTCAACACGATGGATGTCCAGCACATAATGCCTTCCGTGCACGTCGTGTTCTGAACCGAAGGTATCCTGCCAGATGGATTGGTCGAGGAGGAACAGTTACTTGGCCTGCTAGGTCTCCTGATTTAAATCCTCTGGAATCTTTTCTTTGGGGGTGCATTAAAGACGTTGTCTATCGCGATATTCCAACTCCAGAGGACATGCAGGAACGTATCGTGCTTGCGTGTAATTCTCTTCAGCAGGCAGCACTGGAAGCAGTAAATACACTCCTGGAAATGGAAAAAAGAACACATTGACACCGGTGTGTCAGACCCACCATACTTGCTCCGGACACTGCGAGAGGGCTGTACAAGCAATGACCACACGCACGGCACAGAGGACACACCAGGAACCGCGGTGTTGGCCGTCGAATGGCGCTAGCTGCGCAGCATTTGTGCACCGCCGCCGTCAGTGTCAGCCAGTTTGCCGTGGCATACGGAGCTCCATCGCAGTCTTTAACACTGGTAGCATGCCGCGACAGCGTGGACGTGAACCGTATGTGCAGTTGACGGACTTTGAGCGAGGGCGTATAGTGGGCATGCGGGAGGCCGGGTGGACGTACCGCCGAATTGCTCAACACGTGGGGCGTGAGGTCTCCACAGTACATCGATGTTGTCGCCAGTGGTCGGCGGAAGGTGCACGTGCCCGTCGACCTGGGACCGGATCGCAGCGACGCACGGATGCACGCCAAGACCGTAGGATCCTACGCAGTGCCGTAGGGGACCGCACCGCCACTTCCCAGCAAATTAGGGACACTGTTGCTCCTGGGGTATCGGCGAGGACCATTCGCAACCGTCTCCATGAAGCTGGGCTACGGTCCCGCACACCGTTAGGCCGTCTTCCGCTCACGCCCCAACATCGTGCAGCCCGCCTCCAGTGGTGTCGCGACAGACGTGAATGGAGGGACGAATGGAGACGTGTCGTCTTCAGCGATGAGAGTCGCTTCTGCCTTGGTGCCAATGATGGTCGTATGCGTGTTTGGCGCCGTGCAGGTGAGCGCCACAATCAGGACTGCATACGACCGAGGCACACAGGGCCAACACCCGGCATCATGGTGTGGGGAGCGATCTCCTACACTGGCCGTACACCACTGGTGATCGTCGAGGGGACACTGAATAGTGCACGGTACATCCAAACCGTCATCGAACCCATCGTTCTACCATTCCTAGACCGGCAAGGGAACTTGCTGTTCCGACAGGACAATGCGCGTCCGCATGTATCCCGTGCCACCCAACGTGCTCTAGAAGGTGTAAGTCAACTACCCTGGCCAGCAAGATCTCCGGATCTGTCCCCCATTGAGCATGTTTGGGACTGGATGAAGCGTCGTCTCACGCGGTCTACACGTCCAGCACGAACGCTGGTCCAACTGAGGCGCCAGGTGGAAATGGCATGGCAAGCCGTTCCACAGGACTACATCCAGCATCTCTACGATCGTCTCCATGGGAGAATAGCAGCCTGCATTGCTGCGAAAGGTGGATATACACTGTACTAGTGCCGACATTGTGCATGCTCTGTTGCCTGTGTCCATGTGCCTGTGGTTCTGTCAGTGTGATCATGTGATGTATCTGACCCCAGGAATGTGTCAATAAAGTTTCCCCTTCCTGGGACAATGAATTCACGGTGTTCTTATTTCAATTTCCAGGAGTGTAATTCTTTCATTCAACGAGTGCACCAGTGTTTCGGTGTCCAGGGTCACCACTCTGAGGGAAAAAAAGGTTCAAATGGCTCTGAGCACTATGGAACTTAACATCTGAGGTCATCAGTTCCCAACTACTTAAACTTAACCAACCTAAGGACATCACACACATCCGTGCCCGAGGCAGGATTCGAACCTGCGACCGTAGAGGTCGCGTGGTTCCAGACTGAACCACTTTGAGCACCTTTGAATGTTCTACTCCTGGGCAATGGTTCAGAAGAGTCAAAGTCAATTTTGTGTTATGTTTTTACTTGGTTTTCATTTGTTTTCTGACAACTTCAGCAAGTGGACGAGTTTGTAATCCCGGGCTCAAAGTCAATGTTGTCTTATGTAATTAATAACGTGTTTCAGTGAATGGTACACTATGATATATTTTTGAATAGGTCCTTTGGAGAGGAAATGAATTACCGAATAAAAAATACAGGGTGCCATTTAAATAAGTCATACCGCTGTTCATATTTTTGTAAAAAACAAAACTACAACGAAGGCAATCATGCTGATTGATGACCCTCTGACGGATAAAGAACATTTGCTTGCTCCCTCACTCCCCCCTTAGTCCGGATTTAGCCCCATGTGACTTTTTTTCTATTCCCAAACATGAAGAAACGCCTTCGTGGGAGGCATTATCAATCATCAGAAGGCTGCAGAGGCGATTTTGAAGGACCTCTCAAAAAATGGTTTCCAGCATGTATTTGAAGACTGGCGGAAACGCTGGGACAAATGCTTCGCATTCATGGGATACTACTTTAAGGACTACCAAATTATGAGGATGAGTAAAGGTATGTTGTCAAAAAAAAATTATGATCATTCTTTATTGAACAGCCTCCCTACTTCCAAAAATCAATAGATACTGCTGTCACTGCTGTGACTCGTGTCAGAACAGTTCGCTGTAAAGTGATAACATTTTTCTTTATTTGTATAATGATGTACAAGGTCAGTACTGCGCTGTGGTTACCACAAGTGCGCTCAAGGGGCCTGTTAGCTTACATGTTTCTCATAGTGATGCCAAGTGGGCAGTTGTCACTCCTCCTTGTTAGATGAAAGCTCAGACAGTTAAGACAGAACTCATGTAATGTTCTGGTGAGACCGTAGACGCCAAAACATTATGAACACATGCTTAACAGTGTGTTGAACCGGAATACAGCAGCGAATCTGTGTGGGATCTATTCGAAAAGTCCTTGATAGGATTCCAGGTGTACGTGGCACCAGATGCCTACGCACAGAAAAAATTTTCATTAGTATGTGCTGCGCTTAATACTTTTCTTATCGCGCAACTTCACCGGGCGGCATTCAGTGTCTTGACGTGCAATGGTCATAACGTTTTGGCTCATGAATGAGTATCTTTATACTAATACCGTGTTATTGTGCCTTACGCTGAATGAATACAGGTCGGGCAAAATAAAACTGTCCCACATATGTTCATGCACCTTATCGTAGGCAACGCAACTTACATTATTCACATCTGGGTCGGATAATGTAAGTTGGGTTGCCTATGTTAAGGTGCATGTGTGGA
Source organism: Schistocerca serialis cubense (assembly GCF_023864345.2). Taxonomy (NCBI): domain Eukaryota; kingdom Metazoa; phylum Arthropoda; class Insecta; order Orthoptera; family Acrididae; genus Schistocerca; species Schistocerca serialis. Next base: position 483,786,309 of record NC_064646.1, on the reverse strand, counting down.
ACCTCCTTGTGAATTGCTTATCACACCTGGCCAGTGTAAACGTTTGATCGATGACATCACCGACACAGGCGACAGATAAACATACCGAGGCGGCGGGGTGCTTACCTGAATGACGCGCATGGGCAGGCCGGTCTCCTTGGCGAGCTGCTCGCGGATGTGCCGCGTGGGCTTGGGCGTCTGCGAGAAGGCCGTCTTGAGGATCTCGAGCTGCTTGGCCTTGATGGTGGTGCGCGGGCCGCGCCGCTTCGAGCCCGAGTTGCCATCGTCGGGGCTTTTGTTCTCCGTCTGCGAGTCGCGCGTCTCCGGGTCGCCGTCCAGCGAGCCTGACCAACACACGCCTGCCGCTCAGACATGGCGGGTCTCTGTCCCGCAACCTGCTGTCGGGGGCCACGGCCCGGCACGGCGGGCGTGGGGCGCTACACACTACACACTACACACTACACTAGGCCAGGCAGCTCGCGCGGGGCAGCGCTGAAACTTACACTCACCACCAGGACTGTTGTTGTTGTGGACTTCAGTCAGCGCCACACTCGGCTCTACCCTGTGCAAGCCTCTTCACCCCTTCGTAACTACGGCAACATACATCCGCTACTGAGTCAAGTTGTGGCTTCTCTTCCCATCACTCCCAAACCGCCTATTCTGTGGGTGCCTCAGGGTGTCTCCTATTAATCAGTGATTTATTCTAGTCAAAATATTTTTAGTTGATTGTGTTGTACAACTTTGATGAACTTTGGAAACGACGTTTCATAACATTTTAATCTTATGTTTAAATTATTCTCTGTGGGCGACCTCTTTTGGTCAAAGACCATTATCGAGCAGTTGAAAACACAAACATTTCACACGTAAGGGATATTTCATAATTTTAGTAACACACTAGCAATACCAAGAGTTGGCATTAACAACAATATATCGATATATAAGTAAAAAAAAATATAACATTTGTAAATGACTTTTAGTCATTCACTCCATTCATCTACCGTTACATGACTAAACAACAGATCCAAATATTATATTGTAGACTTTGTGTTCATTTTGTAGGTATGTATGCTTGCTGTTAATTCAGATTTTAAGTACTGCTTGTATTTTACTACAGTTTTGACACATACTTTTTACGTGATTTTTTTTCTCTACACATGACGTTCGCACTTACGGAAATCGATCGCACATTAAAGAATAATTTAAACAGAGGCCTGTGGCGGCGCATGAAAAACCGGCCCCGCGTACAGACTGATCGCCAATTACCCACAAATTGTTGCCCGTCGCAAGCATATTCAACTACGAATAAACGAATAATAATGAGAAAGTAAAGAAATAACAAATAGGCTATTGCAAATGTAGCAACAGGTTCGAAACAATGGATGCACCTTCCTTTACAAAGTCATTTCTAAAATCTTTTAGCGAAATCGTACCATAAATTTCTTTTCCCTCCAGTTCTATTCAGCACTTCCTCATTAGTTACCCAATCTACTCGACTATTCTTCAGCATTATCCTTCAACATCACACTTCAAAAGCTGCTATTCTCTTCTTGCCCGTACATTTTATCGTCCATGTTTCACTTCCGTACAAGATTTCAATCGAGCGAAATACCGTCAAAAAAGGCTTCCTAACATTCAAATGTATATTCGATGTTGACATATCTCTGTAGTTTCAGAAACCCTTTCTTATTATTGCTGCTCAGTATATTACGTCACTACTTTACCAAAAAAATGGTTCAAATGGCTGTGAGCACTATGGGACTTAACATCTGAGATCATCAGTCCCCTAGAACTTAGAACTACTTGAAATCTAACTAACCTAAAGACATCACGCACATCCATGCCCGAGGCAGGATTCGAACTTGCGAGCGTAGCAGCAACGCGGGTCCGCACTGGAGCGCCTAGAACCGCTAGGCCTCAGCGGCCGGCACTACTTTACCCATCGTTAGTGATATAGAGGCACAAATATCAAAACCAGTCTCGTACTTTTAGTCTCTCATTTCCTAATGTAATTGCCCTTCGACTGCCTTATTTACTTTGGTTACATTTCATTATTCTTGTCACACTTTAGTAGGTATTTATTTTATAACGTCTTCAATCTATCAGCCTTCCAGTGTGGCCGAGCGGTTCTAGGCGCTTCAGTCTGGAACCGCGTGACCGCTACGGTCGCAGGTGCGAATCCTGCCTCGGGGATGGATGTGTGTGATGTCCGTAGGTTAGTTAGGTTAAGTAGTTCTAAGTTCTAGGGGACTGATGACCTCAGATGTTAAGTCCCATAGTGCTCAGAGCCATTTGAACCATTTTTTAAACTTCCAAATCCTTTTGCATCTGTGACATAATAGCAATCTCACCAGCAAACCTCAAACTTTTTGTTTCTTCTCCCTTTCGCAACTTCTCTTTCATTTCTTCTACAGTTTGCTCGGTTTAGATATAGAACAACAACTAGTATAGGCTGCAGCCCAGTCTCATTCCCTTCCAGCTCCCGCTTTCCTTTTATAAAACCAGTCTGCTTACTGAAGATCACAACAACAACAACAACAACAGAAATGCTACTTTGCAGCATTACAGGCATTAGAAAACAGCTTTGTCGTCAGCAAACGGCGTGAAACGGTGTCGTGATTAGTATGTAGCACACTTCTTTTTAATCCTCTGATCGTCAGCTAATATTCTGGTCGAAGGCAGCTAAGAAGATTACAGCTTGTGATCTGTGACGTTGTTGGCACGAGTTGCGTCCTGTGAAGTGACGAAACATAAGAAACAGAAAAGCAAAAAGCAGAGTTGCGCTCCGTCCGGCCGGCAGCCCTCGCCACGTCGACGTCGGCGTCTCCTGCGACGGCGTCCGGCGCTGGCTGCGACGAGCCTGAAACCTGCCAACACAAAAGGCGGGCGTCAGAGTTGTGAGGAACGGGCAGACACGCAGCGAGATCCCTGCCGCGATAGCGCCGGCCAGCGGCTAACACAGTCCCGAACCCACCCGCCGCGCCGCAGGTCGCGTGTGAGCCGCGGCGAGCCTAATCCGCTGTCACGATCCCTATTGTGCGGGGGAGGGCCCGCCGGCTGCCGACTGTGCGGCGAACCGCTCTCGCATGGAAAACGCCTCGCCGTACGTCGTGCCTTCAGCAACGCCGCCCCACAGCTGCAAGGGTACAGAGCGTCGAGGGCTGTACTCGGCGACGGCATTGCCAAACACTCCGAAAAACTGTGACTGTTACGAGGATGCCTCCTCAAGCTAACATTCGATTAACAGCGTCAGTGTTTCTGAAGGTCCCCGTCAAGATTTCGACCCTCCACTCATCTCCTGACTTATCTTTAGAGGTTATTTTCTTATACGGTGAAACTGTAAGTATCGCTGAACCGTGCTGGACCTTCGCGGTGAAGGCAGTCTTCTACTCCCCGCTTATTCCTCTCCGTTACTCAGCCTGCATCTACGTGATTCGTCTGCAATACACACTAAAGAGTCTGGCAGAACCAACTCCAGACTTTTTCTCTACCGTTCCCTTCTCCAACAGCACGCGGGAAAAACGAATACTTAAATCCTTCTGTACGGGCTCGGATTTCTCGTACTGTATTATGATGATCATTTCTCCCTATGTAAGCTGGCGACAATAAAATATTTTATCATTCAGAGGAGAAAGATGGTGCTTGAATATTCGTGGAAAGATGTCGCCGCAACGAAAAACGCATTTGTTTTAATGACTGCCGTCCCATCTCCCTTATTATATCCGTGACACTCTCTCTCCTATTTCCTGATAATACAAAACGAGTAGCCCTTCTTTGAAGTTTTTCGATGTCCTCCTTCAGTTCTGTCGGGTAAGGGTCACACGCAGCACAGCAATATTCTAGCAGAGGACGGACAAGCGTACCGTAGGCTGTCTTTTTAATACACTTGATGCGGAAGGATAGTGTAGGCATTTTCTTTAGTAGACTTGATGCGTCTTCTAAGTGTTCTGCCAGTAAAATGTAGTCTTTTGTGTGCCTTTCCCACAAGATTATCTATATGAGCGTTATAATTTTAATTTTTTATAATTGGAATGCCTAGAATTTAGTCGAATTTAAATTTTGTGGTTTATCATGTAACGACATTTAACTGTTCTCTTTTCGTACCTATGTCGATGACCTCATACTTTTCCTTATACAGAGACGATTGCCACGTTTCGCACCATTCAGATATTGTGCAGTCATTTTCTTATTGGTTTTGAACTTCTGCTGGGTTTACTAGACGGTTAATGACGGCATCATCTGCAAACAATCTGTGAGGACTGCTCTGATTGCCTCCTAAATTGTTTATATAGATCAGGAACAGCAGGTGACCTGTAACACTTCCTGCGGGAACACTAGATATCTCTTCTGTTTGCCTCGATGATTTTCCGTCAGAGCTATCGGTAGTGACCGGAGTTTACCCTCTCCCACTTTCCTTTCTTTTGCAATATGCGCCTGCTCTCCTCTCAGCTGCAGCTGCAGGGCCTTTCTCCGCCTCGTAGCAGCGAGCCTTCACGAACAGCAGGCAGTGGTCAGTGGGTGTTGTGTGTGGCGGCGAGGGGAGCCTCCGGGCAGCCGCTGCAGGCCGCGGCCGCGCCACGCGCCATCAGCGTCCGCGGCGCCTGCAGCTGGCTGGGTTCAAAGGGCTGCCGGCCGCCCCCTCAGCTGACGCCTCCAGTGGGAGCCACAGCCACGTGTCGTTTCCCTCCCTGCTTGCCTCCTCGTCGTCCAAGTGCGTTTTGGCCCACCCAACTACAGCTATACATGTCCTGTGTTGTTCCTAGCTGGCCCACAGTCTTTTTTACATCAGCGTGGAGTTTGATATGCTTACTTTGAACGTGGGGAGGGAGACGTCACCGTTCCTTACTTTCTCCCTCCACACCCCCTCCACCCCCACACTCTCCGTCGAACAGACACACTGGTGTGCAAAACTTAAGAAAGAAAATAACTTTCTCATTATACGTCACTGCGAAGTAACATGGCTCGATGTATACATGTAAATAACTGCTGCAGTATACACTGAAGAGCCAAAGAAACTGGTACACCGGCCTAATACCGTGTAGGGCCCCTGCGAGCACGCAGAAGTGCCGCAACACGTCGTGGTAGGGACTCGGCTAATGTCTGTAGTATTGCTGGAGCGAACTGACGCCACGAATCCCGCAGGACTGCCCATAAATCCGTAAGAGTATGAGGGGCGGAGGTCCTTTCTGAACAGCACATTGCAAGGCATCCTAGATATGGACAATAACCTAGATATGGTCAATAACGTTCATGTCTGGGGAATTTAGTGGTCAATGGAAGAGTTTAAACTTAGAAGAGTGTTCCTGGAGCCACTCTGTACACATTCTGGACGTGTGGGGTGCCGCATTGTCCTGCTGGAATTACCCAAGTCCGTCGGAATGCACAGTGGACATGGATGAATGCAGGTGATCAGACGTGTCATCAGAGCCTTCACCAGCTTGAACTGTCTCCTGCTGACATCCAGTGACCACAGATTCATGAGGTTATATCCATACCCGTACACGTCCATCCGCTCGATACAATTTAAAACGAGATTCGTACGACCAGGCAACATGTTTCCGGTCATCAGCTGTCTAGTATCGGTGTTGACGGGCCCAAGCGAAGCGCGAAGCTTTGTGTCGTGCAGTCATCAAGGGTACACGAGTGAGCCTTGTCACCGAAAGCCCATATCGATGATGTTTCGTTGAATGGTTCGGACGCTGACACTTGTTGATGGCCCAGCATTGAAATCTGCAGCAATTTGAGGAAGGTTTGCACTTCTTCAGTCGTCGTTGGTCCCGTTCTTGCAGGATCTCTTTCCGGCCACAGCGATGTCGGAGACTTGGTGTTTTACCGAATGTCTGTTACAGTACACTCGCGAAATCTTCGTATCGGAAAATCCCCACTTCACCGCTACCTCGGAGATGCTGTGTCGCATCGCTCGTCCGCCGACAAGAACATCACGTTCAAACTGACTTAAATCTTGATAACGTGCCATTGTAGCAGCAGTAACCGATCAAACAATTGTGTCAGACACTTGTCTTATATAGACGTTGCCGATCGCAGCGCCGTATTCTGCCTGATTACATATCTCTGTATTTGAATATGCATGCCTATACCAGTTTCTTTGGCGCTTCAGTGTAGTACAAAAGGCAACTGAGGGAAATACGACACGAGACGAACGGAAATGACACTTCTATTCAAAGACAATTATTACACCCAAGTCACCGCAATTTATGATCGTCCCGTGGACATTGTAAAAGGACGGGCATGATTCTTGACAGGATCTGTGACCACTGCAGGCGGCAATGCACTCTCTGCAACGTTCCCATATGCTGGCGACTAGGTTGGTGAGGAGTTCCTGTGGTATGGCTGACAACTACTGGATAAACGCTGGTGCGTGTGGGCGTGCTGCAAAACGTCTTCTTACCGCATCCCATACGGCATTTGAATCGTTGAAAGGGTAGGCAACTCCGTTCGCCGAATATTCCCTCGTTCCAAGAGCTGCTCCACCTGTTCGATGCAGCGCGCATTTGTCATCTATGAAGACCAAGTCACAGCCGAATGCATCCCTAATGTGCAAGGGAGTGGAATACAGTGTCACAATAACGTTCAGTGGTGAGTGTGCCGTGTTCAAAGTTTTGGGGGTCCAGGCAACTTTGTACCTCCCCACAGCATAAAACCTGGACCACCAAAACGATCACGTTCGTCAGTTGTGGACGTACCGTCGTATGGCGACGTAATGCACTCAGGAATATTGTCGAACACGATCGTTTCGTCTTATGGTTTGAGGAAGAGTAACGTTGCAGGAACGGGCTAATCTCCAAATCATTATTGTGACACAATATTCCAGCCCCAAGCGCGTCTTTGATGACTCCGTTGAGCTCCGTCTTTCGGGACTACATTCGACCCTGACTTCATTTTTATGGATGATTGTGGGCTACGATATCGAATAGCGCATGTGGAGGGGCTCATGGAACAAGATGATATTCGCGAATGACCTAGTATGTCTTAAATCACATCGAGCACCTGTGGGATACCTATTGCGTTAAGGCCACATGCACCAAATACCTTTCCACAGTTGTCAGCCGTGCTTATGGAGGAGTGGAACGCCATACCACAAGAACTCATTACCAACTTCGTGCCCAGCATAGCAGCACGTTACAGATGTCGTCCGTGATGAGCATACGCTCTGTTAAGGATCATGTGACACCATTAGTACTTTCGAGAGGACCTCCATAAACTGCTGTGACGTCAGTGCGGTTATTGTCTTTGAATAAAAGTCTCATTTCTGTTCGTCTCATTGCGTATTTCTTTCGGCTAACTTCTGTGCTTCACTGTAGCGGTTCCTTCTGTGCATGGTCGGAGTTCAACGGACCTGTGTTGCTTGGCGGTGACACATCTTGAGAAAGCTACATTCGTCCTTGAGTTTCGCACATCACTGTATAATTTGATGCCACTCCCACTTTTAATCTACCACAATTGTTTAGGACTTAATAATAACACCCATCACTTGCATCAGTCCACTACGTTCTTGAGGACGTAACGATAGCGCGCCGCTCTCAGTAGCTGCAGCCAGTTTTTCCTGTCTTGCGCGGCTTCCATTCATTCAATGATACCCAATATTTTGCAGTCTGAGGTCATCCTTCCTATCGTGTACCTAACGGACTGTCGTGAGAGGGACTGCCCCTATCGAGCGTTGCTGGTATACCTTGACTACTTCTTCATTGGGTCTCCAAACCGTCCTTGTGTTGCCCCAAACGTAGGCCCAAAGATTTTTCTGTATACTTCAGCTTCGAAGACTTAGTTTCGGTACTCTTCTCTTTTGATCATGCTCCACATTTCCACCCCGTATAGCAGTACTGTTGTGTTATCGAGTTTCGCCTTGGTCTCCCTGGTCAGCACTCTGAAGGATGGAAGTTTTTTGAAGGAAAAGTAAACTTCACTTGCAGTTCGTAGCCTAATTTGGTAATTACTTGTCTTCTGTTTACACCAATGTATTTTAGATTGGAAGTATTCTTCAGATTGTAGTTAGGTATATGAAGGTCATCATGTTGTTCTGTCGCCAAGTTCTCTCTCTGTATGGTCATCTGTTCTGTCTTTTCTTAATTAATTTTTAAACCAATTTCCATGACGGTTTCGTTTAGTTTTTTCAGCAGCATTTCAATATCATCAGTGCCATTTCCTATTAAAACTACGTCTTCTACATGGGCCAATATATTTGGTTAGTTATCTGCCATGTACTCATACGTTACTTGTCTGGTTTTTATAGTACTTCTTCATTACAAGACTGAAGATACGTGGGTATATCGCATCACCTTGCATCAGTACAGTTCTGTTCTCACAATAATTCGATAGATAGCCGCAGTATGTCATCCCGCTTGCCACCTCCTCCGTACACATTTTGACCAGAGTTATTTGTTTCTTAGGACTTCAGCATTCTCTCATGATTTCCCACATCATTTCTCTGTATACCGAATCCTAGGCCTTCTAAAAACCAATGAAAAGATAATGGAAGTTCTTGTTGTGTGCTCACTAATTTTCACTGCTAGGTTTGATGCAAAGTGTGCTGTATATAGTCGATTTTTTTTCCAGAAGTCCACTCTGGGTACGGGGGGCGGGATTGACAACTTTGCAATATTATACGTGGCAGTACTTTGTATGCTGTGAATACTAGAGAAATTCCCCTGTAATTTCTGAAATTTCGTTTAACAAGAACAGATATAAAATATTTTAATATAGTAACAATACCTTGGTTATATTGATGCTTAATGCATCATCTTAGCATAAGTTTCAAGAATAACGATTTACACGACAAAGCATCGAAGTGTGACCTCACCATAAACAGAGAACACTACGTTGCGAGCAGTTAAAGGGGGGGGGGGGGGGAATCAGGTTTCTTTCAGTCGGTCCCGCCTACGGCCAGGAATATGAGTGTTTGTGCTTCATTTTCTTTCCGTAGTAGAGGGACTAGAGCCCTCAAGCAAGCAATTAAAAAGTTACCTCTTTTAAACGTAGCTCGTAACATTTTAGGACTGCTTGCCATTTTTATACTGTGTTCTCCATGTCCTCTAGCCCGCTCCTCATTTTCGATCTGCACCTGGTTATACGGTGTATAGCGGCACGGTTTCGGCAAAGATGTTGAACACTGTAAATAGTCCTCATGGGTTTGCCGCCGGATGACATTGTGCAATATCCACAATATTTCCTCGGAGCGACTGTCCAACATCTTTAGGTGGTTGAACTTTGCTAGTGGCTAGGTATTACTGGCTGTAGCCACCAGCAGGATTCAACGACCTGAAAATTTCGGATAGTTGCTCCGAGAAAATATTGTGGAATTTGCACAACGGCACTCGGCAGCAAACCTTGGAGACTATTTACAACATATCAGGCCGGGAAAGCTTGAAGAGTCACATGTTCAGCACTTTCCCAAACCCCGCCTGATGGATGTGGGGATGTTCTCAGCTGCGACCAGCCTCACGAATGCTGGCAAAGGAAAAGTTTCCCTCGGAGGGAGAGATTGAAGAGCGGACTCGATTGTGGCGAGTGTAATCCCGGGAAAGGGCTCAGCCGGCAATACAGTTGTCGGCGACCGCTGTGGCGTCGCGTCGGACCATTTGCGGCGGCGGGCTTCAAAGGCGGCGGCGTACAGGCGCCCGTTGTGCGCCGGCGGGACACACGGGAGCCCGGACAGAGAACGGGCCCTCCCCCGCGTCTCAAAAACTCTCTCTAGGCGTCCATTCCCCGTCCTGCAGACGGGCAGGCTCGGTAAACGCTGTGGCGTGCCATTGTGAAACCGCCAACGCGTAGGACCAGCCAAAGATGGATCGGTTCAAATCCACACTTCGCTTAACTCGTGGCACAACAGGACACATTGCTTTAATTGCGAGCAGCTCCAAGGTGATTTGGACATCAAGTACTTCTACCCACACTTCAGTCTACTATCGCTCAGTGTTTCTCTGGCCTGATTGTGGACCCAACGAAATTTATTTCCCGGAATTGCTCATCTACGGTCAACGACCATGAACATAATCATTTGTATCTCTTGTTGTGTCTATAGATGCATCGCGTACTAGATTTACATATGTTGCATGGCGAACATCGTTCCTTTTTACATTACTGTCTCAGAAATTTTCCAGCGCGCTCGACAATGTATATGTAATAAGAATTTGGTTGCTAGATTTTATATATAACAAGCCGCTGTCATTAGGTCGATTAAAAGAAGGTGGGAAAACATAAATGTACTTCCTTCTATCAGGTCGGTTTGCATTTACTTTGATCATTATTTGGCAAGGAATGCTTCACATGTTGCAAGCATTGTGCATCATCTCGTTTGTAAAATGTTCCTTGTTAATAATCTTAATAGTTCTAGCCAGCACATATCACAGTGCACATTCCAAATATCACAAAAGGAAATAAAAATGCAACTATGTCAACAGTCAGAAAGTTGGCTGTAGCTACGTATTATTTACGGGAGACGGCTCTTTAAAAAATCCGGACATTGAAATTGTGTGCTAAACTGGGACACGGAACACAACACGTCGCAAATTACGGTAAATGTCCTCATCAGTCTTTTCCTCGTGAACTAAAAATCTTGAAAGCCAATTTCTTTTGAGGACCAAAAAGTTTGTTGAGACATTAAAATCGAGAATCAAAATGGCTTTTGAAAAGTTACAATTTGAAAAACAAAAATATTCTTGGAAACTTAAAAATTATCTTGAAAAATTAAAAGTTCTTTAACCTCGAAGTATACGGACTAACAAACAAATTACCCACTATCCACCTTACTGTTGATAATGGGTATAATGTGGGCAAAAGCAACACAAAATTAATTAAACTGTCCTACATACAGTTAATGCCTAGATATTAAAATTTGTAGAAGAGTGTGGTTTGAATCACAAAACTTTTTTTTTCTTTTTTGCCTATAAGGAGTCTTGCTTTTGCTGTGGACTGTCAAAGTTGACTGAAGCAGGTTGCTGTATCTCTGGTATCTGACAGCAGGTGGCCGTCTCACCCTCATGGCAGTGAAGTGGTAGGTGTGCACTGTACAGCTGTATGGAGGAGACGTAGGCAGAACGGCAAAAACTAGCTGTCGCGTCTGGACTTGCCCGTAACGGCATCATCAATGAACTTTGCCACTGTTACTAGCCACACAGAGTACACATCGTGTCAACAAAGAATGGTATTGCACGAGAAGGCGTAAAAATGGTGGGTCCTAAACAGCACTGATCGCAGACGAGAATCGCACCTTGTCAGTGACAGTCGGGTCAAACTCACGGAAAATGTTGCTTTCAAAAAATGCAGATCCACTTCAGGCAGAGAACGCTGCGAAGGGAGCTGCACGTAGCGCCGTTTCGTGTCTTGTACCTCCCAAAAATAGCGATTTTGCTTGTTACCTAATGACGCAAGGCAACGAGTACAACGAAGGCACAAGCGGGTACTTTACCCACAGTGTATGGTGGGTGTAGTGCAGGCCGGAGGTGGTTCTGTGATGTTTCGTGAGGGTTTGTTTTTAGTTGGGCCCACTCGTTGAGATTACCGTCAACATAAAACAGCGTCCCTCTTTTTTTCTTTCTTTTTAAGTATCCTTATCAGCCGAGTGCTGCTCTGCCTTCTACATGATGCGGACAAGCATGTCTTCATGCCAACAGTTGTGGCCACAATGCTGTAGACGTACGTTTCTGGTTTGACGAACACTCAAGCACCCTACCTGCTACTTAATGACCCTCTTAATCACTCTATCTTAACCAGTAGAAAACGTCTGGGAGTATTTTGAATTGGAGGTGAAACGTAGACGTATAAATGCTTCCAATTTGGTACCTCCACCTAACCTAACCCCCTTGAACCATGGACCTTGTCGTTGGTGGGAAGGCTTGCGTGCCTCAACGATAGAGATAGCCGTACCGTAGGTGCAACCACAACGGAGGGGTATCTGTTGAGAGGCCAGACAAACGTGTGGTTCCTAAAGAGGGGCAGCAGCCTTTTCAGTAGTTGCAGGGGCAGCAGTCTGGATGATTGACCGATCTGGTGTTGTAACACTAACCAAAATGGCCTTGCTGTTCTGGTACTGCGAACGGCTGAAAGCAAGGGGAAACTAAAGCCGTAATTTTCCCGAGGGCATGCAGCTTTACTGTATGATTGCTACAGAAGAATGCTGAAGATTAGATGGGTAGATCACATAACTAATGAGGAGGTATTGAATAGAATTGCGGAGAAGAGGAGCTTGTGGCACAACTTGACAAGAAGAAGGGATCGGTTGGTAGGACGTGTTCTGAGACATCGAGGGATCACCAATTTAGTATTGGAGGGCAGCGTGGAGGGTAAAAATCGTAGAGAGAGACAAAGAGATGAGTACACTAAGCAGGTTCAGAAGGATGTAGGCTGCAGTAGGTACTGGGAGATGAAGAAGCTTGCACAGGATAGAGTAGCATGGAGAGCTGCATCAAACCAGTCTCAGGACTGAAGACCACAACAATAACAACAACCTCGAAAAAAAAAGAGATTTTGCTTGTTACCTAATGACGCAAGGCATCGAGTACAACGAAAGCACAAGCGGGTATTTAACCCACAGTATATGGTGGGTGTAGTGTAGGCCGGTGGTGTTTCTGTGATGTTTCGTGAGGGATTTTTTTTATTTTTTAGTTGGGCCTACTTGTTGAGATTACCGTCGACATAAAACAGCGTGCTTTGTTCCTTTTTTTTTTCAGTATCCTTATCAACCGAGTGCTTCTCTGCCTTCTACAAGGTGCTGACACATGTGTCGTCATGTCAACAATTGTGGCCACAGTGCTGTACACATACGTTCCTGGTTTGACGAACACTCATGCACCCTACCTCCTACCTAATGGCCCTCTTAATCACTCTATCTTAACCAGTAGAAAACGGCTGGGAGTATTTTGAATTGGAGGTGAAACGTAGCCGTATAAATGCCCCAAATGTGGTACATCTGCGGCATCTAATTACCAGAGATGTGAAGGCACCATACCTGAAGAAATCTCTCCGAACTGAGGCTATTAATAACAGTTGAGGAGTGGTGTTGCACGGTACCGGCGTGATGTCGCCTAGTGAGCTCATTTCTAGCGTCGCGGGAGTCCTTGATTTACTTCGTAAGAGGGCCGAGCTCCCTGGGGCTGGGACGGCTGCGCGGGCTCACCTTGGTCCTCGGAGTCGTCCTGGCCCGGCTTGACGTCGGCGGGCGGCACGAGCGGGCCCGGCGGCGCGCCGCCCACCAGCGGCCCCACCATGTCGTTGTTGTTGGCCTCGGGCGGCGGCTGCAGCGGCGTGTGGGGCGGCGGCTGGCCCGGTCCCCCGTGCGCGCCCGCCGCCCCGCCGCCGCCCGCTCCCGCCCCCGCCGCCCCCGCGCCCGCCTTGAGCGCCGCCGCGCCGCCCACGCCCGGCTCGCATTCCTCGTCCTCGTCCTCCGAGCCCGACCCCAGCAGCGAGTCTGCAACGCCGCAGAGGCACGTCTCAAACACTTCACCTGGCTGCGTGCTTTTTACACCTTAGCAGACGAGATTACAATGTGCATGCTACATGACCAGTACACAATGATGACGATTATAATAGTAGTTGTCAAACTTCCTGGCAAATTAAAACCGTGTGACGGTCACGAAGTTCGAACCCTCGTCTGCCACACCGTTTTAATCTGCAGGAAGTTTATTATCAGCGCACAGTCGACAGAAGAATGAAAAATTCATTGTGAACTAATAATAATTATAGTAATAATAATGACGATAGTTCATAACTGTATCTGTATCCTTTATCTCAGTGGCATCTTCCATCGTCGAGAAACGAATCGATATCTGCGACCAACAAAAGCCATCCGATCGCATTAATACTCCATGTAACTCCCAGCCAACTGCACTGTTGATGAAGGGCAGGCTACGAGACGACAGGACGAGAAATACATCAGTACCCACAGACTGTGAGCTGCCTTCAGCAATTCATGGTGACCTATGTCACAACATACAATCTCGACGTCAATATGTACTGTGAGAATGACAGTTCGTCTGTCCTGTTGCCCAACAGATACGACTGGTCTCGAGTTTCCGGTAATTGTAAGAAATACGGTGCGCCGTGGGGAAGGAGAGACAAGAAGACAATAATTAAGATGAGGCGAAGGGTGTGTGTGGGGTGCGTACTGTAAGACCTTCGGTACACACACCATCAGATTTTTTTGACTTGTCGCTCTAACGTAGTAGGCGAGTGTCAGCAATGTGTCTCGTGGTCTTATCGTGGAGTGTTTATCTTCTGCCGTTAGGTCAGACGATAGAAATGCCACTTGCACACTTAGAGTAGCAGATTGACGGTGACCAACTTTAAACAGAACTTGATTAGTTTTCACACACATTTATTAAAATACTAAAAATCATATATATTACGTAACTTGATTCTGGATGCTGTTTACAATTGAGAATCTGAAGTTCCTTTGGTCTTGGTACGTTAATCTTATTCTCATATATCTCTGATACTTGACAAAGTGTCTGTTCATTTCTCTTCATGGCTATGTACAGCAATATGGTAATCTTATTAGGCACAGACTGAAACTTGACTAAAGACTGGTACAGACAAATGCAGACTAACGCAGACTGGTATGGACTGGTGCAGACAAATGCAGACTGACTAATCGGAGGTCTGTACACTCGTTATAATACCTCACGCATTCATGTATCACTGCGCGAGTGTGATCCACGAGGAGAAAAGGTTCTACATTAGCAGCAGTCTCATTGGCTGCGTTACGTATTAATACGCGGATCGGCGGAAGCAAATTTGGTCCGTCTCTAAGACAACGACATCTCGTAGTGCGGAGACGGACGAGCGCTGCGCCTGCGCTGTTGTGCTTAGCGGGGCGCGCTCTATTGGAAAAGTTGCGTACGCGCTGACTACGCGGAACTATGTACACAACAGTGTCGCGCCGGCCGAAGTGGCCGTGCGGTTAAAGGCGCTGCAGTCTGGAACCGCAAGACCGCTACGCTCGCAGGTTCGAATCCTGCCTCGGGCATGGATGTTTGTGATGTCCATAGGTTAGTTAGGTTTAACTAGTTCTAAGTTCTAGGGGACTAATGACCTCAGCAGTTGAGTCCCATAGTGCTCAGAGCCATTTGAACCCACAACAGTGTCGCAAGTGAGGATTTGGGGGAAGTGATAGATTTCGATGGATAGGAAACACAGGCGGTAGTGGCACTGACGGTAAAGGTCGGAGTAGTGCTTAGTATGTTTGGAGTGTGGCAGAGTCGTGCGACCTCCATGTTCAGCCAATTAGTCGTTTCAGTTTATTGTAGGCTATTTGTCCTTTGGGTAATGGGTGGAGTTTTCCATGTTTTTTGGCGAGTGATAGCCCCAGCCCACTATATAGAACGATTTTGAATAATGAGGCACTAGTCATAGAGGCGGAAACCTCGGATGGTTTGTTCTAAAACTATTGGTTGTGTCTTAGAAGGGTTGCATCTGGCGATAAAATTGATCTGGTAACATTAACGGAGCGGTGGGGTTTACGAGAGACAGATAAAGTAGACGTGGAACTAAAAGGCGCCATGACGAGGCTAGTGAAGACGTTTCCGTGTTCTAAGATAGGCTGGTGTCGCTATCGTATTTCTGGCGCTCTAGGAAGAGAGGCGGCTCGCAGATAGGCTGAGGTGCCTGGAAGTAGGCGCGACTGTCGGGGCGAAAGACGCGGCCTTTGTGGAGGCGAGGTGAGGCGAGCTGCTGGCGGGCCATGAATATTTCATGCGGGCTCGGCGGGCTGTGCGCTGCCCGCGTCTCCGCGGCTGACAGCACTCGCGGGTCGAGCGCCTGCCACGGGGCTGGAGCTGGAGCTGGAAGCGGCACGATTAACATCCAGCCAGCCGCCGTCTCCGCTCCTGACAGCGGAGCGCGCGGGGTTCTTCTGAGACGAGAAGGGTCTACTCTTCATCTACGTATGTACTCCGCAAGCCACGTACAGGACGTGGCGGAGCGTACAGAGATGCCAGAATTCTCCCACTATTGTAGCCGCATCAGCCGCAGTAGTTTCCCGGCGTGATAGACCACACGTGTCCCGTATCAAACCGCTCGTCTCATCTTGCTACCTCAATATGGTACCTCAAATTGGCCTACGAAAACTACATACGCTACAGCGCATGCGCGTCGAGCGAGTTTTTCAACATTCTTACAAACCATTAGTTCTAGAGAAAAAAATGAATTAGACCTTTTTTGTAGGAAATATAATATAGTTTAATTTTGTACTGCGACACGTTTTCGCTGGAGGATGCGGTTTTCGAGTTATTCGAGAAAAACGTACACAAGTGATATTTAATGTGTTCTATCTCGGAAACCATTTGGAATAGGGCATACCTCCATATGAAGTTTTTCGTTCAGAATCTCTATCGCCGGCCGGAGTGGCCGAGCAGTTCTAGGCGCTACAGTCTGGAACCGCGCGACCGTTACGGTCGCAGGTTCGAATCCTGCCTCGGGCATGGATGTGTGTGATGTCCTTAGGTTAGTTAGGTTTAAGTAGTCCTAAGTTCTAGGGGACTGATGACCTCAGCAATTAAGTCCCATAGTGCTCAGAGCCATTTGAACCATTTTTTGAATCACTATCACCTTTCTAAGCACGCAGTTTTCCTCCTGACATACACACACACACACACACACACACACACACACACACACACACACATACACACATACATACATACATATATATATATATATATATATATATATATATATATATATATATATAACAAAAAACTTCATATGGAGGTATATATATATACAGGGTGTTACAAAAAGGTACGGCCAAACTTTCAGGAAGCATTCCTCACACACAAAGAAAGAAAATATGTTATGTGGACATGTGTCCGGAAACGCTTACTTTCCATGTAGGGCTCATTTTATCACTTCTCTTCAAATCACTTTAATCATGGAATGGAAACACACAGCAACAGACGTACCAGCGTGACTTCAAACACTTCGTTACAGGAAATGTTCAAAATGTCCTCCGTTATAGAGGATACATGCTTACACCTTCCGTCGCATGGAATCCCTGATGCGCTGATGCAGCCCTGGAGAATGGCGTATTGTATCACAGCCGTCCACAATACGAGCACGAAGAATCTCTACATTTGGTACCGGGGTTGCGTAGACAAGAGCTTTCAAATGCCCCCATAAATGAAAGTCGGGGGGGTTGAGGCCAGGAGAGCGTGGAGGCCATAGAATTTGTCCGCCTCTACCAATCCATCGGTCACCGAATCTGTTGTTGAGAAGCGTACGAACGCTTCGACTGAAATGTGCAGGAGCTCGATCGTGCATGAACCACATGTTGTGTCGTACTTGTAAAGGCACGTGTTCTAGCAGCACAGGTAGAGTATCCCGTATAAAATCATGATAACGTGCTCCATTGAGCGTAGGTGGAAGAACATGGGGCCCAATCAAGACATCACCAACAATGCCTGCCCAAACGTTCACAGAAAATCTGTGTTGATGACGTGATTGCACAACTGCGTGCGGATTCTCGTCAGCCCACACATGCTGATTGTGAAAATTTACAATTTGATCACGTTGGAGTGAAGCCTCATCCGTAAAGAGAACATTTGCACTGAAATGAGGATTGACACATTGTCGGATGAACCACTCGCAGAAGTGTACCCGTGGAGGCCAATCAGCTGCTGATAGTGACTGCACACGCTGTACATGGTACGGAAACAACTGGTTCTCCCGTAGCACTCTCCACACAGTGACGTGGTCAACGTTACCTTGTACAGCAGCAACTTCTCTGACGCTGACATTAGGGTTATCGTCAACTGCACGAAGAATTGCCTCGTCCATTGCAGGTGTCCTCGTCGTTCTAGGTCTTCCCCAGTTGCGAGTCATAGGCTGGAATGTTCCGTGCTCCCCAAGACGCCGATCAATTGCTTCGAACGTCTTCCGGTCGGGACACCTTCGTTCTGGAAATCTGTCTCGATACAAACGTACCGCTCCACGGCTATTGCCCCGTGCTAATCCATACATCAAATGGGCACCTGCCAACTCCGCATTTGTAAACATTGCACTGCCTGCAAAACCACGTTCGTGATGAACACTAACCTGTTGATGCTACGTACTGATGTGCTTGATGCTAGTACTACAGAGCAATGAGTCGCGTGTCTACACAAGCACCGAAGTCAACATTACGTTCCTTCAATTGGGCCAACTGGCGGTGAATCGAGGAAGTACAGTACATACTGACGAAACTAAAATGAGCTCTAACATGGAAATTAAGCGTTTCCGGACACATGTCCACATAACATCTTTTCTTTATTTGTGTGTGAGGAATGTTTCCTGAAAGTTTGGCCGTACCTTTTTTGTAACACCCTGTATGTGTGTGTGTGTGTGTGTGTGTGTGTGTGTGTGTGTGGCCAGAAGTTGAAGGGAGAGAGTGAGCTTCATTTGTACTGTCCGCTTGCGTCCTCAATCTGTGATTTGAAAGCAACGTCGGATCATGTTTGTAGTAGGAGATGAATCCAATACTTCAGGCGGGGAGTGGGTATACGGCGCTCGTTTCCAAGCCACACGGCTGGGGACGTGATTTTAGCGTTTTTTTGCAGTACTTGCTGCCAATATCAACGATTTTCTGCCCCATTCCATTCGCGTAGGGGCTGTACTCGTCCTAACCACTCTTATGTTATTCCCTCGCAAATCACGCGATGGTGTCGGCAGTCAAATACCTAGCGCCGCTTCTCTAAAATTTATCCAACTGGGTTTCACGATTACAGCATCGACTTCCATCCAAAGATTTCTTTTCAGTTTGTCCGCTATCTGTACCGACCAGTTACGATGCTTACAGCGTGTCTCTGAATTTGGTGCCTGCTTCCATGCCTATTTCGTAAACACTGCAAACGCTGCAACGAAAGCTACACTCTAGTATCAAGTCTGGGTCTTCAGTTCACCTGATCAGTACAATTCATACCCTTTCTTAATAATAATAATTTTGATTTTTCCGGTTTCCCCGTTTTCAGAAGTGTACTTAGACTGCATATTCCTAGCTTCCTCGCTGTGTTCATAGACTGTGCCTTTCGGTCTATGTTGTACTGGGTTCTTTCACTTATACCCTTGCCAGTTCCATGAACAGTAATGTCGAAATTATTCTCCATTCTCTCCATGATTGCTGCACTTAGGAGTACTATGATGGTATTGCGGTTTTACTGGCATTCAGATTATCCTGGCCATTCTAGTATATAGTCATTCGCAATCCATATTGGCAACCCATGTCTCTCGCTTAGTGATGATACTAACTGAGCAGCTTCTTAGTATTATCCCTAAATGTTTTCGTAAGTAAATGCCTTTTGTAATGGTTCAGTTGTTATTTGATCGCGATCGGTTTCAAGTCGCCTAGTGACTCATCATCAGATGTTACATGATTTTTAGTAATTGATTGTAGCATTGCACAAACTTTGGCACAGATAACAGCTCCTCTGTGTGATCAAAATAACTAGAAAAAACATGAAGCATATGTTCCAAACTGGTTTGTGCACTACGGTTAAACCAATAAAAGCAAAAAACTGTACACAATTCCCCAGTTCTACAATCACCAAAAACTGTCTACCATCTGATAACAAGTCGCTTGGCGAGTTGAAACCAGTCATGGCAAAGAAGAAAGAACACTGAAACATCACTAAAAGCTACTGGTTGCAGACGTTTCTGAAAACATTTCCATCTCAGTCGCAGTGTTCCTCATCCGTAATGGATAAAAGTTTAATGCCTATATATTTAAACAATATCACGTGCTGCTTAAGTTTACCACTAACCGTGCTGTCGTTTACTGTTGGATTCTTTTTGTTAGTTGTAAGGATTATTTTGGGGCTCCTCAACAAGAATCTTCATTTCCTCCTCAGCGGCAATTCCTCCTCAAGCACTCTTAAACACTATTTTCTCCATCTCTGTCTACACTTTTTAGAAGCTAGTCTGTCGACTGTGCACAATCGACGGAACTTGTTGATTCGTGAAGATGCTGCTGACGCCATCTGGTTGTGTACGTTCATTGGTATATGAACCAAAGCACTATAACTCAATACATATGTATATTTTTTCAGCATAGCTAAAAGCACCGCGAATTTCATATTACCACCTCAGGGCCCTGAGTATAAACTTTTTCAACAACAACGAACCACGATTCCTACATCAGAATGTCTGCGTCTGGTGCGTTTTACTAGTTTTTCGCTTCATCTGAAGATACGATATATCACGGCTTCGGCTTCGAGCCGTAGCTCTTTTTTTTTTTTAATAGTCATCCGTCCTCTGACTGGCTTGATGCTACCCTCCACGAATTCCTTTCTTATGGGCCGGCCGAAGTGGCCGTGCGGTTAAAGGCGCTGCAGTCTGGAACCGCAAGACCGCTACGGTCGCAGGTTCGAATCCTGCCTCGGGCATGGATGTTTGTGATGTCCCTCGGTTAGTTAGGTTTAACTAGTTCTACGTTCTAGGGGACTAATGACCTCAGCAGTTGAGTCCCATAGTGCTCAGAGCCATTTGAACCATTTTGAACCTTTCTTATGTCAACATCTTCATCTCAGAGCAGCAATTGCGTCCTACTTCCTCAATTACTTGCTAGATGTACTCCAATTTCTGTCTTCCTGTGCAGTTTTCGCTCTATACAGCTCTCTGTAGTGCCATGGAGGTTATTCCGTGATGTCGTAACAGATGTCCTCAAAAAATGTTCAAATGTGTGTGAAATCTTATGAGACTTAACTGCTAAGGTCATCAGTCCCTAAGCTTACACACTACTTAACCTAAATTATCGTAAGGACAAACACACACACCCATGCCCGAGGGAGGACTCGAAGCTCTGCCGGGACCAGCCGCACAGTCCATGACTGCAGCGCCTGAGACCGCTCGGCTAATCCCACGCGCTAACAGATGTCCTATCATCCTGTCCCTTCTTCTCGACAGTGTTTTCCATATGTTCCTTTCCTCGCTGAATCCACGGAGAACCTCCTCATTTCTTACCTTGTCAGTTCACCTAATTTTCAACATTCATCTATAGCACAACATCTCAAATGCTTTGATTCTCTCACGCTACATATCGAAAATTAAGTGCGTCGCTTTGAGAACAGTTCTGATGTAGGTCTTCCGTGGTTTAGTTAAACTGATTAATCTGATACCAGGAAGGACACGGCCGATTTCCTGCGCCATCTTTGCGGTGTTGCGCCCCTGATAGTGACGCGGTCGCGGTCCCTCTGGAGACACCGGGCCCGCTCTCTTTGCCCCACGACCCACGGGATCCGAAGCGCGCAGCATGCGACTGGGCGTCTGTGCAAACACGCTGGCACAGTAGCAGAGCGGCGCCGGGCGAGGCCTGTAGCGAATCGCTCAGTCAACACAAGAGCCTTCCGGATCGAGAGCACTCGGCGCACAAACGCACTCGACGCCCCGGCGTCCGGCCCGAGTTAAGTCTCATTCACCAGTTTCCCTGCCCCATCCACTGCGCCCCCTCGCCGCTATGAATTTTTCATTCGTTCCCTCCCTGCCCCGACAGCTGTCGGCCTCCGCCGGTCATTCGAGTGCCACGAATGGGTCAAGTCTGCACGACGCATCTGTCCCGGACCATTTCCGATATTTGTTAAAGAAGGAGTTTGTATAGGGACAGAGCTGTAAAACACACTATCCTCTCCCGTAGATTAGTCAACGCTGCTGACTGCTATGCGGAGGACCTTGCTTCGATTCTACATCTACATCTACATCTACATTTATACTCCGCAAGCCGCCCAACAGTGTGTGACGGAGGGCGCTTAACGTGCAACTGTCAGTACCTCCCTTTCCTGTTCCAGTCGCGTATGGTTCGCGGGAAGAACGACTGCCGGAAAACTTCCGTGTGCGCTCGAATCTCTCTAATTTTACATTCGTGACCTCCTCGGGAGGTATAAGTAGGGTGAAGCAATATATTCGATACCTCATCCAGAAACGCACCCTCTCGAAACCTGGACAGCAAGCTACACCGCGACGCAGAGCGCCTCTCTTGCAGAGTCCGCCACTTGAGTTTGCTAAACATCTCCGTAACGCTATCACGCTTACCAAATAACCCTGTGACGAAACGCGCCGCTCTTCTTTGGATCTTCTTTATCTCCTCTGTCGACCCGACCTGGTTCGGATCCCACACTGACGAGCAATACTCAAGTATAGGTCGAACGAGTGTTTTGTAAGCCACCTCCTTTGTTGATGGACTACATTTTCTAAGGACTCTCCCAATGAATCTCAACCTGGCACCCGCCTTACCAACAATTAATTTAATTCCCGTTACAGCCAGCGGTTCTTCCTTGGCGGAAGGGCTGTGACGGGGTGCACTCAGTCTCATGAGGCCAAATGACGAACTAATTGATTAATAATCAGCGGCTCCATGGTCAAGAGCAGTGTGCTGAGCAGATGGCCCTCCATATGGCATCCAAATGACACCGTTGGCTGAAGAGACACAGAGGTTGGTCGACATTAGTTGCCCTATCTGAGCAAGAATGCGGAGCTTTGCTTCTGAAACAAGCTACTCTCATAATGATGGAAGCTGAAGAAATGAATTAAAATTTATGACATGGCATTGAAATTTGTGCTAGGGAGGGCACTAGACTTGGGTAGTTCGTGCAACAATGTTAGCTGTAGTGCTGTGGTCGCGTAATGGAAGGCATTCATGCCTATTAAGGAAGGAGACCTGGGTTCACGTCCCAGCTTCCTTCATTATTGTAGATAAAGATTAGACTCAAATGTCTCGAGGAAAATTTAGTAGTAAGACGCCACTCTCAGTTTGCAATTTCTCTTTGCGGAGACACGATCAGGTTCTCTTGATTATTGTAAATAAATTAATAGCAATCTTTTGAATTTGACAGCAGTTCGGAGACTTCTCTGTCATGACAACTAGTTTACTAAACCGGCTTATGATTTAGCTTCAACGGCGTTAGTGGACTCCAGTTTCATAGCTACCCATCGCAGAACCACCCGCGATGTAAGTGGGCCCCTTGACGACGGTAATCAGGGTAGCAACTACTAGACCACGGAAGTCCCACAGGCATGGCACTTGGAAGTACAAGTAGAACGTACAGATAACGTTGTTCCTTTCGTCACTACAGGAACCAGAAAACTTCTATACGTAGTTGTATCAACCTGACATATTGAGATCAGCAGTATGCTATGAAAGAGAGGTACTTATTTACAAAATTTGACTACAGGGATTACCAATGGTATACCAATAAAGACAACAGGCATGATCAGAGATTTGTTCGACTCACGTAAGTGTGTCTTAGAGACACTGAGTATCTGAGCTGTCACATGATTGAAAAAAGATAGCAATATTTGATGAGGGACAAAATCTGAGGAAGCAATTGTAACTCAATGATCTAGACCTTCGGATAGGTGCATCATAGGCACCGTAAGGGTGCGATTGGACTCTTTTTCACGTCACACAAGAGCACAACAGTCGTTATTGTTGTGAATCATCGTGACCCTTATACTGTACCTCACACGCAATGTACTATCTCTCATGCACCTATAACAAACAAACAAATAAAAAAAAAGGGTCTGAACACTATGGGACTTAACTTATGAGGTATCAGTCCCCTAGAACTTAGAACTACTTAAACCTAACTAACCTAAGGACATCACACAGATCCATGCCCGAGGCCGGATTCGAACCTGCGACCATAGCGGTCGCGCGGTTCCAGACTATAGCGCCTAGAACCGCTCGGCACTTCATAACGGTTGTTACCCTTATTCGCTTGTCTGTAAACCTTAGAATATAGCACCGATGTTGCATTGCGTACCTCGATCCTTGGTAAATGATTCTACAGCTGTTTTCGTTGTCTAAATCGAATAGAATTCTTGACTAGTAAAAATAGTTGCGTCGGGGGCGAAAAGAGGACTCAAACAAAATCCTTGGAAGTAATTAGAAACTATTTTTCATTCATGACGTGTTAACACACTGAGCCAAAGAAAATTTTGAATTCTATTCCGATACACAGTATTGTAACACACAAGAAACAGATGAGTAGACTCTCCGAAAAATCGTCGAAGAAAAGAACACACGCGAAACATTCGCAGATAGAAGGGACAGGATAACAGGACATCTGTCAATCATCAGAGAATAACTTCCATGCTGTCAGAGGGTGCTGTAGAGGATAAAAGCTATAGGGGAAAACAGAGACTGGAATATGTCGAGCAATTAACTCAGGGCGTAGGTCGTAAGTGCTACTCTGAGATGAACGGATTGGGACAGGACAGCAATTAGTGACAGGTCGCTTAAAACATGTAAGAACATTGACGACTTCAAAGATTAAAAAAAAACTAGAAAAAACTTTTAAAAAATGCTCGGAAGAGACAGAAATGTAACGTTGTGAATCGATGTTCATGATCGAGGCACGACTCGAACCTGGCACCACGGTTTAACCGGTCTGTGTCCCATCCCAGAGACCACTGGTACCAGTGTACAACAACATTTATTCATTTCACGTCTCGTATTCGGATGAACTCTGAGAAAAATTACTGCCTGTATCTCTCCATACCGGTTCTTTCCTTTCGTATGTTATTCTTGTGGTTCCTACGCGATATATACTAGTTCGGCAGTGGAATTCTTTTGAATTCTGCCTGAATAATTAAACGACAAGACATGCCCATTACAGTTTCGAAAAGCTAAATAAACTAGTATCTTGGTACTGCGGTCAAAGTGGCCGAACCGACAGGTTGCAAATATCGGAAACGTGAGAGGATACTCGCTCAGAGAGAGAGAGTGTTAGCACACGTGGAGCGCGGTGCCCCGGGCAGCGTGACACCGCCGAGAGGCTGGTGCGGCGCTGATGACGCGGCCGTTGCCGGGGGCCGTCGTTAGCGCCTCGCTTCCCGGAAGGCTGACGCGGCAGGCGCGGCTCTCACATTCCGCCGGCTGCTGGCTGCTTCTGATGCCCGAATAATGAGCACCGCCGTTCCAGCTGTCCGAGAACCGCGGTGCGAAGCTTCGCTCAGTACGGGACACAGCTGGCCGTCGCACAACACAAAAGCACTTCATTTTGACTACTTGCTGTGTGCGACTGTAGTAGCCCGTATCTCACGATCATCTCGTGGTTGCTGGTAAACCGAGTCAAATGTCCCACATCCTTAGCGTCGAACTGCTACACACGGTAGACGTTGTGATGCTGTTCAAAAGTTTTACGTGAGGGCATACCAGAAACAATAAGTGAATTTAAGAATACTGTTGAGAATTTTATGCTTTCGTCTTGGTACACCATTATATCAATGGCGTTAAAAGATTTTTCTCCACCTAGCATTTGGTTCCGTATGCCCTGATTTATTTGTTGAATTACGTATTTTTTTCTAAGGTTGTTCGCTCACACACCCAATGCAAGCGGATACTCGTTTTCGATTAGTTACTGCTCCGTTTTTATTATGTTACCGGAGTGCGAAATTGTGGTAAGTTCTATGGGACCAAACTGCTGAGGTCACCGGTCCCTAGGCTTACTACGTAATCTAGGATTACTACGTAATCTAACTTCAACTAACTTACGCTAAGGACAACACACATATCCATGCCCAAGGGAGGACTCGAACCTCCAACGGGAGGGATCCGCACCGGAGTGCGGATCAATGCGATATGGTTCAAATGGCTCTGAGCACTATGGGACTTAACATCTTAGGTCATCAGTCCCCTAGAACTTAGAACTACTTAAACCTAACTAACCTAAGGACATCACACACATCCATGCCCGAGGCAGGATTCGAACCTGCGACCTTAGCAGTCGCACTGTTCAGGACTGAAGCGCCTAGAACCGCTCGAACGAAAACAAAAAGGGAAATGTGTCAAGAATCGAAGTAAACATGTACCAGTACTGTTGTGAACTATTTGTGAAATGATGCTAACAGATCGAAAGTTACAAATAATGTGATCAGTGCATTCATTACAACATGAACTACTGACGGAATGGAACAGTCGGCTCAATACCAAATGGGCGCCACTGTTTGCATCCTTCGTTGATTTCACCAGTGCTCTCCACGTAGTTCTCTTCGAAGTGCACATTTAGCGGTGACATGGCAGGTGCTTATTGATAAGTCTTTTCCGACAGAGTCCAAAACCATCTTGTCAAATTCTACTGCGCGGACAATTCTTTGCCGAGAACGACGTCTCTAATACTTTCTGTAGACCGTGATAAATTTCTTCCAGTTAGAGTGATAGATCGTGTAACGAATGACGTTCGCTATTCGACAACACCTCACGAACTGTAAGCAATGGTAAGCTTCACCGTTGACGTATCACAGACGACTGCGTATTATTTTTCAAGGTAGTGCCATCACTGTAGGCAGTTGTTTTTCAGACTAAAGAATTCACTCCGTACAGAGTCAAAGATTCATTCTAGGCACAATCCTCTAGGCTGTAGCTAAGCCATGTCTCCGCAGTATACTTTCTTCCAAGAGTGCTAGTCCCGAAAGTATGCAGGAACACGTCTGTGGTGTTGGGAAGACGGGAGAGAGGGCTGGGCATTTGCACGGAGCGACACTTCTGCGGACATACCATTCTGTGGAGCATGGGGCGTTTCGCATGTAGCCATACAGGGACAGTAAGAATTTGCGTATAGGAGGGTAGAACAGCGTGCTGTAACCTACGACACGTGTTACTGGGAATTAATCTTAAGAAAGGTGGATGTGACTAGTCACTTTCTTATGATAATTTATTCTGCCTTTGCCAGTTACGCATGTGAAACCAAAAAACTACCTGAAGTGTGTCGGAGTCCGCATACGGGTAAACACATTCCATCCATGTACAAGTGTCACAGAATGGTAGGAGAGGTGTAGAGGCAGAAGTTAGGTTGTTAGGACGGGTATAGATAACTCACTCGGTGAGATAATTGCAGGCTGGAGTCCTGGACTGACACACAGTTGTGATCAGGTAGGGTATTTCAAACGAGGTTACTTCTATATGAATGACAAGTATTGTACTAAAATGTAGATTCAGCGTCAACGTTACTTCCTTATACGTAGGTGTTTTATTCTACTTTATTTTAGTGAACTGTGAATGTGAGTATCCAAATAAATGCACAAGTCACAGCTGAAGCATTCTCAAGTCGTCTAGGATTGTTAGTGTGGCGATTCTGAGTATTGTGAAAGTTTATAAATAAGGGAGCGAGCTGTCTGAAGACAAAAGTATACACTTAGATCGTGAAATGTGCCTTGGTGCTCAGGTGTCAAAGCATTGCGTGTGACTGGTTGAAGTCGAGTACCTTACAGAGACACAGTATTAATCTGGTAGCAAAATTCTGACGAATTCGCTATTCATCTCTCGAGGCCACTAGTTTAAATCTAATGTATTTTCGTATAACAGTGCCATAGTACTTTCTACAGTACGTCATCAAAACGTTTTTTGATCTACAAAGTATAACTGTACTAACATTTTAAATGGTAAGATAAGTGATCCAATGTAATTTTATATTAAGTAGTCAATGTCAAAAGTTGTCTTAAATGTTTTCTAAACAGACATTTACAACTATGGAATGTCAAATGGCTTCAAATGGTTCAAATGGCTCTGAGCACTAGGGGACTTAACTTCTAAGATCACCAGTCCCCTAGAACTTAGAACTACTTAAACCTAACTAACCTAAGGACATCACACACATCCATGCCCGAGGCAGGATTCGAAGCTGCGACGTAGCGGTCGCGCGGTTCCAGACTGTAGCGCCTTTAACCGATGGAATGTCAGCGTAAGGGATTAAAGCATACTATAGACAGAGGGCAGCTGAAGAAGAATTACTTGAGTGTAAAATTATTTATCAAGGACGACAGTCAACGTATTCTTGCTAATAGTTGACAGTATAGCGAATAGGAAACGTCGTGGACATTGCTCTGAGATCTTATTTGGAGGACGGTTGCTGGCGGTTGTGGGCACAGCACCGTGAACTTCGTCTCTCACGAGAATATGCCACGTTTCACAAGACCTCACTTTCGTCGGACGTTGAGCACTACCGAGAAAAGATAAACTGTAAGTCCAGAACAGCTCCGCCGCACTTAATCCGATTGCGCCTTCCTCTCTAGATGTCCGTGCTGTCCCAGCCTCTCACGTAATGCCAAGCCGAGTGTTACATACGCGAAAACGATGACCAGAAACACGTTCTCGTGGTGCGCTGTAGAGGGCCGGTGGTTATTCTCCCACTATCCTCGAAAACTCCGACCCTTAAAAGTGCATCTCCGAAATCCAGGAGACAGGAAAAAGCGCCAGGCGCTCTCACGTTTCTGAGAAGCGCCACAAAGGCGGGGATCGCCTCGCGCTGGACACACGGCACGCCACCCACCCACCCACGCCCAGCGTGTTCTCGCCGAGCTAAAAAGGCGAAAAACGCCGGGCGCCTCGCCGCGCCGGGCCGCGTAATCACGGTGCACACCAGACTAGAGAAAGGCAGGATTGAGTGCATCTTTTCCAACAAGGGAGGCCCTCAGCTGCGGTCTGCCACGAGCGCAACGTGTTCGCTGCCAGCGACTTTCCGACTGCAAATACCGTCGATCGAATTCGGTAAACTTGAGCGCTGGCACTGTAACCCATGCGCCCAGTTGAACAAACTGTCCTCTTTTTCTCTCGTCCTGTAAATTCTTTGTTTCCTTCTGGAGATAAATTCTGCCAGTATAGTCGCGGTCTTTGGAAGAAACAGATTATATCATTTCAACCCGCCAGGTTAGCCGAGAGCGCTAATGCGTTGCTTCCTAGAATCGGGTAGGCGCGTCGGCCCCGGATCGAATCTGCCCGCCGAATTAACGAAGCAGGACGGTGTGCCGGCCAGCCTGGATGTGGTTTTTAGGCGGTTTTCCACATCCCTCTAGGTGAATGCCGGGCTGGTCCACACGTCCCGCCTCAGTTACACTACTCACAGACATTTGAAACACATCCGCACTTTTCCATGATTTACACTGGACGCAGACAGATGGGGTACTCTGATTCCGTCCCAGGGGGTACGGGGTGGCCGCAGGAAGGGAATCCGGCCACCCCTTCTCATTAGCATGCCAAATCCTATTTAACCACGCCAACCCCGAGCAAAATGCGGGACAGAGGCGCAAGCGATAGATATAGAATGTATCATTTTAAAAAACTAAAAAGCGACTACCGGGGCAGTTACTCACCCTTGCCTCCGAGAAACTACGACTAAAACGTTAAAGGATTTAAAACACGCAGAATTAAGTTTACACGAATCACAACAGATGGTCTACGTTAGTCATCTGCATTCATAAATGTCATTTATTTTCTATTAAAAAAAAAATTTTGAAATTGTCTCTCGACTACGCAATTATGTAGCCAGCTTGATTTGTTCTTTGAAAACCATTAGGTACGCATTATTGCGCATAAACAGAGACGCAAGCATGCACGCGCGCGCGCGCGCACACACACACACACACACACACACACACACACACACACACACACAAAAAACAAGGTAGAGAGAACCTGCTCCATTGGCGGTATGCGCTCTAGCGTTGACCTCAATGGAAAACTGTGGTCTTTTAATTGATTGTTACTTCTCTTGAAAACAAGGTTGCAGCTCATTGTTCATTGTTATACACGCACGTCGCAAGCTATGTTTTTGTGGAAACGGTGGCATGATAAGTTCATGAAGAAGTTATCGGACACCACTGTTCTTTTTTCGCGTCATGGATGTGCTGGCGTAAGCTGGCGCCAGTACACCTTTGCGGC
Source organism: Schistocerca serialis cubense (assembly GCF_023864345.2). Classification (NCBI taxonomy): domain Eukaryota; kingdom Metazoa; phylum Arthropoda; class Insecta; order Orthoptera; family Acrididae; genus Schistocerca; species Schistocerca serialis. The sequence continues at coordinate 483,756,701 of NC_064646.1, read as the reverse complement.
GAAGAGGTTGCGAGACGATGGAAGCCAACTGCAAACTCGCAGGACACGCGCTGCCAACCCCCACGCGGCAGCCAGCATGTAGGATCGCCGCCGCGGACAGGAGGCGACTCTGTCCCAGTCTATTCGAGTCTATCGCGCTGAGAAGTTGGTGTCATCAGTCGCAGCCCAGCGGAAATCGCAGTAGCAGTTAGCTCCGCCGCTAACTCAGAGAGAGGCAGCACATAGCAGGGAACACAGTGCACTTTGTGTTGCACCAGCAGTGTGCCGGCCACGGTGGCCGTGCGGTTCTAGGCGCTTCAGTCTGGAACCGCTCGACTGCTACGGTCGCAGGTTCGAATCCTGCCTCAGGCATGCATGTGTGTGATGTTCTTAGGTTAGTTAGGTTTAAGTAGTTCTAAGTTCTAGGGGACTGATGACCTCAGCAGTTAAGTCCCATAGTCCTTAGAGCCGGCCAAATAGTGTTGAACTCTATGAGTTGGTTGTCAGCTGCTATACGTGGATGTCTTGGTTTCAGTCTCAGTTGCTGACTTTTAAGGAAATAAGCAGTGACATGGATGGTTTGGCATTACGTTTTACCAGCTGTGACGTGATGAGTGCCAAACTTGTAGTTGGGTAGGCGCGATATTACCACTGGCGCCGAGTTGTTGTAATAGTTCCAGTTATGGTTTACAATGCTTTGTTTAGTTGTATGTCGACAGGATCAGTATGGCAGTTATTGATCAAGACAGGAGCACAGTATTCTGCAGTTGAGCGTACGAGGGCTATTGTGCTGATTCTTAAAGTTTTAGCGTAGTGGCTCGTTTCTGAATCAGGTTAGTCGTAGTTTCGATTTTTGCTGATATTTTTCCACTAATTCGGATTCACCCTCTATAGCTTAAACAGATAGTATAAAGTCCCCGCAGCATTTTTGTGTTTGTATGCGGAGGAACTGCTGTAGCGAATTTGATACGGTTTTCACTAACAGACAAACCTATTCACGAGAAAGGTTTGTGTATATAATTTATTACCGATACACCAGACAGGTCGTCCGACTGTAGATACGAGGGAAGATCAAACATGAACCGGAATTCTTTCTTTAAATTTTATTGAATCAACCAAAACAAAAATACACGCACTTCATTTTTCTACATAGACTCCTCACTCTGCAGTACTTTTTCTCTTTGAATAGGCAACTTTTCAATACCACCGTCGAAGAAAGAGGGGAAATGTGTGCGCAGCCACTGGCGTACGAATTCCTGTGCTACTGTGTTGGCATCAAGACCGTGTCTCCCAGCGATCCAACGATGTGGTAGAGGCAGGTCGATGAATCTGGACTATGAAGACGATGCTCCAGTATTTTGCAGTGAATATCTTCCAGTTTTTCCCTCGTTAAAGCAGCAGAATGCGTAGAACATAATCTCCGGTAGTTCGGTTCTTAACACTATGGTTTGAGCACTTCCATGGCTTATTTCTACCGCCGAAGCAATTTCGGAAAGGTTTATTCTCCGATCTTCTGCAAGAAGATCCTGCACGGCACACAAATTTTGTGTGGTGCGATGCTAGTTGAAAATGGTTCAAATGGCTCTGAGCACTACGGGACTCAAGTTCTGAGGTCATCAGTCCCCTAGAACTTAGAACTAGTTAAACCTAACTAACCTAAGGACATCACACACATCCATGCCCGAGGCAGGATTCGAACCTGCGACCGTAGCGGTCTCGCGGTTCCAGACTGCAGCGCCTTGCGATGCTAGTCCGTGGTCGTGTTTGGGGTACTTTTTCACAGCTATACGTCCTGCGAAAAATGTTTTACGCCATTCATACACTCGCATCTTCGAGAGTGTTTCTTTTCCAAACTGTAAAAGGAGCCTCCTCAAAATTTCCACATGTTTCGTGCCTTCTTTCGCGAGAAACTTGACGTTTATGCGCGTCTCAACAGACTTGTGTACCTCTCGCTCGCACGTGGTCGCCTAATGCGAGCGGACGCGTCGTGCAACAGCGGCATCACAGTGCTACTCCAGCCGGGACGACTCGCTAGTGTTCAAACGATTATGCCGAATAAATCTGAAGATCGTGACCTTCCAAAAGACTATCCGCGAAAAACTGTAAGAGGGTCGTAGCGCAGAAAGACTGGCGAGCCCGGCTCTGAAAGTCATTAATCGTGACGGGGTGGGCAGTGCGGACAGCGGGTACGTGTTCCGTTTCGGAGACGAAGGCGAAATAATTTACGACGAGCCGGCCGGCGAGCTGCCGTTAAAGGAAGAGCGAGTCGGGCCCGCGGCCATCCCGGCCGTGATATGGCAGGCGAGCAGGGCAGCGCAGGGCCTCGCCTCACTCCTATTTATTTGTTTTCGTTTTCGCCGGCCTTCTGCGCCGGACAGAGGTGCTCACCTGGCCGCGGCAGGAATTTTAAAAAGAACGTGTCGCCCTCCAACGGGGTGATAACATCTCTTCGTTTAGTCGCCCGGCGAGCCCCACTCGCAGAATGCGTGCACGCACGCACACACACACACACACACACACACACACGCACGCACGCACACACATGTCCGCTGAACGCTCGAAGCAGAATTAGTGTGTGCGTGACGGAGGGAGGAGGGGGGGGGGGGTGCTTCAGCAAGTAGCGGACGATAGGCAGCATTTGTTTATCTGCTCGGTGCGACGCTCGCGAGATTGGACGGCCGGTGGGCGTGTACTCGCGGGCAGAAGTGGTGGCCGTAGAAAACGGCCGTAATTATAACGGGGGAAGGACCTGACGCGGGTTCGTCTCGCGATGGGATCTCTGCGCGGCGCCATCAGTTTTAGCGGCTCATCTCCCTGCGGCACTAAAGCGGGGTATAAACTATTTTAAGGGCTATCCTCGCGATTTGAGCTCCAGTAAATATACGCCGAGGGCAGAAATGCTGTTTTCGCCCTCCGTAGAGGCATCTGACGGCCGAGTGATGTTATTTCCGAGCATGGGCGCCGCCAACGTAAAAATAACCTGCGTGCGAGTTATTCACTCAACCTGAATACCGAATGGCTGCCTTGTGGTATACGTGTAGTACCAGACCTTAAGGTGCTTTTTGGGAAATAGGTGCGAATGCGAGAGAAACGTTGGAGTCACCAACTGTTACAAGTGGCTGCTAATATCATGTCAAATACACCTACTCTCCCCGCATTAGGACGTTCTAGAAGACACATATTACTTTCATTACTTTTCTCTTTTATTTTATTTCGGACCCTCTTATTTGTTTATTAATTTTAATTCGAATGCCTGTAGCCAATGACTACAATATTCAGAAAATATTAGATTAAATCAAACTAAAATTATAAAACTTGAGCATACTGACAATTTTTCATTTAATATTTGTACTCTTCGTTATTTTGAATGTGATGGTATTGAATACTGTAATTGAGAGTAAAGGTTTCCCATTAACTAATCAGATTAAGGAACCAGAAGAGGTGACTAGTTAAAATTACTAAGTGTAATCGCCTTATAAGTATATTTACGGACTTAGAAGTTATAAATCACTTTGAGGTTTTCTGCAGCGTTTTCTTCCTGTGTTGCGGTTCGACACTCAAATAAAGAATGCGCCACGTCCTGAGTTGTGCAGCAATTGCAATTCTAAGGGTTTATTGACTTTAGCAAGTGTTTAGTTTTGCTGGTAATCATTCGACCTGCTGTTAAACTTGTAATGATGGCTGTCCCTTTCGCCGGCCGCTGTGGCCGAGCGGTTCTAGGGGCTTCAGTCCGGAATCGCGCTGCTGCTACGGTCGCAGGTTCGAATCCTGCCTCGGGCATGGTTGTGTGTGATATCCTTAGGTAGTAGTTCTAAGTCTAGGGGACTGATGACCTCAGATGTTAAGTCCAATAGTGCTTAGAGCCATTTGAACCATATTGAGCTGTCTCTTTCCACTTGAACAGAGCGAGGTGGTGTAATTTTAAGACGTTGTACCTCTAGTCGGGTGGACGGTGGTTCAACTTCTCTTCTGACCATCCGGAGCTTTCTCCTCGGACAGTTCATCATGTCTGCCCAGACTCTTATGACGAGTCGACGACGGGATATTAAGCCTGGTACTCAGCGGACGGAAGGAAGCTTAGGGGCTACAAACGTGAGGTGTGAGGTAAACAAGCGTGTTCGCCTTATATAGCAGCCCTTCATAGCAGTCACAATATGGAAGTCATATTGAAGAGAGCTGTGATACGGCTCAGGGCAATTGCTCAGTAATTTCACTGCCTCTTAATAGCGGTGTGCTCCACTATCCATTGAAACGGGCTCGACATATTTCGGTCCTTACATAGTAACGACAGATCGCTTCCTGAACTTAAAGCACTACATTTACGTTGATAGCCGACTCCATACGGACACAAATCTGACAGCAGTGTATGTGCTCTGACACCTCTGTGCGTTGCTGATAAAGTTATGGCTTTCATTTTAGTTTACTTAGTGTTGCATGGGAGCGTCTTTTCTGTGAGTTTGTCTCCATGCTTTCAATGTGCCAAACGTGATGGCCTCACGTATCCGATGATCTTAAGATGGCATTATAACTTGGCTGAAACTAGTAATCAGAATATGTATTAACTGCGATCTGGGCAATAAAAGTTCTATTTTGGAAGCTTTATTACATTGATGTAGAGATGGCGGGTCACTTTAAAAAATATAAGATGGACGACAAACTCTGTTTTACAATATATGTCCGCGTATTTCGTCGGAAGATAGTACATCAGTTTTTGCACGTATTGTAGTTTACCACCCTCTTGAAGTAATAGTCCAAACATTCTCTTGGAAAGTATCTCGGAAATGATGGTATTCCGCTGGAATCGTGAAATTCAAATCAGCTTCGATAAATCCCGCAGTATAAGTCTCTTCTTTACCCCCTGCTGGACGGAGTAGCAATTGAAGGAACGGAGTAGCCGGGAGTACCGACCGCTGAGATGCGGTGGGTGGCGCCACCTGTCCACTTTAATTACTAATTGGCCGTCTGAGAGGGAGTGGGGGAGCGGGGGGAGGGGCCTGCTTCACGACGCGACGCATGTACGCGCGTGTGTCTGCGTCTGCGATTGCGTTCGTGAGCCATCAGCAGGTTTTGGCGAGCGAGTTGACTGTTGACGCTGCCCCTGTAGCAGCTGCCGTAATACCACTGCCCACTCCAGTCCCCAGTTTGGGGAAACAGCCAGCGCCGGATGTCTGACGTACGGAAAACATCGCCACCGCATTCCCTACTAAATTCCCAGATTTAGCATCGTTTCGACGACGCGAGTAGCTGTTCAGACTGTCACTTAAAACAGCAAGGAAAAACTCCTCTGCCACGATGTTCAGTCCCATCAGCTTCTCCGCAAATAGGGCCATCATCTTCTCTTTTCATGACCGTCTACTTATTTCGTTGTTACTTTACGACTGAGTGCCTACTTCAAACAGTTTTCAGCCAGAGCATTCCAACGAGCAGCCAATGTATCAGGACGACATGTCCTCTAGAATATGTTCTACAGACGAGCAACACTGTGTTATGTTCCGCGCACAAAAAACACCTGCTCCCCAGCGAAGATTACATTTAATTCTTGTTCAAGCATACTCGGCGAGAGTATGAAGTAAAAAGGTTTCAGGAGCAAAGAAGATACACTTCTCATACAGGAGAAACATTTCCCATTCGAACTGCTTCTAGCGTGATGCAGAATAAATACTTCTGTGGGAAGGTGTGACTGTCACGTATCATTTATCGCAGCTGAGCATAATACCCTAGTTTCTCCATGCAAACTACACCCACTTCCGACCACACGTTTCTTTTATTCATTCTGCAGAGACGTGAGATAGTGTTCCTGCAAACCTGCAAATGCCCACAAGAAAAGTAATAATTCATTGTTCGAGGTGTACGAAACAGGTCCTCCTTTTTTTCATTTTCCTCACCACTGCTGATCGCCCAGCAAAGACAACCGTAATAAAGGACAGTATAGATAGTTAACAACCTTTACAGCTGATAACGCTTCCAGGAATTAAAAATGTGACCGCATTTCGACAGCAGTCCATTGTAATTAGACAGGCATTGTAAGGATTTAAAGATTACACATGGTGACAGTTATTGAACTGTATGAAAACATTCGTAAATTAGTTACAAACTAAGGCGTGGACACACTTTTATCAACATGTAAAGGTCACTACATATATTTGAATTTAGGTTATGACGTGTTTGATATGCCTGCCATCAATGGCGATGATGTGGGGCAGACGAATAGCGAAATTCTGCATGACCCGTCAAAGTGTCGGAACATCGATGCTGTCGATGACCTCCTGAATGGTTGTTTTCAGCTCAGCAATAGTTTTGGGGTTATTGGTGTACACCTTTAATACAGCCCCACAAAAAGGAGTCACATGTGTTCAGATCCGGAGAATAAGCTGGCCAATCGAGTCCAACGCCAGTGGCATCTGGGTATCGCGGAGCCAGAATATGGTCCCCAAAGTGCTCCTCCAGGACATCAAATACTTCCCTACTTCAATGTGTTCGAGCTCCGTCTTGCATGAAGCATATCTTCTCCAAATCAGGGTCACTTTGGATAATGGGCATGAAATCATCTTCCATAACCTTTACGTACCGTTCGGTAGTCATTGTGCCATCAAGGAATATTGCACCCATTATTCCATGAGTGGACATTGTACCCCACACAGCCACCTGTTGAAGGTGAAAATCGCGAAACGCGGATTCTCAGTCCCCCAGTGCGCCAATTTGCTTATCGACGAACCCGTCCAAATGAAAGTGGGCTTCGTCGCTAAACCAAATAAACATGCGCACGCTAATTCCCATCATGCCCCGCGGCCAACAGAACGGTTTGAACGTCCTAACGCCAACCGTTGAGAAGTTATGATGATTTTATTTCATACAAGTCAATAATTGTCACTCTGTATGTATATACGGCAACTAGCTATAACATTTATAGATTATTAAAGTTATAATGTCAGTTTATTTGCCACGTTTTGAGAGTGCTCATCTTCAGATATTAAGGCATACTGAGCACTAAGGTACTGTTTTCGTTACTAAGAAAACCTACTAGGTTATCGCTAGTTTTTTTGTGTCGTCAGGTCCCGATCATACATCTCTCTGCATGGAGATAGACAATATGTATCATTGCAAATTTTTACAGAAAAGAAATGGTGCTCATACATAAATATTATTCGGCGAGTTACTTCATTGTCCTCGTTTTTCTACACTGCTTTCAGTATCGTTTTAGGTTTCACTGTGCTCTAAACGTGAAACGAAGTTTCACTCTATCTGCTATATGACGCGCCCAATTTTCTTTCGCGTCCATGGCCAGACCAGACTTGTGTTCTGTCTGTAAAGATCTCATCATCGACGATACGTTGCCTCCGCAATCGCCTTCGAGCTTATTGCTTAACGTATCAAAGTCGTGGGTAGCGCTCGAAAGGCGACTTTTCAGTTGAGTGCAGCAGTTTTTAAATACGACACCAACAGCATGCTGGCCGCTGGCAATGGATTCGGACGCTCGCTACATTCTTCAGAACACGTAATTCCCAAGGAATGGAGGATGTCTTAGAGAGAGAGAGAGAGAGAGAGATCGTTAATGTGTACTTTTATGGGTACTGAGGCCATTCCAATATTTAACTTTTCTGCACAGAACTTGACGACTAAGCTAGCATTTTATACTGTTTGGTATTCTTGTGGATCACGTGACTGTTTCTGATTTAAATTAAATGCGAACTTAATCGAATTTGCAGAAGTTAGTTGTTTAATCGAATTTGCAGAAGTTAGTTGCAAATCGTAACCACACATTCGTGCTTATCTCAATAACGGCTCATTTACTTACTGATACTTACTGAAACAATTTTGCTTCCATTATCGTTTACTTTCAGCCTATCAGTTTTAGCTATTGATTATGATGTTGTCAGTGTTGCTTTCAGTCCGAAGACTGATTGACGGAGCTGTCAGCGCTAATCAGTCTTCTTCGAGCCTCTTCATCCCCCATAACTGTTTCAACCTACTCGCACTTCCGTTTCAACGTGCTTACCATATTCGAGCCTCCTTGCCCACCCACTCTTTCCTCCACTAACAAATTGACGATTGCTTTTTGCCTCGCGATTTGTCTTATCAAGTGATCCCTTCTTTAAGTCAGGCTGTGTCATAAATTTCTGTCTTCCCCAGTTCGATCGAGTGTCTCCATCTATCCACCTAATATTTAGTATTCTTCTGCTGTACCACATTTCAGAATCTTCTATTGTCTTCTTGGGTGAAATGTTTGTTGTCTGCGTTTCACTTACATACAACGCTACACTCCAAAGACCTTCACAAAAACTTCCTAGCATTTCAATACATATTCGATGTTAACACAACTTTTATTTTTTTAGAAATGATTTTCTTCTTGTAGCGTGCGCGCATTTTTCATCTTCCGACTTCCACCATCATCCGCTGTTTTGCTGCCAAAATAGCAAGAAAATTTTCGTCAGCATGGCCTGATTTAATTCGACTGTACTCCATTACCATTCTTTTACTTCCGTCTACGTTCACCTTACACCTCTTATTTAGAACACTGTTAATTCCGCTCAAGTGATCTTGCAGTTCCTTTGCCGTCGATGATAGAATTACTCTGTTATCAGCAAACCTCAATATTTTTATCTTTTTTCCCCTGAACTGTAATTGTCTGTCCAGGTATCTAAGGGGTTTTCTTTACAGCTCAGGGGTAATCTACAACCATTTCTCACTCCGTTCTCAACCACTACTTTCAATTCATACCCTTCAACTCTACATAACTGCAGCCTGGTTTCTGTACAAGTCGTAGATAACCATTCGTTCCCTGTACTTCGTCGCTGACACTTCAGAACTTCGAGGGTGTGGTCCAATCAACACTGTCAAAACTTTCTCTGCAACTGCATAAGCTGTAAACGTTGTTTAGTCTATCTTCTAACATAAGTGGTAAGGTCAGTCTGGCCTCACGTTTTCCTGCATTTCTCTGAGAGGCGAACTGATCTTCCCTGAGGTGAGCCAGCCACCACCAATTTTTCCATTCTTCTGCATATAACTTATGTCAGTATTTTGCAGTAATGCCTGGTGAAATCGTTATGATACATCCTTCATATATTGGAACGACCTTATACCGGTAAAGTTGCTTCTGTAATCGGTGAGACGGTTGGTGACAAATTGAGAAACGAATAGACATCTGTGCCAAACACAGCGAATTGAGCCTTAAGCGGTCCTAGCGCACGTTGACGCGGGGCTGGCGATCTCACAGCGTGGAATACCACTTTCCACTGCACTATCGAGCGTGAAGTTTACAATCTGGCTTGTCGAATTTTTGCTTCGTGAAGGGGAACGTGGCGAATGAGATGCGACATCGGTTTTACGTCACAATCAGAAATTAGGAGCTGCCGTGTTGTATGGAATTAAACATTATATTTGGTGTGTTTTCTTTATCATAGAGTAGGTGTCATGAAAATAAGCTGTTTTAAAGCACCAGCAAATTGAGGATCTCTGGAAGAAAGATCGGAAATGCACGTTCTTGGCGTCGTGGGGCTTTAACCAAGCAATAATTTCTTGGGCGACGGTGGTCGATCGCCACAAGACATTATGGATCATACTGGATCGCAACCCGGTCAAAATGGCGACACTTAACTGGTGAGAGGTTACAAATCAGGTTCAGGAGAGATTCTCGAACACCAACGCCGTTCCCTTGGCCTTCTTCACCAAGTGCGGGTCTTAGACATTTATATTTTCAGTGAAATGTATCAGTTTGCACAGATATCCCCGCTTTCCTCCATGATGGCCCACAGACTCAAACAATTGTCAGGTCGATTCCTGTGGCGAAGACACATCTTTCGAGTACGGTATGAAGTGGTGGCGTCTTCCCGATATTAAAGTGATGGTGTCCGTCTTGTTTGTACGACGCAAGGTCTTAGCACGTACACAGGCCCCGTATTCCGTTTATCTTCCTGTCTCCAGCCAGTCAGCCTAGCGCCTCGATCGATGTTGGACGGATTAACCATAACTTAATAGGAGTATTATCTGCAATATCATCTGTTGTTTATTATAAATAATGTCTTTGTTGCAGTTCTTGTTGCAAGGCCCGATTGGAAAGTTTCCCCAGCGGCCAGAAGTGGCCACAGGTCTACGTAAGAAAGTAAATACAAGTTACACAGTGGAGTTTTATGATATTATGAAAGTCTCTGTAGAATATATATACCTATTTTTTGGTTTCATGGACTGTCTTATGTTCGTATCTTGCCGCTAAATGACGGTGGGTAGCTTTGAAAAAATCTCCTCTTCCACTGAAATAAAATTACAAAACGAATCTCGAAATCTATGTGATGACGTAGGCGTTCCTTAGGAGTGATAGTAGTCAATACAACATCGAGAATATGGGTATTACGCATGCGGAAATTGACATTAGACACTAGACTTCAACAATATTTTATTATTATTAGTTTCTTAAGTGCTGATTTCAAAGACACACCCCATTACTGGAGTCTTATTATCACGTTGGGATGAACAGACTTGCCTCTCTGCTGTTGAAGTAGCTTCCATGTCAACATCGTGGAAAACAGTGTGGTATAGTTTTAGGCTCCCTATATTATAGATGGGGATCGCTTCGTCGTGTTATAGAACCATTCATAGTTCGGTATGGGGACCATCTTTTTCACATGGGCCTTCCCCCGTCTGATCAGTGTGTCGAATGTCATCACACTGATACCTTACTTCATAGCCTGGTCTCTTGTGGACGGGATCATTGTCTCTGGATTCGGCGACAGTTGTTTTTTCTTTCCCGAGCGCCTGAATCCGCTTTTTCCGATGAATTTATTGTTCTCCCGCACAGACTCTTCTTTCCGCAGACAAAAAAGATTGTATGGGACGTGAGTCACTACATTCACTGTGTTTTCGAAGGAGGGAACTGCTCTGTTCCACGTGTCTTTCGCCAGTATCTGGAGACTGCGCATTGGAGGCGGCTGCAATTGCCACGTTATTGAGCGTTTTTTCTTGACTTTAATCGACAGGGTGTGGTTGAGCTTCCCTTTGGTCTTTGAATCCTCCCTGTTCCGGTATCCAATCAAGTGAAGCCTTAGTTTGTTCATTTTTCTTCCTTATACACATATAGAAAAGAAAGGTTGTGAGTAAGTTTATTGGTTATCAGAATCATTTTCTATTTTTTGTTGGTAATAGTTATTTGTTTCTAAATTTGTAGCTCATATTACGTGATGATTTTGAGTATGGGCGTCTGAATGCTCATGAAAGTCCCAAGTCAATCTGATTAAAAAAAAAAAAAGTGTCGTTGGCTGTGAGGAGGAAGGAAGCTGGTTCGCGTCCATCTGCAATTTTTTTCAGCTTTTTTTTTCTAGAAGACTAGGTATCTAATTTACTAACTTAATAGGGGGTATTATGTGCAATAGCCACTGTTGTTTATTATAAATAATGTATTTGCTGCAATTCTTGTTGCAAGGCCCAATGACTGAAAAGTTTCCCTAGTGGCAACAAGTAGCTACTGGTTTGTGTGAGAAAGTAAAGACTAATTACACACTGCAGGTTTATAGTATTATGGAACTTCGTGTAGAATATGTATACGTATCTTTTGGTTTCATTGACTCATGTTCGTACCTTGTCGGTAAATGACGGTTGACAGCTTCGAAAAATATCCTTTCCAATTGGAACGAAATTACGAAAAGAATCTCGATCTTGAAATGTGTGTGATGACGTAGGCGTTACTTCGGAGTGATAGTAGTCAACGCAACATCGAGAATTTGGATGTTATACACGTACAAATTGATATTAGACGCTATAATTTAACTATATTTAATTAAAGATTGAATTAGGTCTAGGAATAATTCTTGTTAGTATGTGTCTCAGATCACTGTTCACAATCTTCTTCGCGATGTGTGAAATCTTATGGGACTTAACTGCTAAGGTCATCAGTCCGTAAGCTTACACTCTACTTAACCTAAATTATCCTACGGACAAACGCATACACCCATGCCCGATGGAGGACTCGAACCTCCGCCGGGACCAGCCGCACAGCCCATGACTGCGGCGCCTAAGACCGCTCGGTTAATCCCGAGCGGCTCGACAGGTAACGCAGTTATTTTACGCACGTGTGATTTACGCGCGAGATGCAGTCGGGAACTGTCGCTGGAGAGCGCTGAGGTAGCAAATCACAAGGAGCACATTATGTTGCCTGAGATGTGGCAGGTTGTTCCAGAGCGTGCACCAGCCGGCGGATGCCACGTCTGGCGGGTTTCTCTGAGAGAAACGCGTCCCGTGTGAGGACGGCTTCACTGAGTGGAGACCCCGGGCTGTCAGCTCCAGCGGGGCGCTGACAATCGCCGGCGACGGATCTCCGTCCAGCTGGGAGGTCCGCCTTTGACGGGCGGCCGCGGGTACCTGCGGCTGGCCGCACAATGCGGCTGACCCGCTACCCAAACACCGCCATCTATCGCGCCTTTCACGCGCTTCCTGCGCAGCGCCCATTTTCCGCCACAGCTGCCGACGTTATCTCCGAACGCGGCACTGCGAATCTAAAACGATTTGCCGCCAACTGGCTGCCTCTTTGCGCCTGGGACAAAGCGGGCGATTCAGTAGCGATCAGGGCAGATCCGCTGGATGAGATGTGTCAACCACTGTTTTCCTTTTCTTTCTTTGCTGCGTACAAAACGCGACACACGTACCCACACTCACATCTATTACTGAATAAAGGTCTGAGATTGCGAACAGAACTGTGAAAAATTTGTTGCCTAGCGGAAGGATACGCCTGTCAGAAATGAAGTTCATACCCACAAGAAAGCTGTTACTAATCTGGCCACAATAATTTGTTACTCGTACATAAAGCTAAATTCCTGCCTTTGTACGAGTCAGTTATTGCTAATACAGCCGGCCGGAGTGGTTCAAATGGCTCTGAGCACTATGGGACTCAACATCTTAGGTCATAAGTCCCCTAGAACTCAGAACTACTTAAACCTAACTAACCTAAGGACGTCACACACACCCATGCCCGAGGCAGGATTCGAACCTGCGACCGTAGTAGTCCCGCGGTTCCGGACTGCAGCGCCAGAACCGCACGGCCACCGCGGCCGGCCCGGCTGGAGTGGCCGAGCGGTTCTAGGCGCTTCAGTCTGGAACCGCGCGACCGCTACGGTCGCAGGTTCGAATCCTGCCTCGGGCATGGATGTGTGTGATGTCCTTAGGTTAGTTAGGTTTACTTAGTTCTAAGTTCGAGGGGACTGATGACCTCAGATGTTAAGTCCCATAGTGCTCAGATTCATTTTTTTTTTTTTTTTTTTTTTTTTTTTTTTGCTAATACAAAAACGTTATTTTAGAAATCTCATCCATCTTTTCTCGCAAGTGTTGTTCATAAGGTCGACGGAGGGTTCATGCGTGTAGTTATAGGACACAAATGTCTTAGTTTCATAGGCGGCCAACTCCCTAAACATTCAGACGTCACCCTGGACCTGTCACCTTGATTTAAGCAGCCCTCCACAAACGTATCAAAGAAGCTTGGCTCGAGTAAACGCACTCAACAAAATAGGGAGAAATAATTGGGGAGGAAATGGACACACGCTACGCAGCGCTGAAATTGCAACGTTCCGCTTCCACCATCAGATCCCATGCGTACGGGCCCGCAAAAACGACAGGGATCCTACCAATGATAAGATACGCTGATGACATTCCTATGCTCAGAGAAAGTGAAGAAAAATTGCAGGTTCTGTTGCATGGAATGAACAGACTGATGAGTACAGATTACGGACTGAGGGTAAACCGAAGAAAGACAAAAGTAAATTGTGGTAGATACGAGATTAGTGACGAACGTACCATGAAAATTGGGGGCCACAAAGTAGAATCAGTTAAGGCACCCCCTGGGCTGGAAGGAAAATAATACACGACTGAGGAAGCATGGAGGGCAGGAAAAGCAGACTAGCTCTGGCGAAGAGGGCATTCATGGCCAAAAGAAGTCTACTGAACATACACTTAACTTGATGAGTGACAGTGTACTGTACATCTGGAGCAGAGCATTGTATGAAGGTGAATCACGACTCGAAACATTTGAGACGTGGTGATGCAGAACAATTTTGAAGTTAACCGAGGATAGCGACAGGGTGATGTGCTCTCCACTATTCTGTTTAATGTTGCCTGGGAGAGGGTAATGCGAAAGACACAAAGCGGCAACCCTGGGGGGACACTGTTTAATATAGTGATGCAGACTCTTGTTTATGCAGATGATAACTTATTTGTTATCCAGGAGCCAGGCGGAGTGGCCGAGTGGTTCTAGGCGCTACAGTCTTGAACCGCGCGACCGCTACTGTCGCAGGTTCGAATACTGCCTCGGGCATGGATGTATGTGAACTTCCTTAGGTTAGTTATGTTTAAGTAGTTCTGAGTTCTAGGGGACTGACGACCTCAGAAGGTAAGTCGCACAGTGCTCAGAGCCATTTGAACCATGTTTTTGCTATCCAGGAGGAAACAAGAACTGGGAGAAAAGCTTGAAGAATTAGAAAGATATGGAGCGGAGATGGGGCTGACAATTAATCGGTCAAAAACAAAATATCGTAACATCTAGGAAAATGTATAGTGAAGGAGAAAGAAGCATGACTTCGAACGGAAAAGAATTTGGACGCTGTGAGAACTTAAAATATCTTGGGTCATTGCTAACTGAGAATAATGATATGAGAGAAGAAATGCGTGCAAGGATTACAGCTGGGAACAGGAGCTACTTCACACTGATCAAAGTATTTAAAGCAAGAAGCCTTAGTAGGAATCTGAAGCTGACAGTGTATCGTACAATAGTGAGACCTGTGGTGATGTGTGGTTCGGAGACTTGGACAATGGCGCAAAATGATGGGGAGTTGTTGCAGAGATGGGAAAGGAAGATACTCAGGATAAACTTCGGGCCAGTGAATGATAGGGGGGTTTTCGTGCATCAGAAATAATGAGATCATAGAGTCGTACAACAAACCACATGTCGTGACAGAAATAAAGAGTAATAGGATACGTTGGTTGTCACATGTAGAAAGAATGGTGGAGATCAGCATAGTCAAGAAAGTTTTCAAAGGTAAACCAGGTGGACGTCGTAGAAGGGGCAGATCAAGGACCAGCTGGCTAGACAAAGTGGAGGACGACTTGAGAAGGATGCGGGTTGGAGAGCCAAGGCAGCAAGCAGAGAAGAGTGGGAGGAGATTGTTCAGGAGGGGCTATAGCGCCAAGGAGTAAGTAAGATGCAAAACAATGTTAATAATTAGGTCGACTAAGAAGATATGAAATGATGAAGTTCCCTGCAGAATATGGAAAACACCGACAAGGTGAATGGGCAGTATGATAAAATTTCTGTTAAGAAGTCAAGGAATAACTTGCATGTTAGTACAGGGAACTGTAGAGGGTAAAAACTGTAGGGAAAGCCAGAGATTGAAATACATCCAGCAAATCACTGAAGACGTTGTGTGCCAGTGCTATTTGAGATGTAGTGAATGACGCAGGAGAGCAATTCGTGGCGGCCGCAGAGAACCAGTCAGACGACTAATGACTCAAATCGAAAAAACAGGTACACAATCATTTCTCCCTCGCTCAATATATGGATGCTATGGGGCAGAAATTCACTAGTAATGTTAGTAAGTACCTTCTCGACGCACTATACAGAGGCTTTTCCAGTAACATGTAAACGCAGATGGAACTTCTGTGACAATGGGTGGTGGAACTTCCCGTACAGAGCCGGAGGAAGACTGTGAGAGCTGAAACGTTGTTTCGCAGTTGGGAGGCTATCAGGGTTGGGGAGTGCGTAACGGACAGCATGTCGGCGCTAGTGACAGTGACAGAGGCAGCTGACAGGGCAGGGGCAGGCCGGCGGCCTGCACGAGCGGCGCTTTGCGCAGGCGAGGCGCGATCGTGTGGTCCGGTCCGGGTGCGTAGCGGTATCCGCTTGTCGCTGCCGGCGGCGGCGTGAAGTTTGGTCACCACACAGGAACACGTGGCGCAGCTAGCCGTCCAGGTAACTATGCGTCTGTGGCCTGCAGACCACCGCGAAGTCAGTGGCAGACGACACTCCTCAATGTTCCACTTGCTACAGCTTTTGCCATTCCATTCACGAACGAATTGTGGGATGAATGACTGCTTACACACATCTGTGCGCGCTGCAATTAGTCTAATCTTGTCTTTGTGACCTCTGCGGAAACAACACGCAGGGGATTCAAATAAATTTCTACATTCCTCACCTACAACTGTTTCTTGCAGCTTTGTAGACAGACTTTCACGGAATAGTTTGCGTCAGTCTTCCTGTGTCTGCCAAGTTAATGTTTTCATCATACTCGTGACGCTCTTCCATGGACCAAACGAAACAGTGAACCTTCCTGCTACTCTTATTTGTATACGCTCAGTATTATCTGTTACTCCTATTTGCTATGGGTCACAAATAGTTGAGCAACAGCCCTATTCTAAAATGGGATGCATAATTGATTGGCGGTCCGTTTGCTTTGTGGACTGGCTCCATTTTGCCATCATGCCTATGAATCGATATCTGCCCGACTTACCGGCAACTGGAGCTATTTAATCTTTCTGTTTCACATGCCTACAAATTGTTACATACAGGTATTTGTGTGACTTTATCGGCTACAATTTTTATGACTCATTGATATTGTAGGATACTACTTTTTCGTTTTGTGAAGTATAAATCCCACATTTATGAACGTTTAAAGCAAGTTACCAAAATTTGCATGACTTTCAAATCCTATCTAGATTTAACTGAATATTTGTGCAGCCTAACCGACACGATATAGCGCATGTGTCTTACGACTTCGAATCCTTTTCTGAAGTTAATAAATACTACAATATCTGTCTGCCTTGATTCACCACTTTCAGAATGTCAACTGAGAAAAGAGCTAGTTGGGCTTCACTCGAGAGATATTTTCGAAATTCATACTGGTTGCCATGAAGGAGGTAATTCCGTTCGAAATACCTGAGCAAGTTTATGGAGCAGTCGCAAACTGCTCACAGAAAACTCGTAACTTCAGTACTATTGATGTAGTTAGACCACCTTAGGCAAAATGCTTAAGGTAGAACATAAGACACACAAAAAATTATGTTCTTTCTTAATGTTCGGTAATGATAGTAAATGCCCATTAATTTATAAGAAAAAAGTGAAACATTCCGGTACAAGTCTTTATGTCTTCTGGTTGAAAAGCTATAAAAAGAAATTGTAGTTTTAATAGGCAGTGGTTAAAAACTGTTAAATATTTTTGAATGACATACTGTATCTCCCACCTGTTGTGACGGAACATTCTTTAGCACATGAGCGGTTTCAGTTTGACATAAACCAGGTTAGGTAATGATCCGGCATACTTAACTGAGCTGTACAAGTTTAATGGTACTTGTACATTCGAAATACCCAGTGAATTGATTGTGTTATATTTAGGAATACTTCCGTCACTTCTTCGTAGAACAATTAAATATTTAAGGATGAAAGATAAACTAACTGTCTTTTAATTTTACTAATATTTATTTCGATCTGGTTTCAACTTACTGTCTCATCGTCAAGAAACAACGGACTGGCGTCCACGAGAGACAAAGAAGAACTTTGATCATTGTGTGAATAACGCCAAATCGAGCTTGCACAACTCGCATCACCCACCAAACTTGTTGAATTACACTGTTAAACTACAGTGTTTTCCGAGACGACTTTTTAAAGGACAGGGTTGTGGGGATACCGTAATTTCGCCTCAGGCAGACCTTAAATTGGAGTATGTGACAAACGTAGAGAGGAGCTTGTGCGAATTTTCTGTTGAACTTCGCTGGCCAAATGCCGGCACGAGTTGACCTCAGGCAGGGAGAGAGACATGGACAGACCACGTAGCTGTTAAGCAGTAGCAGTACGACTGCGTACTTTTTCTTCTGTTTATATTTTTATTCTTGCATATGGGGAAACTATGCAAGTCCTCATGCGACTTCCACAACGTGTCCGGAAACAAAGCAAACAATACAGTTAGGGTAAAGAAAACACAAAAGCCACTACTGTCACGTGTGAGTGTGGCGACAATAGGCTAACTTACAGCGCCACTGAGCTGCGTACTAACACCATCGTCAAAACTTTCTCGGCGAGAATCCTTCCATTGACAGGAAGTGTGAGCATCGCCTTTGAAACACGTGGAGTGTTTTGAAATTCCATTGTTCATTGTGAAGTGACATTAAGAAATATGATTCGATGGCAGTCTCGTAACAATAGGCTTCGTCTACCAAGAGAGCCTGCAAGCTGACAATAAATACGACCTTGGCAAGTGCGATACACTGGTTCTCGTCCGAACACCGAGCCAGGTTAGTACGAAGATGGGTAACCGCCAGGGAATAATCAGGTGCCGCTGGCTCAGGGACACACAGGTTGCCCAAGTGACATCCAATGCAAAGACTTGCGTTAGGCCGTTGATCCGCACGACATTGTTATTATTATTGTCAGTAACTGTAAATAACCCGATGATAGCCGTCACAGCAAAAGAATATAGTCTGCGAATGTGTTAGGCGCACGTGACACATTTAATGAAAATAATGTCAGCCTATGATCCCTGCTGCTGAAGCGGAGCTGGCCGTAGGCTGCTTAGCACTCCGTGACGATGCTGCAGGTATGCATACCTGGCTAGCGGCAGGCGCTCCGCGTGCTGCCAGGCAGAAAGGTACCAGTCAACTCTCGTCCCCAGTAAAATGTGCGTAATACTTTGACGTACTACCCAGGAAGAAAACTACACATAATTAAATTGTTAAAACCTCGTTAATTACGTTGCACTGCCGCACATTTCCTCCGTGATACCGAGTTTCGTTCAGCAACAGAATCTTTTGGGATCTGTTAAATGTAAATAAAAGGCACGCTATGCCTTATCGTTGCTAACCAATCTCATACAAAAACACAAATAAGAAAAATAGTATTAGTTGCTCTCAGTTAATTTTAAGTGTTAGTAAGTCAGTAAGGTACAAAAGCACATTGACAGGATTATAAATGAGCAGAGGGATACGCACCATGAAGAAATTTGGAGATGGTGCTATCTATGAGTTTTGTTTCAGACAATTACTTTGTCATCTTGACGTACCACACATAATGAAAACAATAGAACTTACTTCCCGTTTAGTTCTATGTAAGTATTCCATCTTTATATTTCTCTCGTCAGGTATCCCTTACTATCTATTCTATGGCCTTCATATTTTCAGTAGTCTTAAAATAAAGCAAGGGCGAGGCAGGCGTAATTTCTCTTCTCGCTATGGAAGCTGAGTTGAGGGGAGGTAAAGACAGGCGCGCTCGCGGGTTTGTTAATAAACGGTGAGTTCTAAAATTCTTTGTTGTGGGCCACGTTACTTAATAACTGTCTGGATGATATTTATATTATTAGAGTGACCCAAAATGTGAGTTATTCTGAAAGGAAAAAGATTTCTTTGCCAGTCGCTAGCTGTTATATTATACAGATCTGCAATTGCGAAAAATCGTAAATTCAACCTTTGAAAGCATCACCTGTGTATGTTCTTTTTTTTTCTTTCTTTTCTTGTTTAGCTCATCTAGATTTCAGTGTTTCTTGTTCAACTCGAAACTCCCTGAAATGACGCCGAGAAGCATCAACAGCTTCCACGGTGATGGCAGCACATGTTTCTAAGCGATAAGGAATGGACTTCAGAAATTTGCTTGGGTGCCAATACTGATGCCACCATGCCGCTCATCTCTTTCCTACTCTCTGCCTTCACCATTTTTCGTGACCTAAGGAAAGGCATCCATCCGCTATGCTAATATGTAACGAGTGACACATATATAGCTAGGTGCCATTGCTGTTGCTCCAGTGGCGGAAAGAATTCTGTGAGAGAGAACCGATAAACCAATATCCCCCGTGACATACTAGTTGCCGGTTGTAGAGATTGCTTTCGAAATGCTAGGGTGACTCAGATTAAGAGAAACGGGCTCTCTCACTTACTTCCTTAGCAGATTCCTAGCCGACACATCACCAAGCCATAAGTATACTGCGACTAAATCGAATACGTCTCTGTCTGGTGCCTTCATTTTGACTTCATACTTTGATAATACCCCGGATATTTTGGTGACTTGCCGCTGGGTGAACTTCCGGTATTCGGAGGAGAAAGTAGTTGGTTGACATTTCGTGAAAAGATTTCACTCTACAGGGAAAAGATTTCGTTTCAATTATTGCCGCTGACTTAGTTGTGATACCTGTGACACTCTCTCCCGTATTTCGTAATAACTTTGAAATTTCTCTTTCAGTACAGCCCTGTAAGGATTACATGTTGTACAGCAAAAGTCTACATTAAGACGTATAAGCGTAGTATAGTTTCTTTAGAGGTTTTATTGCACTTTCTACGTAGTCCACCAGAAATATGTGAAATGCAGTTTGCGTTTAACCTTTCTTACACTGCGTTCCAATCGTTCCTACTGCAAGCTCTACATATGTAGTTAAATAGATGATTTCAAAATTTGTGTACTTTTACTATTTAGCAGAAATCCAACGTATTTCTCTCTCTTTTTTTTAAACTACTTCATTTACCGTTCGAGACTCATATGTTTACTCTTACAATTATTGGTTTAGGCTGTGATCTGCAGCCATTTTCAGATCCTTAATTTGTCCATCACCCACCTGTCACACATGTTTTGTGGAAATGAGGTAACTGTCGTTTTGGAGAATGCTGTGATTAAAAGCAATTCTTCTTCTAGTTACCGGGCGACAATCACTGGTTTTCTATTGGCTTCTGCTGTGACGTGCAACCACGGTCAGAAGATCTTCTCAGGATCGCTCTAGAGCACAGCACAAACTGATAATTGCAACAGCAGAAGTGCGGTCATTGTTTAATAAGAAAAAGAATAAAAGAAGGACTGTTTTCAATTTCGGCATTCTCAGACTCGACAATTAGGTCGTATTTCATAAGGAATTCTTTTATAACTTCGTGGAGGTTCTTGCGCTTTTTATTGCTCAGGTTCAGTTGGCAACTTCCGCACCATTTTGTTATCTTGATTTAGATAATTTTGTAATTTGTTTTGATTCTCTGATGATACTAGATGG
This sequence comes from Schistocerca serialis cubense, assembly GCF_023864345.2. Taxonomy (NCBI): domain Eukaryota; kingdom Metazoa; phylum Arthropoda; class Insecta; order Orthoptera; family Acrididae; genus Schistocerca; species Schistocerca serialis. The sequence continues at coordinate 483,735,741 of NC_064646.1, read as the reverse complement.
GAGATTTGAGCATCATCTTCAAGAGGTCTAAGAGCGCTGCTAACAGCCGTTTTATTAAAGGGGCTAACCCAGGGTGTGGTCCCAATTGTAGGTTGCCTACCTATGGTTGGTTGGTTTGGGGTATAAAGGGACCAAACTACGGGTCATCAGTCCCTGCCAATCCAAGGCTTCCCGGGGCAACGAAAAATTGACTTTCAGTTTTTCATATAATTAATGACCGAATTTCAAAAATTTATGCTACGGTCGCAGGTTCGAATCCTGCCTCGGGCATGGATGCGTGTGATGTCCTTAGGTTAGTTAGGTTTAAGTAGTTCTAAGTTCTAGGGGACTGATGACCTGAGATGTTAAGTCCCATAGTGCTCAGAGCCATTTGAATCAAAATCAAAAATTTAACTAATATCATAATCTGTTCATTGACAGGTATAATCTTACGTTAAAAGGCCAACGTAGTAAGAGAAGTAAAGTTTAAAAAAAAGGTGTATACGTCTTGAGGTATCGCAGCTCACTGCACGCCACTATATTTATCCTGTATCTGAGAATGAGAGTACTTAGCGAATTCCAACAAACTTTAACTTTGGTTCCAAACCTTTTCTAAACTTTTTCTTGCTTACATGCTAAGAGTCAAATACTGAGCACATTAACTCATTTGTAAAGTAATCATACGTTTGAGGCTGTCTTATTAATCAGAGTTCGATTCTTTAAAGAATCGAGGGTGGGATTTAATAGTGCCTTCTAAATCATGTACATAGATTCAAAAAGGCCTAAGAGAAATACTTGGTGAATAACTTCATTTTCACTGGATGTATACCATCATTTACTGCGTCCTGTGACCGTCAGGACATCACATACCTAGGAATGCAGTTCCAAGAGAGTGCATGAGCTCCTCGTCCAGGTATTGAAGGTCCAGGTCCAAAGGATGTAGAGATGTCGACCGGCCGCCGTGTCATCCTCTGCTTTTCGGCGTCTTCCTTAAGGCGTACGGGGGGAATAGCAACTTGCTAGAACGTGAAGCAGCTACTTGTCATTGAAGTGGCTCCTCAGTCATCATCACGAGGTTAAGTACTCCCCGTACCAGTCGTCCCACCATCCAAAGCCGTGGTAGTATCGGGAATTGAACCCGGGTCCTCTGCCTGGCAGTCATCTACGCTGACTGCTTTCGCTATTTTTAATCTTTCTGTTTTTTCGTCATCAGTTTTGTGCGGATGTGGCATGACACCTCTCAAACCCCCTTGGTGAAAACTTCAGTCAGTGTTTTTATCACAGACTGTTACCATTCGCCTGACCGAAACGCCGATCTATCGTGCCGGTAGCACTCAGCTGCAGAGGCGGACTTATATACTCGTACAAAGTTTGCAGAGTGTACGCTTGCGAAGCGCAGCACAGCAGGAAAATGGAAATTGCCGCTGCCAGGGACGCGTGCTCCCCGAGGCATTGCAGTCGCCTCTCTCTCGCCTCCCCCCCCCCCCCCCCCACCAGCCCCCCTCACCGGCAACTACAGAATCCCCTCCCCCTACCCGGTGTATGCGCGTCGCGTCGGAAACGGAGCGCAGGGCTCATGGCGCGCTAAGCCGGCGTCGAAAGCTGAACAAACACCGGGGTGTCAGCGATCCGCAGCCGCATTGTGAGCTGGGCCTGTAACAATATTTGTGACAACAGATCGGATCCTCTTAGAGGACTGGCTCGCGAGGACACGGAGGCCCGAGTGCGTTCTGGGGGAGCGAGGGTCCGGGTGGGGACGGAGTACCGCGGCAGCGGACCGCTCCCCACACCGCCGCCTCCTGCGTGCCGCACCGAGCCGAGGAGGTCGCTTAACTATCCACAGGGTGGACGAAAACTACCTCATAATACGGTCAGGACATGCTAGGAGGCGTCGGATAGAGCTAAATTTTCCACATAAACGTTTGTCGAAAATGCACCGTTGTGGAGCTAAGAGAATAAAACAACAGCCACTCACCGATGTGCGTACGGAAGTTGGTCCGACAAACCAGTGTATCTGGGTGTCTCTAACAGTGCGGCTTTTTCCGACTAATCATTTCTTCGGGGATGTCAACTTTGTAGCGGTGTTGGACGAAGCGATTTCGAGCAACTGACGTAAAAATGGGATACGAAAACAAAGAATGTTTTTAAATGTAATATATATGATCTTATGTACGCTAAGACTGCTCTCGGTACATTCGTAAAAATTGAAACGTTTCACTTTTTGTCCGAGGCGTGCTGAAAAGTAATGCCTTTTTAAATCTTTTTAAATACGTTATTAACATTATTCATATTTGTTCTTCATTTCTACATATTTATTTCTCAACGTAGCGACGCTGGCGACGAACACTTTTCTCCCAACGAGTAACCTGCTTGTTGATACCGTCACTCTGTTTACGGAGCAACAACCTCACCTCTACTTACGCCGCTTCATCACAATCAAAGTGAAGTCCCTCAAGGCGTTCTTTATGTTTTTGATAAATATGAAAATCGAATTGGGCCAAATCGGGACTATATGGAAGAACGGTCGATGACAGCGAACCCAAGGCGTCAGATTGTTGCAGATGTAGAGTTCGTGCGTGGCCTGGCATTGTCACGATGAAGGAGAGAATGCTCCAAACTCGATTACAGCTCGCTGTTTAGCAGGCTCCACGTTACACATCGCCACATTCCGCACTAAAATTCCCGCCCTGTAGCGGCAGAGTGTTGCAAATATGTAGACATGAGGAATAAAGATGTAAATGTTAAAAACTCTTGTTTTATGTACCAGACACCTTACTGCAATGATTTTTCTACGGGGCATCTTACTATCTTAACAGATTAACGACATTTCAGTAGTGTTTGCTCAGTTGATTTACTAGTCAAGCTTTACACATTAAACACCGCAGGAAATTCCTGTCTAACGTAACTAGCGGTGGGTAGGCATTTAAAAATTGTCTAGTTTTGACAGTTCATCCGAAACCATTGTTTTCGCGTAATTTAACGAGTAACAGTGGCTTTTACTGTAACAGGTATTAGCTGGGTCAAGTCAGTTTAAATGCACACCTTCCCGCATGCTATCCTGTATGATCGGGAAAAAGTTCCTCGATTCAACGTCCGTGAACCATCGGGTTGTTTTCTCCACCCTGTGTGCGTAAGAAGGAACGAGTACATATTAACGAAAGGTAATTTCGACTCCATTCTATATAATTAGAGTTCAGGATCGTTTTTGACACCGTTCACTGCAAGTGGCTTATAATCATATAGAGTGATTATGAAATATCGGTTCAGCTATGCGACTGGATTCGATATTTCCTACCACGTGGGACACAGCATATAATAAATTACGCGAAGTCATCTAATTAACATAGTTACATCTGACGTTCCTCCAAGAATGTGTGAGGAGCTATTTGTTGTTCTATATCTATATATATGGTGTAGTGGACAATCTGAGTGTCCCTCTTAGATTGTAGATGATTCCATCACCTACGTCGAGGACAACGGACAGAAATTCAAAATGAATTACTCAATGATTTAGGCAAGATACCCGAATGGAGTGAAAAATAGGAAGGTAATTGCGTTGAATTTATATTACAAAATAAGTCACATACATTTAGAGGTTGTCGATTGAACCAAACGTGAACGGATTACAGCAGGGCTGCTTCGAACGATCATGTGGAAAATGTTTTAGGGACGGTGAACTAAACTCCGCGTTCCACTTGGAAGTTGCGATGAATCCAATAAAGAAGCCGCGTACACTATACTTGTCCATCCTTTCCTACTGTCTTCTAAACTTCAAATGCCTTTCCTTTTGGTAAGAAATAAGGCTCCGCTACATGCTTGTCGTTAAGAATAAAGGGCTATATATTTTTATTTTCTATTCTATGTTTTATTGCTGTTAAATATACGATGCACAACACGGTCATCAGAGACCGAGCGTAATCCAGGTTGGCAATGAATAGAAAAACTGTTCGACCTTGTTGAGTGATCAAGTGTAGCATTCCCATGAGGCAAAAAAAAAAAAAAAAAAAAAAAAAAAAAACTTGGAGATAAGCTTACGGTCTGCACACCGTTTGTAAGTGTATAGCATCGTTACGTGTAATTAACATAATAATTTCGCATGTTACATTAATTACTTAAAATAATTACACTGTTAAGGATAAATGGTTCAAATGGCTCTGAGCACTATGGGACTGAACATCTGAGGTCTCAGTCTCCTAGAACTTAGAAGTACTTAAACCTAACTAACCCAAGGACATGAAACACACATCCATGTCCGAGGCAGGATTCGAACCTGCGACCGTAGCGGTCACGCTGTTCCAGACTGAAGCGCCTAGAACCGCACGGCCACACCGGCCGGCTTGTTAATAATACCACTAGGTAGTATCATTTGCTCAAATGACGTCCACAAGAATTAAAGTTTATCGCTGAGGCCAACAACGATGTGTAACAATAAGTAACACAGATAACAAAGATACCGACTGCTATTTGCGGCACAGTTTCGACGCAAAGACAGCATCGGGCAAAGACAGCATCGGGTTGCATAGTAAAGTTCTGGAACGTAATCGTAATAAAAAAAAGTGTATGTGTGCGATAGAGAGTTGAATTATATTAAGAAATGTGGTTCAATTTTAATTCACGAAATTTAGCAATGATAGATGCTTCACCCGATTGTTAATGATCCTCCAGATGCAACGTACGACATGTTAATGAATTAGGGTCACCGCAGGAGGATTAAATCTGCGTTTCGGAAATAGTCGATGTGAGAGCAACTCTGCACGTACCTCCTGGTTTCGTTTCACTCTTTTTGAAAGTCCAGATAACAGACATTTGGACTTTCAACCACAGACGCTACAAAAAACGAGAAAACGACACTTCGCAGTATTGTCTGACTAGAGAAGGCTTTGCTGGAGAGAATCGGCAAGTGTTAAGACAGGCAAAGTCCTGGAACGGTACCGGCTACTTAACCGTTTGCAGGCACAGTAAAGGATTTACTAACAGATGAGTGAATCCATTCATTCTCCCGGCAAATTGATTCCGAAGAATAATACGAGGCTTGCTGTGCACCGCTGTCTTAACGAGCATCGTTTGGACGCAACCTTTGTACTAGTTTCAGGCTCACACAATTCAGATTATACGTGAGAACGGGTCTCTCGTAATGAGAGATTCAGCTTTCAAATTTTTCCCCTAATATGCACCTAAACGTAATATGTGCTGATAGCATGTAAACAATCAAGAATACATCATAAGTGCTATTATCATAGGTTTTCGCAGAAAGAGTATTTTTCTTATATAAATGATTAGGTCAATTTCGGGACGTGTCAGACACAAAAAAACTTATGATCTAGAGAATTTATGGTTGTTCGTCGTGTACTGTAATAAATACAGGCTTGGTACTCCAGATTTCCAGGAGGGGAGGGGGGAGGTAAGTCCCGTCTCTTTCCCTCCTAACCCCACCCCCGTCCCCCATCTCCCCGTTGCGGATCCATAACGTTCCTATTGTCTCTACATTTCAGACAATAAAAGCAGAATGATGGCAGTAAAACATTGCCGAAACAATTTTCTGCGAGAGAAGAAGATAGGAACGAATCAGATCGGGGCGGACACAGAAGCTTGATATCTTCAGGTGAAGAAGACACATCGATCTGCACTGTTCCCCCCAATTTTCAACAGTATTGATCGCAATACGATTGGACAGTAATTAGATACCTGGTTTCAGTTGACCAACATCCGTCTTCAGACATGACTGGATTTCTTGCAGGAGGTCTGGGGAGGCTTGGTTCAGTATAAACCGCTTCCATGTCTCGCCATATTTTTTCGCCTCAAGCAGTAAGCAAATCGTTTCGTCAGTAAAATGTTATATCATTTCAGTACCTGTGCTACTGTTAGTTGTGCTTAATGGAAAACATTCAAGATGCATGTCAGGAACACAAGCGTGAAGTGAGAGAAAATCATAATCAAGGTATTTGAACTGCCTCACACTTCATGAAGGCACTTTATCCTTCATCAAGCTTCCTCAGATTTTTAACAAGAAATGCTGAAGATGGTTGCTGGTCAATTAAAAGCGGTTATTAAGTAACTGAAATTGCAATTAACACTTCTAAAATTGTCGTTGTGAAAGACTGTGTCCCGGACATTTTTTTCTAAAAATATGGAGAAAACAGTTGTGTCTGTAAAGGTCGATATCCGTTCACAGCACGATATACATTGAGTACTGTTCGAAATACCAGTCTGCCGAAGAGAAGTGTATTTATGAGCGTTTATTGACAAAACATCCGACGACGTAAATTATCCGTTGCAATTTCAAACCTCTCTTTAATTTCTGTGCTGAGTTGTGTTCATAGTATTTCATTCGGTCCGTAGACAAGGTCCATACAATCGGCGGACCTCGAAGTCTTAATTCTACAACGCAATATTTCGTAGTCTCTAAGATGGTGCCGCGGATAAGAATATTCCTCTCCTCCGAGAACATTCTAAATAACTTCTATGCTTAAAGGTTGGAGAGTAGGGTTTGGGGGGGGGGGGGGGGGGGGGGTCTTGACACAGGTGTTCCCAAAGAGAAAGCGTACGGCGAGATTATCTGGGCTCGGTGGGCCATTTAAACCTCTGCCAGCCATTGGCGTGATTCATTTGGCCCGAACGACCTTTGTGAACCACGCGCCTCGCCCTGGAGGTGCCAGCCAGCTATCTTCACCCGCATCTGGCGGCCGGCGGTGTCGCGTCGCGCCGTTATTTAGTGCGGGCCTGAAATTAGTGTCACAGCCGGAGCGGAACTCACCGGTTAGGGGGTCTGCCAAGGCGCGGACACGGCCGGCTTCAGAACCGCCATCGTGACGCTCCTGTCCTCGCCTGCTTAAATACTGCCGCCTCCGTCCCGCCTTAAAATAACAACTTACGTTTTCAGTTTTTTCAAGAGATGGCACCCGCGTTATACTGGTTCGGTCTGCGTCCGTTTCTTTTTGTATAGCACAGACGATATTCTAATTATTTGTCGCATCAATAATTTACGGGCTTTACTGCTCCTTCAGTTGCCAAACCTACCGATTGTGGTATATGACGACCCATTTCAGTAACACTGTGCACGGCCTGGATCTTTTTTGGAACGAACTTCATGACATCCGTCGCTGACGGAAGCACGATCCCGACAAAAATCGGCAGACAAGTCGTAAATAGTCTTTTCTGGAGGTGACTGATTATCAAAAGTTGAACAGACGGATTCGGGGCATTACTGTTGAATTTGTACTTCGCGAAAATCGTAAAAATATCATGCAACGACATCATTGGAGTGAGATTTACATACATCTACAACACTGTTTTTTGAAAAGTTACTCCAAAGTAACTACCCAGCCAATTTCTGATCTGTTACGTTATGACAAATTTCAAAACAACAGCAAAGTCAGGTTCCAGTATCGTCTGCAAAAAGTTAAGAGGCGAGCTCGTTATTAGAGCACGGTACGCTCCCCACACGTCTTGCGACTGGCTTACGAAACGTAAATACAGATCTGAATCAGACGCCGCCAGCGTGCCGTCGCTTCGAACTTTTGAAGTGTCCTGTCGCGTCTCTCTTTTACGTTCTCTGACATAATTTTCCTGGTGTGTTTATTTATACATTTTTCTTTCTTTTGCTTTGATTAATATTATCTCTGTTACCTCAAATACGTAAATTTGTATGTATGTGCTATACATGTATATTTTGTATTGTACGGGTGCTATGTCAAGACCGACTTGTGCCAAATAAGAGGAATAGGCAGTAGAAGCAAAGTGGAGTTGGAAAAAAAGAGGGTTGCCATGATATTTTATTGACGTAGAGTGTATGAAAGGAGTATTTGCACGGTTCGAGGACTAACAGTTACTGAAAAACATGTATAAAAGTGATGATTCCAAGCGATTAAAATTGTTCAGATTCTGCAAGCGCTTTCGGAGCAGGTGTTAGCTGAGGCCTGACCCATTAATGACGGAAGAATGCGGCGTCTACTGAATTTCGATGAAGAACGATGAATTACTAAACAATAATTTTCAAAATAATTTTCTGTTTAATAAAGGATCGCGCCCCCACAATTACACAAGATGTTTCACTATTCCTATTACAGGCTTCTTGGGGATGAGAGGGAACTTAGCAGGTAACGTTTTGATTGGATCTCGCGCTTCTCGGTACGGTGCGTAATGCTACAGCTCCACAAAGCTTGCATCGAGAAGGCTTTCCGGATCGCTGATCTAGCACTTTCGTTGGACAACAACAACGGCTGTGAGAACCTGATACGTTGGCGATTAGGAGGGCTGACTGCGGAGCCCCACGGACGTGCACCAGGGTTTGTGGGCCTCCTGTGGAGCATGCAGGTCGGCGCACCGCCGTCTCCCCTGGTTGCCCACCGAGAGGTGGGGAATTCGAAAGACATTCAATTTTCAGACTTATTTCACATCCAATTATTTCCCACAACAGTACAGTTTGAATAATTATTCGTCTCTGGAGGTAAATAAATAATCGTGAATTTCAGATAATCAGTTAGTGGCTCTGCAAGAAGCATGAAGGACAGGGTTGGAGTGGGGCAGAGTACCAGGTGTGTGGTGCGGTAGCGTTCTCGCTTACCACGCCCGGTTTCCCGGGTTCGATTCCCGGCGGGGTCAGGGATTTTCTCTGCCTCGTGATGACTGGGTGTTGTGTGATGTCCTTAGGTTAGTTAGGTTTAAGTAGTTCTAAGTTCTAGGGGACTGATGACCATAGATGTTAAGTCCCGTAGTGCTCAGAGCCATTTGAACCAGGTGTGTGTATGTGTGTGGAGGAGGGGGGGGGGGGGGGCGCTGAGGCCTGGCGCGAATTCTCAAACCTAATACCCTCTTCATTCACAGTAGTGTCTATTTTTTCAAAATCTGTTCTACTGCGTCTACTCTAGAAACCCAGAGGCCTATGATAGGAATTGTGGAACACCGTGTATATTGGTCATATCCACGAAATAACAAAATCGGCGATTGAGAGTAAAGTGAAGATATAATCCCAGATGTGGAATTTTGTTACATGGTGAAAGTGACTGCGGTGAAAAGCAGCAAACAGTACAGCAAATGTTCAAATGTGTGTGAAATCTTATGGGACTTAACTGCTAAGGTCATCAGTCCCTAAGCTTACACACTACTTAACCTAAATTATCCTAAGGACAAACACACACACCCATACCCGAGGGAGGACTCGAACCTCCGCCGGGACCAGCCGCACAGTCCATGACTGCAGCGCCTGAGACCGCTCGGCTAATCCCGCGCGGCAAACAGTACATCACATAACATTTTAATATTCTGTCAGAGCATTCAAAGGGACAATGGAGAGTTTCACAATTTGTCTTCAGAAGCTTTTCATTGGATTTCCAATTTGAACTTAGAGAGGTGAACCCATTACGAATTTGAGTTTGTGTGTTTCTGCACAGGAACGTATATGTTTGTTACACATAGTTATCTACATTTCTCTGTTATCATTCGATAAGTAAAATAAAATTAATCCCACCTGGATATTCCTTCATATACTGCTCGGAATTTATTTGTATTTTTCAAGGAAACTTTCATTCGAGGCAGTTTTTCGCTTAAGAGCGTTAGTAATCATTTGATGTGCATTCGCGTCAAATCAAGAGAGGCACCACGCCATCTTACCAACTTCAGCGAGAGCAGAAATCCACATACACCTTCCATACCTTTGGGCATCGGTAAACAGCGACAAACAAAAGTGAACAAATAAAAATTATGAAGAGTACATAGCAAGGACCAAAATACAGTTTAAAGGTTTCCCTCTCGTATGTAAAGGACAAAAAAAAAAAAAAATCTACTTGATTGGGTTGGAGTAAGAAGTGTTGGAAAAGTGTCATAATTTCCTTACATCCGCGATACTTTGTAGCTTACAACACGTGAAAGATAAAATATTTTGAAAGCAGCAATAATTTAATTAACGGCAGACAATTTTACAATTTCAACTGGCGGAAACTACAATATTTTGTGTAAAGGTGTTCATTGTAGTGTACGGATATGATGCTTATACGTGCGTCATAAATGAAATTTTGCCACCGTATTGAGGATAGTAACAGTGGCAAAGAAATAAATAAAGAAGTGCATAAAAACCGATACAGTTCTGTTATGAATATCCTGTACTGAAGATATGCTTGGAATGCGTCCCGGTTCAATAGCAGTTATATTCCCGCCCATCCGACTGTGGAATCGAGGTCGAGGATGACGCGTGGACGCCTGTCGGCCACCCCAGAGAGCGTGGACGTGGAGGAGCCGTCTTCCGCACGCAGCACGGAGGGAAAAAGCGCTTCCGACGCGTGTCCCAGCTCCGCCAGCAATACATATTAATGAGTCGCTGGCGGTGGCGGCGGCCGCGGAGGGGACACGGCGTTTATAAATTTGTAAACATTATTAGATTATAATGGAGCCGTGTTTTATTAGCATATTAGTATTATTAACGTGCCGCTAAGGGCTCCCCCGGCGGAATTACACACGCTGTTCCCGGCGCGCTAATGGCCTCTGCGGTCCGACGTCTGCCCCCGCTTCGCCCAGCGATTGGTTCCGATAGCGGGTCACGTGACCGCCGCGCACGTCAGCCGGTCCTGCAGGCGCCACTGCCGAAAATATTGCGACAAACCCAAAGAATTCAATGTGTAAATACACACAGAGGAAAGCTGCGTAAAGATGATCCGAACGAGCAGAAATCATAAAGTCATCTAACATGGTGCGATGTTTAATTTCACAGGCCGACGAGAAAAATATTTTATTAGTTTTTGCTAGTTAAAATTTGAATCTCATGATTTTTTCTGCACTGAATCCATATCTGACCTTATTTTTATCATATCACTTACAGGTTTGTCACAATGTGTAATGTCCTGCAATGTTCGGCTTCAGTATTACTAGTATCCTGCTTGACACATTCAAGTCGTTTAAGTGTCTGGGCGTAACGCTGCGAAGCGATAGGAGGTGCAACGAACATGTGAGAACTGTGATAGGGAAGGCGAATTGTAGACTTCGCATTATTGGGAAAAATTTAGGAAAGAGTGTTTCACCTGTAAGGAAGACCGCATATAGGACGCTGGTACGACCTATTCTTGAGTACTGCTCTAATGTTTGGGATCCGTTCCAGGTCGGGGTGAAGGAGGACATCGAAGCAATTCAGATTCGGGCTGCTAGATATGTTACTGGTATGTTCGAACAACAGGTAAGTCTCGTGGTAATGCTTCGGGAACTCAAATGGAGGGAAGGCGACATTCTTTTCGAGAAACAGTACTGAGAAAATTTAGAGAACTGCCGAACGAGTCTACTGCTGCCCACATACCTTGCGCATAAGGACCACATGGATAAGATACGAGGAATTATGGCTCATACGGAGACATGCAGACAGTCGTTTTTCCCTCGCTCTATTTGCAAGTGAAAAAGGAAAGGAAATGACAAGTATTTGTACAGGGTTCCCTCCGCCACGCACCGTACCGTGGCTTGCGGAATATCGATGTAGATGAATGTCAACGTGTTATAAACTAGAACATTAAAAAAACATATGTAATCTAAAGGAAAGGAAATTTCATTTTTCGATGTGAACAAATGTGTTACTGTAGTATGAACATGAAAACACCTCTTTATCACATGGCAATTATTTGTCCGATGGCTTATATTTCCTTGCTGTCTTCCATCCGAAGCTTCTATATAGCTTTCTCTCATAGGAAATGACTGGCGTAGGTCTCGAAGAAGTGAGCGGCAGTAGTACCTCAGCAGTGCAGATACCGTCTTTCCGTCACTTCGATGTCTCCATGAAAGCGTTCACCTCCTTCCTCAACGACACCACTCAAATTTAAAGAGAAAAAAGTCGATGAGACTCTTCAAGAAGTGAATCCTGAGGCTCACGAAACATTTTTAACTTCTGCAGGATGTTGGCTAGAACAAAAGTATGCTGCGGTTTCTTTTTGAAGCCTAAGAACTCAGAAAGAACCTGCTTAAATGACACGCAAACCTCTAACACAGCTGGGTTTTTTTTCTTTTTTCTTTTCTTCGACCGGCCGTAGTGGCCGAGCGGTTCTAGGCGCTACAGTCCGGAACCGCGCCACCGCTACGGTCGCAGGTTCTAATCTTGCCCCGGGCATGGATGTGTGTGATGTCCTTAGGTTAGGTAGGTTTAAGTAGTTCTAAGTTCGAGGGGTCTGATGACCTCGTAAGTTAAGTCCCATAGTGCTCAGCCATTTGAACCATTTTTCTTTTCTTCATTTTCCGAACGTCTGGTCCAAAGAAGACACATTCGTCCAGTTTCACTTTTGTTTTATGAGAATGTTCTCGCAGAGCTACTTTAAATATTTTCCATCGTCGCGTAAGGCTCCTACAAACTGTTTAATAAGACCAGATTAATATATAGAGAATATGAGTAATATGTAAAAGGAGAAGAACCAGATAGCTTAACGCAGCAGCTATGACGCGTACTCTTTAGTGCAGCAACTCCCACCGAAATTTTAACCGCGTATAAGGTAAAAACATAATGATAGAAAATTTTGTAGAGCAACGACGGCCCGATAAGAATCCAGTAAAAAATTACTGTAGTGCCAACACTGCTTTGTGGGGCTGAGACACTGGACTAGAGGGTGGGCTACATAAAATTGGCACGGAAAATATCACGCATTATGAGATCGTTTATCCATCTGCACGTGGGGCGGATGATGTAAGTGGGATAGCCTATCTTGAGATGCGTGGAATATTTTCGCGACAGCTTTATTTAGTTCACTTTGTATAATGCCTGCCCAACTACGTCATAAAACAAAGTGATTTTTATGTGAAATGTGGGAAAATATTCACGACTTAAAGCATAGAAGAAAGGGAGGTACTACCAAAACTAAGGGAAGTCAGCTCTTCCAACGCATGTATTTTGCATAGGCCTCGCCTGTATGTAAAGTAGTAACTATCTACAGATGATTGTATAAGCTCGGTGGAAAATATTGTAAATGATTTAATTCAAGCAAAATGCAAAATTCATATCTCATACTGAACTCGACTGAGTGCACTGTACATGACCCAGCGAAGTCCTAATTGTTTATGTCATCAAGAAAGCAATGTGTTTTTGACCGAAGATGTTAACGATTTAAGTCATTATCGAACACTGTATGCGATATGGCGCGTAGAGTAGGAAGGCATTTTTTCTTTTAGGTAAATAAATAATACATTGTCAGGAAGTGTAAACACGAAAGCAGTTTGATACCCCTCCCCCCTTGCCTTGTCATTGACGAATGAAAGAGTAGCACTGTCGTGTGATAGAGCATGTTTTTATGTGGCAGTCTCGGTCGCTTCTGCATCAACTCAATGCGTTACGTAACAAACACTGGTAAAAATTTAACCATTTTCAACAGATGGTCATAATGATAGAATGTGATTAAAAGAATTATAGAATTTAAAGTCGTTTTTCTGCCAGCTGTGCAGTGTTTACTGTTTTGGATGCAATTTCTCCTTCGTCAGTGCTCAGTTTTGACAATGGTTCCGTCTTCGAGCTGGGTAATGATGGATCCATGTGACGTCTGTAGTCACATAGTATAAAAAGCCGTCAAATGAAAACATGACGGTTAATACTTTCACCCCACTGTGGGACAAGACAGCGCCTTCATGGAAAATGTTTACCATTACCTACGGAACCACGACAGTGCCCAGGTCTGCATCTCTCTGTCCGAAGAAATCAACGGCCACTAATGTCTTTCTTTAGCGCTGCAGAACCTGGGATTCCCATGGAGGGAGATCGGGAGTGCATGCAGCATGTAGACCGGCCCACATGAGGCTAAGGTTGTTTCGACTACGATTTAGAAGTTTCTCTTGGAAGCCCTTTACATCCTCCATACAGTCCTAATCTCTCCTCATTGGATTTCCACATTTTTGGAGACCTGAAGAAAGATATTCGTGGTCGGCGATTTGCTTGGACGAAGAGGTGCACACCTGCATATAATGATGGTTCCGTAGCCAACTCCAAACATTTGCTGTAAGGCAATAACAGTCTTGTCCCACAGTCGGATAAATGTATTAATAATTTTGAAATAATAAACAGTTTATTTACTTTTCTTCCATCTGCGTCATTTTCATTTGACTGACCGTTGTACTTCCGTGCGAACTACTTCAGCAATTTCACGAGTCTCCCCTTTGTGGTGATACCATCAACTTTGTCAGCAACTTTATCAGAAGAAATTTCCAGCCATCGTACCAGTCGTGGCAAATTTGATGTTGTCCTACGATCAGTGTATCATCTCGTTTCGCCAGCGATAGATTCTTATAATCTGATGCTGCACAGTCCTTCAACACAGCTTATACTTTGGTCGAGATTTTTCTTTCATTTATAGGTGTATACAATCGGGTGATACTCCTGATTATCACTGAGAGCAGTGGTTATTGCATAGGACTCGCATTCGGAGGACAACTGATCAAATCAGCTTCTAGCCATCTTGGTTTAAGTTTTCCGTGGTTTCCCTAAATCGCTGCCGCGCGGGGTAGCTGCGTGCGGCTGCCCCTGTCGGAGGTTTGGTCCTCCCTCGGGCGTGTGTGTGTGTGTGTGTGTGTGTGTGTGTGTGTGTGTGTGTGTGTGTGTTGTCCTTACCGTAAGTGAGTTTCAGTTAGGTTAAGTAGTGTGTAAGCCTAGGGACCGATGACCTGAGCAGCTTGGTCCCATATGAACTTACCTCCACCACCCTGAATCGCTTCAGACAAATGCTGCGATGGTTCCCTTGAAGAGAGCACGGCCGACTCCCTTTCCCATCGCAATCCGAGCTTCTCTAATGACCTCATTGTCGACGAGATGTTAAAATTCCCGTCCTTCTTCGTTCGCTTTTCGTATTTGCCTATCTGTGCGACGCTTGTGATGAATTGCTGCCAGCAAAGAAACTGCATCGCGTCTGAAAAAACCTTTACGAGATGGCTCCTATCGCCAGTCATGTCGTGTAACCAAATTTTGTTCCCCTTTGCAGAGATTTACCATAGTTACAATCACTTTCTTCATGTCGTGTAACCAAATTTTGTGCCACTTCGTAAAATTTACCATAGTTATTCCTTAGATCGAGCACGCTGAAAAGCCAAGTACAGGGTAAAAATCGATGTCTCTGACGTGCTGACGACATTCCGTCCTTAGAGCCGGTGCGCCCTCGTCCCTGCTGGCTGTCGATAGCGGGCCTGGGTCGATGCCCCACGCTCTGTGGGAGGCGGCGTCCGCCTCGGCCATGGCGGCGCCTGCGCAGCGTCGGGACGCCGCCGTCGCCAGCTCCGGCGGCGGGCATGCGCGCTGCGCAGGCGCCGCCATCTGCACGCGGCAGGCGCCGCTGGCTGCGGGGAACTCACTCTACACGGTTGGCCCAAATTCTGGCTGTCTGCCGCCGAGTACTGTGGTAAGATCACCGGGCAAAATTCTCGTCATCCTTGTAAAACTGCACGCTGGTCGCTTTGGAGCGTAGAAAGGAGATGACGTGGTCCTCCAAGTAGCAGATGGCAAACAATTACAAGACGCATTCCACTGAAGCAAAAGGAAAGATACATGGAATAAAAATCAATATGGAGGGAAAATGGTAATGGCCTTAGAAGGAAGTAAAAGGGTGAAGACAATGCGCAAGGCTTTAAATACCTCGGAAACTAGACAGCAACAGACTGTAACAGCTGCACAGAAATTAAAACCACATAGCAATGACTAAAGAGACATTTCGTTTGAAAAGGAGAATTTTCTGCAGCAATATTGATGAAGATGTGAGGAAAAGAGTAATAAAATGTTATGTATGGAGTGTCGTGCTGTATGGTGTTCAAACGTGGGCAGCGAGGAAGAAAGATGGAGCGAGGCTGGAGGTTTAGGAGACGTGGATATGGTGGACGATGGAACGAATAAGTTGGATGGATGGGGTGAAAAATGAAGAGGGGGAGAGGATAGACAATTACTGAATAAGAAGTAAACAATACTGAACTGAACATAAGAAAGAAAAGGCGTACGCAGACAGGGATGCGAGGGAGGAAGAGAGTTCAAATGTTGCATGATGTGATGCGTAACATAAACAGCAGCATGAAGAAGAAAGCAATGAGCCGTAGGAAATGGAGGTGTAAAGGAGTAGAAAACTGACTCTCAATAACTGCAACCAGGCGGTCACATGGCTCTCCCGTCGCTGACGTAACCTACGGCAGTGGCGTAGCGTGGATGTAGCAGTCAGTTGTGTGCAAACAGCGCACTGAGATGACTCGACGTGGAGAAGTAACACAATGGCAGGAGGAACTGTTGCGGTAATGCCTGTTGCCTCTCGGCTCGGGACCTTCGGCCGACGTTTGTTGAATAATTTTTCAGATATTTCGCCAACACGAGTGGCTGGCGTCCTGTAAGATTCATCCTCCGTTGCTGGTTGAAAGACATTTCTGTTCCCCATCCTGGCAGTATGCAACCACTGACATTTATGTCACTACCTGCTGATTTCAACTGTTTGTCATTTTAAAGGCGTACTGCTATACCCGCATAGTTACACCGTCAACAGTTGTGGGTGTTTTCAAATGTATATCTATCATTTTAATACGTAACCGGTGTTATGGTAAACGCGAGCGCGAACGACGTTACATATTCGACATCGCTTTAAAATAACATTACTGCACGCTCGTGATCACTACTGCAACGCTTATGTATTAAAATGACAAATATAATTTGTATATATTCACAGCGGCTGACACTAATAATTTACGAAGGAAGGAAGGAAGATTAGAGTTTGCCTCGTCGACAGCTTGGTCATTAGAGACGGAGCACAAGCTCAGATTACAAAAGGATGTGAAAGGAAATCGGTCGTGTCCTTCTCGAAGGAACCATTCCGGCGTTTGCCTGGAGTGATTTAGGGAATTCGAGGAAAACCTAGCTCAGGATGGCCGGAAGTGGATCTGAACCGTCCTCCTCCCGAAAATTCACGAGTACAGTATCGGAATATGCACTTGAAAATGGCAAAACTGTCGAAATAAACTGATAGCGCTATAAGTGACAGTATAACAGCTACGTTGGCAAATGGAAATGTTCAAGAATTTTTGGGTGTAGCACACGAAATGACAAATCTTGTTTCTTTCCTGGTGAGGGACTACCCTTAAGATGTTACATGTACACCCCACGGTGTATCTCACGAAAGCGCCATAGTGTAGATGTACCTAAGAGTGCGAAGTCCCAAAGAGAGCGCAGCTTCTGTTCCTGACAGTTGACTAAACTGATCAGCTCGTCACTGACGTAGTTGCTTTCAGAGCGGTGTCAGAAACACCAGGTACAAGTTATGTGAAGAAATCCTGTGTTTCCGAAGTGAAACAGGTAAGAATCACTTTTCAGCTTCCTTGATGTAGTTCAGGTACTGTGCTGCAAAAATTATACTCGGAAAAGACGAGTAATAGCCTTTAATTCTTAGCTGCATTGTGAAAGGCTGACTTACAACCTACCATACTCCATCCACATGTTTTGCAAATGTGACGTGTGCTGCCATTTGTTGACTTCGCTTGCAATCATTGTTTCTGTACGAAAGAGGGTGCTTATAACGTCCCCAAAGACTATGTGTATTCTCTTTATGGTTGTTTGACTGATTTGGGGGAGGGGACCAAACAGCGAAGTCATCGGTTCAAATGGCTCTGAGCACTATGGGACTTAACTGCTGAGGTCATCAGTCCCCTAGAACTTAGAACTACTTAAACCTAACTAACCTAAGGACATCACACACATCCATGCCCGAGGCAGGATTCGAACCTGCGACCGTAGCGGTCTCGCGGTTCCAGACTGTAGCGCCTAGAACCGCTCGGCCACTTCGGCCGGCCGAGGTCATCGGTGCCATCGGATTAAGAGAGTATGAGGAAGGAAGTTGGCGGTGCCCTTTCAAAGGAACCATTCCAGTGTTTGTGTGGAGCGATTTAGGGAAATCATGGAAAACCTGAATCAGGATGGCCGGACGCGGGTTTGAACTGTGTCCTCCAGAATGCGAGTCCAGTGTGCTAACCGCTGCGTCACCTTGCTCGGTCTCTCTTTAGGGCACAAATGCAAATTTTTACCTCTCGAGCGCGTTGTGGAGTACGAAGGGTAAGTTTTGTTTCTGAATGACTTCAAATTAAAGTATGAAAATAGGACAGGAAGCTCATGTAAACTGAAGAGTTGCTCAATGAGAGCAGACAACGAATTGAAAATGGAGAAAACAAACAAACGTAGCCACTGCTCTTGGTTGGAAGGAGTCTGCTTTAAGGAAAATACTGAAAGCTGTGAGTAGAGGACATAGATTTTGACGTTTTTTAGGGGAGTGGACCCGGTGCATAAAGTGAGAGCGATGGTGGCACGAATAGTGCTCTTCATTTGAGGGTGATATTGCCTCTGTTTGTGACGTTTGCTACATGCGTACTTTTTAGGTATGTTTTTAGTACTCTTAGGCTCAGATGAACGTTTTTTGTATTTTTGGAAAGTTCAATGAAGGTGTTACCGCTCTGATGCTGTAGATTTCTGAGCATGCAGATTTTGTGTTAATAATATAAACCAAAAATGATTTTGTTTTCCTGTTGATAATAAGCCAGATATTACGGTTATTCCTTAATTGCACACTCTTATGTATACTACTGGCCTTTAAAATTGCTACACCAAGGAGAAATGCAGATGATAAACGGCTATTCATTGGACAAATATATTATACTAGAACTGACATATGATTACATTTTCACGCAATTTGGGTACATAGGTCCTGAGAAATCAGTACCCAGAACAACCACCCCTGGCCGTAATAACGGCCTTGATTCGCCTGAGCATTGAGTCAAACAGAGCTTGAATGGCGTGCACAGGTACAGCTGCCCATGTAGTTTCAACACGATACCACAGTTCATCAAGAGTATTGTAAAGAGCCAGTTGCTCGGCCACCATTGGCCAGACGTTTTCAATTGGTGAGAGATCTGGAGAATGTGCTGGCCAGGGCAGCAGTCGAACATTTTCTGTATCCAGAAAGGCCCGTACAGGACCTCCAACAAGCGGTCGTGCATTGTCCTGCTGAAATGTAGGGTTTCGCAGGGATCGAATGAAGGGTAGAGCCACGGGTCGTAACACATCTGAAATGTAACGTCCACTGTTCAAAGTGCCGTCAATGCGAACAAGAGGTGACCGAGACGTGTAACCAATGGCACCTCATACCATCACGCCGGGTGATACGCCAGTATGGCGATGACGAATACACACTTCCAATGTGCGTTCACCGCGATGTCGCCAAACACGGATGCGACCATCATGATGCCGTAAACAGAACCTGGATTCATCCGAAAAATGATGTTTTGCCATTCGTGCACCCAGGTTCGTCGTTGAGTACACCATAGCAGGCGCTCCTGTCTGTGATGCAGCGTCAAGGGTAACCGCAGCCACGGTTTCCGAGCTGATAGTCCATGCTGCTGCAAACGTCTCCGAACTGTTCGTGCAGATGGTTGTTGTCTCGCAAACGTCCCCATTTGTTGACTCAAGGATCGAGACGTGGCTGCACGATCCGTTACAGCCGTGCGGATAAGATGCCTGTCATCTCGACTGTTACTGATACGAGCCCGTTGGGATCCAGCACGACGTTCCGTATTACCCTCCTGAACCCACCGATTCCATATTGTGCTAACAGCCATTGGATCTCGACCAACGCGAGCAGCAATGTCTCGATACGATAAACCGCAATCGCGATAGGCTACAATCCGACCTTTATCAAGGTCGGAAACGTTATGGTACGCATTTCTCCTCCTTACACGAGTCATCACAACAACGTTTCACCAGGCAACGCCGGTCAACTGCTGTTCGTGTATAGAAATCGGTTGGAGACTTTCCTCATGTCAGCACGTTGCATGTGTCGCCACCGGCGCTAACCTTGTGTGAATGCTCTGAAAAGCTAATTATTTGCATATCACAGCATCTTCTTCCTGTCGGTTAAATTTCGCGCCTGTAGCATTTTACCTTGGTGGTGTAGCAATTTTAATGGCCAATAGTGCATGATTCCCCTTATAGGTATGATGACTAGGCAGATTCGAGCGCACATGGAGACATACAAAAAAATACCTCTTCCTGCCCGCCATTCGCGAGTGAAACTACACAAGGCACCCTCCTCCAATCAGCATAAGCTTGCTTGCGGTATGTAGACGTAAGTTTGTAAAAAAGAAAACCTGAGGTATTAACCAGGAGTCGAAGCCCACCGATGACTCTGACCGTTAGGCTACAGAGAGATTCTGTGTTGCATCAGAAGGAGGAGGGTTCTGGAACGTTGTCACAACCAGTCCGTCGCTACAAATGTGATCCAGGGGCAGTGCTAGCAAGTAGCGGGTAGCGCGGTAGACAGTACCGGGCGGGCAGCGGCCGTGTTGACACGGTCGGCGGAGCGGCGCGCCCGGCCATCCGTGACACGCGGCGACGCCCTCGCCGCTGTGCGCTGTGTGGTCGGCGCCCGCACTCTCGTCTCCTCCGCTGCGCTCGCGCTGCCAGGTGGGCGCCACACCACCTCCTGTCTTATTCTACATCACAACAAGTCTGCCGCTCGCGTCTGACGTATTAGATTCCGGCACGATCTCGTCAGTAAAGACTGCTTTACTTCATCAAAAATTATTAAATAAGTCTACACATTCCAGATTTCCACCTTCACAGAAATCCATTTTTCCCTCCCTTCTTCACTTTTTCCTCTTTACAGTACGCCTGAATGGTTTCTTCCTCGTAAGCCTGAAAAGGGTAGTCGTCGACAGTCGTAGAAGTAACTTCGGGCAAATCCCAGGGAAGCGTACTGGCATCCGTGCTGTTCAAGGTGTGCATTAATGACGTGTCACTCTTGGTAGCTGAGTGGTCAGCGTGACGGAATGTCATACCTAACGGCCCGGGTTCGATTCCCGGCTGGGTCAGAGATTTTCTCCGCTCAGGGACTGGGTGTTGTGTTGTCCTTACCATCATCATTTCATCCCCATCGACTCGCAAGTCGCCGAAGTGGCGTCAACTCGAAAGACTTGCACCAGGCGACCGGTTTACCCGACGGGAGACCCTAGCCATACATTTCCATTTCCAATGACCTGTTGTATAGTATAACTAGGAATCACAGACTTTTTGCAAATGAATGTAATGAAATTCTACACGGTCCAGCCACGCACCTGAACCGCGTGAGTCTCATTCAGACAGCTACCTTTATATCTTCGGAGATGGGATCTCCTCAATATGCAGTCCTATTCTGCAGGAACGTCAGACAAAAAAATGGTTCAAATGGCTCAGAGCACTATGGTCATTAGTCCCTTAGAACTACTTAAACCTAACTAACCTAAGGACATCACACACATCCATGCGCGAGGCACGATTCGAACCTGCGACCGTAGCGGTCGTGCGGTTCCAGACTGAAGCGCCTAGAACCGCTCGGCCACACCGGCCGGCAATGTCAGACAAATCAAGGAGATAGTACAAGCACACAGCGTTTACATGGAGCGCCAACTATACGATGCGCTATGAAACGAAACAGAATGGACACTAGACTATTAAATACACTAACAGACAAGATTTAAAAGGCGACGCAAGAAGAACCGCTAGGCTCACAAACTTACAGAGGATAAGATACGAGGGTTTGAACTTAAATGGTGCCGACTATTTATTCACAACCTGTTACTGTCCTTCAAAGCAGTCACCAGCGTTGTGTAGAACCCGTTGCCAGCGATGTGGAAGGTGTAGTATACCGTTAGCAGAGCCCGATCTGTTGATGGTGCGAATGGAGCGGTCTACTGCCTGTCGAACCTGTGGAACAGTTCTGAGACGAAGGCCACCGTACAGTATTACTGTTCGTTTCTGAAGCATCGACTGCGACCAGCTTTGCGAAAGAAACGGCGACACTTTCTGCGCAATCCACCCATCATTTTGGACGACAATGCGCGGACGCTTACAGCGCAAGCTGTGGCTGCTCTGTTCGGTCGACGGGACTGGGAAGTACTCTACCGTCGACAATACTCCCCGGACTTAAGTCCCTGTCATTTAGAAGTGTTGCAATTGTAGGCGACTCGCTTTGTATGTTCAGAAATCTAAAATTGCGGACTTCACAAAAAGAAAAACGTAGCATCCCGTAACTACAGTAACAGTGAGCTATAATTTATTCATCTCATACAAAAACCTGGGTCGAACAGTTTGTAGCAAAGTGAAATGGAATGATCGTACAATCTCAGACGTAGATAAAGGAGACTCGTTGGTAGGATGCTAGTAAAATGCAGTCAGTCTTCTAAATAAAGTATCCTAAAATATTGCTGAACAATGTGGGACCCGTACCACGTAGAACTATCGGAAGGTACTGAACGTGTAAGAGCTCAACGGTTATGCTGAAGGTCGTGTACTGAAAGCCGCTTGATTATTCTGCCATGTCTAGTTAAGAAATTTCAAGGACGAGCATTAAATAGGAATTTACTGTGAAGATGAGGCTAGGCTAATTACGGTGGATAGGGTAAATCAAGTAAATAAAATTACCTTCATTAAAAATTACATAAGACAGAATTAAACTACCTCCTTTAGTATCAAAAACTAACGTGCATCATACACCTTAATGTAAAAAGGTAAGCTAAACGGTGCGCACAGAGGCGTTTAAGCATCCTTGCGTGAATGTAACAGGAAAAAAGCCCTAATATTTTCTACCATTAGAAGTGCCCTCTTGCTTATATTTCAGATATAGATGTAAGCCACGCGGAAAATACGGGGTGAACCAAACCTCTATCGTCTAAATTTCTGAGTTATTTTCCTATAAAGGAAACATGGCATCCGGTGACTCTTTACACAGTAACTACATCTCGTTTGATTTATTACTGCGCCTGCCGGAGTGACCGAGCGGTTCTAGACGCTACAGTCTGGGACCTCGCGACCGCTAAGGTCACAGGTTCGAATCCTGTCTCGGACATGGGTGTGTGTGATGTCCTTAGGTTAGTTAGGTTTAAGTAGTCCTAAGTTCTATGGGACTGACGACCTCAGAAGTTAAGTCCCATAGTGCTCAGAGCCTTTTGAACCATTTCTTACTGCATTTATCTTCGTATCTGCATTGCATTGGAGACATCTACACTCCAGTGCAAATGTCGACTGCATATGCTGTGTGTCCCGTTTGGAAGCAAACTTCTTCAGTTAGCCATTTCACTCGTGTCCGGTTTACTCTTAGCCCTAAAGCTGACATTGAATACTGCGCTATTCCGTCTCGAGTTTATTTTTTGAGCAGTATAATTTGTACGCCAACACCAATATACAGTAGCCGCTCGTGTGTATAGATTCACTGAATGCCACGGAAGACCTCCACAGCGACGCTTTGCTCAGCTGATGAACGGAATCAGACATTTTTCGCGTTAGCTGCGGCCCATACACTGAGACGAAAAACTAATGGCATAGCGATATGCACATGTATAGGTGGCGGTAGTATCGAATAGACACTGAAGGGCAGTGCATTGGCGGAGCTGCAACTTGCACTCAAGTGACTCACGTGAAACCGTGTCCGACCCGACTGAGGCCACACGACGAGGATTAACAAACTTTGAACGCGGAATGGTAGTTGGAGCTAGACGCATGAGATATTCCATTTCGACAAGATTCAGAGATCCATAGTGTCAGTGACAGGTATATCAAATTTCACGGCCACCACTTAACGATCAAGAGCAGCGGCGGTTCGTAGAGTTGTCAGCGCTAACCGACAAGCAACACTGCTTGAAATAACCGTAGAAATCAATGTGGGACGTGGAGTGAACGTATCCATTTGGACAGTACAGCGTAATTTGACGTTAATGGGTTATGGCAATAGACGACCGACGCGGCTCAGCAGCACCTCGGCGTGCATCATTTCTCCTGGGCTCGTGGCCGTGTCGCTTGATTTATAAAAACCGTGGCCAGGTCAGTTTGTAAGAGCTAATGATAGGATTCGGGTTTGGCGCTGACCCCACGAAGCTATGGACCCAAGTTGTCAACAAGGCATTGTGGAAGATGGTGGTGGCTCAATAACTGTGTGCGCTGTGATGACGTGGAATGTACTGGGTCCTCTGGTGGAACTGAACCGACCATTCACTGGAAGTGGTTACGTTCAGCTAGATGGAGCCATTCATGGACTTCATATTCCCAAACAAGGTCGCAGCGCCACAACTGTTCGCGACTGGTCTGAAGAACATTCTGGACAATTCGAGCGAATGATTTGGCCACAAAGATCGGTCGGCATGAATCACATCGAACATTTATGTTGTATGACGGAGAGATCAGTTCGTGCACAAAATTCTGCACAGGCGACGAGGCAGCACGGCTTCGTATCTCTGCAGGGCACTAGCAACGACTTGGTGATTTCGTTGCCACGTCGTGTTGCTGCACTGTAGGAAAATTTGAACGGGTCTGCTCGAGATAGCACGTCTAGGTCGCTCCTATCTATTTACGATCGTTGCTCACACTGGTTAGCGAATGTGTCAGTGTCAAGTAATACTAAAATAAGATTGAAGGCAGAATTTAATCTTGCCTCGGCGACGTCATGGATGGGGAAGAATACGGGTGTGGCCATTTCGTAGCAACCAAGCCGACATTCACCGTGAAGTATTAACGGGCTCTAAGAAACTCGTAAAGCCAGACGGCCCGAGGGGATGAGAACCCCATTCCTGCCGCCTGCAGTGGAGACGCTCGGCTAGCACGCAGCCAGTGTTCCCGGGGGGCGGCACGCCGGCCAGTCACAACAGCGCGCGCCATTGTCCGCCCACACAGGGACTGCTTTCACAGCGCGCAACGAGTGAAAAACTCACAAAATCAGCTGTGGCGCCAGACAAGACACTCGCACTACGGTCCGTTGTGCGTACATAGTACTAAGAGCAGTACGGGTTGAGGACACCGGGCACTTTTGTGTTTCTCATTTTTCGGAGATTCTGTATCAGCTACGTTCGTAGTTAGGAATAGAATGTACAGTAAACGGGAGATATTTTTTTCAGTATTCAAAAATGGCTCCGAGCACTGTGGGACTCAACTTCTGAGGTCATCAGTCCCCTAGAACTTAGAACTAC
Organism: Schistocerca serialis cubense; assembly: GCF_023864345.2. Classification (NCBI taxonomy): domain Eukaryota; kingdom Metazoa; phylum Arthropoda; class Insecta; order Orthoptera; family Acrididae; genus Schistocerca; species Schistocerca serialis. The sequence goes on along the minus strand of NC_064646.1, from coordinate 483,710,826 downwards.
TTAAACCTAACTAACCTAAGGACATCACACACATCCATGCCCGAGGCAGGATTCTAACCTGCGACCGTGGCGGTCGCGCGGTTCCAGACTGAAGCGCCTAGAACCACTCGGCCACACTGGCCGGCTGTTCAGTATTATGTTTCTTCATCGACTGTCGATATTCACCTACTGATGTATCTGTCATCGTGTCGTTACTTTTCTTATGCGAAACATACGCTGGGATTATTAGTCCACCCCCGGATTCGATTCCCGGCGGGGTCAGGGGTTTTCTCTGCCTCGTGATGACTGAGTGTTGTGTGATGTCCTTAGGTTAGTTAGGTTTAAGTAGTTCTAAGTTCTAGGGGACTGATGACCATAGATGTTAAGTCCCATAGTGCTCGGAGCCATTATTAGTAGCTCATGGTCTATAAGCAGATAAGAAGCCGAACATACTTTCGGTTTCATCCCTCTTTGTGAAAGAGATCATTAAAATTTAAGTATAGTTTCTTATCGAGAATGAGATTTTCACTCTGCAGCGGAGTGTGCACTGACATGAAACTTCGTGGCAGATTAAAACTGTGTGCCTGGCCGAGACTCGAACTCCGGACCTTTGCCTTTCGCGGGCGAGTGCTCTACCAACTTTTTTTATTTTTGTGTAAAATCTCATTTTTTTCGTTTTCGTTCGTTGTATCTGCTCGGGGCGGACGTCGCAAGACACCCATTTCAGTTCATCTTTGATCCATTAACTCAGTTTTTTTATCAGAGGGGCCAGCTAACCCTCTGCCCGAACACGCTGAGTTACCGTCCCGGCTAAAGCAGCGTGCACTGACACGGAAGCACGTTACCTAGGAGCTAGCGAATAGGTGCTTTTCTTTTCCTGTGCCTGCAAAATTTGTGCTGCCGCCGGGAGTCGAAGCCGGGTCTCCTTGCTTGCTAGGCAGAAATGCTGACCATTACACTGCCGTTTGTCACTCCAACTGAGCTACCCGAGCACGACTCACGCCCCGTCCTCACAGCTTCGCTTCTGCCAGTGCCTCGTCACCTACCTTTTAAACTTTACAGAAGCTCTCCTTCGCAGGAGTAGTGGTACAAGCAACTCCCCGCCATGCGCCGCACGGTGGCTTGCGACATATGCGTATAAGAGTACATGTAGAAGTGGCGTCAAGTAGACAGACACGGCTCAGTTTACAAGCAAGTCAAAATTTATTTACGGCAGCCTATGAAACGGGGAGAGCTGTTAGCTGGGGTCCAGCCCGGGTGACCGGCCACAGTAGCGGCGGATGTGGGTGGGCGGCGTCGCCCAAGGCCGCGCCGCTGCCTAACTGCGTAGCCGGCGCCGCCCCTGCCCAACTCTGTCTGTTTCTGCCACATGTCATTCATTTAGTGTACCGGTAACGTTGAACAACAAGGACAGGAATCACGTTAGCGCATGTAAGTTGTTGAGTAAGGTATTGTTTTGGAAGCTCTGTCGGTGTGGAAGGGTAGCTACTCCTGCGCTACTAACCAGACGCTACTGTTATAACATTGCCGAATCAGTAGGAACAGTTCGTAAGCTTAGCTCTTAGGTGTAGGGCATCCGGACAGTGTCCACATTGCAGGAATCTGAACTGACAGTGAGAAGGAGGAAATTTTCGAAGCCTTTGCGAGTTTGTGGACGCTTCCGAAAGTAACAGAGGCTTGGCTGGTGTTTTGCGGATGGATGCACACGTCATACGTAGGAAGGTAAGGAAGGTCTCCCTTGAATGTAAGAGATTGAAGGGCGGTTGATTAAGAAGATACAGGATTCAGGTTGAAGGGTGATTGATCAAGAAGATACAGGATTAAGTGCAAATCGGAGCTCAGACTCGTATCAGAAGCGACGGGAGAGAGAAAGGAAGCAACGCAGTCACGGGACTTGCTGAGAGCTGTCATTCGGGTACGAGCAACGGCACTGAGGGATGTCGAGGCAGGATTATTGGGCGTCAACAAAGTCTTCCAGTTACGTACTACAAGTAGTTAGTTAGGGAAGTGACACTTTATTTTGCTGCCTAGCTGTAGCTGCAAGAAACTACCAACGCATTTTCCTTCCATTCCAGAGGTACAAGGATTTTGCTGGACACCATCGCAGCTCAAATGTAGCTTCTGTATCGATAAAAATTGTATACTGACTATATATACCTAACGCTCATACCACTAATCGCAATGTTCGCTTTACCCCTGTCGACTCTGCCTTCCAAGTTCTCATTATAACTGGTGAGGCGGATGATCGTCTCTTCACTAGACAGTGGCCCAGGGCAGATAAAACGTCTGACTGTTCAGGATGATTTGTAGAAGAGCACCTCCGCGAGTTTAAAAAAAAAGCACTTGTTGCCTGAAAATTTAGCAGCATTCACCAAAACGGTTGTGGGTTTTCTGCAGCTAATCAGTATGTGAGATGAGGCAACATTTAATTCCTCTGAAAAAGTCGAAACGCACATTTCATATATTTTCTATGGATGGCGGATACCCCGAACGTCTCAGGTTTAGCTGCTCCAGCAGCAGTGGCGGTAACTAGTCACGCAGGTTGCCCTCTTAAAAACTTGGAGGGCGGCGACATAACCGGCCACTTCGAGCACATCGTGGCCAGCGACGCCACGTCACCGTCTTGTCTCCGCTACTACCGATGGACTATCAGCAAGACATCGAATACGTCGTCTCGTACCCTGCTGTACTGTCGTGGACCTTGACTCTGACAGCCGATCTTGACTACAGACGAAGGACTACCAAGCATTTCCTCAGGATCTTGTGGAACCGTGTTGTACGTTGTGTGGGTAACTATTAACTCTAGCTCATTGTTATCAGTTGTTCCGATTGATAGGCGCAACTTCAGGATCTTCAAGTGTCAGGTTCTTCTGCTTATCTCATTTAATGTCAACCTTAAAGTTTCATGGCCAGTAAATGTTGTGAGTGTAAAAGTACTTATTTGCTGTAGGCTACAGCAGTACACTGTCAGGGCAGACTAAAATGAATGTATTGCCCCTTCTTGTCTTAATGTGAGGAAAGAATGTCGCATGTGATTCAAATATAACTCTGAAAGACAGTAATGACCACAACTTTCGTCCTTAGGAAATGAAAAACTGCTGAAATAGATGTCTGCAACGCGTCTGAACGCTTCTTTTGCTATTTTCAGCCGGGAGAGGATTCTTTATAGTTCTTTCGGCTATGGTCATCTCTTTATGTCCACTTAATCTTTCATCCCTTGTCCAAGACGTTTGCTCTCATATATCAAATCCGTTTCCCTAGCCGAAGTCCCTAATGCACTCCTGTGTAGTAGCGCTCGACTTCGACCTAACTGTTGCGAACCCTGGTGACGGTAAAATTTTTTACCACAATCACTTGGCCAGCAGGGCGAGGGGTGATGACAGTGTTTCTGATCACAAGTGTCCGTCGTGGCTGTGGATGGCGATCCGTCCGTTGGAGGGGGACGTGAAGCTCGGCGGGCCCCTAGCTGCTATTCGAGAGGAGACTGCAGGCCAGCACTGGGTTCCACCCTCTCCCTCCTCTCATCATCATCATCATCATCATCATACAACACAAGCATAACGCTACACTATGCAAAACGGCCAGATACAGGGGATAGGCAAAATAATGTAAACAATGGTAGTGATGGGATGGTTGTGTTCAAAGCAAATGGCTCTGAGCACTACGGGACTTAACATCAGAGGTCATCACTCCCCTAGAACTTAGAACTACTTAAACCTAACTAACATGAGGACATCACACACATCCATGCCCGAGGCAGGATTCGAACCTGCGACCGTAGCGGTCGCGCGGTTCCAGACTGAAGCGCCTAGAATAGCTCGGCCACATCGGCCGGCGAGGTGGTTGTGTTTGACGGTCAACAACTCAGGTAAGGCAAGTGTCGCGCTGGACCGTGTTCAGTACGGACTAGGCATCCGAGCAGGTTGTTTACGAGTAGTGGACACTTGGTATTTGCATACAGAGGCCGAGGTCGACGTGCAATGAAAGACCTAACAGAGGTCCAAACAAGGCAGATTGTGAGGGCCTGATTACTGGAGCACTAGTAACCAAGACGGCCAACTAATTGAATGTTTCAATAGCAGCTGTTTCAACAGTCTGACAGCCTACCCAAAACATGGAAACACATCACCGTAATAGTGGGCGCAAATCAAAACTAAATGACAGAGATCGTCGTACGCTAACACGAATTGTGGCCAAACAACACAAAACTACGCCTGCTAAAGTGACTGCAGAACCCAATAGCTATCTTCGAGACCTCGTATCTATCGAAACTATCCGCCGAGGACTCCATAAAGCGATCATTCATGGACGAGCTGCTATACCGAAACCATTAGCGACGACAACCATCGCAGCGAAGCGTAAAATGTGGTGTCAGGAGCATAAATCCTGGACGGTTGATCAGTGGGTCACGTCATATGGTCCGACGAGTTAACGTTTTCGTTATTTAAACATCGGGCCGGTTTTACGTTTCGAGAACGCCAAAAGAAGCCTACCATCCTGACTGCTTGCTTCCAATGGTTAAGCATGGAGGTGGAAGTGTTATGATGCTGGCAGCCATATCACGGTATTCTGCTGGTCCCATCGTTACTCTAAATGGCCGTGTTACAGCCAACGAATATGTGAACATTTTAGGTGATCAGGTGCACCCCATTATTCAGATGTTGTTCCCCAACAGTGACATATTTCAGGACAATAACGCACCCATTCACACTGCCATGACAGTACAATCGTTGTATGAGGAGCATGCAGCTGACCTGCAGCGTCTTCCCTGGCCAGCACAGTCGCCGGACTTGAACATTATCGAACCCCTGTAGGAAGTATTGGAGCGCAGACTCTTGAGCAGATTCCCGCCTCCCTCGTCAATACAGGAGGTAGAAGAGGTTCTGATCGAAGAGCGGCATAACATTCCACTGGAGACTATACAATCATTATATGCCAGTATTCCAAGAATAGTCGCATCTGTATTACCGGCAAATAGGGGTCCAACCCCTTATTAATAAACCATTCCCAAGTAAGTACATGTGTTCACATTAGTTTGCCTATTCCCTGTATCTTTAACACAACTCTCGCACGTCGTGAGGAGAGGGTAATATTATGCACGGAGGAGGAAAATCTTTTCCAGTTTGGTGCATGAAGTCCCTCCCCGGCTTCTACCAGACAATACGATTATGCAATGCCTACGATGTACTATTATATTCTACGTTCGGATAGCATGTAAACCCTATTAAAATGCAGTCAGTACTCCTAAGTTGAATGAGTTACTGAAATAAAATCAGTTATTAGAATAAGAATCTAGTTCTGATAAGAACACACCATTATCTTTTGAAATTCATCACAAAGGAAATTAAAATAAGATTGGCAAGTAATATTATACTAATTTTTGATATTTATAACGCATGGCGACTCGCACATTTAAAGACCTCGATTGCCCTCGCGAGAACCGTAAATCATCTCAAACATGTTATCCCGCAAGCCATCCGTTAAAACGCCGCAATTTCCGCAGCCAGTAATTACGCACACTACTATGGCTGCTTTGGTGCCAGGAGCAAAGTAGGTCTTCCCACAACGCGGAAGAAAGTAAAGTTTCCACGAACAGCTGTTCCTCCTCCCGCTGTAGGAAGCAGCCGGTGGTTAAGAGAACAGTGCGTACCTGCCCGAAAGCCGCAGCCGCCGCCTCTAATGAAGTGTCTAGATAGAACATTCAAATTAGCGTTTTTAATTAATGCGGCTAATTAGCGGAGCGCCGTGTCAGTAAGAGTGACAGATACCAATCGCGCGCCTGCCGTAACGAACTGCGCCGCTGAGAGCCTTCTAATCGCCAGCATCGTGGCAGTCGCTCGCCTTCTCCAGTTTGGCCTTTCTGCGCCAATTTGACACGTCTGTGCAGTTAAATAACGAAGAGCTGATACGCGTACGCACATTCCACCGAGGTAGCCATCAGATCGCTCTGGTGAGAGCGGAGGGAAGGAAGGAAGATTGGGTTTAACCCCCCCGTCGACATCAAAGTCGTTAGAGACGGAGCACAAGCTCGGATTGTGTCAAGGATGAGGACGAAAATCGGCCGTGCCCTTCCAAACGAACCATCCCGGCATTTGCCTCGAGCAACTTATTGAAATCACGGGAAACCTAAATCAGGATCGCCGAACGCGGGTTTGAATCGCGGTTCTCCTGAATGCAAGTCCAGTGTGCTAAGAGCTGCGCCACCTCGCTCCGTCTGCTGAGAGCGGCTGGTGGCAGTCACATGCACTAGCTGGACATTAACGAAGGCACTCGCTCGTGAAAAAAAGGTGCACTCTGCAACTGTCTTCTGCGCTGACTGGCCTTTATTGGAATTTCATTGTCCGTATGATATTGTCCATAAACACGCGCGGACACCCGTTGTTGTGCGATTACACTCAAAGCAGTGCCATCTATTAAATATCTGCGACTATGTGTACGAAGCGATTAACAGCAAAAAGACCAAATAAAATTAATCGCAGGTAAGGTAGAATGCCAGACTCAAACTTGGAGAAAAATTCAACGAGAATTCAAGGTGTGAGAAGGAAGATGGTGTCAAGAAGCTCCTGATAAATAAAGGAAAATTAATGGTGAGCGGGAAGGGCAGCATACCACAACAGTGACTTCTTTCCTCTCAGCTGAGCCGTAGCAACCGGTAGCTGTAGTTTAACCACAGTTTTTAAACATAGATGATTCGTGCGGAATAATATTCATATAACTGACACACTTGGAAATATTAAGTATTTTAATATTACTGATTCATAAAACTCAATAAAATTCAAGTAGAATGCTACGTCAAAAACGCAGAATTCCCTAAGAAATCCAGATTTTCCACGTTTTCCAGAAGAATCGCCACCTGACAGAGTGATTACAAGAATCCTCAGGACCTGTTCTCCATCCACGAAGCGGGCAGTGTACAAGACCCTAATTCGACCAACGGCAGCGGTGGCCGAGCGGTTCTAGGCGCTACAGTCTGGAACCGCGCGCCCGCTACGGTGACAGGTTCGAATCCTGCCTCGGGCAAGGATCTGTGTGATGTCGTAGGTTGATTAGGTTTAATTTGTTCCAAGTTCTAGGGGACTGATGACCTCAGAAGTTAAGTCCCATAGTGCTCAGAGCCATTTTGAACCTAATTCGACCGATACTTGGGTACCGCTCGTTACTCTCAGATCTGTGCCAGATCGGATTGATATAGAAGATAAATAAGTTCCAAAGAAGAGCAGCGCGGTTCGTCAGAGTTTTATTTAGTAAATTCGAAAGTGTCACACATGTAAAATTAGGGGTCCTAATTCCGTACCTGTCCCTAATTTCGTCCCCCTAGGAATTTCCGGTTTCCACAAGTAGAATGATTCGCTGTGTGCGCATGCAGTGCAATGATCACTGTCGTGTTGAGAGATCCTGTTGTGTGCAGCACGTTTAAGTTCTGTGTGCGAGGGAATTCATTTTTTTACGCTGAGGTGAATTGATGCAGCACTCATCAAATTAACAGCCTGCTATTCCTAGTGTGAGCACCGATTTGTGTCCAACTATTGGGTTTTATTTAAGTTGTGTTTCTTAGCTTCGGACCTGTACTGGCCACAGTATAGAGTTTGGCGTATAGGCATATTAGTGTAGCGGCTATTGCAATAAATCTTGGGAGGTTCGTACTTTCATCTTGCCCCCACTTTCTATTCTCGTCCCGGAGAAGAAATTTGGCATTCTTATTAATATTTGATTGCATCTGCTATATGAAAAAATTATTTTACTTTCTTCAGATGAGAAACCGCAATCGGAGATCAATGCATTGGTTATACGAAATGCTTCTTTTGATATCAGGAAAAGTGCTCTTCGTATACACGGACATCCATTCGTGTTACTCATTAATGGCCTTCAAGTGGTTTCGAATAGTGAGAATGTTTGACACTATTCGATCACTAAAGTACACTTAAGTGAGAGTGCTGAGAATTTTTAGGGGGGACGAAATTACGAACCCTTTTTTTTGTATTTCTGGTTTTTCAGCTTTAATGTCTATGTCAAATACTGACAATTTAACTGTAACATAACTAAAAGTGATGAATAAATTCGGAAATATAAATACCTGTAGCTAGCCTTTTCCATAATCTTTCAGGGTTATACATGTCGTGACCTACTAAGCTGACGAATTTTGGACTCACTACGTTACTCATTTAACTCCAGTGGGAAACAGTAGAAAAGTGAAAATCCCCAGAGTGTACGTTGTGAGAAGAGTCGACCAGTGTACTGCTTCCTCCTATGTACACTACCGGAAAAATATCCCAAAATCAAGAAATAACTAATAATGTAGAGTAGCGAAATTGGCTTGGCAACATTTTCAAGTTATTAACGTGGTAAAATTACAGGTTAACGTAAGCGCGAGAAACGCCATTGCAAATGTGAAATTCTGGTACATTAATGCCCGTTGTAACCGCCAGAATACAAGCATGCAAATGTGCATGCATTGTGTTGTACAGGTGCCGGATGTCTATTTGTGGAATGGAGTTTCATGCCTCTTGCACTCGGTCTGTCAGTACAGGGACGGTAAACGTTGCCTGTGGATGACGCTGTAGTTGCCATCCGATGATGTCCCGTATATGCTCGATTGGAGACAGATCTGACGATCGGGCAGGCCAAGGCAACAAGTCGACATTCTATAGAGCATGTTGGGTTCCAACAGTGGTATGTGGACGAGCGTTATCCTGCTGGAAATCATCTACTTGAATGCTGTTTATCAGTGGCAGCACAACAGATCGGATCACCAGACTGACGTACAAATTTACAATCAGGATGTGTGGTCCAGCTCACGTACGAAACCGCACCCCAGACCATAACTTCAGGCGTGGGACCGAGCGGGATGGCTCAGTGGTTAGCACACTGGATTCGCATTCGGGAGGACAATTAAAACCCGTGTCCAACCATCCAGATTCAGGTTTTCCGTGGTCCATGCAAATGCAGAGAGGATTCCTTTGAAAGGGCACTGTCGATGTCCTTCCCTATCCTTAACACAATCCGATGACTTCGATATCAACGGGGCGTTAAACCCAATCTTCCTTCCTTTTTCCAGATCCGGTGTATCTAGGCCGCAGATGAGTTGACTGCAGCCGCTCACCTGGTCTCCTTCTAACCGAGACTGCAATTACTGGCACCGAGGCAGAACCAGCTTTCATCAGAGAAGACAACAGACTTCCAGCCTGTCCTCCAATGAGCTCTCACTTGACATCAATGAAGTCGCAGACGGCGGTGGTTTGGGGTGAGTGGAATGCACTCGGAGCTGATCTTGAAGTAATCGATTAGTAACAGTTCGCCATACACCGCATACGATCCCTCTGCCGCAGTAAGTGGCCACGCTGTTTGAGTCGCCATGCCACGGATTGCGCTGCCGCTCCTGCCGGAGGTTCGAGTCCTCTTTCGGGCATGGGTGTGTGTGTGTTGTTCTTAGCAAAAGTTAAAGTAACGTGTAAGTGTAGGGACCGATGTCCTCAGCAGTTTGGTCCCTTATGAATTCACACACAGTTGAACAGCCTTCCTCTCGGTAGTGCTACGTAGCCGTCCGGAGCCCGGTCTTCTTCTAAACGAACAATCTCTTGATCACCGCTGTCAGCAGGGTGTCTATATTCCTGTCAAGTCTTTTTGCAAAATCACAGAAGGAACATCAGGATTCACGTAGCCCAATTACACGATTTACACGACCTGGTTCAGATTCAGTAGGGTGTTTTGACACCTTAAAGGCATTCTTGACTAATATCTACTCGCTGCTCAAAGGTAACTAACGCTCACAACCGGTAAAGAGTGAATTTGAAGCAAATCTGGTTAGCATTCTCATAGTGATGCTACTAGGACCACTCTTACGAGACGCGTGGAATTTGAGCAGAGGTCACCTTCCAGATATAGAACCACGCCTGCCAACTTTCGTTTCTGTCGCACAACTCTTTCTTGGTGGTAGGATGTTTTTTCCTTTAGTGTTTATTTCTCGAAAAGACGGAGAAGGTAAAATTAGAGAGAGCTGAGACCACATCGAGGCTTTTTAGTAGTTCTTCCCGCAGACCATTCGCGAGTTTTACCGGAAAGGGAGAGTGAGAGTGGTACACGAAGTGCCCTCAAATGGTTGGCTCTAAGCACTATGGGACTTAACATCTGAGGTCATCAGTCCCCAAGACTTAGAACTACTTAAACCTAACCAACCTAAGGACATCACACACATCCATGCCCGAGGCAGGATTCGAACCTGCGACCGTAGCAGCAGCGCGGCTCCGGACTGAAGCGCCTAGAACCGCTCGGCCACAACGGCTGGCTGAAGTGCCCTCCACCACACACTGTAATGCCCTTTGCGGGTGTAGATGTAGATATAGATGTAGGTGTGCGACTTCCGTACTATGCAGATTGTTTTCCATCAAGCACTCCTGCTTTCAGGTGTGTGGTCAGCACCGTCTGCAAGCCGTCGCGTCGTGTTGCTAGCAGCTGAGCCGCATCGGACAGTGTATTATTCGCTGCGCCCACCAGTCGCTCTGTGGTCGGCAAAACGCAACATGCTTTAACAGCGAGCTGTCACGTCCGCACACACTAGCACTCCGTGCAAGAGCGGCGGAACGCGCCGGTATTCACGTGTGACAAGTGGGATGTAAAATTGGTGTCACGCTTTCTCTCTGCATACACATCCCTCTCTGGGCGCGTTTTGCCCTTTTTTCGGCGGGTGGACAGCGGCTAGGTACGGCTGTATATTTGTTGCGGCAACCGAATTAACGCGAAAGTTGACTGGCATTTTCGTTTGGGGCGACGGTGGCGACGCCCCTCGGCGGACAGGTGGCACTACCGGCGCGTCACGTAATTAGCGCGGCTGACAGCGCGCGCCCTAATAGTTAATTAAATCAAAACACGCCCGGCGCGCTCTTTCAAACTTTGATTCGCCGTCGCGCGCACCGACCGCAGCATTATATTCCTCGCAATTGTCATCGCTGAGTTACGTTATAAAGGTAAATAAATAATGAGGTAATTACGGTTAGCGAGACGCGCTAAAGAATCGTAACATGGAGATAATTTAAAATAATAAAGCTTTGTATTGCGTATTGCTTTGAAATTTGCGCAAATAATTGTTATTACAGTGGCAAGTTTTACGGCAGTTCTGCGGTTTTGTTTTTTGCCGTTAATGAGCGAATGTGCGGAGAGGTGGAGCTTGTGTTATTGTTTGTGGTTTCCGATCTGTATTTCATCAAATTATGAAACCGTATCGACGTTTATAGAAATCACTGCCGTTACACGTTTTGGGGAGGACGCTTTTGCCCCCCACCCCTTCTGCCAAAAATCAAATTGCATATTTGCCGTTTCTGTATATTTGATGAACTGCAATCTTTTGAAGAATTTCATATCTAAATTTATAGCATTTGAAAATAAGAAAATTAACATTATCGACCCTCACAGACTTCTTCAAAATTTCGAAGTTACCACGGATAAAATACAGGCAGCGAAAGGTTGCTCACCACTTGTACAAAAACCAGGCAGCAATTATAGGAGTCGAAAGGCATGGTAGGGAAACAGTAATTGAAAAGGGAGTAAGTCAGTGTCATTGACTGTCCCTGATGCTATTCAAACTGAGAACGCAGTAATGAAAAGCAAGAGGAAATTTTTAATTAATGTTCGGGATGACGAAATAAAAACTTTAAATTTTTTCGATAACATAATTCTGATAGAGCGGGCAAACGACTAGGACAATCAGCTGAAAGCAATGACATGGGAATTACAGCAGGTGATGCTGAGAGAATCAGGTATGTTGGCAGCAAAATAACTGATAATGGCAATGCAGAGTGGCGAAAACATAATTTTTTTTTCTTCAAAGGATAAATATACCATCGCCTTGTTCTAATTTAGTGCGAATGCTACATGGCGAATAATTTCATTCTATAGGTCATCTGCTTTTCGAAAGTATTTGTCTGGAGTGATGGGCGGTACCGACAAGAATAGAACAGCAGCTTTTGTATTGTGAAGCTACAGATGAGGCGCGAAGACTCGATACCTAATGAACAGGTACTGACTTGCACTCGGAGAAAATAACTGTATGTCAGACTAAAAAAAAGGCAGCTTTATCCAATATATCTGGAGGCATCGACGAATAGTTAATTTGGTAATGAAGGGTAACTGGGCAGAGCGTGGCAGAGCGAATGTCGTAGGGAGACCACGCCTTGAATGAGGTTGAAATGGATGTATGTTGCAGTAGGTACGCAGAGATCTCTATCAGAACAGCCTTTGGACCGAGAAGTGCAGGAAACCTGCAGATAAGAGTCGCATTGTTTCATTCGCGTTGACAGTACATTTTTACCTCATGCATTATCTCCACCATCATCGCCAAATTAAAAACTAACTGAAAGGGATTCTCGATAGATAAAGTAGTGGACATAATTTTCGAAGCAAAGATATTTTATTTTACTTTTCACTGTATGGTCGCAGCCGCGCGGGTAGCCGCGAGGTTTGGGGCGTCTTGTGACGGTTCGCACGGCTTCCCCCGTCGGAGGTTCGAGTCCTCCCTCGGGCATGGGTGTGCGTTTTGTCCTTAGTGTAAGTTAGATTAAGTAGTGTGTAAGCTTTGTGACCGATGACCTCAGCAGTTTGGTCCCCTAAGAACTTACCACAAATTTCCAGTTTCGTAAGTCCGCCTCTTTAGCCGAGTGTTAAGCGTGTCAGATTGATGGGCGGAAGACTCGGGTTCGATTACCAGTACTGCCAGTAATTTTACCATGCTGGGAAGACTGAAATGTTGTGCATTCCACGCGATGCGAAATGAGTAGCTATTTGCGTGAGAAGTAGCGTTCCCAAGGTTTGGAAAGCCGGTTGGGAATGTGTTGTGCTGATCTCATGCTCCTCCACACTGGGACTGTTGATAAAACATCTATACTTCGGTCCTTTTCCCCGAATAGTTTCGATATGTATCGTCGATATTCCTTTTCCCGATATATCGATATCGAAATGGCGATAACTAGTGCAGATATTTTTAGTTTGTATAATATTTTTTAGCAATTTTCAGTACATATTTGAAATTGTACTAGAACATAGTTTCATTTTCACCGTGTGAAGAAATCTTACTAGTTTTTGAGCTTTCATCACGTCCTGTCTTTCTCTTTGATTGAGTGAAGCAAGTACAGGTGGACAAAGAAGAATCCCGAGTGCGCTGTGTGGTGACGGTGTGCATGAAATAGGAAGATTTCAGATGTGTAAGAATAGCACACCAGTTGCGTTAAAAAAACAACTTTTAACACAACTAGTATGCTGTTTCTTCACATCGGCATTCTTCTGAAACAGGTACGATTGGTCTTTTTGGTGGATGGAGACGTGCGAGGGGACATGCTGACGTAGTCGGTGCTCTGGGGTAGTGCCATAATCTGCAACGTTTCGCTTCACCACGCAATTTTGACACTACAACTGCTAAGTCGCTGGCGACGGCAGAAACGAAAAATTGGGAAGTCGACGTGAAGTGTTCCGGACAAATACGATATATGACGAAACCGATCGGGCACCTTTTATTGTGCCGCGGACATGCAGTACCACTGTTGGCAAAGTGGTTATCGCCAAGTGTGAACATGCATCATTTTCCTTTCAATTCATGCTAGGGGGGGAGGGGGGGGGTAAGCAGGGTGCTAGCTCGTTGATGTGCAGAATATCTAATAATTAATCAATATTTAAATGTGCAGCCGCTATTTTTATAGGCCCGTAATTCGATATTTTTCCGTGCATGTATCTGTATATCGATACATTCTTTTGATACGCTGAGTGCTGATAATGATACTTTTTAAATATCGACATATCGGATTTCCGATATTTTTAAAAATATCAACAGTCCTACTCTACACTGCAGCCGAATGACGCCATAAGGCAGGAGATGACACGAGGGCCGGTCGGTTCTGAATAACTCGTCAGAGCTGGAGCGCAGAGTTAGCCTTTTCCAGTTGCACTCACTCGGCTAGACTGCCGCGGGTCTGTGCGTTCGGAGCACTGTCTGATAAGCGAGATGAACAGGGATAATATGGTATTTGGGACAATCAATGGCAGGTTAGAGACAGCCATATGCATCGCGAGGTGGGCTGGTGTTGATGAGTGTTGCCCGTAGCAGTGGAGGAGATTTCTCTAAGAGGTAAATATTCGTTAACAATGGCATGCTCTAGATCGGTGCCTTGCATCAGCTACCCGAAGGCGGTGAACCTGCCCCGGCGAAAGACCTCGCTGCTATCACGCGACCCCCGTGTTCGCAACGTGCGAAGTGCGAATGTGGTGTGCCGGCCACTGTGCGAACAATGTGTCATTGTCCTCCCACAGGGAAGGGTCACGGGTCAGACTGGAGACCTCTATCCATATAGCGCGACCGTCAGAAACGAGTACTGTGGAAGGCGGTGGTGCCAGCGTTCTTATCTATGCGACATCTTTTTAGAAACAGATAGGTCTCTCTATTTTGCCTTCTATGGGTACAGTGGAGAAAATTCCTTTTTATGCTCAGTGAAAAAATTTGTTACGCCTCATCAACTAAGAACTTACGAGCCACCATGCACCTTCAGATTTCGGGGAATGCAGTGCCACGAAGACTGATCAACGTGTGGTACAGGCGCGGAGCAAGGGGCCACCAACTCTTTATCTACAACCTGCTGTTGTTGTGCCGAAACAAGAAAAACCTTATAAATGCATACGTCAGTCGTAGATTTCCATCCATTTTTTTGTCTAACGTGCTTGTGTTGTCCGAAGCGAAGTCTATAGAAGTTACTGCTTCACGGTTTAAAAGGCACAGATTTTAATTCTTCAAGGACCTGTTTTTTTTTAATGGAACCGAGCTGAAAATTCCCGGACTTAGGTGCAGTGCGCAGTTTTCTTATTAACTGCAGCGTTAAAATGAGACAGTTGGTTAATCTTAGTTTTGGTATTTAATATACTTTGGAGCTGAGATACGCCAGGAACGGCGGAAGATACTATCAGAGTCAGAAATGTATTCTAGGGCCCAGTCGCGACTTTTATGATGGTAAATTAATATTTCCAGGGCATTTTTATTTCAGGTCCCTGATAGCGACGGCTCCCTTTCTTCAAACTATATAAAAACTTAAACTTGCATCTTGGGTTGTAATCCTTATTCAAACTTTCTTAGAAAATGGAGCCGCCACACTATCAGTTCCACAGAACGCGAAGAGCTGACGTCACCAACATAACACTATTAATTTCATCTTCATGAAAGTTATGCTTGTGTTTTAATCAGAATGAAACAACACTGAAGACTGCTACCCCGCCATCATCAAAGGCGACCTAAATGATGAATAAAGACAAAAGTATCACACATGCACAGAGATCATCTCGTTGTCCGGAATTACTAGTAAATAGTCACCACAGATCGTTAATGATCTCCATATGGCGCGTGAACACCAGAAGGACGCGTTACCGTAGGCCATGTTGGATGACCTGATAAACAGAAGCGGAGAGCCTTGTACATCCCGTACTGCCACGCAGTTGCATCACACCCGCTACTGAGATTTTGTATGCCACCGGTAGAGAAACACCTCACACGATAAGCGCTTGTCGTGATCAATTACCTGTTTTTCTATTTACCATATAATCGTATAACAGCGTTACGTACTGTGACAGATTTTAATGCTCACATTATCGCCGTGCCAAAAGTTGTCACGTGGCTGATTGTTTAACTCAAAGATTTAGTGAAGAGTGTTCGCACGAAACCAACTATTGTAAGGGTTTTTAAGTACCAGGTGAAATTAGAGTTGTTACTGGCATAATCAGACAGCCATTGTCTCCGCTCACCATTCTAAAGCAAAATGCGTACGTAGACTGTGTGCAAACTGCCTCAGGGAAACGTTGTGCTTGTTTAGAAATTTCTCTCATCATTTTTTGTAAGAAGGATCGGGGGAAGAATAGAGTTCAAGGTACCGTCGACAGCGTGGAAATCGGAGACGGGGCACAGGAAGCGAAAGAAAGAGGATCAGTCGTACTGTTTGGAAGGACCCTTCCCAATATTTGACGTAACCGATTCTGGGCAACCGCAAAAAGTCTAAATGTGGATGGTGAGATGGTGATTTGAAGCGCTGTCCTCTCGAACACGAGTCCATTGTGCTCTCACTGGGCCATCTACCTCGGGCTTGTAGACATAGATCCAACGCTGCGTTCTTTCTGGTGGTCGAGGGTGACGTATTGGGTTAACATTAGTAGAAATTTGTAAATCCGCTCCTATACATTGCTTTATAACGTGTAATCACGTAGTTTATTCAGTAAATTATTGTCTTTTGAGAGATCTTCTGGAGTATTTTCTCAGGGAAATTGATATTCTCGCACAGGTTAAGGTATTAAGTGAGTAACAAACGGTATTTGCCACTATAGTGCGCGTCTCCGTTACACCATCACTATTGCAGGCGTCCAGGTCCCACAGTCTCCTGATGCCAAATACCTAGGTGTCCAGATGGATTAAAAACTGTTCTTCCATCGCCATGCAGAATATGTAACCCAAAAAGGACTCAAGCTGCTAAAAGTGTGGTACCCAATGTTCAAGAGCAGGGAACTGAACCTCGACACAAAGCTCCGGCTGTACTGGATGGTTGTCCACCCTTCCCTCACCTGCGGCTCCACTGCGTGGGATACGATTAGTGCCTCCCGAATGCAGACCCTCCAGCGCCTACAGAATAAGGTGCTTCGGTGGAGACTGCATGCCCCTCCCCTCACGAGGATAGTTACCCTCCACGAGGAAACGGGCATGGCCACTCTCAAGACGTCCATGCGAGAGAAGGTGAGGCGTCTCTATGCCGAAGTAGAAGCTGTACACGACACGGTCGCTGGCCTACAAAACATTGGCACCACGACTCCCTGGCACAGGCACCGACTCCCTGTTCCTCTTACTATTCTTGAGGACTCCGATTTCGACCTTGGCTAAAGATAGCCCTGTTACGACCACTCAAACCGTTAGTGTTGACTTGACCGCACGATGGGTGTTGACCACCGTTAACCACCAATGTTGGTACGTAATATAGTAGTTGTGTTACCTCCTGCCTGCAACTTGAACTTCAACTGTCGGAGGGTGGTATGGAACTTCACGTCCCACCGCCATACCTTCAGCGTGCACTCCAGTGATATCTTTGGAATGACTCATTATCGAATGGCACAGCAACGCGATGAGTTTGGATAAATCTTTCATTCCAAGGCAGGGCAATTTTGCAGCTCCTGAAAGTGTTAGCTGTACTGACAACACTACAGAGACGTGGACCGGAAAAGAGGGAGAGCCGAGAGAGAGGTGGAGGGTGGGGGGTGGATACGTACTGGAGCGAAATGGCAGCGTGGCGCGGTGTCAGAGCCAGGAGCAGCGGACAACCCCGCGTCGCGTCAGCGGCAGAAGATTTTGCGGATGCGGTGGATACGGCCGGATATTTTCAGGGACTGGGTATCTATGCAGGCCCTTCACGCGCGACGCCATTCTCTCCAAAGGGAACAACGCGACGCAGCGGTGAGGTGTGACAGCAAAAGCGATCCGATCGCCCGGTCCGGACCTCCTTTCCGGGCCGAAACGAAATCTGAACGCAAAACAAAAACCGTGTCAGCCAGGGGAAAAAAAAAGAACTCACGCTGGTCTGTGTACACACGATCACACCATGCACACACCTCGCGTTTCTGTTCTTTTTTTCCCATTGTGAAAGCGTGGAACACCTGCTAGGCTGCACCGCCGGTGACGTCAGCTGGAGACCGAATTGCGACCCAGAGGAGGAGTACAGCCCGACAGGGTCCTGTGTTTTTTTCCGCCGCCTTCATCCTTTCCTGTCCGAGCCGTGCCAATTTTTATTTTACCCAGTTTTTATTTATTAGGCGATATAGGTTATTTTTTTTTTTTTTTTTTTTTTTTTTTTTTTTTTTTTTTTTTTTTTTTTTAGCTCCACTCCCACAGTGGCGGCACAGCAGCAGCAGGTTTCAGGGGCGGTCGTCCCATCCTCTCTATTCGCCAGCCCGGGTGTAGAGAGAGAGAGAGAGAGAGAGAGAGAGAGAGAGAGAGAGAGCAATGTGTGGTGTGTAGGTGAGTGGGTGGTTAGACGAGTGTGTTGGTGGCCGTTTTTGTCGGGCGGTGCTGCTGCTGCTGCTGCTAGGTGTGTGTGTGAGTGCCTGTGTGTGTGTGAATGTGGTGGCTGGAATGAGGTTTGGGCTGGGATGGAGTTCCGGCCGGGAGGGAAGCGCCGTGCGCCGTGGGCTGGGGTGGGCCGCGCTGATATAGCGCGGGATGGCGCTGGCAGCGGGGGATGGAGCGAAGCTTCCAAACTCAATTTTCGAGCAACAAAGGGAGAGAGGGGCCCCGCGCGGTGGAAGGGGAGGCGGGATAGCCGCGCCGCTTTTGTTTTCGCGTGATCGGCTGCGCGGGAGAGGGGGCGGGGGCGGCTGGAAAATGGGGAATAAAACCGCAGGCCGCGGGGACAGCGCCTGCGTCCTGATGAGGGCGGCGCGGTGCGCTGCCGAAACGCCACCCACCAACTTCTGCCGCCACCGGCCTGCGCTTGCTGAGAGCAACACTTTGGAATCTAGCCCACATCTATACACTGCAAATCACCGTGGAGTGCATGGCGGTGGGTACTTTCCATTCTACTATTTATTTTCGCATCTTCCAGTTCCATTCACATATGGATTACGGGAAGACGATTGCTTAAATGCCTGTGTGCGTGCAGTAATTATTCTACTCTCGTAAGGATGTAGAGTTTCGTGACTGTAGCTCTCAATAACATGTTGTCGGGCTTCCAGTCACACCGAGTTTGGATCAAGTACTCCTTGGCCATTGCCAAGCTTATGCGCTGCTGGTTCACATCTATATAGTCAAGTTGCCGGCTCTGACGTCACTGGTGACCGCAGTATCGCCATATAGGGCCCTTAAAAAGTATCTCATATTCCTGCAGGAATTTCCCATAGTGATTTGCCCAGAAACCAATAGATGTTCACATACGGGCTAATCTGTCCTCTCATTTCCATCTGTCTGTTACGTAGAAGTAGACAATAAAGGCAGTGCTCCATCCTGACACATACTTCAGTCTTTCTTTGGAGTTAATCACGCAGTCTTTCAAATCAGCCAGGCTCAATTCGGATTCCGTTTCATGCACTGGTCCTACGCCCCTATAGAGTTTGCACATTGGTGCTGCGCCCCTACAGCGTCTGCACGTTGTGGATGGGTCCTCGTATGTCCCCATTGCGGAAAATCCAACGGATACAGGTCAGGTGAAGGGGTAAGCCGTGTAACAGGACCTCCTAGACCAATCCATCGTCTGTGAAACGTTGCGGGTGTGACACTGTCGCACGACCCGTGGAAAATTGGTGGCGCTTTGTGCATAAATAAAGGTTCCTGTCTTCCTGTAAGGGTAAGGTTTTCCCAGTACCGCTGTTAATTCACTACGCAGAAATCGCTGACCCACAGCATCTGTTAATCTGTAGGTGCTAAAAGAGTCTATAGCCAACAATCCATGATCACACATTGACAATGAACCGATCCTGATGACTCACTTACATGACTGCTCGAGGTTTTGCATCTGCGCTGATTTGCATATTGCGGTAATTTACTATACCAGAATCCTGCGTCCGTCACCGAATACTACATATTACTCGTTGCAAAACAGCCAATAGCTCAGGCTTATAATTAGGGGAAATTTTCTTCACTTTGTGACCAGTACTACCTCCTACCGCAATATATGAGACTTTTTTAAAACACCCTGTATGTGGCCATAAGTTGCTTCGTCGTGTTGTCAGAGACGGCCTACAGCTCAGCACGGCGGGGGATGCAGCGATCCCATGGTTGAAGCGGGCCCATAGAATGCGTGGTCAACATATGCCCATGTGTGACAATACTGCGGGAGCCAGTGACATCACAACTTGTAGCTGAAGCATATAAGGCCTTCCAACAGCTCGGCAGCAGTCACTCCACTTGGCATTAGCCAGGGCATACTAGGTCGAGTGCTCGTGGCACTTCAACCACTTGACGCGGCTGGTCGCCCGACATTTTATTCTACTCGAATGTTGTTTTAGTGTCGGAGCGATACGTACTGGGACGTAGTACACTCCTTGTCTCCTCACTTAATGGCGGTGCTGAAAACGTTTTAATTGGGCTGTCGCAGCTGAAGTGGCATCTAACTTCGATCATCCGCCAGTCAACGTTTTTCAGTATCTCCGTGGCAATACGCACTGGGCGAAACGAAATCCTGACTACACGTGCTTCCTTTCCGTGCCCACATTCAGCATGGCCTGTTTATCCTATTTAGCGGAACTCATGACCAGTTTCGTAGGCCGGGACGCACAGGTAAGTTGTATGTATGCAGCCTCCTTTGTAGACTGACAGCATTCATCTAGAATCGTACAGGCACCACAAGTCTAACACCAGCTTTACCGACAACTGAGCCTGTGTTACTGTTCCACTTCATACCCTTAAAATTGTTGCATTTGTATGACTTGTCAATTCCAGTTATGACCGATTAATGTAGTCTCTTTTTCGTTTTGAGAAGATGTTTTACACTATTAAACTTTTAAAGCGATTTTTCTGCTTCCGTTGTCTTATCGTGAACATCAAGGATCCCATCACGCTTCCCTGGGGCACGCCCGAAAGTACTTGTACGTCTGTTGATCCTCGATAACGTGCTACTTCCTCAGTTTTGTAGCCTCTGAAAGAGTTTGGATGGTAGCTGAGGGCAGGCAAGCAAAAATTATTGCGTAATGGGAGCGACCAGTATCTACATTCAGCAGTATGACATGCTTACAGCGAAAGTGCATCCACGCCAAAGATTGGTATCATTATTAATTAATCGATGTTAATAGCTGGTTGTGAATTGAATTACTGGAAATAAATACACGAACCAGTCATCAAAGTCGCGTTGCGGGCTTTCACTTATCGTCAGTCGGTTTAATACATTCATGAAGACATACGTGTATTGCACTTACTCGTAGTATAAATAAATCTTTGCTGATGTATTTCTTGAAGTAAAGGCTGTTACCTATTTTGCTACTTCAAAGAAGATACACGGCCAGTGTTAGCCTCTGTGCACTGTACGGAACCTAACTTTACCATCGCGATCTATATATGATTATAGTGGCGCTACAGTCTGGAGCCGCGCGACCGCTACGGTCGCAGGTTCGAATCCTGCCTCGGGCATGGATGTGTGTGATGTCATTAGGTTACTTAGATTTAAGTAGTTCTAAGTTCTAGGGGACTGATGACCTCAGCAGTTAAGTCCCATAGTGCTCAGAGCCATTTGAACCATTTTTTTTTTATTATAGTGGCTATCGAGTACTCTTGGATCCCATACTGTAAACTAGATCTACAGATTTCCATTTCAGTCTGACTGCATTTTGCCAGAAACATCGCAGCGGGAATTTATAAGACCGTGCCGCACAGTATGCGTCCAGCTCCCTCATGGGCTGATTCTGCGGTATGTGTGTTGTTCTCGGGAAGAATTCCAGAAGTCGCGGTGTACCAGTCCATAGTTGGCGACCTGGACTAAATGCCATAACGTTATCCTTTTATCAGCCGAAAGTTTTCTGAACATTATGACGTAATTAATAGCAATAGAGCACCAACTAGAACGCAGCACTAACCGCAATGTGCAACTATTAGAAGATCTTTTTCTGTACTTTTTTGGTTTTTGGGGAGGAGGTGAGAGGGGTGTGAGCGCTGTGCATAGATGGATCGTCCCACAGGGTGCAAAAGAAAGGTGACTGCCGTTTCGGCAATTCTAGTTTCCTAAAACCGAGTGTTGTAATTTAGCCCGTAAGGAACATACTTACGTATGTTTCTTAAAGTGGAAATAAACTACTGTTGCAAAGTAATGTGTTTGTTTTTGTAGGGCTGTTTCAACTCTCGTACTTCTTCAGAACGCTATATTCCGGCTTTTAATTACGAGATCCGAGGGGGTTCCAAGGTAAAGTGAGTACCACTAACTGTACATAGTTTCAAGTCCAGTGGCGGGGGCCTGAACTACTTCTGAATGCTGCCAGAAGTCGTCATACCACAAAAAAATTGTGTTAAGAGTCGTGGAATTGCTCTAATGACGATCACCAACTTTGTTTTGTCCAGTGAAAGATGCATCTCAGCCACAGAGGTTTAGGATATTCACGCAGGTGTTTTCTTTATCGACGTCTATTAGACCTTTCGGACGACAGCGGATAATCTTTTAACTTACCAAGCGACAGAGGAGAAACAGGATTCGAGGTTGTGACGAACTGCCGAATACTCCGTGGCAACATTATGAAAGACCGCTCCTCAAATGCCGCATCTGAGTCCTTCAGTTTTATTTCAGCGTTCGTAAATTCGTGCTGAGCCTTTCAGTGTTTACATCTTATGGCCTGAACTGGAACTGTGACAATATTTCTAATATATGTTTAGTTTAAAACACTATAAAGCAAATTTCAAGACACAATACAACATTAGAGTCGAAGCTTCTGGTGGACCATTCAAACATACGGGCGTGGACGAAAGTGTGTCGGCACTGACGACATTGGCCGATTTTTCCTTGCTTGGGGACATTTCGATTTTGGGATTTAGGTCGCGGTCTTACGCATATTGTATAGGCTAACGTTTCGTCTCCTGTTGTCAACAGATTGGAAGCACATTCGAATAGAATCGAATGCTTTGAACACTTTGCTGCATCAGACGGGACAGTAAACGTCGGAGAATCTATAACCTCAGAATATCTGTCGCAACAGTATACGAAGCGTTAGGCAGAAATATATGACTAAGATCACAGCCTAGAAACCTAAAACCAGAAATCAACAACGGTGTATTAGTATTGGAACGATACATTTACGTGAGAGGATGAGCCTGTGTCACAATGGGAGTAAACGAAATGGAGATGAGTCTTGTACACCAGCTCTGGATGACGTGCAAGTATCAGAAGCCACGGCATGAGATTTGAAAGGCAGCGTCTAGCGTTCCTCAGTATTACAATAACAGAGTAGCTCACTGAATACGTGTTAACAATGCAAGAAATGAATGTATGTAAATGTTCATAAAAGACAGAATGACGCAGCACTCAAAGTACAATATTTCTCATGATACGCTCCGCTGTGGTGGACAGTCGCCCACTGCTCATGAAAGGGCAACAAAAAAATGCGGAACCACAACTGTCTCGCATGTGGTAATAGACACTAAACTGCAGCTAAGAAGAATTAAAGAAGGTGATTAAGTATAGTTGGCGAATGATTGTTCATATAAGAGGGAAAACGAAATACATGCTGGTTTCGTAAAAGATAATAATGGTTGAGAAATGAATTAGGGAGAACGTAAAATGTAAATTGGAGTTCATGCCTTTCACCCATTGAAATACTTGCATCATGCAACTGTATATACACTATATATCCAACACTATACTAAGAAGTATAAGACTCATGTACAAGGCCGGCAGAGCACATCTATTTCAGAATGTGGTCGTCAAAACGGTCAGAAATGTTATACTCCCGTATGTTAATCACTGCACGATCGCACTAGTAAGGAAGATAGTCCAAACATAACAACAGTAATTTTTTTGCGAATATATGAGACTATCCTACACAGAGGTTACCGCGTCACAGACGTTGTAAAATGTTTCTGAAGTACTCTGTACCATTTTTCTTCATTGCCAGCATATTGCTGACGAGAGAGATGCACGGCGGCGAACTGTGCGGAAAAAAAAGTTCAGTGTTAGGAAATGATGTGAATACTGATTGTTTCAGTTATTAAGTTGAAAAGGCATTACGCCTTTGTTTATGACCACCGTTCAGCTATAGTGGCCACGAATAATGAAAAACTGAAAATCTGTTTTTAACTGCGTTATGTATGGCTGTTGCCATTTTAAGGAAGATTTTAAGGATTTGTAGAGCCGTAACGGCACCAACACCAATCAACAATATTTTATTATCTGAAAATGGATAGACTGTTAGCCGAGACAAGTAATCTATCCAAATGAAAAAAGATTTATTGTGCTGTCTGCACATAATGTGTTTTCAATCGCTGACATAAACAAAAAAATTCGCTACAGATCGCGTATCTGCTGGTTGACATTGTCAATAAACTTGATACGGGGAGAAACGAAATCACGACTTGGTGAAAAAGAATGTCTGAAGTGTTAAGAACGACAGCTGTCCCCTATCTTCGAGGGCTCCGTGATGTCATCTTTCAATAGGATAAGCAAGACTACATGTAGCCCAGGCTGTCAGAGGTGGCAGCTCCGTCAACGAAATTTCGCACCCTACACAGCCCCACATCACGATCGTGTTCTTCCTGCCATACTGCATACAGAAACAAAATAAAATTTCGTTATCCGCTATACTTTCTGGTGTCGCAATCCTAATGACCGACAAAGTAGTTACAGACAGACGTAGCTTTTCGTATGCACACGCGCCCCAGCGTCGTGTCTATAGCACGCGAAACTTCTCCCCAGCGCCGAGGGCGGCGAGTTTCGCCACTTGCGCCCCGGAGGCTAGGGGCCGGCCAATGGCAGCGCGGCGCCGCCCCACCCCTAATTGACACGCAAATTAACCGCTCCGCGTTTTCTAAACGGCCCGAGGCTTCCCCTTATAAGCGACGCGCAGAGCCAGGGGCGCGGGGCGCCGCCGGCGACCTTTCAGAAGTTGTCGCGCCTCCCCTTTAACCCCTGCCTTGCCGCCCTTTTTCTACCTCAGACCCGTTTTATTTTTTTCCACCCCGCCGGCGTAACAGCTGTAACGTGATTTCCTATGATGAATTTCAAATCGAATAACAGCGACAGGGAGGCGCGTTTCTGCGCCTGCGCGGAGACACGCGGGGACGGCGCCGCCGGCTTTTATTCCATTTCCCGCCGGGACGGCGCGCGATTCAATCAGAGGATGAGACCCACGCGATACGCCGACTCATTCCCTACTCCTCTCTCTCTCTCTCTCTCTCTCTCTCTCTCTATTTACTGCTGTCAAATTCTGCACGAGGTACTCTTAAAGCTTCGCTATGACCGTACTGGACGCTGCAGAGCAATGTATGACCCTCTTGTCGTGTAAAAGGACTTCCATGTACTTACAAGTTAGAACGGACTGCAGAGAAGTTTCTCTTTAAGTGACCGAGCATGTCTGTCATTTTCAGCCAGGTGTCCGGATACTTTTGATCACATAGTGTAGCTAAACGTGTCAACTACTATTACTGTCACATTACATATTGCATTACCTTGCCAGGTTTTTCTCTCGGACGACAGGTGTCAATAGTAACAGTGGAGAGTTTATAAACCGTGTCGGGAAAAGCAGTGCATCCGTTGTCGTAATGCGGAAGCGAAGGGACTTTGGAAAGGGCGTGATCATTTGCTTTCGGGAGAAAGGCGGAATCATGCTGACTGATGTTGATCGGCGACGAAGGCTGGAATTTGCGTGCCATTAGCGCTTCTAGACGTCCACTGAACAGTGACAGGTGGCCAAGCTCCATCTGACACATGGCCGCTGGCGTCTATGGCGTGCAACGTCTGAAAGCAAATATGGAGGGAGCGTTGTGGTCTGGGTAAATGTTCTCGTGACATTCCATGGGTGATCTCGTCATTTCGGAGGGCATAGTGGATCAACACAAGTATGCATCCATCTTTGGAGAACATGTCCAGCTCTACATAAAGTTTGCTATTCCTCTGTACGATGGCAAGTCTCTTCCTGCACGTCTCGCAAAGGTCCGTGCTGCAAAAGGTGAGTACTCAGGCGTTTCACAGGTGGTCGCATTAATATGATTGCACTGTGTATGTATTGTTATGTCTCCTATATGTTCCAGACTGAAGTTCGGAGTGGCACATATCGTGGCAATGGAGAGAACTACCAGAATGAGTTTTTCACTCTGCAGCGGAGTGTGCGCTGATATGAAACTTCCTGGCAGATTAAAACTGTGTGCCGGACCGAGACTCGAACTCGGGAGAACTGCGCAGGAGAGCTTCTGTAAAGTTTGGAAAGTAGGAGACGAGGTACTGGCGGAAGTAAGGCTGTGAGGACGGGGCGTGAGTCGTGCTTGGGTAGCTCACTTGGTAGAGCACTTGCCCACGAAAGGCAAAGGTCCCGAGTTCGAGGCTCGGTCTGGCTCACTGTTTTAATCTGCCAGGCAGTTTCATGAGAGAACCACCAGCTGGTCGCCTACAGTGTCTGGCGGAAAAGCAGTAAGATAAAGTAAACAGGTGCTGCAACACCGACACATGATCAGAATACATTTCGTCCCAGGACGAATGGACAGTACTTAGCGATAAGTCAGGAATGATCATTCACGCTAAAAGGACTAGTAAACATGGCTTGTAGAATGCCTACCTTAATAGCTATGAACGCTTGTTCATATTCGCTATAGTATAACACAAACACATCTCTTCTACTGAACGTGCACATAACTCATAAGATATCCATTTTAAAGCCCACGTTTACTAGACTTCCCTGCTTGAAATGGTTGTTCCTATCATATCCCTCAATTCTGACCATTCCTCCTGGAACACACTTTGTATACATGCTTATATACGTACTATGAAATATAGTCACCCTCTGCATTTTTCTCTCTGTATGTGAAGGCTAATCTCAGCAGCTACTGTAGGGATTTTTTTATGTGCTTCACTATTGGATAGAATGATTCACAAAGAAGATTTATGTACATAACTTATTACGGCTACACCAGACAAGTCACCTGGCTGTAGATAGTGCTACCAGTGCGAAGCCACTTTGCTGGTTTCCAAATTCGTTAGCTTATGTATTTCCTGCTTGCCTGAGCATCACCTGATTTAACTGGGTTGTGTTACACCTATGATTAACTTACAGTGAAGTGCATAGACTGCTACAACAAATGAAGAATATGCAATAACTTCATAGTTCTACTTAACCTGAAGACAAAACATAAATTGGTTTGCACTTGCCTTGCTGCTGTGAGTAATCGTCTGTGCTCTGCCCTACGTAAATCTTTACCCAGAGATGACGACGTGAACCATCGACACTCTTAGTGACACAACAAAAAACTACTGAGGCAGAAAACTGATTGTTTAATAATTGACTACTATCGGTCATAATTCTCACAGCACTGTACGTAGTGGACAAAACTAGTTATTTGCGTGAAACATGTTTGGATGGATAAAACATCGATGAGATAATGCAGGAAGAATGATGGGTGCAGTTACATTTGAATGAGCCCGCTGGACGTTTCGGCTGCAGCTGCGGCGGCACCATCAGGAGCGTGACCCCGGCGGGCCATAAAGCGCGGCCCCGGGCCCAGCCCCGCCCACCGCCCCGCCCACAACGCCCCCGCACCCGCATATTCGGCAGGCCGCGCCGGCTTTTATAGCCACGGAACTCCGACTCACATTCTTCACGCTTCGCTCGGAATTTCCTCTCCTCCTGACCGCAGCGCGGCGGACGGCTCCTTGAAAACAAAAGCAGTAAACTAGCCCTCCCCACACCCCCACCTGCAGCGATGACTGAACGCGCGCGTAATGGTCTTCTCCCCTTTATTTTCTTTCTTTCTTCGTTTTTGTTCTCTGCTTTCGTTGAGCTCTTGTGATGAGGGGTAGTCAACAAACAGTACCCGGCCTTATTCCTTGCCTCCTTCTGTGAAATATTTTTAGTACTTAGATCCGAGGGTGCACAAAGATTTAATTACTTCCGGACATAATGAGACATTAGAGTTAATTACTGGTATACCCGCGGTGCAGACCATCTTTCCAGCTTTTGTTGTCTCGTCTAGTGTCCTGGACTTTTAGCGTAGTCGTGATGAGGATTTTAAACATTCATTCATTGACTATGTGTGTGCGTGTGAATACGTGCGAGAGCGCCTGTGTGTGTGTTCGCGCAATGGCAGAACTGTTCACATGCACTTGCGAAAATTGTAAATACTTCAAAGGCAATTAAATCAGTTTAAACAACTAGATGCATCGTTGTTTTGTGGAAAATGCACGCAATGGTCATCTGTCCTGAAGAATATATGGCCTAGCTGCCACAAGAAAATATATTAGTTTTTTTTATTTCGATCTGAATATGATTTTGCTTTGTGATAGCTCTCTTTTTGCATCGGACTTAACTTTAACAGTTAATAAGTTATGTTTTGACAACTTTTGTCCTGTAAAAAACGCAATTTGTTTCATCACCATTACATGTTTTGGTGATATCTCACCGACTTCAGTGGGTTTAATTTATTTTTCTATCGAACAATGAATGTTACATGAGAATAGATATGGTTTTGTAACTCTGGTCGTTATATTAAAAAAGTCATTATATAAAAAAGTATTAAAATGTGTACATTAGTACAATTAGTACAGATAATTACATAAACGAAGTACAAAATAATCCAAACACTAGTAGTTTTATTATAGGTGTAAAAAGACACAGCAGTTAAGAGAAATCTCTGAGAACATTTTGTGTTCAGAACTCATTTATACTCCAGAAGATGAGTAAAGCATGTCCTAGTAAAGCATATACTTTTGTTAACGCTTTTAATATAATGTCCACAGTTCCAAAAATACATATATTCTCATGTAACATTTACCTACTGAAGCCAGGAAACAACATAGAAACGTGCAAGAATGAGGAAAATACAAGAAATGTTTTAAAAATAATTTTTTGTGTGTTTCTTTGCGTGCATGTAATTTATCATTTGTTGCTGTACGACCACCAGGGAAGATCGGTTGCTGTAGTCGGGGAAGGTTCTTTTATGTCCTATGCAGTAGGTTTTTACTGCAGTAGGTTTTTACTGAACGCAACGCAGTTGGCAATAGGCAAAAAACAGGTAGTGTCTGTCCATTCGTGTATTTCCTCCGATTTTACAACAGGAAAACAGATAGAATGTTGGTACATTGTTACTCTGCTGCTTTTATATCGAGTGTCTGTGAAGTCAAGTATCCTGGAAGATGGTGCTTCAATAATACATTTTATTTTACCTATACCGTCTTAAAACTATTTTGACTACTCTCATAGTTTGATTAGAACTTTTGAGTCTCCTAAAATAGATTCATTTCTTTCCTGGAATGGAGGAAGGTCAATTCAGTTGTGTTACATTGAAACAATACTACCAATTTCCTGGAAAAAGACCAAGGAAATAGGATGACTGAAAGTATGTACGGCAACTATAATCCATCGACTTCTTCAGAGCAGGATAATCCCACAGCTTAAACAAAAGTAATATGAGTGTCCAGTCCGGGAACGGTCGTGGAAGTTAACAACTGTTTAACTTGCAGGAACAGATGTTTTTCTGCAGAAACATTTTGAGTACGAACGAGCTGTCAGCAAGTTGAATGTTATGACTGCTCACGTTCTGTCAAAAGCATGAACATGTGCAGGATCATTATAATTATATTTTTTCGAGACTGTGTCATTAGAGACGGAAGACAGGTATATTAATTTCCAGCAGAAGGCTGGAAACAATCTAAGCAGTATGTCTCTTGGTGCAATTATGTTCCAAAACACTGGAAATTTTTCCAGACTACTGAAAGGTCATATTATTCAGAAGATTCACACTATATAATAAAAGCTTGTTACGCGGTGTCCGACGTTGCACGCGGAATAACACAGTGGAGCCTATCTCTGATTGTCCGCACACATTCACATCGGATCACTCGTCGTACTCTGGTTGGCAAGGTATGGGTTTTTAGCTCTACTAGATAAGTTCTCCATCTACATCTACGTGATTACTCTGATACTGAAAATTAAGAGCCTGGCAGAGAACACAGTCGACTGTGGTAGGCAATTCACCTTAGAACTGCTAAATAAGCTATAAAGTGGAGGGAGGCATAGTCTGTCAGTGAACTGAAGAGGGTGCAGGCGATTGCTGACTCTCTCTTCACAGCTCCGTCACAATAAGCACACACTGGTTTCTTCCGAATGTTTTATGGGGCTTTCGCTGCACGGTTTTAAATGAGTGGCAGACACGACTGCGAGAGATTATTTTCCATTAAAAATTTACTAACAATTTTAAGAAATACAGAATAAGCACATGAACAGAATCTACACAAATCACCACTCTGCACTGTTGGACGGGAAACTGATTCTTATCCATCCTGTGCGGCAGTTAAGGCATTCTTCCAGAAATGACCACTACCCTATCACAACGCCATTCATTCTTCTGTTCAACGCCGCGCGAAATGGCCGCGTGGTTTGAGGCGCCATGTCACGGATTGCGCTGCCCCTCCCGCCGGAGGTTCGAGTCTTCCTTCGGGCATGGGTTGTTCTTAGCATAAGTTAGTTTAAGTAGTTTAGCGACTGGTGACCTCAGCAGTTTGGTCCCTTAGGAATTCGCACACATTTGAACATTTTTTATGTTTACCGAAAGGCTATAACAGCATTCCAATGGCAGCATGACCATGGCTATAAAGCATGCCCCGTTCAAACTAACCCTCAGAATGTGGCCAGCGTAAAGTATCTTTGTGTGAAAACTAACATCAGAAGTGTAGCAGTAGCGTTAGTGATAATTATTAATGAGTTATTTATAGATGCAACATTCCTGTCACTTTAAAACCAAAAGTGACTTTCAGACTTTTGTAAAAGTACCATCCGCTTGATTTCGTGATTGATGAGATGACGTCTGAGGGTACCGTGATCACTTGCAAGTGTAATTCTAATGAAGAGAACACCCTTGAACCTTTGTCACACGTCACCTAATTAAAGAAGTTGAATGGGTAGGGTAGTACAATACTGGTCACATAAAACATACTAACAGCGGCAGTATACAAATAAAAAATGAAGAAATAATTCATATCTAATTACTACGAAGTGCAACTGTTAAGCAGGGTGAAGGTTCAGTAGAAGCAACGGAGGTTGCGCCAATGGAGCTGTAGGGCAAATTATGCAAATATTGTTGCACGGTTGCAGCACAGTTTTACTTTTATCTCGCATGATGATAATCTTTGTACTATCGCACCCTCTTCCGCTTCTTTTATTACATCTATAGATTTGAAGATGACTTGAACAAAGGTCCAAACCGATTACATAACTTACATTCTGCTAAACAGGAAACCAGTTTTATACATCATTCAGTATAATGGATTTGAACTTTTTATTTCCGTGCCTTCAAAAGATAGTAATAGATTTAAAATAAAGATTCTTTTTCTCTTCACAGCTAGGTCTGAAGCACACAAAAATGCAACATCTGAAGAATTTTACATCCAAATGTGCCAAACATTTCTGGAGAAAGCAGAAGGCAGTCAGTTCGCTCCAGCTATTTGAACCTGTCGCGGCTTCTGCCAGACCGGAGTAAGCTAGAGTGTCCTCCGCTGGGCAGTGCTACGACCAAAGTAGGGGACGGTGACTCACCCTGGTGCGTCTTGCCCGACATGTAGTCGTCCTTGCAGATGAACTTGTTGTCGTCGAGCACGTAGAGCTCCTCGCCGGTGGACAGCTGCTTGCGGCACACCATGCAGGTGAAGCAGTTGAGGTGGAAGACCTTGTCGCGCGCCTTGCGCACCAGGTCCTGCGGCGAGATCCCCTGCGCGCAGCCGCCACACTTGGTGCCGTAGCGCCTGCAACATACACGCCACACTGCCGACACTCACAACAGAAAAGGTGCTTGCACTCGACTCCGGCTTAGCCTCGGTTTCGTACTCGCACCGACACAAGTTTATCACTGTCGCAGGTGGAAGCCCGGAGCTGTGAATGCAGACGCAAACAGTAAACCTCGAGACAAGCAGTCACCATAAGCTAAGGAGAAATCTGATATAGCGACGTTCCAAACAGAATTACAGATAAACACTGGAGAGCTGTCCAACAAAAGGTAACTGTGAAGAGTTGACCGAATAGCTGGTGTAGTACGGACGGTAAACACAGCACTGCTTGTACACACCCGTATAGGGAGTCAGACGTTTGGAATCCTGACCAGTTGCAAAGTCATCGAAATACCAGGCAAGTACGTAGACGAGCAGATGGACCCTCGGCCGCTCAGTGCTCAGCTGCTAAATTACGAATCCAAAGGTGTCATGTTCGATTCACGAGCGTTCCTAGGATTTTTATCTATCGCTCATTACTTCTTTCACCTCTGGCAGTATTTAATAATGTGAAAAATCAACATTAAACAATACGGGGTGTTAGGGGTAGATGTGCCGATGTTTTTACTGCTGACTGAGGACAGTGTACTGAAAAACACACAAACGAAAAAATGGCTGACATCGAAATAAGTGTCCAAGGAATAGAAAAGCAACTGGAATCACTCAACAGAGGAAAGTCCACTGGACCTGACGGGATACCAATTCGATTCTACACAGAGTACGCGAAAGAACTTGCCCCCCTTCTAACAGCCGTGTACCGCAAGTCTCTAGAGGAACGGGAGGTTCCAAATGATTGGAAAAGAGCACAGGTAGTCCCAGTCTTCAAGAAGGGTCGTCGAGCAGATGCGCAAAACTATAGACCTATATCTCTGACGTCGATCTGTTGTAGAATTTTAGAACATCTTTTTTGCTCGAGTATCATGTCGTTTTTGGAAACCCAGAATCTACTATGTAGGAATCAACATGGACTCCGGAAACAGCGATCGTGTGAGACCCAACCCGCTTTATTTGTTCATGAGACCCAGAAAATATTAGATACAGGCTCCCAGGTAGATGCTATTTTTCTTGACTTCCGGAAGGCGTTCGATACAGTTCCGCACTGTCGCCTGATAAACAAAGTAAGAGCCTACGGAAGATCAGACCAGCTGTGTGGCTGGATTGAAGAGTTTTTAGCAAACAGAACACAGCATGTTGTTATCAATGGAGAGACGTCTACAGACGTTAAAGTAACCCCTGGCGTGCCACAGGGGAGTGTTATGGGACCATTGCTTTTCCCAATATATATAAATGACCTAGTAGATAGTGTCGGAAGTTCCATGCGGCTTTTCGCGGATGATGCTGTAGTATAAAGAGAAGTTGCAGCATTAGAAAATTGTAGCGAAATGCAGGAAGATCTGCAGCGGATAGGCACTTGGTGCGGGGAGTGGCAACTGACCCTTAACATAGACAAATGTAAGGTATTGCGAATACATAGAAAGAAGGATCCTTTATTGTATGATTATATGATAGCGGAACAAACACTGGTAGCAGTTACTTCTGTAAAATATCTGGGAGTATGCGTGCGGAACGATTTGAAGTGGAATGATCATATAAAATTAATTGTTGGATAGGCGGGTACCAGGTTGAGATTCATTGGGAGAGTCCTTAGAAAATGTAGTCCATCAACAAAGGAGATGGCTTACAAAACACTCCTTCGACCTATACTTGAGTATTGCTCATCAGTGTGGGATCCGTACCAGATCGGGTTGACGGAGGAGATAGAGAAAATCCAAAGAAGAGTGGCGCGTTTCGTCACAGGGTTATTTGGTAACCGTGATAGTGTTACGGAGATGTTTAACAAACTCAAGTGGCAGACTCTGCAAGAGAGGCGCTCTGCATCGCGGTGTAGCTTGCTCGCCAGGTTTCGAGAGGGTGCGTTTCTGGATGAGGTATCGAATATATTGCTTCCCCCTACTTATACCTCCCGAGGAGATCACGAATGTAAAATTAGAGCGCGCACGGAGGCTTTCAGACAGTCGTTCTTCCCGCGAACCATACGCGACCGGAACAGGAAAGGGAGGTAATGACAGTGGCACGTAAAGTGCCCTCCGCCACACACCGTTGGGTGGCTTACGGAGTATAAATGTAGATGTAGATGTACTTTGGTCAGAGCTGCAGAATGACAACTATTTGTAAGTTCATTCTAGGACACTATGCTTTAGACGAATACTTCTGAGCTTAGTGCCGCTATCTGTTGTAGGCGATACTATACTCGTCGACAGCTGTGGGGTCCAGGGCTGGCCGGCCCTTCTATCCACCAACGACTACCGGAGATGGTGGCTGCGACACGCTCTGATAGCGGAGCTTAAGGCAGTGTCAGCAGTCTCTCAGTGGATGTTCAGCAATGCGCCACTAGTCTGCCGCGGTACCAAATTCGGAGCGATACGGCAGGAAAGCGTCCTTCGCGTATTTGATGAAGCACTCCGGCAACCTTCATACAGCCTATTTCAGAGTGGTCGGACGCTCACTTCTGATACAAGTCTGGTTCCTCAACATCCGTGATATCTCACTTGGTGAGAGTTCGCGTTTTCATTTGCCATAACATAATCTGGAGCAATCAGAGCTCTTCGCTTGCTGTGCCTCTGTCGCCAGTTGATAGAATGGGCAGATGGTGACACGTTATGCAGGTCATACGAGATGGAGGGCCAGCTCAGGAGAACAGGGTTGACCGCTCGATAAATGACATATTTCGCACTAAAACAAATGCAATCTCTCGAAAACGTTATTACTATTGCTGGGTCCATGCGCGACCGTATAAATACCCCATTTCTCCTTTGTACTCGATACGAATCCTATCAAGTAAATATTGGCCGTTACCGTTGCACCGGAGGCAGTCATGAGAACACAAATTCGTCGAGATCTAAACACTTCTTGTTTGTAGAGGGAGGTGGTTAGATATTCTAAGACCGTTCTCTGGTGGTGAGGTGGTTCAAGTTTCCTTGGGGTAGGATGTGGAGAACGGTTAGGTGTAAGGTTGAGAGAGTGTGATGGTACAAGGATTGGTAGTCACGGGTGAAGAGGCCGGGTGGTCGGTGCTAGATTTATGGGAAGTGATGGAAATCGGGAGGTTTCGGGGTAGGAGAGGAGACGTTGATGTGGCGGGAGCAGTAAGCGTTCTCCAGCAGCCTGGCCCTGGATACACCTCAGCTGACTCCGCCCACTCTGGCTGGCCACAGGCGGTCATGGGTGTCGCAGTCTCGTAAAAAGCGGTGCTACTTCACGCATTGGGAGGCCGTGTGCAGAATCTGACCGCCTGCCGTCAGCCGCCGACCGCGTTCACACCCGTACGTCTAGATCAGCGCCTTGCGGCCAGGGTTCGACCATAGGCCTCTCGCGGCGCATCCGTACCATGTAGCACGCGAGCCATGTATTTCCCACCAGAAGAATAACTGTTTCGAAAGGTGTATCGGCTGCAAGATTCATTTATTCCTCATTTTACCGCGCCCTTCTCCTTACATCTCGTTATGCAGATGAAAGTTGATGCATTTAATTGTGGATTCCTAGCTTGAAACATGCAATTTCACAAACTTCGGCGATTGGTGTAGTCAGTGGAATCTCTAGATCAATCCTACTAAAAAGCACCACAGTTCGTCGACACAGAGACGACTATCTAACTGTTCACTTGTCACATCCACCGTAAAATACGCAGAACGAACATTAAGATTCCGCGCGCACTAAATAACCAAAGCAGAACTGGCGTCTTTAAATACTCAAAATAGTTCCGTGTTACTATTCCACACCCAAAATTCATCTGTGACATCCATCCTTCTTGCTAACCGTGCCATACACCTCCCATCCCTTCCAAGATGAAAGTGGCTAACCACTTTCGTCCTCCCTAATGACAACCTTATTCACCTTCGGACACCCACGCCCCACATACTATATCTTTACCCCATACATGCCCACATTCATTTCATATGATATTCCTTCAGTACCATCCGCATCCAAATCCTTCACCCAAGGCTACAGAAGCCCTTCCCATAATTAAACTCAACAGTTGTAGAACAGTGCACATCATCATCATAATTATCGACATGTCAACGTCTTTCACAGCATAAATATTTACGAACGTATGTAAGTTGTCTTTCAAAATATCTGAAGATCAGCACATACAGAACTGCTAGCCTCTACTTAAAGAAGAAACGTAAAACCGTAAATAAAGAGAGTATTTATATGCATCATACTTTAATATTTGCCACTTGAATTAGGCGAGAAGAACATTTGTGAGTATTTAATGCGATATGAACAATTAGTTTTGAAGTACAGATACAAGCAGCCGAAAAAACGGGACCTAATGTTCAACATCTCAAATTGTCTAAAGGAAGAACTTGCATAACCAGAAAGAGCAGATCAGTGAATAAGGTTTCTTGTGTACTGTGTTGCCTTTAACGGGGTCATAAACGTAAATACACGTACAACGTAACAATGATTCGATACTCATCGGTGAAACACAAGTAGGCGAGCTTTTGTTGCCTGCCAGGTACAAATCAATAATTTTTTTAAGAAACTATTAAAAATGATACGTAATTCAATTCATATTAACACGGTAAACAGTCTCAGTTAAGGTAGGTTGCGATTACTTCAATTCCTTTAATATTACAAGTGGTTTTAGGTGAATATGAATTTCCAGATTATTTCCTTGTTCGTCTTTCGTTCGTATAATTGCAATAATTACGTCTCACAACCATCTTGCGCTACTGACAATAAAAGGAAAGTCAAAGTTCATTATATCCTTGTTAGACGCATTTCTTTCGGGCAGTGAATGAAAGCGGCCGAAAATCCCAACCAAAGTGCGTTTGTTTACGTAGGCAAGAGACAAAAGTGTGTACAAATACTCGAGGCCTTTCACAGGACATGGATTGCGTTAAATTGAATGACGGCTGTAAATCTGAAAGAGCTAAAAAAAGGAAAAAAGAGAGTATAAAAGTTGTGTGTGTGTGTGTGGGGGGGGGGGGGGGGGTGAGTGGGGCTGGGGGATATGGAATTCACGAGGGTACGGATTTATAAACGTGGAAACTAATATAAAAACGACGCGGCTCCAATAGCGGGGCCCTCCTTCCCATAAATGTCGGCGTTTGATGGATGCGGCTGAAAGGCTGCCGGCCAGATAAGTTGGCTGTCGGCTCTTTGAGGGGCGATCGGCCGGCGCTTCTGTTGCGCCCGCAGCTCCACTGCTAAACGCTGCCCCGCGGCATCGCACGGCCAGCGCGTCCGGTGCTCTGCACCAGCAACACTGCACAGGCTCGTTTCTGCTTTTGGTGCCTCCTCCGCTTGCGTTGGTGAAGTAATACTCATCTACATCTATACTCAGCGAGCCATGTTACGGTGAGTGGTGGAGGGTACTTCGCGTACCGCTGTCACTTCTCCCCTTTCCTGTTCCAGTCGCGAATGGTCTGCTGGATGAAAGGTTATGGTTACACCTTCGTGTGATCTCGAATCTCTCCGATTGTACCTTCTTGTGCTGTGCGAAGGAGAGAGTAATATATTGATTGACTCTTCTATAAAAGTACACGCTCGGGACTTTAACAGCAAAGCGCATCGCGATGTGCTAACGTCTGTTACTGGAGTTGAGCGAGCATCTCCGTGACAAAACGCGCTGCTCTTCTTTTGGCCTTCTCTATTTCCTCTACGAATCCTTTCCGGTACGGAACCCTGACTGACGAGCAATATTCAAGTACTGGTCAAACTAGGGATTCGTAAATTACCTTCTTCCCGAGGATCTCTTGCAGTCAGTCTCGGTCTGACTGGAAAAGAGATTATAAAGAGTTGGCGGGAGGGGCGGGGGACAAACTCCAATTGGAGTTGAGGAGGTAGAAATATCTCAGGGCGAGATACAGCTTTCAGTATGGAATTATGAGAAATGTATACTAATAAACGATGTACCAAAGAACGCAACATTTACTGCTACATGAATCTGATAGACGTAAATGCAAGACAAGTGTCAGATATAAGAACAGCTGTCGCATGAAAAACACGAGTGGCAACTGCCGTTAAATACGCCATTAGTTGCGTGGTGTCAGTGTGGGCGCAGTGGAAAATGTACAGACTTTTTTTTAACGTTGATGGGCCATACTGTCCACAGTGTAATCCATTATATAAATTCAAATTCCTTCTGCCTGCTGCAGTATAATATTTGTTTATATATAAAAACAGAAGC
This sequence comes from Schistocerca serialis cubense, assembly GCF_023864345.2. Taxonomy (NCBI): domain Eukaryota; kingdom Metazoa; phylum Arthropoda; class Insecta; order Orthoptera; family Acrididae; genus Schistocerca; species Schistocerca serialis. The sequence continues at coordinate 483,673,227 of NC_064646.1, read as the reverse complement.
TGTCTTAAGCATAACTAATAAACAACACTTTAGTCTGAGGAAGCAGTATACATAAAATTATTAACAATGTAATCAGCCTCAATCTAAGGTAAGCTTACAGTAGTAGTCACGCGTTTGTTGTGTCGACTTTAGTGATTCCTCTCATCTGACCATAGTCCAGAGCTTGCGCTTTTACTTCAGTGATGAAAAATCGTCATACATCAACGTTAAAATTGTTTATTTTTCATACTTGGTTTTTCGGAAGCTAAACGCTGTTAAGACTTCACCGTTGATCTGGTAAGAACATGAGTCTTGTCTTACGATAAGAGGACAAACGAGCAGCTAAAAAATGAGATGCCTGTAACTTGTAACGAAGCACGTCTGGAATGTAAATAAATGTAGTGGAGCAATAAAAAGGCGTTTGAATTTATAAAAAGAATATTTATGTAATTACTTGTCCGCTGCTCGTGGTCTGGCGGTAGCGTTCTCGCTTACCGAGCACGGGGTCCCGGGTTCGATTCCCGGCGGGGTCAGGGATTTTTCCTGCCTCGAGATGACTGGGTGTTGTTGTGTCGTCTTCATCATCATCATTCATCCCCATTGCGGTCGGAGGAAGGCAATGGCAAACCACCTCCTCTAGGACCTAGCCTAGTACGGCGGTGCGGGTCTCCCGCATCGTTCCCCTACGCTCCGTCACGGGACTTCGTCATCATCATCATCATATAATTACTACCGAAAATGGCGACATCAACAAATTTGTATGAGTAAATATTCTTTAATAAATGCATAAATTTGCGGTTGTTATGACGATGCTGTGAACTTACGGTAACGGTGAGTCGCACAAACGTTGAATGACCTCCTGGAAGTAAATTACCACTACATTATGATACACGAAATGTTACGAGAGTTGTACCAATCATCTGTGTAACCTGGACATGAGAGTACGACGTGTAATTGCCCTTAAGTTCTTTACCTACAAGGGTAAATAGTTATACATCAGCTGTGTATGTTGATATAACAGAATAAAGACACACCAACAAAATGCCCAACTGCATGTTTACAGCGTTATTTCGAATACGCTGCAGAAGTTCCGCTAGGAAGTCCTGACATCCTCCATACAGACCCAACCTATCCACAATGGATTTCCATACATTTGGAACACTGACGATAGACATTCAGGGCGCTTAGGACGAAGAGGCTCGTGTCCAGATACAATCAGGGCTCCATAAACAACCCCAAGCACCTTTCCGTGAAGGCATTGCTAAATGTGTTAGCAGGCGATTACTTTTGAAATAATAAACAGTTTTTCTCCATCTCTCTCGTTTTCATTTGACTATTTGACTGGCTCTTATACAGGCAAATACATAAAAAAGAAAAGGCACTAACAGGGCGGCCGAAGTGCTCCCGTAATGTTACCGGTATCAACAACGGGTAACATTCCCGACATAGTGTTAAACTATTTCGCGACAGTATTTCATCAGCTGTAGGTGCCAGATAGGGAAAGTGTGTTAGTGAGGAGGCCGAGTTTCGAGTGGTCACAACGCTACGAGCGGCGCTGTGGCGTGGCTTCGTCCCGCTGCCGCCGCCGCCGCCGCCGCCGCCACCCACGCAGCCACCTGGAGACACGGGTCGGCGCTTATCTACGCGCCTCGCCCCCGCCCAGTAGGCAGTCGCCAGCCTCATTTGTCTGCCGCTGACTGAGCTGCCGGGCTGCACCGCGCAGAAAGAGTACGTCACGAGCTCTCCGAAAAAAGAAAAAAAAAAGTGCACACGCGCCAACGGAGAGACCGTACTTCATTTATTCGATTATTTACACTGCCCGACAAAGAAAGTGAAGCAGGTGGAAGACACAGTGGGATGTCAGCGCAACTCCGTACCTGTACGCGTCATTGGCGGATACGTAAATGATTAGAGTTGCAGTTCTCTGTCGTAGGTAGAACGGCTACAAGGGACCGTTAAGAGATCTACGTGTTCAGTTTTGTTTCCAGGCCTGGTAGGCTTTATAACGGGCGTGAACAATGTCAGATGTTGAGTGATCAGTGCGAAGGCCGCGTACTCGTGTGAGAGAGCGTCATCGGCACATGGCAGAGTCTGAAAGGGGCCTCACTGTGGGTCTTTATGTTGCCAGTTGGTCGATTAGTGCAGTATCCTGATCTGTGGGACAATCGAATGTGGCACTAACCGGATGTTGGACTGTACAGTAGGGCTGCTCATAAAATAGCGATGTATCGATACTTTTGCAAACATATCTGTGTGCAACGACGATATTTTCTTTCCCGATATATCGATATCCATGCGGCAATTCCGATACTTTTATTTTACATTTTTTTCGCGATTTTCGGTAAATATTTGAAATTGTTGTAGAACATAATTTCACTTTTACTGTGTGAAGGAGTCTTACTACTTTTTAAGCGTTCATTACACCCAGTCTTTCTCTTTGACGCATAGGTGGCACAAAGAAGTAGTCCAATTGCACTGGGGAAGCGATGTGAATGGAATAACAAATGCCCGATGTGAAAGAATAGTACACCAGTTGCGTAAAAAACAATTTTAACGCAAATAGTGTGCTATTTCATTACATAATCATTCTTCAAAAACAGTGGTTGAAAATGCTGAAATACAAAAACAGGAAGTCGACTTGAAGTGTTATCGCTAAGCGTGAATTTGTGTCTTCTTTCTTTCAGTTGTTGGTATAAGGGGTCAAGAAGGCTACTAGCTTCTTGATATACAGAATATATAATAATAAATCAGTACTTAAATACGACGTATACAGCTCTAAAACTGGCAGTATATTTACAACGTCCAGCTGATATTTTTACAGGCCGCTAAGTCGATAATTTTGCAGTCGATGTATCTATACGATTCTACGATATATCACAGCCTATAATGATGTTCTTCTAAATATCGATATATATTGTACTCCCGATATTTTAAAAATATCGGCATTCGTACTGCATGGCAACGTGAGGCTAGGCATATTCGCCTTTCAAGTTTCGGTCGAACACGTCACCCGAGAACAGATAATTCAAATACAGTAACATTCTGGGTCATCACACACATCACTACACTGGACTCGCATTCGGGACGACGACGGTTCAATCCCGCGTCCAGCCATCCTGATTTAGGTTTTCCGTGATTTCCCTAAATCGCTCCAGGCAAATCCCGCGATGGTTCCTTTGAAAGGGCACGGCCGACATCCTTCCCCATCCTTCCCTAATCCGATGAGACCGATGACCTCGCTGTCTGGTCTCCTTCCCCAAACAACCCAACCCCAACACACATCACTGGTCGGAGACTAGCAACAGTCGAACAAGGGAATAACTGTCCAGTGCGTAGGATGCCGTTAACACCGCAACACAAACGGTTGCATTTGGCGTGGTGCCGTGACCGGCAAGCATGGACGCTGACGAATGCCATCGCGTTGTGTTGAGTAATGAATCATGCTTCTCCTCCACATGAACATCGTCAGCGAGTATGGCGCTGAAATTAGGAGAGCTGTCATTCTTTCATTATTTCGGAGAGACGCAGCCGTGCTCTTGGAAGCCATCGGGTATGGCTCCAAGTCACGCCTGACAGTAATTGAATGCTGACGCCAAAACTTGCGTCCAAATGTTTTACCTCTCGGAGTAACATCACTTAGTCTCTCAACGTGAAAATTTTATTTTATTTCCCGTCTCCTCTCCTGGATGCTACACGTTCTTTTGTCAGGCGGTGTACTTGTGCATCTGTTTGTCTTTTAAAATTCCGTAAGGCCGTCACTTGCGTAAAAAAAAAAACAGCCATTATTCACAGTTTATCAGTATATCAACTATGGATAATAGTGGAACGAGCAGTAAAGGTAATATCTTGCAGCTTGTAGCAGCAGAGCAAGATTACAATATCCAAAGGCTTCTACAGAGTGAACCAAGATCCCACCCACGAACTTTCACGATTGGTAGTATGGTACAAAACAAGAAAAAAAAGTCCAATAAATATGGGCTCTACAATGCGTACCTTAAGAGCTATGAGCACTTGTTTCATCTTCGATAGAGTGAAACAGATTTCTTCCGCTGAAGAAGTGCTTGCTCGGTAATAGAAATTTGTTTCACTGTATCGAAAATGAACAAGTGCTGATAGCTCTTAAGGTATGCCTTTTTAGAGTCCATGTTTACTTGGCATTTTTTCTTATTTTTGTCCATTCTACCATCTCAGAAATTTTTGCAATGGAGTTCTGGTTCACCCTTTAGTGGATGTTGTATCTAGCGGTTACATGGAGGTGGGAAAATAAGCACAAAGAAGGAAATCAGTCGAAAAATTGATGAAAAAAATGGTTCAAATGGCTCTGAGCACTATGGGACTCAACATCTTAGGTCCTAAGTCCCCTAGAACTTAGAACTACTTAAACCTAACTAACCTAAGGACATCACACACACCCATGCCCGAGGCAGGATTCGAACCTGCGACCGTAGCAGTCCCGCGGTTCCGGACTGCAGCGCCAGAACCGCTAGACCACCGCGGCCGGCCGAAAAATTGATGAAGATAGAAACTATGGCGCATGTCGTCTAATCTATGTGTAACACAATAAGTCTAATTTTTGTATAGATACAGTCATGTAGAAAGAGTAACGATAGTAATACCTGTAGATAATGTAATTATAATTTATGATTATTTGTAAGCTGTAGAATAGCTGAGGCAATTACTTTAGGCTGTGCTGTGCGGGTGCAATGCGCTCGATAGAAGAGATTGTGGAGGGGGAAGATGGAAAAGATGAGAAGAAATTTGGATTATTGATAAAGATAGAGAAAAAACGATAAAAAGGCAAGGAAAGTTGGAAAGTTTTGGATGAAAATAAAATGAGGATTTGTCTTTTTACTGGGAAAAGGGAATAGACCATTGAGTTAACTTCTATTGTGATAACTTCTACATAGAGAAACTATTGAGATGACAGCCACAAGTGCGTAAACCCTTTAATTAACGTGACAAGGCGCTAGATTTTGCGTGGTCTGTAGGGTTTTATTTAGTGTTAGATTTTGAGTTATTTCCTGCGAACAATCTTCGTCATCTGTGACAACAATATGAGACTCAAACATATTGTGAATACATTAAATGTATTCGCAATTGCGAATAATGTCAATCATCCGCTGTAGAATGGAATGCCGACAGTGAAAATCTGTGCCGGACCGGGACTCGAACCCGGATTTGTCGCTTAGCATTCGGCTATCCGTGCACGCGTCAAGGCCAGACCCAAACATCCATATGTCGTCAACCATGCGTCTACGTCCTGACTCGTAGATCCGTTACGTATGTTGTCGTACTGGTCAGACATTTCACTTTTGAAAGTCGCTTGCCCGGTATCGGCAGAGAAATCCGACATTGCAGCGCCTGTATTATTCTGATTGCGATGTAAAGTTCCTCTGAAAATACATTTAACATATTTCATAACGGTTGTAGTCGCCGCAGTGCCTGTTGCTGTCGACACCCATGGCTGTCCAAAGGAACTTTACATCGCCGTCAGAATAACAGAGGCACTGCAATACAGTATATTCTGAATATTCCATTATTAAGAACTAGAAAATAATGTACAGAAATGTAGAAAGATCTGTAAATAACAGATGCCTGTTGCAAGAGCTGATAGATGTCCGTCAACGTAAGTAAATGCAAGGTGTTTCCCATAAGCGGGAGGAAATATCTATAACTGTCCAATTAAACAGTTGGCAACAAGTCACTGTGAACAGTATCTAGTACCTGACTACCCGCCCTGAGTGATCTGAAGTTCAACAACCGCCTCGGAGCGGTTGTAGGAACGACAGATTTCAGAGACTTACGGGAAGACTTGGAAGGAAACTGTAATTTTCACACGAAAGAGGTAGTTCACAAAGGAAGTGTTCTGCTCATTCTAGTGTATTGCTCATCCGCGTGAAGTTGTCGCAGTGGCAGAGCGATGCATGCTCTGACGAATCTCGATACTTCCTTCATCATGTCGATGGGAGGGCGCGAATCCATCGTCTTCCAAGGTAACGGCTCCTTGATACCTGTACTGCATGACAGAGACAAGCTGGCGGCGGCTCCATTACGCTCTGGGGATAATTCACGTGGGCATAGATGGGTCCAGGGGAACTCGTGCAAGGCAGCAAGTATGGTACGCTGGTTGCGGACCACGTATATCCCTTCATGAGGATCGTGTCTCCCGACGGCAGTGGCATTTTTCAAAAAGATAATGTTCCTTGTCACAAGGCTAGGAGTGTGATGGAGTGGTTCGAGGAACACAGTGGTGATTTCCAGTTGATGTGCTGGCCCCCAAATCGCCAGATAGGAGCCCGACTGAACACGTCGGCGATGTGGTTGAAAGTGGCGTCGTAGTTCATCGCTACCTTCCCGGAATTTGCACGAACTAGGTGACTTGTGTTTGTCGATGTGGTGCCAACTCCCCCCAGCAACCTGCAAAGGCGTCGTTGCTTCCGTGCCACGATGCGTCGCCGCTGCTAATCCGTGCCAAAGGTGAACATACCGGCTATTAGGTGAGTCGTTGTAATGTTCTGGCTGATCAGTGTGTATCGCTCATAGCGTGTAACACCGCGAATTTCCCTGTTGTTGAGTGCAAGGATGGCGTCTTGCACGACGCTTACTAGGTTGTCGACTGTTGCTGGCAGCATCCGAGTTGTTGCTGGGGTAGTATTTTGCTTTGCCCGTCTCTAGCTGCTGGATGTGTCGTGAGAGACGGGTCGTCTCGAAGCCTTTCCGTGCACAGCTGTGTGCGTGTTTGGCGGGGACCTCTACGGAGACGCGACTCCGCAACCCCCCCCCCCCCCTCCAGGGCTGCCGGTGCATAACCAAAGAGGCCTTTGTGCGCGCCGCGACCGCAGCATCCACGCCGCGCTTTTACGACTGTCGGCGACGGGGAACGCGGGCCGCGCAGACGCATCGCGGACGAGACGCGTCCGTCCCGACAAGGTAACAAATAAAGCGCCGCGCCTGTCTCACCTCTCCATTATCCTCCCACAACTTTTGTCTAACACCGCGTGCGCTTCCTAACGCGCCACGGGCTACGACAGAATTCGTGACTCGGAGGAAGCTTAAGATTCCTGAGCCGACTTTACGAGCAGATTCATTCTTGTTCCCTCGCGGGGAGATTTATCTTCCACGAGGAATTGTACGACGCTGTGACTGTGAAATCGCGCCGACGTCGCAGCCTCTAAAGCAGAACGTAGTTGGTTCCAATGGCGACAGTTGAAAAAATTCTGTCGTCGAAGTTTAGCTGACACCGGAGTTAGGATCGCACGATTTTACGGCGATAAAGTGCACCGAATATTGCGCCGGTTTCTTCCGAATTGCCGGCGAGATTCGTTCCTACACTCATTTGTACTGCGAAGGGTACTGGCAAATGGTATGCTCAAAGAAATGTGAAGCCCAAAATTGTGGTGTGCATACTGTAAGACCTTCAGTACACACACCATCAAATTATTTGACTTGTCGCTCTAACGAAGTAGGCGAGTGTCAGCAAAATGTCTCGGGGTCTTATCGTGGCGTGTTTATCTTCTGCCGTTAGGTCAGACGATAGAAATGCCACTTGCACGCTTACAATAGCAGATTGACGGTGACCAACATTAAACTGAACTTGATTAATTTTAACACACATTTATTAAAATAATAACAAGCATAAAAGTTACTTAACTTGGTTCTGGATGCTATTTACAATTGACAATCTGATGTTCCTTTGGTATTGGTACGTTAATCTTATTCTCACATATATCTCTGATACTTGACAAATGTTCAAAAATGGCTCTGAGCACTATGGGACTTACCATCTATGGTCATCAGTCCCGTAGAACTTAGAACTTAGAACTACTTAAACCGATCTAACCTAAGGACATCACACACATCCATGCCCGAGGCAGGATTCGAACCTGCGACCGTAGCAGTCGCGCGGTTCCCGACTGCGCGCCTAGAACCGCTAGACCACTGCGGCCGGCCTTGACAAAAGTGTCTACACTTTTCTCTTCATGGCTATGTACAGGAATATGGTAATCTTATTAGATGCAGACTGAAACTTGACTATAGACTGGTACAGACAAATGTAGAACTCGTACAGACAGGTACAGACTAATGCAGACTGGTGCAGACAAATGCAGACTGACTAATCGGAGGTCTGTACACTCGTTATAATACCTCACGCATTCATGTATCACTGCGCGAGTGTGATCCACGAGCAGAAAAGGTTCTACATAAGCAGCAGTCTCATTGGCTGCGTTACGTATTAATACGCGGATCGGCGGAAGCAGAATTTGGTCCGTCTCTATGGCAGCGCTATCTCGTAGTGCGGACACGGACGAGCGCTGCGCCTGCGCTGTTGTGCTTAGCGGGGTGCGCTCTAGTGGGAAAGTTGTTAACCGCTGACTACGCGGAACTATGTACACAACAAAAATTCTCTAAATTTTCTGTCTAGGTAATTGTACCACATGTCTGCAGTAAGAATTAATATGGTTGGTAACACATTTAGGAACAGGAAATCTCTGAATTTTATTAAATAACGCCCTTTGTGATGGATTACCACATCGGTTGTTTTTCTAAATCTACATTCACACTCTGAAAACCACTTTGAAGTGCATGGCAGAGAGGACTTCCTATTGTATCACTAAAATATACCCAGCACACGACTCACATATAACCTAAGACCTCATGTGTGCCAGTGGATCACCATACATGAGTGGTCGTAGGCTACTCAACGCAACGAGTCTCTCTCTTCATATTAGCCATAACCAAATTTTTAGGAAGAGTAAAAACAGAAGAACGTCCCTTCACCAAGTGTGCATGACGATGAGTTTCATGGAATTGTTCATCAAGCCACCGACCGCGAATCGTAGTTCTTCCTCTAAATCTAACATCTACTCCGGTTTTCCTAGTAAATAAACCTTAACCTCTAATTTTGTTTTGGGATTGTTGTGTTGCTCATTGTTCTCTCTTCTTCCCTCAGTTCTCTAAGCAACGACTAGCACAGAAAAACCAGTTCTAAACGTACCTACGAGTATCGACCATCTAAACTGCACAGTGGTACCGAAGGCACTACACTCGCAGTAAACGTTTGAGCATTCAGAGCGAAGACAATGTTTCTATTTAGGGCGGCTGAAGAGGTCGAATAAGAAAAACTCATTATGATTTACCGTCCACTCCGCGCCAATGGCACCAGAGACGGAGCACCTACTCGTGTAGGTCAAGGATGGTAAGTAAAATAAGCGGTATCGTTTCCATCAGAGCCATAGGAAGACGAAATTTTGCGTCGTCAGACGACGATTAGAATCCCACTCGTCAGAGCTTCTGTCCATTCAAAGTCACCTCGCGATCTCCCAGAACTGCCTTAACACTCTCTGTTACCATGAAATGTTTAGGTGCCACTATATGATACCAAGGGAATAATTTCTTGTGCAGCGCATGGAGCACGTTGATGCAGGATACGCATCTATAATATTAAATAAAATGCCAGCCCTAGTTGCGTTTTTCTTTCTTTCCTTTTTTTTTCAAAAATGGCGACCGGTTTCGGCCGACAACTCATTATATTTGCAAAAACAGACATAGTGTCCGATGGGATACCACAATCACTGGTTATACAACGTTACTTGTAATCCCTCTTGATTTGAAAAATGTTATTCACATGACTAGTTTCGGTTCCTCTAGAACCATCTTCAGATCTGAAATGACAATGATGCTAATTTACTATCTCACAAACGCAAACCTATTTCATCCTATTTGATCAATATCAAATGTACCAGAACGTACGTGCAATTTCGGTTACAGGAGTAACCCGTCCACACACAGCAACCTTCGCATGCTGCGTCACATTAAATTGATTGGCAGAAAGCACGTCATTCATATTAATTATAAAACTCTTATCGACAGGTGGCGTCTGGTACATTTGTTACATTACATATGCTCATACTGTATTAAGTAGATTTTTCTGATTTTCTTTTATCTCTAAAAAGACTTAGTTAAAATCTGTAGTTGTCAAGGTTAAAATATGTACTTGCCAAAATTAAAATACTCAATAAAATCATCATTTGTGTATGATCGAAAAACAAAGGGCGATTTCTATATCCATAGCGCTGGTGTAGACTTGCTTTCCTCTTACCCACGGCGATGGGCACCAGACGACTGAACGGCTCGCGGCACAACACCGAAATAGCGGGAACCACGGAAGCAGACCATGTGGGGGAGGGGGGGGGGAGGCTTAGGAATAACCGGGCTTAGGAATAACCGTGAATATGTAATGTAATGTTCGCTTTTGAAAAAAATTGTGCTATAACAATACCGAACTATCTTTGTCATAATGCTTTGGAGATTTGAAACATATTGTCAAAATTCCGTAGAATAACTCGAAAAAATGTGAGGACTTCTTAGGTCCATTGTACAAATTTTGTTTATGAAACTACTTTAGCACATTAATGCGGTGAGTCACATATTAATTTTTTTACTGAGTTATATAACAAAAAGTTGTTACATTCACGCTTTCGTTTCTGATCCATTTACAAAAGATTCAGTAATATAGACAGAATAAACTTACGGACGCATCTAAAAACTATGTCGCTACTCCGCTAGTAACACAAAAGAGATTGGAGAAACTTTGATAAGTATGGCAGGTATATCTTGGTCAAATAATAATAGTGTAATTCATGGCCAGTCCTAGGTTGTATTTTCCATTTGCTAACAGTTTCCCAAAGCTCTGAGAGAGAGCGTACAAATGGTTCAAATGGCTCTGAGCACTATGGGACTTAACATCTGAGGTCATCAGTCCCCCTAGAACTTAGAACTACTTAAACCTAACTAACCTAAGAACATCACACACATCCATGCCCGAGGCAGGATTCGAACCTGCGACCGTAGCGGTCGAGCGGTTCCAGACTGTAGTGCCTAGAACCGCCCGGCCACCCCGCCCGGCAGCAGGGCACTGTGAAAGTTGGTGGTGGCCCATAATGGTGTGGGTTGTGTTTATCTGGAATGGACTTGTTCCTCTGGTCCAACTGAACCGATCTTTGACTGGAAATATGTTCGGCTACGTGGACACCATGTGCAGCCATTCATGAACTTTATTTTTATCGATGACAATACGTCACGTTATCAGGTCACAATCGTTCGTGATTGGTTAGAAGAACATTCTGAACATTTTGATCGAATGACTTGGCCACCCCGATCGACCGATATCGAACATTCGTGGGAAATAATTGATATGTCAGTTCGTGCATAAATTTCTGTACCGGCAACACTTACGCATTATTTCTTTGCTTGGATATCGGGAGATCTGTTCACGATGGGTACCCCAGATGCTGAAATGAAAGCGCACAGACGTGAAATTTGCCAGGAACTCCTCTCGCGTTACGAGAATGGAGGTGACGCCTTTCTCCATTCAATTGTGACAGGAGACGAAACGCCAGTCTAAGGAATATCGACACAAAGACACGCCCCAGAAAAAGAAATTCAAGACGCAGTCCTCAGCTGTAAAAATCACGGCCACAGTGTTCTGGGACGCAGATGGTGTTATCCATGTTGATTTCCTTGATCGTGGAACAACAATAAATTCAGAGCGTTACACAACAAGGCTGCGAACTCTGAAACGGCGGTTAACAAGGGTCCGGTAGGAAAAGGCAAATGTTTTCCTGCAGTATGACAATGCCAAACCACACACTTAACGTACCACCACAGCAGAACTTCAGAGACTGAATCTCATCACCGTACGGCATCATCTATACAATCCAGATTTAGCACCGTCGACTTCCATCTGTCAACTTGGATCAGTGTTTCTGCAGGGGACTGCAAATCATTTGTGGAGTTTCTGTACTACGTCGAGCACAAGTAGGTCCGACACAATATTAGGAGGTATCTAATTACTTTTGTCGCGTCAGTATATATCAATTGTTTGGCTGTCGCCTGTCTATACCATTCCTGATACAAATGTTGTGCGGGGTGCTAAAATGACATCGTTAGAGGCAGCGGTATCGCCCTTTATGTGCCTGTGTAAGTAAAATGAGAACATCTACATGTACATTGTTAGTTCAAATGGTTGAAACGGCTCTGAGCACTATGGAACTTAACTTCTGAGGTCATCAGTCCCCAAGAACTTAGAACTACTTTAACCTAACTAACCTAAGGACATCACACACATCCATGCCCGAGGCAGGATTCGAACCAGCGACAGTAGCGGTCGCGCGGTTCCAGACTGTAGCGCCTAGAACCGCTCGGCCACTTCGGTCGGCTACATTGTTAGTGTCCAAACCATTGTGAAGAACATGGCACAGGTTACGTCCCATTGTTCCAGTTATTTGAGGTTTTTCTCCTCAATTTGCAAGCAGAGCATGAGAAGAATGATTGCTTCAAAGTAGGCGCTGTCTTGTAGGCAGTCTTGTCCTCAGGCTCCCTACGGAAGCAATACGTAGACGGTAGTGGTATATCCCTATTTTTATCACTTAAAGTTTATTCTAGAAGCTTTCCAAGTAGGTTTTCACCTTATAGTTTACGTTGTTTTCAAATGTTCTTTGAGAATCTTCGTTAACACAATCACACAGGCCAAACAAATGTTTCACCACTGGTATTCCCATTTTTTTTTTTACCCATTCAGTATGCCCTGTTAGTCTTATTTGGTGCGGTTCCCAAACGTTTGAGCAATCGTCAAAGATGGGTCAACTTTGTAGACTGAATGCATTTCCCTAAGAAGGTATTCTATCTGTTACACTCTCATGCTTAAAGATGGATTATAAATAATTACATTTTGGCTGGCCAAGTCAATCCACACGGGCTAACATAATGAAAAAACTGAAAATTGTCCTGTGGCGAAGATAGGCAGCGTTTAGAAGCCTACTGCAAACGCTTGTAGTGGAATGTCGTTTGGGGAGGTTACGACGGCCTCTCCTCTGGGGAGGACGGGATACGGAGCGCGTGCCTGGCTGTCGCTGCAGCCAGCCTGAGTAATGCGGCCGGGCGGTATCGCGTCGCGTCTCCGACGTTATTAGCAGGTCCGGCGTCAGAAGAAGGCGCTACTGTGGCCGCGGAGCGCCGCTTTTTCCGAGCCGGCGCGGCCCTGCCCTTCCCAGAAGGTCGGCTGTCTTTGTCGCCGCTGCATCGGCGCGCTGCCTGACGGATGGCGCGCAATTAAGCGCGGCCACGGTGGCGAGCCGGCCTAATCTCGCGGACACGGGCCGTCCGTCACTCGCCGCAAGAAGCGCGCGATACCCATCCGAATACCACGCCTTATTAATACGCCGCGGCCGCAAGAACTGCCTCGGAGGGGCGGCCGCCGATGCAGCTCGATTGGGCGCCTTTCCAGGAGCGGCCGGGCCGACGCTGGAGAGCTGGACGGCGCCGATAAGGCGCCGCCTCCTGGAAATAGGCGTGATTCCTGGAAAGGGACACACGCCCGCCTCTCTTTGTGTCTTTGTGCGCTCGCTCTGTCCGTCGCCTCTGCTGGTCGCCACACTGCGGCACGATGCAGCGAAATAGTAAAAAAAAAAACTTTAGTGGCAGAGATAAGTAACAAGTGGGCAGGGCGGAGGGGAAGTGTAAAGTGTTTCCTCTTTACAGCTGCGGCCGCAGGGGGGATGAGCAAGATGTGTGTGTGTGTAGGGGGAGGGGGGGGGGGCGAGCGAGAAGAGATAGGAGCGGCCGAGGAATCAGGACTGCGAGAAGCCGGAGAGGCGGGAGTCAGGTGAATGTCGTGGCTGCGCGGGTAGCCAGAACTGCTCAGACCACCCACCGAGGCGGGCATTAGCGACCGATTTCCTGGAATACAAAGCGAGGAGCTACCACCGCAGACAAGTGAGGCGTGGGTAATGGTGGCGCAACGCGAGGAGCTGCCGGAGATATTAATTGTTCTTTCGTGCTTTTTGCTAGCAGGGGCATTCCATTCGGATGCATGGAAAGAGCTCCACAAATCTCTCGTTTTTCGTCACGGGTCCGAGTCCACAAACACACACACGCGAAATGACTTCAAGAGCGAATCAAAAACCACGCGAAATGTCAAAAGAGGGCTACAGAACGTGCTGCAACCATTGGCAGTTGACCCTCAATAGTGAACAAACAATTGTAACGTATTGCACTGAGCAGACCCTTGGTTATTTGAGTACACGGTTGCCGAAAAATTCGTGGAGACAATTTTTCCACAAGTATACTAAGAGAACAAGTAATGAAACTTAGAAAAAGGCTTTTAAACAATTTTTGGGCATTTAAACTTTTAAATATGGCCAGGAAAGTGGGGAACTGACGGTGGTACACAAATATCATTGCTCTCTGTCACACGCCGTAAGGCGGCTTGCAGAGTATAGTGTAGATTTACAGAGTACAACACACATACACACACACACACACACACACACACACACACACACACACACACATGGATTCCAATCAATAATATCTCGACATATCATACGGCGGCTTGCAGAGTATAGTGTAGATTTACAGAGTACAACACACATACACACACACACATACACACACACACACACACACACACACACATGGATTCCAATCAATAATATCTCGACATATCATTTCAACTGGTTGAAGTTTTTCTTGTTGCTATCTATGTTCCACACCTCTGAGAGTATTGCGTACCGAGCGATTTCAAGTGGAACGAACACATAATACAAATCGTATGAATGGTAGGTGCCAGACTGAGATTCATTGGAAGAATGCTCAGGAAGCGTAATTCGCACACGACGAGGTAGCTTACGAAACCCTCATTCGGCTGATACTTGACCATTGTTCCTCAGGCAGAAACCTTTGACTGCCGGACCTGACCGAGGAAATAGACAGGATGTCTGGTCGTGAGTCGTTTATTAAGTGTCTAACCGTCAGGAACACCCTCATCGAAATTCATTGGCAGACGCTACAAGAGAGATGTGCATCTCGGTGTCGTTTACTGGTAAAACTCCGGCACCGTACGTTTGTACAGTTGTGAACCAAACTATTGCCTCATCCTATGTACGTCTCGCAAAAAATAATCAGGATAGTACTAGATAGATTCGGTCAGTTTTGTGTCGGATTAAAGAAACTAGACTCCCAGGAGAACGGGCATCTGGTGACCGAGGCAGCAATAGACCCTTGGAGATAAGTCTGCTGGAGATTGATGTATTGAATCGCGACGCGATTTGTGTGTTCCATCGTCATTAGGATGTTGGGCTGGTTACAATTATCTGTCAGTTTTGCGTCGGATTCAAGAATCAGGGTAGTACTAGAGAGATTCGGGCTCACGCAATAGCTTACCAACAGTAATTCCTCCTGCAAACCATTCTCCGCTGGAACAGGAAAGTGGGGAAATGACAGTGGTACACGAATATCATTGCTCTCCGTCACACGCCGTAAGGCGCATTGCAGAGTATACTGTAGATTTACAGAGTACAACACACACGCATGGATTTCAATCAATAATACCTCGACATATCATTTCAACTGGTTGAAGTTTTTTCTTGCTGACTCACGGCAGCCTGGACAAAAGCGTACCGCACAATGATTATTTCAAATCTTGTGAAACTTTCTAAGAGTTGTATAAACACCATAGATGACAAGGTGGAGATCTTAGCATGAAACACTGCATGTTCACTAGGAGTTTAAGGACGTGCGCTGTCATAGGTTAGCTGCGGAGAGGGATATTATGAATTCCTTAGGGTCGTAGTTTGTGTTGAGAGCAAGGAATATAGCTTTGGAGACGATGATAGGTGCTGGGGTGGTCGGTGGAGTGCACACGGAATAACGTTGACTGGTAGACGCGCTAGTCGGCAGGGTAGGCCGGTAGTAGTGGGGGTTAGGGCAGATGATGTGATGTAGGGGAAATGCCGAGTGCTGGAGGCGAAGTGCCATGCGAAACTGCAACCTACACTCACATATTCTGTAATTATCATGTGGAGCCCCTCCACACTTACACTCGCGTGGTGATTATCCAAAAAGATCTAGTGTCACCTCTGCCCTGGATCCAAACAGAATTCCGCTGAAAAAAGCAACAGAAGCAGCCTGACGCGTGAACCATTTGTAACTTTCAGAGAAGCGTCATGGAGGCGAATTTTGGTTAACATCTACATTTTTCTCTTGTTGTCATGTTAAAATTTTCTTCTTTTCCCGAAACAAAGCCGACTAACATGCATACGCAACTGCAAGAGAAATCTGAAACAGTAGTTTATTGAGTTTATTTACTAAGGAATTGGGGACAATTAAGATAAGTAGCTTATAAAGAAGCGCATCCTAAGTTCACAAATAAACGTGTGATGACTTAACTTACGTTGTTCCAAAACCTACAGCATTTCTCGTTTCACCAGCCGTCAGTGGCCCTTAAAAATTACCTTCTTTCTTCGAGACGATCTGTAGTTAGTGAAATAACACGGTAGATAATGAACTTTCGCATAATGACAATATCGAAAAATCTCTTTGTTTGCTATCATTTTTCAAAATCTCGTTTCGATATCTCAAACCGTTTATAAAATATGAGGAGCGTTATAGGTATTTCATTCAGGCTTTACCACTGGCGCATGATTGCAAATGAGTATGCTATGATAGAACAGTTTTCTCGAGATTGGTGGCAGATACGAACCTCCACTCAACTCTTCAGAAAAATTCAATATGTTAGCTAAATTTCATACGCAGCAACACCTTGTGTAATATGCACCGAACACAAAATCATAGTGACTCCTGTTTTTCATTGCAAACTCTTTTGGAATTCTGTGCAGCGTCTTACTTAACTGCAGCTATCACAATAACTATGTCCATTAACGAAATGACGGGGATATAATCATGAAGCTGACATATAAAGCTACAAGTCACACAAAAATATTTTTTTCCGAATAGTTTCTTTAAAATTGGTTGAAATAAACAACGGGGCGTGCGTCTCGATTTGTCAGCGCAGCGCTTCACGAATCGGCTGAAAGAGGGCAAAAAATGTCGGCCGCCACAAATAAACTCGCCTAATGCGTAGGACGAAACCTGGTCAGTGTGCATCGGCCACCGTAACCCGCGCAACGCTACTGTATTATAAAGGCGATATGGATAGGGGAGGGGTAGCCCGATGAGGTCACATGGCATAGAAGTATCTAGAGCGGCATTTCCTGTGGCGAAGCACGGGAGTTTGCTTTGAATTTTTACTTTTCAAGTTATTGCCGACAGCAGAGAGAGGAACTAAACTTTCTTTAGATACAGACGGGAGTACAGACGCCGAACAATACTCGAGAGTACACAATTGACACACGTGCCTCGGCATTGTACAGTCATGTTATAATCATAGTGTGTTACTACTTCTGCGTATCCTTATCGTCTGCTGAAGTGGATAGTCATAGCGCAAACATACAATACCTAGAAGTATGCTCGCATGGAAAAGTATTGATAAATAACGTAGTTCTGTCCAGAGGAAAAATGGAAAAGTTTGCTGGAGGAAAAACGGAAAAGTTTGCTCCGTTTTAAATAATGTAAAAATAGGACATCTCTGGTTCTGAAGAAGGACATGGTAGCATGACGTGCATACTTTCTTAAACAATGAGAGAAAACGAGAAAGATGCGAAAAAACGTAAAACTTTGATTAGAACCCCAACTCCAGTTATTAGATCGCAAACTCAGTTTTATTTCAGTTTCGTACACTTCTCTCAAGAAGCATGTATTAATATTATATTACACCTTAGCATCAGTTTTATTTCATTTCTGTCATTCTCTACGCTTTCCTCTAGAATATATTATAACCGAAAGTGCCGTTGTCTCTTACACGCACAGCTATATTGTGCGACCGCGAAACAAGTTTTTTCTTCCCTATTGTTTATTTCGATAGTATTCTCTTTATTTTTTAAATTTTTTTAAGGCATGAGTTAACAGAATGTGTATTTGTTTTATTTGCTGCACTTGTAGACCGCACAGTTCGGGAACTGTGTTAACAGTGTGACTGAGTGCAGTTACATCGCTCGTGCGACATCCGAAACAACCAATAGCAGAACATGTCAGCAGTTCTTAGCGCGCTCTGCTAAAACGGCAATTGGAAAGTAAACGCATTATGTATAATAAATGAGGAAATAAATTCGATAATATAGGTAACATTGTTTCCTAAAATCCGCCAAAATAGACTTAAAAAGCAAACAGTTAGCGTCATGAGCTGATGACTTCTGGTGTCTTTTCACTTCTAGTTTCGGTTTGTATCGGCATCGTACGAAGAAATACACTGTGTGGTCAAAAAAAATATATGTTTTTCAAATTAGGTGCATTGTGCTGTCACCTACTGGCAAGTACTCCTTATCATCAACCTCAGTAGTCATTAGACATCCTGAGACAGCAGAAAGGGGCGCTCCGCGGAACTCACGGACTTCGAACGTGGTCAGGTGAGTGGGTGTCACTTGCGTCATACGTCTGTACGCTAGATTTACACACTCTTAAACATCCCTAGGTCCACTGTCTCCGATGAGGTAGTGAAGAGGAAACGTGAAGGGACACGTACAGCACTAAATCGTACAGACCGACCTCGTCTGTTGACTGACAGAGACCGCCGACAATTGAAGAGGGTCATAATGTGTAATAGGCAGACGAATTTCAAAACGCATCAGGATCCACTGTAAGTACCCAAAAGATGGCTCTGAGCACTATGGAACTTAACATCTGAGGTCATCAGTCCCCTAGAACTGAGAACTACTTCAACCTAACTAACCTAAGGACATCACACACATCCATGCCCGAGGCAGGATTCGAACCTGCTACCGTAGCAGCAGCGCGGTTCCGGACTGAAGCGCCTAAAACCGCTCTGCCACAGCGGCCGGCTGGAAGTTCTATGACAGTTAGGCGGGAGGCGAGAAAACGTGGATTTCACAGTCGAGCGGATGCTCCTAAGCCACACATCACGCCGGTAAATGCCAAACGACGCCTCGCTTGGTGTAAGGACGATTGAACAGTAGAAAAACGTTGTTTGGAGTGACGAATCCCGGTACACAATGTGTCAATCTGATGGCAGATTGTGGGTATGGCGAATGCCATCTCCCAGCGTGTGTTGTGTCAACAGTGAAATTCTGAGACGGATGTGTTACGGTGTGATCATGTTTTTCATGGAGGGGGCTTGCACCCCTTGTGTTTTGCGTGGCACTATGACAGCGCAGGCCTATACAGATGTTATAAGCCCCTTCTTGCTTACCACTGTTGAGGAGCAATTCGGGGATGGAGATTGCATCTTTCAACACGATCGGCCACCTGTTCATAATGCTTGGCCTGTGGCGGAGTGGTTACGCGACAGTGACATCCCTATAATGGTCTAGCCTGCGTAGAGTCCTTACCTGAATCCTGTAGAACACCTTTGGGATGTTTTGGAACGCCAGCTTTGTGCCAGGCCTCACCGGCCGACATCGATACCTCTCCTCAGTGCAGTACTCCATGAAGAATGGGCTGCCATTCCCCAAGAAACCTTCCAGCACCTGACTTAGTGCGAGAGTGGAAACTGTCATCCAGGCTAACGTGGGCCAACACCATATTGAATTCCAGCATTACCGATGGAGGATGCCACGAACTTGTAAGTCATTTTCAGATACCTTTGATCACATAATGTACCAGGCAGCTTCGCACTCTGCGTAGCATATCATAGCAGGTGGCAATAGCCGCGCATGTGACGCAACCTTCTCACGGAAAATCTACAATATATCTCACGGGCGTTCTCGAGAATGTGTACATACAGCCGGCCGTGGTGGCCAAGCGGTTATAGGCGCTCCAGTCTGGAACCGCTCCGCATCTACGGTCGCAGGTTCGAATCCTGCCTCGAGCATGGATGTGTGTAACGTCCTTAGGTTACTTAGGTTTAAGTAGTTCTAAGTTCTAGGGGACTGATGACCACAGATGTTAAGTCCCATAGTGCTCAGAGCCATTTGAACCATTTTTTTTGTGTACATACATGGTCCTCTTTCCACCGTTAAAAAGATAGTAGTATCCTACTAATTAACAAACTCTGTCGAACCAACCTTGAAGGGCCAACGACACCGACCGACCGCCGCGTCATCCTCAGCCCACAGGCGTCACTGGACTTGGATATGGAGGGACATGTCGTCAACACACCGCCCTCCTCAGCGGCATCCGATTTCGTGAGCGGACGTAGAGCTGAGAATTTCGTGAGATGATGAAGGGTCCAGTTAGGAGGAAGGGGGGAAGGTAAACGAACGTGGAAGGCAAGATACAGTACACGGCGTTCAAGGGCTTCGAGGGACTGACTGAAAATCGGTGGAGCGGATACACAAGCGAAAGAGGTTAGGTCGGAACAAGGCTTTTGCAGGCAAGGATGAAGAGAGGCACTGTCCTGTCGTATTATAAGCGGCTAACGATGAGAAGGAGCGGCTCGATACGGAAAAACGGGGCTATATTCTGCTGGCACCGTCCCGTTGCCGTAAAATGCTTTAACGTCTCAGCTGGCCCGCTGCACGCCGTATACTTCGTGTTTAACGAGAGCACGGACCTCTGTCGGGAATGGCCGCTGCTGCCCAGACTGGTCGCGTCCGGAGGCTGCGGTAATAGCACGTGACGTTTACCAGCTATTAGGCCTGCTGAACACGCACACCGCAGCCTCGCTATTCAACAGATATGCAAATCTGACGTAGAGCACGAAGGAATGTACCGCGTCGACTGTCAGGTTCGTGAAGTGATGTTACACTTTTGACATGTCTTGCCTGTACAGAGGGCACATTTCTTTTACGTTTTTTTTTTAAATTCTATTTTTCCTCAGTTATTTGTTTCAAATGTAATATTTTTAAATTTTCCAATCCTTTGCCAAGTCATCTTAACTATTGTATTAACTTTCTTATTTGTTGTCATATTGTCTTACTGTCATTCTTTTTCCATCTGGAATCTTTGTCCATATGGTTATAATTCTTTTTTATCTATATATTGTGATATTTAATCATGTAAAAATATGGATCAAATGACTATAAAAACGAAATAGTTTTTAGTATTTATACTGATTGTGCAACAGTAAAAAATATTTATTTTTGGTTGCGAGATGAACAGCTTTTTGGATCACGCAAAGATTTGAACACAAAACTGCTTTCGCACAACGGACAAATTATAAAAGCTATCTTCCTACATTCACATAGTTTCATCAAATTCCTCCATCCTTTCATCTCGTCATTCATTGGTTGATGAATTTGCGTTGTCGAACATTTTAATTTCCGCAAGATGAAACTGCAAAAAATAAACAAAACAGAACTGATTTGTGATTGGTAACTACAAATCCACCAATGATTTTGAGCCAAGTGAAGAAATGAGAACAAATACGAACGTTAACATAATGATTAGAATGTCTTGGCAAACGATCAAAAATTTAAAGTAATGAGATTCGAATCCGCTACCTTCAGTTTCCCAGGCTGTTACGCTATGTCTCTGTCTCTCTCTCTTTTTTAAATCTCATTTTGTTCGTTATTGTTCGTGGCATTTGTTTGGGGCGGACGTTCCATGACAGCCGTTCGAGTTCATTGTGCCGGCTATTATACAATGACTGCTATCCATTACGCTACGGTGGCAGTAGAAAAATCTGGTGTTATTTTGATACTCTCGAGGAACAGGCTAAATTTTTGTCGGCTTTTACTCGTAATCGACGGCCCACCAGGGTGAATGGCTTCAGAGTGTGATTCCTGTGTTCTTAATCTATACCTCTATATAAGTGGTCGCAGGAAGTCGATTGTACCACTGGGGACGTCTCCTTGTTAGTAAGGGAGCTGGGATGGAACAGGTGCCCACAGAAACAAGCACTTCGTTAGTGTTGTGCGTGGTCTCACCAAGACTTGTTCAGCACCTTAATTCGAACGGATTTCAGCCTCCACAAAATCTAACGATTTTTTTGGTGTTGCTTAGAGGCGCCTAATTAATGCATTAGGAATTAATCGTGTATGGGTATAGCGAAATTCGCTCTCGGGATATGGGCATCGAGTTCCGTATAATCACACGACGGAACGATCACCTCCACGAGCGTCTATGACATCGATCTAGGCGATATGGTAGCAGAATACACTGGCAAAGAGCGTGCTCATTGGATAGCTCCTATTATATTATCATATCTACTGAGCGTTCCCCGGTGCACACTTTGTTGATGCTGCGAATTTCTTTGCCTGCCGGGACTCAAACCTGCCTACTTCCGACTAGCCAAGCCAAATGGCACAGCTTGGTGGATGCAGCGGGTAGCAAGAGCTCTGTCCGGCGTGCCTCGTACAGCTGCCCCGCTTCGCGGAATCACCAGGAATAGATCGCGGCAGCGCGACGCCGCCACGCCGATTGAATTTCCCAGAAACTGGCAAGCTTTCGCGAACCGGAGGAAACCGTGTCAAGCTGACGTCTACGTTTCCGTTGACAAACCCCCAAGAACATTGGAAAACCACGCTCACCAATGAGAATTATTTGTAATGGGTCAGCATGATTCGTTTGTTAGTATAGATACGTGGAGGGGAAATCGTCATCATCACCACTATTTTGCTGTCTCTGGATCACGGCGTCCAGGGTTCGATTCCCGAACGGGTTGTTGATTTTTTTCTGCCCAGAGACTGGGTGTTTGTGTTGTCCTCTTCATTTCATCATCACCATCATCATCATCATCATTTCTGACTGTGACTACATTGGACTGTGTAAAAAATGGACTGTGTAAAAATTGGGACGTGGTACGGGCGCTGATGACCGCGCAGTTGAGCACCTCACAAACCATCACCACGATTAGCAGCAACATCAGTAACACTGTCAGCAATTAGCAGCACTGAGTATTCTCCTGTTTTGCGACCCCTTTACTCAGTAGCTAATAACAACAGTTCACCCGTTAATAAGACTTGTGATTAAGTAAAGCAGTGAGAAATACGTGGTCAGTATTTCTAATTGGGGTCCACGGCTTCACTTTCACCCGCGACGCAGAGTTTGAAATCGTCAATATTCCTATGCCAATAATCAAAGAGCCGACCAATGGACTGGATAGCGAGCACCGCGAAATCCGTACGCCGAATCCAACTGGTAGGATATCCTCTATGAACAATATTTTATGTACTCACTGTTACGCTCCGTAAATCTGGTGTTAATTTCAATTTACTTTTACTCTCGTTCTGCTGGATGACAGCACATAGTACGCACTAAATAAGAGTTTTCATTGATACTCTATTTCTACGCAACGTTTGGTACCTGGCTGTGTGTCTGACATCTGGAGGTTTGGATGTTAGCATCGTGAGGCCAACCAAGGAACTACTCGACCGATTACTGCCGGTTCCAAGGTCGGGGAACCAGGCGCGTGTGGGAGAGCGGTGTACTGCACACATACCCTGCATACCGCGTCCAGTGACGCCATTGGCAGAGGATGACACGGCGATCGGTCGGGCACGAGTAGACAGTCCAAGACCGGAACGCAGAACTTTACCTATCTACCTAGTGAAATCGCTCCATGACTTAATGTAAATACGACAGCGCAAAGCGGTTTCCAGAATTCGGTTTTCGTCTTCCAGAAATTACGTCGCATCTAAACGTAATGGATAGCGATCAGCACAAGCCGACGCCCGCGAGACGAGATCGTTTTTTAGACGAGGAAGGGACGTCAGAAGGTCTGCACAAGGTCACCCGCTGCAGACAACTCCACCGACATACAATGGTTCACTGAAACGTGGTGTATGTGACGTAACTCAACAGACAAAGGAAACCAGCGGCGGTTCTTAACGACCATAAGCAGATTTAAAGTCAACCATGGGTGCTGCTGACAGCACCTCCACAGTATTTACGTCTTACCCTTACCACACTGGTTCTGAGGAGAGATACAGGTCGTCATATGTACACTGGATGGCCTAGACTCAGAAAGGAATCAGAGCTAGTGACAAAGAATGTATATGTATACTTCGCGATAGTGAATGCAAACATTTATAAACTGCACTCCCTAGTATTTTGTGGTCGAAGGTCTTTCCTCGGCCGCGTTTGCTTACTAATATATCACAAGGAAATGTAGCTCTACCCCGAGTAAATATAGTTTTTCTTGTTTTACTACGCATACTTGTTTCGGATATAAGTTTTTCGATCTTAAGTGGTTTTACTCATTATCTGTTGAACAGTACACAAAGGAATTACGAATTACGGTATTTACCAGTTTTTTGAGATTATAGTATTTGTATTACGATAAGTACTGACAATGGATAAGTAAGCCAATAGCAACCGGCGTTCCAACATGCAAAACAAAAACGTACGAACTTATGTACCAACCTAATAATTTTCCCTCTATACTGGCTCAAATAGCGAGAATTTAGTTATAACCACCCTAAAGCTGCATATCACAGGAAGATGCCACTTGAAAGCTTCAGTCATTCCACTATCCCTGTGCACAAACAAACGTCAGTTTAAAAGTAGTAATGTCAGCATCAACGTATGGATGTGAAATTTTGACACTTACAGTAGCAGGTTGTAATTTGCTTGATAGGAAGAGGAATGAAGAAATAACGAAATACAAGAAAGCATGGGAAGAGCGTGAAGCAAGAATGCAAGGAAGTCAGTACCAAGCTCAGTGCTGAAGTATAACCCAAAACAAGGAAGATTGGTTGGCCAATAAAAGAGAACACCAAGAATATATATACACTGAAGAGCCAAAGAAACTGGTACACCTGCCTAATAACCTGTAGGGCCCACGCGAGCACGCAGAAGTGCCAAAACAAGACGTGGCATGGACTCGACTAATGTCTGAAGAAGTGCTGGAGTAAATCCTGTAGAGTACGACGGGGTGGAGACCTCTTCAGAACAGCATGTTGCAAGGCATCACAGATACACCCAATAATGTTAATGCATGGGGATTTTGGTGGCCAGCGGAGGTATTTAAACACAGAAGAGTGTTAATGGAGCTACTCTGTAGCAATTCTGGATATGTGGCGTGTCGCGTTGTCCTGTTGGAATTGCCTACGTCGGAATGAACATGAACGCATGCAGGTGATCAGACAGGATGCTTACGTACGTGTCGCCTGTCAGAGTCGTATCTATACGTATCAGGGGTCCCATATCACTCCAACTGCACACGCCCCGCATCATTACAGAGCCTCCATCAACTTTAACCGTCCGCATGAATTCATGAGGTTGAGCCATATCTAGAGCCGTCCAGTGTGCAATGATGTCCGTGGCAATTAACAAACCAGCCGCGCGGGATTAGCCGAGCGGTTTAAGGCGCTGCAGTCATGGACTGTGCGGCTGGTCCCGGCGGAGGTTCAAGTCCTCCCTCGGGCATGGGTGTGTGTGTTTGTCCTTAGGATGATTTAGGTTAAGTAGTGTGTAAGCTTAGGGACTGATGACCTTAGCAGTTAAGTCCCATAAGATTTCACACACATTTGAACATTTGAATTAACAAACCATTTTTAAATAAATACTCACACACACAGACACACACACACACACACGAACACTCACTCACGCAAAGTGATCTAGATATGGCCGAGCTGTTCTAGGCGCTTCAGTCCAGAACCGCGCGACTTCTACGGTCGCAGGTTCGAATCCTGTCTCGGGCATGGATGTGTGTGATGTCCTTAGGTTAGTTAGGTTTAAGTAGTTCTAAGTTCTAGGAGACTGATGACCTCAGATGTTAAGTCCCATATGGCTCAGAGCCATTGAACCATTTTTTTCATGAGGTTGTCTCCATACCTGTACGCGTCTGTCCGCTTGACGCGATTTGAAACTAGACTCGTCCGACCAGGCAACCAGTTTTCAGTCATCAACAGTCCAATATTGGTGTTAGCGGGCCCAGGCGAGGCGTAAAGCTTTGTGGCGTGCAGTCATTAAGGGTACAAGTCTGGGCCTTCGGCTCCGAAAGCCCATATCGATGGTTTCGTTGAATGGTTCGTATGTTGACGGCCCAGCATTGAAATCTGTAGCAGTTTGCGGAAGGGCTGCACTTGTGTCATGCTGAACGGTTATCTTCAGTCATCGTTGGTCCTGCTCTTGCAGGATCTTTTTCCGGCCGCAGCGACGTTGAAAATTGGACGTTTTGTCGGATTCCTGATATTGACGGTACACTCGCGAAATGGTCGTACGGGAAAATCCCCACTTCATCGGTACCTCGGAGATGCAGTATCCCATCGCTCGTGCGCCGACTATACCACCACGTTCAAATCACCTGAATCTTGATAACCTGCCATTGTAGCAGCCGCAACCGATCCAACAACTGCGCCAGACGCTTGTTGTCTTATATAGGCGTTGCCGACCGCAGAGCCGTATTCTGTCTCAACACATCTCTGTATTTGAATACGCATGCCTATACCAGCTTCTTTCGCCCTTCAGTGTATATGTTTTATTGAGATTACAGTACTTGTATTACTATAAGTACTGACAAATCTCAACACAAAGAATATATATACACCTTGTTATTACATCTTGGTGTAGCTGTAGCTGTGGTACGAATACCAAACAGGCGAGTCAACACCACGTGATAATAAAGTATATATGTCTTCTTCGTGTTAATATTTATGTCAGTAATTATAGTAATGTTAATGCTATAATCTAAAAAAGCTGATAAATATCGTAATGCCTAAATTCTTTGAATACTGTTCAACAAATAATGAATAAAACCTACTGAAGATGGAGAACCATCTTCAAAACATGTGTGGTTGATCAAACAAGCAGAACCGCATTTTCTTATTACGTGTATGTAATAGATCACTTTGCGTGCGTGAGTGTTCATGTGTGTGTGTGTGTGTGTATTTAATTAAAAATGGTTTGTTAATTGCCACGGGCATCATTGCACACAGGACGGCTCTAGATATGTGAATGTACCTGTGTCACTTTCGGTTCGGCTAGCTGCAGTGCGTGGTGCTAACTGCAGGCACTCATTACACTCTCGTGTTACAATACCAGAGTGAGCGGACGGGGTGGAGTGGAACATCAGCAGCGGCAGCGGCGTCGCCGGAGGCCGCAGCAGCGGGGAGCGTGGCGAAGCGCCGCACCGACTGTCATTACGTGGCGTCGTGCCGGCAGACGGCGGATTTTTGCGTGGGCAGGTGGCATGAAGTGCCGCGCGCTAATTAGCGCCCTCAATTAGGCGACGTTGTGGCACCTGGCGCTCGGTTTCAATTAGCGGTCGCCTCTCGCCGTGCTCTGACCTTTGTGCAAAGCCTCGCACGTATGCTTTACAGTGACTCGTCCCACTTTTTAGGTCACCGTCCTTTGTGAAAGTATTTGTCTGGAACGGAGCCGTATGTGGAATTTAAATGTGAACTCTCAGCAGTGCTCACGAGGGAACACTGTAAACTTTCGAAATGTGGTGTTACATAGAAGTTTTGACGATTAGGTTAAGATTGGTTCAAATGTCTCTGAGCACTATGCGACTTAACTTCTGAGGTCATCAGTCCCCTAGAACTTAGAACTACTTAAACCTAACTAACCTAAGGACATTACACACATCCATGCCCCAGGCAGGATTCGAACCTGCGACCCTAGCAGTCGCGCGGTTCCAGACTGTAGCGCCTAGAACCGCTCGGCCACCGTGGCCGGCGGTTAGGTTAAGACATCGAATAAGGAATGAAGAAGGGACAAGAGAGTTTCATGACAATACCTGACTAAATGAAGGGAGAAGTGTGATACGACACATCAAGAGGCGTCGAGGAATAGTAAATTTGGTAAAGGAGGGAGGCATATGTGTGTTTGAACGGTGAGGGGTAAAAGTTGTAGAGACAGTCCTAAGGTCGAGTGCAGTAAATGGTTGCGGTGTGTGCAGGCTGCAGTTCCGATCTGAAGAGGATGGAACAGGATGGCGAGCTGTGCAACACCAATCTTGAGATTGCAGAATACAATAACAGAACGCCGTGAGGCATGTCCATGTAGCAGGTAGGTAGCCACCGATCGAAGTTAACGCGCTACACTCGTGTTCGGCAGCATCGACATTCCATTCCTCGTTTAACCATTCACATTAAGCTATCCCGTGGCATCCCTAATTGTCTTCAGACAAATATGAATACTGCGGTTCCGTTGGTATCACTGTGCTAATCAAAGCGAAGAACGACGCGTACTGATTACCGTCAGGTCGAAGGCGGGGTCATTACTGCCTGTATTACATCACCAATGACCCCACTTCCGCCTCTCTGTCTTCTTTGCGCACACAACACATGGAACGGTAACACAAAGGATCCCGTCTAAAATTCTGAGGTATCGTAATCATCATCGTCACGAACATCGAGGATTAAACTATCGTAGTGGTAAAGTAGAGACTGTAGAAGGCCTGGAGACTTTTAAAAGTCGAGAAATTATTGCTTATCGGATATTTCAGATTTGCGTACTGTGCAACAGAGGTAGGGTTACATTTTATATGTCCATAATGCCTTTGGTTCTTTGCACGAGGAATCATCGCTAAATAAATGAGTCAGAGTCTGTGTCTGCATGGCTTAAAGGAGATCTTAACTGCAACAAGATTATAGGTTTTGCTGATGTCCCACAATATTTTATTCTGTTTCTCGTTTACTCGTCAAACAATCTTCCTTGTTTGGGTTATAGTTCAGCACTGAGCTTGGTATTGACGTCCTTGCATTCTTGTGACACACTGTTCCCATGGTTTCTTGTATTTCACTATTTCTTCAGTCATATTAAATGTGGTTTTTTCCCTACATCTTCATTCCTCTTCCTGTCAACCAAAATACCACCAGTTACTGTAAGTGTCCAAAATTCACATCCATACGTTGGTGCTGACATTATATATTTAAACGATGTGTCTCTTCGCTACTTTAAAACTGACGTTTGTTTGTCCACAGGGATAGTGGAATGGCTGAAGCTTTCAAGTGACATCTTCCTGTGATATGCAGCTATATGGTGGTTATAACTATTCTCGCTATTTGAGCCAGTACAGAGCGAAAATTATGAGGTTGGTGCATAAGTTCGTACGTTTTTGTTTTGTATATTGGAATTCCAGTTGTCATTGGTTTATTTAACCATTGTCACGGTTATATGTAGCTCAGTGTTGCTACTTGAATTTATACATTATCAGTTCGTCATTTGGATGAT
This sequence comes from Schistocerca serialis cubense, assembly GCF_023864345.2. Classification (NCBI taxonomy): domain Eukaryota; kingdom Metazoa; phylum Arthropoda; class Insecta; order Orthoptera; family Acrididae; genus Schistocerca; species Schistocerca serialis. The sequence continues at coordinate 483,644,331 of NC_064646.1, read as the reverse complement.
ATTGAGTGGAGCAGTGTACACAGTAAAATGGAGTGCCAGGTGGTGAAACCGGAACATTTCCACACATTTTTCTGTTTTGAGTTCAATACAGGGATGACAGCATCGGAGATTGCCAGAATCCGTTGCGTCGTTTATGAGGATAATGCTGTTGGACAGAACACGACAAGACAATGCCTCTTTTGTTTTAAGAAGGATCGTTTTCACATTATTTACTCTCCACGCTCAGGAAGCCCTTAGGGGTCTCATGAAGTTCGTTTAAACGCATTAATCCACAATGATCTTCGTCAGTGTACTCGAGAACTGGGAAATGTGATGAATTGTGATCGTTCTACAATCGTACGACATTTGCATACCACGGTAAAGATTCAAATATCGGATGTATGGGTACCGCATGCTCTACCCCGAAACCACAAAAAGCAGCGAGTGGCCATATTTGCATCTGTGCTTGCTCGTCATCAATTGGCTCGTGAACGACCATTCCTATCCGGTGCCGTTATTGGTGACGAGATATTGTGTCTTTAGGCTAACATAAGGAAAAGAAAGGAATGGTTGGGACCAGACAAAGCAGCAATTGCCCGTACACAGACCTGCGCGTATCCACAGAAGATAATGTTAAGCAACTGGCGGAACAGAGGTGGTGTAGCTTACTACGAAGTACCTTCCCAAGATGTACCGTCACTGCTGACATTTATTGTCAACAACTGAGACATTTTGGAGACGCAGTCCAAGAACTACGACCAGGAAGACCGCGTGAAGTGGTGCTGCACCACGATAACGCCCGCCCTCATTCAGCTAGACTGAGAAACAAGACTGTTCAGAAGTTTGTTTGGGAAGTCATTCCACAGTCACCTTGTCCACCTAATCTTGCGTCCTTAGATTTTCACCTTTCCCGCTCTCTATCGAACAAAGTTCAAGGAACTTCCTTTCCGGGTGAAAATGCGCTCCGAACATGGTTCGACGAGTTCTTGGCCTCAAAACCACGTGATTCCTACAGTCACGGAATCAAAAACTTACCCCAAAGTTGGTAGACCGTTGCAAAAACTTAAAGGAGAATATACTGATGACTAAACTCTCTGTGTCGTGCATCTGTTGTGTAAGTTAAACTGATGTAAAAACGCTACAAGCTTAGGCATCAACCTAATATTTACAGTATGGGTACCCAACTTTATAGGAATGATGCTGCTTTTCGTGAGTATCGATGCATTAAGCGATGACGGAGAGGTCCTCTTTTCACAGCGGGGCTTAAGAACATGATTCGGAAGTTCGAATTAATTGGCAATTCGGTAGAGGCCGACTGTAAATTGCGCCACAAATTGTTAAAGAAGTTACTGCTGCCATAGCTGAGAATGCTGGACGCAGTTTGCGATTTTCAGGGACTGCACGAGCTGTTTCAGGGCAGCTCAACACTTTATGGTCTATCATTGTTTCGCGCAGCAGTAGAAAATATTTACTGCCGTTCCAGGCTATCATGGATTCAGATTATCGTCACATAGAGCAACCTGGAACGTAAACACGGTACGCAGTTAGCAAATGTTACCCTGTCATGTGGGTTCGATTCCCGGTGGGGTCAGGGATTTTCTCTACCTCGTGATGACTGGGTGTTGTGTGATGTCCTTAGGTTAGTTAGGTTTAAGTAGTTCTAAGTTCTAGGGGACTGATGACCATAGATGTTAAGTCCCATAGTGCTCAGAGCCATTTGAACCATTTGAACCTGTCATGTGGAAATTTAAACGTATTTCTTTGAATGGTTTCTTCGTTATTTCTCTTCCGCTTGTGCTGATAAATGTTACCACAAAGTTTCATTGGCCTACGATCACGAGTTTCTCATGGGCTCAAGTAGCGAAAGTACTAACTTGCTCTACTCTTTCTTTATTAATAACTATTTTGACGTTAACAGGTTCACATCCTGTAAATACCGTCACCTTTCCCCTGAACTATAATATCCTCAATTACATTTATCTGTCGACAAAAGATCGTAAGAATATAGTTCTCACTACCAAAATGTTAACGTCTGACGCTGTCGAAAGTCCAAGATGTTACCACGTAAACGGATGTTTGGCAGTGGTGTGTAATAATATACACACCTCAAAAAAAGTTTTACATCACCGCGTTTCCGAGAGTTCCAGAAACCGTACAGAAAATTGGAGTAGAGATCACCATAAACATTATTTCCGCCTTTTTTATTGGTCATTAAAACCACACATTGCTTATTGTACCGCCATACAGCGAAGCCTTCAGATGTGGTGGTTCATATCTAATACCCACGTCCTCTTGCATTGGTGCATGCCTGTATGCGTCGTGGCATACTATTCACAAGTTCGTCAAGACACTGTTCAGATTGACCCACTGCTCAACAGCGATTCGATAGGATTCATGTCTGGAGAACATGCTGGGCACTCTAGTCGAGCGACGTCGTTATCCTGTAGGTAACCATTCATAAGATGTGCACGATCGGGTCGCGAATTGTCGTCCGTGAAGACGAATGCTTCGCCAATATGCTGCCGATGTGGTTGCACTATCGGTCAGAGGATAGCGTTCACCTATTGTACAGCCGTTACGGCGCCTTCCATGACCACCAGCGGCGTACGTCGCCCCACATAGTGCCACTCCAAAACAGCAAGGAACCTGCACCTTGTTGCACTCGCTGGACAGTGTGTCTAGGGCGTTCAGCCTGACCGGGTTGCCTCTAAACACGTCTCCGACAATTGTCTGGCTGAACGAATACGCGGCACTCATCGGTGAAGAGAACGTGATGGAAGAGAACGTAATGCCAATCCTGAGCGGTCCATCCGGCATGTTGTACCGCGCTGCATGGTGTCGTGGTTGCAAAGATGGACCTTGCCATGGACGTCGGTAGAGAAGTTGCGTATCATGCAGTCTATTGCGCATAGTTTGAGTCGTAACATGACGTCATGTGGCTGCACGAAAAGCTTTATTCAGGGTGGCGTTGCCGTTAGGGTTCCTCCGAGACATAATCCCATTGCAGTAGTAGGCCTTGGGCGTTCTGAGCGAGGCACGTCATCGACGGTTCCTGTGTCTCTGTTCCTCCTCCATGTCCGAATAACATCACTTTGGTTCACTACGAGACTCCTGAACACTTCCCTTGTTGAGAGCACTTCCTGGCACCAAGGAACAATGCGGACCCGATCGAACCGAGGTATTGATCGTCTAGCCACGGTTGAACTACAGACAACACTAGCCCTGTACCTCCTTCCTGGTTGAATGATTGCAACTGATCGGCTGTCGGAACCCTTCCGTCAAATAGGCGCTGCTCATGCATAGTTGTTTACATCTTTGGGCGGGTTTAGACATCTCTGAACAGTCAAAGGGGCTGTGTCTGTGATACAATATCCATAGTCAACGTCTACCTTCAGGAGTTCTGGGAACCGGGCTGATGCAAAAAATTTTTTGATGTGTGTAACAGTAGATCGGTGAAGTTTCTGAGGCCATGGCAGTACATAGAGAGCATTAGACGAATTGGTTATTCGGTCCAGTTGTTGTTCGATGTAGGTCTTCTGTTTGTTGAGCTTTGGCGTTGCCGTGGAGCGGCACCGTCAGAGAGACTTTTTGCGCCATCTCCGGCCTCCAGCGCCGATGAACACGTTTGGCGGTGGGCGTTTGTTGCTTCACGCGGGAATCGAAGGCCCCCGCCGTTATTGCGTAGCCTGACAAGCCGCGCCGTAAAGCACCAGCCAGTTCCGCATTGCGGGCGCCGCGCTATCTGAACGCAAAAAAGCCAGACCGCCGGCGCACCGCCGCACCGCGGCGCGCCGTCGTAAAATGCAGGTTGCTGCCAGCGGTAATAGTCATCTTTATATCTGCCGCGAGAGGAGACAGAGAAAGACTGGGGACGGGGGGAGGAGGACTAGATAGTGTGGAGAGGAGACAAAGTGACATGAGATGAGACGAGAGTAGGGTAAAGTAAAGTACGGCAACTTCAGTAGAAGAGAAATTAGAGAGTACAGTATATTATAGGAGGTGAGATCAGAGTGGAGGTGAGCAGAGCAAAGCAGAATAGAATAAATGGAGGAGAATAGAGCGAGTAGAGTAGACAGAAGAGCATAGGAGATATGAAGTGCCGGCCGCTGTGGCCGAGTGGTTCTAGGCGCTTCAGTCAGGCACCCCGCTGCTGCTACCATCGTAGGTTCGAATCCTGCCTCGGGCGTGGATGTGTGTGATGTCCTCAGGTTTAAATAGTTCTGAGGGCCTCACGACCTCAGATGTAAAGTCCCGTAGTGCTTAGAGCCATTTTGAGATTAGCGATAAAGTTAAATTGGTTCAAATGGTTCAAATGGCTCTTAACACTATGGGACTTAACTTCTGAGGTCATCAGTCCCCTAGAACTTAGAACTACTTAAGCCTAACTAACCTAAGGACATCACACACATCCATACCCAAGGCAGGATTCGAACCTGCGACCGTACCGGTCGCGCGGTTCCAGACTGTAGCGCCTAGAACCGCTCGGTCACTCCGACCGGCGTTAAATTGGTGACCAAAAAGAAGATGAAATTAAAGAATTCTACTGCCTTAGAGGAAATATAAGACATGACGTACGGAGCAAGGAGGACAAAAAGCAGAGTAGCTTTGGCAAAGAGCGCGTTCCCGACCTAAGAAAAGCCTGCTAATATCAAACATAGCCCTTCATTTGATGAAGAAATTTCTGAGAATGTACATGTAGAGGACATGATTGTAAGGTACTGAATCATGGATGGTGGGAAAACTGGAAAAGAAGAAACCCCGAGCGTTTGATATGAGGTATTATAGGAAGATGTCGACATTTAGATGAAAAATAACAAATGAGTTGGTTCCCTGAAGAATCGGGAAGGAAAGGAATATGTGAATAACATTGACATGTACTCGAGGGAGTTGTAGAAGGTAAAAACAGCAGAGGAAGTCAAAGGTTGAAATGTATCCAACAAATAAATATGACCCAATATCGTGTAGGGCCCCCGTGAGCACGCAGAAGTGCCACAACACGATGTGGCATGGACTCGTCTAACGTCTAAAGTAGTGCTGGAGCAAACAGACACCATGAAACATGCAGGGCAGTCCATAAATCAGTAAGAGTACGAGGGAGTTCTCTTCTGAACAGCAGATATGCTCAGTAATGTTCATATCTTGGGCGATTGGTGGCCACCGAAAGTGTTTAAGCTCAGAGGAGTGTTCCTGGAGCCACTCTGTGGCAATTCTGGATGTGTGGCGTGTCGCATTATCCTTCTGGAATTGCCCAACTCCGTCAGAATGGATGTGTGTGATGTCCTTAGGTTAGTTAGGTTTAAGTAGTTCTAAATTCTAGGGGACTGATGACCTCAGAAGTTAAGTCCCATAGTGCTCAGAGCCAATTGAACCATTTGAACCGTTGGAATGCTTACGTACGTGTCACGTGTCAGAGTGGTATCTGGGCGTATCAGGGGTCCCATATCACTCCACCTGTAGACGCCCCACACCATTACAGAGTCTTCACCAGCTTGAACAGTCCCCTGCTGGATTCTTGATGATGTCTCTGTACCAGTACACGTCCGTCCGCTCGATGCAATTTGAAACGAGACTCGACCGACCAGGCAACGTGTTTCCAGTCATCAACAGGTCAATGTCGATGTTGACGGGCCCAGGAGAGGCGTAAAGCTTTGTGTGGCGCCGTCATCATGGGTACACGAGTGGGCCTTCAGCTCCGAAAGCCTTTATCGATGATGCTTCATTGAATGGTACGCACGCTGACACTTGCTGATGGCCCATCATTGAAATCTGCAGCAAATTACGGAAAGGTTCCATTTCTGTCACCTTGAAAAATGGCTCTGAGCACTATGGGACTTAACTGCTGAGGTCATCAGTCACCTAGAACTTAGAACTACTTAAACCTAACTAACGTAAGGACTCACACACATCCATGGCCGAGGCAGGGTTCGTACCTGTGACCGTAGCGGTCGCTCGGTTCCAGACTGTAGCGCCTAGAACCGCTCGGTCACTACGGCCGGCTATCACCTTGAACGATTCTCTTCAGTCGACGTGAGTCCCGTTCCTGCAGGATCTTCTTCCGGCTGCAGCGATGTCGGAGATTTGATGTATTTTACCGGATTCATGATGTTCGTGGTACACTCGTGAAATGGTCGTAAGGGAAAATCTCGACTTCATCGGTACCTCATAGATACTGTATCCCATCGCTCTCGCGCCGACTATAACACCACGTTCAAAGTCATTTAAATCTCGGCAACCTGCCATTTAGCAGCAGTAACCGATCTAATAACTGCGCCAGACAGTTGTCTTATGTAGGCGTTGCCGACTGCAGCGCCGTATTCTGCCTGTTTACATATCTCTGAATACGCATACTGTGGTGTCACCGCCAGACACCACACTTGCTAGGTGGTAGCCTTTAAACGGCCGCGGTCCGTTAGTATACGTCGGACCCGCGTGTCGCCACTATCAGTGATTGCAGGCCGAGCGCCGCCACACGGCAGGTCTAGTCTAGAGAGACTCCCTAGCACTCGCCCCAGTTGTACAGCCGACTTTGCTAGCGATGGTTCAATGTCTACATACGTTCTCATTTGCAGAGACGACAGTTTAGCATAGCCTTCAGCTACGTCATTTGCTACGACCTAGCAAGGCGCCATATTCTTCAAGAATGTATTCTGAACTGATAATATTGTGACTCGTGTACCGTCAAGAGCGTCGTTCATAATTAATGGATTAAAGTTAAGTATGAAACTAATAACGTCTGCTTTCTGAATTCTAATTCCTTGTCATGTTCCAGACCTCAACGTCAGTATAGTTCTTCCCTCCTCACGCCAGCCTGCGTGAGCTAAAACGCGTGCATTTTGGCCTCCACTAGTAACACTGTGTTGGCTATTCAGCCAACACAACACATACCTATACCACTTGGTTTGGCGATTCAGTGTACTACCTTCGGAAGAAAAGGTAGACACAGAGAGGAATTGATAGCAGGCCGCATCAAACCAGTGAGACAGAGGCGTGTACAGTGTCTTAGAACGGCAGATATCAAGGAGTGGTGTCGTCGAGACTACGAAATTAAGAAACGTATGTACCGAAGAGCTAGAAATTGGCTGACTTGCGTGTCTAACTAGTCAGAAGACTGAAACTTCCTGGCAGATTAAAACTGTGTGCCGGACCGAGACTCGAACTCGGGACCTTTGCCTTTCGCGGGCAAGTGCTCTACCAAATGAGCTACCCAAGCACGACTCACGCCCCGTCCTCACAGCTTTACTTCTGCCAGTAGCTCGTCTCCTACCTTCCAAACTTTACAGAAGCTCTCCTGCGAACCTTGCAGAACTAGCACTCCTGAAAGAAAGGATATTGCGGAGACATGGCTTAGCCACAGCCTTGGGGGATGTTTCCAGAACGAGATTTTAACTCTGCAGCGGAGTGTGCGCTGACATGAAACTTCCTGGCAGATTAAAACTGTGGCAAAGGTCCCGAGTTCGAGTCTCGGTCCGGCACACAGTTTTAATCTGCTGGAGAGTGAAAATCTCATTCTGGAAATAGAAGACTGTTGAGTTGAATGGTCGTGCTGTGGCAACTGCCCACCTTCGGCCACGCGGAGGCGAGAAGGCTGGTTGGCTGTTAAGAAGTGTAGCTGGTGGCGGCGACAGCGCCAGGGCGAGATAAGCAGGCCGCGCAGCCAGAGCGGCCAGGAAGCGGAGACGCGCTCAATTTGAAGGGTAGGGTCGGGCTGCCGCGACCTCGACGAATCCTTGGCGACGCTCCGCTGGCTACGGCGCGTCGCCCGCCTCTTGCCGCTGCCTCTGCTGCCCCTGCTGCGGCCGCCGTCTCACACTACACCACTCTCCCAGCTCAGCTCCTCCTCCAGAAAGCACCACCACACGACACGTTTCAATACGTCGTCTTGTCTTGCCGCCGTTACCAGATTACCTACACCTCCACGTCTCAGAATACGCCGTTTAAGCGTAGCCCTTGTTTTAGTCAAATTGTACCATAAATTTGTTTCCTCTTAGATCTGATTCAAACCCTCATAATTAGTTACTGTATCTTTTTTAGAAAAAATTTAGAAATAACTTCCCCAACACTTCCATGATATCAGTGTGAATAACAACCAGGGAAAATTTTCTCGCTTTTGCCCACCTTTATTTTATATGGAGAGCAGTGTAACGGTGTTGGATCTTCAAGGCGGTGGACGGCGACCATTATCGGAAGCAAAAGTGACTGACGTGAAACAATGATTGTTGGCCTCTCCTGCAAAGTCTGTTCGGCGTGTACCTCAGGAATGTGGAATGGCCGCGCGGGACTAGCCGAGCGGTCTAGGGGCACTGCAGTCATGGACTGTGTGGCTGGTCCTGGCGGAGGTTCGAGTCCTCCCTCGGGCATGGGTGTTTGTGTTTGTCCTCACGATAATTTAGGTTAAGTAGTGTGTAAGCTTAGGGACTGATGACCTTAACGGTTAAGTCCCATAAGATTTCACACACATTTGAACATTTTTAAACATCTACATGGATAGTCTGCAAATCACATTTAAGTGCCTGGCAAAGGGTTCATCGAACCACCTTCACAATTCTCTATTATTCCAATCTCGTATAGCGCGCGGAAAGAATGAACACCTATATTTTTCCTTAAGAGCTCTGATTTCCCTTATTTTATAGTGGTGGTCGTTCCGCCATATGTAGGTCGGTGTTAACAAAATATTTTCGCATTCGGAGGAGAAAGTTGGTGATTACAATTTCGTGAGAAGATTCCGTCGCAACGAAAAACGCCTTTCTTTTAAGCAACGAAAAACGCCTTTCTTTTAATGATTTCCAGCCCAAATCCTGTATCATTTCAGTGACACTCTCTCCCATATATACGATAATACAAAACGTGCTGCCCTTCTTTGAACTTTCTCGATGTACTCCGTCAATCCTATCTGGTAAGGATCCCACACCGCGCAGCAGTAATCTAAAACAGGACGGACAAGCGTAGTGTAGACATTCTCCTTAGTAGGTCTGTTACATTTTCTAAGTATCCTGCCAATAAAACGCAGCCTTTGGTTAGCCTTTCCCACAACATTTTCTATGTGTTATTTCCAATTTAATTTGTTCGTAATTGTAATACCTAGGTATTTAGTTGAATTTACGGCTTTTAGATTAGACTGATTTATCGTGTAAGCGAAGTTTAACGGGTTCCTTTTAGTACTAATGTGGATGACCTCACACTCTTTGTTGTTTAGGGTCAACTGCCACTTTTAGAACAATTCAGATATTTTTTCTAAACCGTTTTTCAGTTTGTTTTGATCTTCTGATGACTTAAAAACATCAGCGTCATCTGCAAACAGCCGAAGACGGCTGCTCAGATTGTCTCCCAAATCGTTTATATATAAGGAACAGCAAAGGCCCTATAACACTGCCTTGGGGAACGCCTGAAATCACTTCTGTTTCACTCGATGACTTTCCGTCAATTACAACGAACTGTGACCTCTCTGGCAGGAAATCGCAAATCTAGTTACGTAACTGAGCCGATATTCCATAAGCACATAATTTTACTACGAGCCGCTTGTGTGGTATAGTGTCAAAAGCCTTCCGGAAATACAGGAATACAGAAGAGATATACTCTCTACTTCAGTCATTTCATTGCCCAAACAGCAAAATTCTTCTCTTATTTTTAGTGTCTCAGTTCTCCTCGAATTTTAATCCCCTTTTCAAATTTCTCATTTTAGCTGCTAGCACAGTAAACAGATTGAAGAACATCAGGTTTAGGCTACAACCCTGTCTCACTAACTTCTCAACCACTTTCTCCCTCTTACGCTCTTCGGTTATTGTACTGCTGTATGATTTCTGGGCAAGCTGTAGACAAACTTCCGCTCCCTGATATGTTCAGAACTTCTAAAAGCGTATTCCTGTAAACTTTGTTTACCAGATCTACAAATGCTATAAAGTAAATGTACCTTTTTCAGTCGATCATACACACCTCAGGAGGGTGTGCCCCTTCTTCCACCGTTGGTTCTCTCCCGACTGCAGCACGGCTGCCGCTGACGAAATGCATTGTTTGAGTGAACAGTGTGGAGTCTGTCGAGTCGTGCCAGAGTGTGGACGCGAGACGCGTTGTCGCGATAAATCACATTGGAGTGGGTATAACACAGTTCGTTGACAACCGAGAGGCCAAGTGATATCGAGAGTGATTTACGTAGAATGTATCTTACATCTACATCTACATCTACATCTATACTCCGCGAGCCACCTTACGGTGTGTGGCGGAGGGTACTTATTGTACCACTATCTGATCCCCCCTTCCCTGTTCCATTCACGAATTGTGCGTGGGAAGAACGACTGCTTGTAAGTCTCCGTATTTGCTCTAATTTCTCGGATCTTTTCGTTGTGATCATTACGCGAGATATATGTGGGCGGTAGTAATATGTTGCCCATCTCTTCCCGGAATGTGCTCTCTCGTAATTTCGATAATAAACCTCTCCGTATTGCGTAACGCCTTTCTTGAAGTGTCCGCCACTGGAGCTTGTTCAGCATCTCCGTAACGCTCTCGCGCTGACTAAATGTCCCCATGACGAATCGCGCTGCTTTTCGCTGGATCATGTCTATCTCTTCTATTAATCCAACCTGGTAAGGGTCCCATACTGATGAGCAATACTCAAGAATCGGACGAACAAGCGTTTTGTAAGCTACTTCTTTCGTCGATGAGTCACATTTTCTTAGAATTCTTCCTATGAATCTCAACCTGGCGCCTGCTTTTCCCACTATTTGTTTTATGTGATCATTCCACTTCAGATCGCTCCGGATAGTAACTCCTAAGTATTTTACGGTCGTTATCGCTTCCAATGATTTACCACCTATGGCATAATCGTACTGGAATGGATTTCTGCCCCTATGTACGCGCATTATATTACATTTATCTACGTTTAGGGAAAGCTGCCAGCTGTCGCACCATGCATTAATCCTCTGCAGGTCCTCCTGGAGTACGTACGAGTCTTCTGATGTTGCTACTTTCTTGTAGACAACCGTGTCATCTGCAAATAGCCTCACGGAGCTACCGATGTTGTCAACTAAGTCATTTATGTATATTGTAAACAATAAAGGTCCTATCACGCTTCCCTGCGGTACTCCCGAAATTACCTCTACATCTGCAGATTTTGAACCGTTAAGAATGACATGTTGTGTTCTTTCTTCTAGGAAATCCTGAATCCAATCACAAACCTGGTCCGATATTCCGTAAGCTCGTATTTTTTTCACTAAACGTAAGTGCGGAACCGTATCAAATGCCTTCCTGAAGTCCAGGAATACGGCATCAATCTGCTCGCCAGTGTCTATGGCACTGTGAATTTCTTGGGCAAATAGGGCGAGCTGAGTTTCACATGATCTCTGTTTGCGGAATCCATGTTGGTTATGATGAAGGAGATTTGTATTATCTAAGAACGTCATAATACGAGAACACAAAACATGTTCCATTATTCTACAACAGATTGACGTAAGCGAAATAGGCCTATAATTATTCGCATCTGATTTATGACCCTTCTTGAAAATGGGAACGACCTGCGCTTTCTTCCAGTCGCTAGGTACTTTACGTTCTTCCAGCGATCTACGATAAATTGCTGATAGAAAGGGGGCAAGTTCTTTAGCATAATCACTGTAGAATCTTAAGGGTATCTCGTCTGGTCCGGATGCTTTTCCGCTACTAAGTGATAGCAGTTGTTTTTCAATTCCGATATCGTTTATTTCAATATTTTCCATTTTGGCGTCCGTGCGACGGCTGAAGTCAGGGACCGTGTTACGATTTTCCGCAGTGAAACAGTTTCGGAACACTGAATTCAGTATTTCTGCCTTTCTTCGGTCGTCCTCTGTTTCGGTGCCATCGTGGTCAACGAGTGACTGAATAGGGGATTTAGATCCGCTTACCGATTTTACATATGACCAAAACTTTTTAGGGTTCTTGTTTAGATTGTTTGCCAATGTTTTATGTTCGAATTCGTTGAATGCTTCTCTCATTGCTCTCTTTACGCTCTTTTTCGCTTCGTTCAGCTTTTCCTTATCAGCTATGATTCGACTACTCTTAAACCTATGATGAAGCTTTCTTTGTTTCCGTAGTACCTTTCGTACATGATTGTTATACCACGGTGGATCTTTCCCCTCGCTTTGGACCTTAGTCGGTACGAACTTATCTAAGGCGTACTGGACGATGTTTCTGAATTTTTTCCATTTTTGTTCCACATCCTCTTCCTCAGAAATGAACGTTTGATGGTGGTCACTCAGATATTCTGCGATTTGTGCCCTATCACTCTTGTTAAGCAAATATATTTTCCTTCCTTTCTTGGCATTTCTTATTACACTTGTAGTCATTGATGCAACCACTGACTTATGATCACTGATACCCTCTTCTACATTCACGGAGTCGAAAAGTTCCGGTCTATTTGTTGCTATGAGGTCTAAAACGTTAGCTTCACGAGTTGGTTCTCTAACTATCTGCTCGAAGTAATTCTCGGACAAGGCAGTCAGGATAATGTCACAAGAGTCTCTGTCCCTGGCTCCAGTTCTGATTGTGTGACTATCCCATTCTATACCTGGTAGATTGAAGTCTCCTCCTATTACAATAGTATGATCACGAAACTTCTTCACGACGTTCTGCAGGTTCTCTCTGATGCGCTCAACTACTACGGTTGCTGATGCAGGTGGTCTATAGAAGCATCCGACTATCATATCTGACCCACCTTTGATACTTAACTTAACCCAGATTATTTCACATTCGCATTCGCTAATAACTTCACTGGATATTATTGAATTCTTTACTGCTATAAATACTCCTCCACCATTGGCGTTTATCCTATCCTTGCGGTATATATTCCATTCTGTGTCTAGGATTTCGTTACTGTTCACTTCCGGTTTTAACCAACTTTCCGTTCCTAATACTATATGCGCACTATTTCCTTCAATAAGAGATACTAATTCAGGAACCTTGCCCTGGATACTCCTGCAGTTTACCAATATTACGTTAACTTTTCCTGTTTTTGGTCTCTGAGGACGGACGTTCTTTATCAACGATGATAATGTCCTCTCTGGTATGCCGTCAGGTATTTTATCGTTTCGCCCAAGGGGGGGTCCCTCTAACCTAAAAAACCTCCGTGTGCACGCCACACGTACTCTGCTACCCTAGTAGCTGCTTCCGGTGTGTAGTGCACGCCTGACCTGTCTAGGGGGGCCCTACAGTTCTCCACCCAATAACGGAGGTCGATGAATTTGCAACCATTATAGTCGCAGAGTCGTCTGAGCCTCTGGTTTAGACCCTCCACACGGCTCCAAACCAGAGGACCGCGATAGACTCTGGGCACTATGCTGCAGATATTAAGCTCAGCTTGCACTCCGCGTGCGATGCTGGTTGTCTTCACCAAATCAGCCAGCCGCCGGAAGGAACCAAGGATGGCCTCAGAACCCAAGCGGCAGGCGTCATTCGTTCCGACATGTGCTACTATCTGCAGCCGGTCACACCCAGTGCGTTCAATAGCTGCCGGAAGGGCCTCCTCCACATTACGGACGAGACCCCCCGGCAAGCACACCGAGTGCACACTGGCATTCTTCCCCGACCTACCCGCTATTTTCCTAAGGGGCTCCATAACCCGCCAACGTTGGAGCTCCCTATAACTAATAGGCCCGCCCTCTGTGACTGTCGGGACCTTGCCGGAGAATCGGCCACTGGCCCAACAGGCGAGGCATCCTGTGGTGGCTCGGAAACGATGTCATCACCACTAGGAAGCACCCCGTACCTGTTGGAAAGGGGTAAGGCAGCTGCCACGCGGCCAGATCCCACCTTCGCCTTTCGGCCAGGCACGCGCGAGCCCACCACTGTCCGCCATTCACCCTGGAGTGATGGCTGACCGGTAAGATGCTCACTGCCGGAAGACGCAGCGACATCAGGGGTTCCATGTGATTCCAAGGCCACCGAAGTAGGCATAGGTCTCACCACAGTTGCCCCAACGCCACTACGAGCCGACGCCTGCGCCTCGAGCTCGGTGAGCCTAACAGACAAAGCCTCCACCTGCCCCCGAAGAGTGGCCAATTCTCCTTGCGTCCGCTCACAACAACCACAGTCCCTACACATGACTATGTTTACCCTACTCTATACGGTGACAAATTCCCAAGATAATCTTCTGATGAGCTACTCTGATAATCAAGAAACACTCACTGAAATACGAGACGCGAAAACTACGCTAGGTTTTCCCAGAAAAACTATTTAAAAGCTAAGCGCAGCAAATAAGTACAAAAACGCTTTATACAAACAGTACTCGCTGCTGCTGGTGCTCTCGCTCTGGCTGTCACAAGACAACTGCTGATTCAAGTGACTAGTGGCTAACGGCCGCGAAACAAACAAAAGACGGTTTTAGGGCGCTTTCTGTTCTAAACGATCAAGAAAACACTAAGAAATCTAACACGAAAACTACGTAAAGTTTTATCAAGAACTGTTAGTTACTATGCAGAGCAGATAAACACAAATAGAATCCCTTCCTTAGTGGAAGGTCGTAAACAAAATGCAAAATAAACGCTTTATACAAACAGTACTCGCTGCTGCTGGTGCTCTCGCTCTGGCTGTCACAAGACATTATTTCATATAACTGGACAAATTGTCTCTGGGAATGGACTGTACGAAACGTAGAACTGATTTTAACCGTGTACATAATCGTAGCGACCGTTATTTGATGTAACGACAGTTCCAAAGTGTCGTGAAGCTTGACTTGAACAGTTATTATTCAATACCTTCACATCAGTAATAAAATATAACCGTAATAATGTATCTGTACTAATATTGGTTAGGCCTAGCGCTCATTTTCCAAAACGAATACGAGGAATGGATGTAACCTCTGCTACCACTTTAGTCCGACTGTAGAAATTTAATTACCTTGTGATAACTGTTTCCTAATCCAGAGATAACAATCTTCTAAACACATTTGCCAACCACGAAATCGATGACGTATTTTTATATCATATTATTGTTTTCTGCCATTACCAATTTTGAACATTGTGCAGCATCTGATGGCTGCATTCCAGCTACAGAGCGAACTATTACTCAATGTCACAGTGACCTACGGTTAGAAACGATTTTAAATTAAGGCCAACTCAATATGAGAATGAATATAAAGAATAAATTTAAAAAATGCACTGACAAATGCATTGTCGTAGAAAAAAATTGGGATACTTTTCAGGTAAATAAGCCACA
The DNA here is from genome assembly GCF_023864345.2 of Schistocerca serialis cubense. Lineage (NCBI taxonomy): Eukaryota > Metazoa > Arthropoda > Insecta > Orthoptera > Acrididae > Schistocerca > Schistocerca serialis. The sequence continues at coordinate 483,629,178 of NC_064646.1, read as the reverse complement.
ATTTTAGGAAGATATTTGTTCGTTTTGTGCTTTTATGTTAACTTCAGCTTCGAGTTGTTCTAAACTTAAAATCTTTTTTCATTTTTGACAACCGTGGCACCATAAGCGTTCAACAGCTGACTCACAGTTTGTCCTCTACGTGCAGTGCAGCTGTCTGATGATGAAGAAGGCGTTCTAAACCCATAATGGGAAGTAATTATAATAGGTTTTGAAAATTGACCCATCAATTTAGCAGTTGGTAGGTGTTGCAGAATGGTATCGTACCATACAGCGTTGTTACATTCAATATATTACCTACTGATTAAATAAGTTCAACGACATATTTGCGTTTTACCAGGTGTCGCTTCAATGCAGCATTTCGAACGCTGCTTCTCAGGATATATTGACGAAGAAAAATTGGAAACTCCTCGAACTGTTGCGTCTAAATGATCTTGCTTGTTTCGGAACCCGAGAGCTTTTTGTTTCTGAAATTCACTCATAAAATTTCTATTCACATAGAAAAGACCTGTTGGTTATTGTCCTTCCTTCATTCATCGATTGGTGTTAGGTGTTTCTGCCACGTTGCATCTGGATCACGATCGAACGCGTTATGTTTTCCTGTATCTGGAAATTCTCTGTGCGCAGAGTAACGTTTTGAGTGTTTATTCGCTTACGACAACTGCAGCATTAAGGAATGTGGACACCTTCAATGAAAAGTATTTAACCACAGACAGTTGCCTAGAAAGACAATGAAAAGACTCGTGTGAAGTCCTCCGCAAGTTATTGCCCTAGACGGTGCACTAACAGCGCTCATTGGATACCGTTGTCACCCAGATTATCTTACAAAGAAGAACGGAGCTCCAAAATCTGCAGCGAGGCCGCATTTAGCGACCAACATTGTAGTTCGTCTTACGAAAGAGTTCTATTTCAGAAGCCGACAATGAGGCTAAGTATACATGCACCGGTTTCGCCCAGCGACCCTCAGAATTAGATCCACTGCTTTAGATGCCCACGACATTTGAGGCTACGTTTCTGAACAGAAACGGGAAATTTAGCATCGCCAGTAAGCAACGACGTGTGTATTGAAGAGAAGTGTCTTCAGACACGAGCTTTACTACTTGTTGCTACTAACTTCCTTGTAACGCAGTTGAGTGACTGCAACTGAGGTACCGATAAAAGTCTGTGAATACAAGATGTGTTGTAAGATAACGTCAGAATCTTCACCTGCTTCATTCAGATCCAGCTATAGGCATCATTTTGCTGCAGGGTCTTCTGTTTATTCCACATTACGGCTCAGAGACAGCGGAAGGCGGAGGTGGAAAGGCCAGAAGAGCAGAGGTTCACCTCGCGGAGATATCGTGGTTATTGGTGATCAGTGATGAAGCATTGTTGAAGCAATCCCCACAACATTTAGGAACGCTGCAGGGAATTTATGTCTGGGTGGGCGGCGAGGATCTAAAGCCCTTGAAGTGGGACTACGAAGACCGTTTCACACTCGTTACACCAATATTGCCTTCAGTAAGCCTTTCCGGACAAGGTTAATCAGGAGCTGGGAGACAGGTTGAAAGGAATGGACGATGTACTTAGCGCAGAATATGACTGAAGCACAAACGATGCAAATATGAGAGTGAAGAAGGGTAGAAGAAAGAAGAATGACGAGTCACTCATGTGTGGACGTAATAGTTGTGGAACAGATCAAAGAATTCTATAAAATCTCAAAATTGTACTGCGCAGCCTTCATAGCATCGAAATGGCAGGGTTAAAATGCAAAGTGTTGAGAATTACCGTCTATATTACTACACATCAATTCCAAAAACAAAATCGTATTCAAAATGGGCAAGCCAAGTGAAAAAGGATTTACAGGAATCAGAAATTTCATTTGATGACTCCTACCTGCAAATGGTCAAAACAGAGAAAAGAAGCACAGTCAGGCAAAGTGAAAATCTACTGGCAAAAGAGGAAAAAACAATCAGGGAAAAGATAAAAATCTTCGTGGTCCATAGCACGCCGAAACGATAGGAAAAAAAAAATACTACACAGCTAAAACAGTCACACGGTCTCAGACGCAGGGGGTCTATCTGACTGCTTCCAGGGACATCAAACATTTTATTTTCAGTATTTTATATAATTATTGACTGAATTTAAAATTTTGTCTAATCTACTCATTGATAGGTATAATCTTTCGTTAAACGTTTAACACAGTGAGTCCAGTATTAAAGTTAGAAACTGGTACATGTCTCGCGGTCACAGCGCGCAAATTACCCAGACTATATTCACTAAAGTAAGTGAAAATGCGTGCACCTAGCGATTACCGACAAACTTTAAACATAATTTCGGACTTGTTAGAAACTTCTTTCCTCTGACAACCCCCACAAAACAATGAGAGGAAAAAAGTTATTGCTTACTTCACTTTTGCCGTTCATGCAGTAAAACTTCAGAAGTTATAACGTTTTAATTTATTCCGTCTTTACTGCTAATGCTACTCGCACTATATTTGCAGACAGTATCCACATGTGCCACTGAATATACCTGCGAAATTGCATCATTGTACGACAAATAGTTCAGGAGATATGACTTCGTAAACATTGAGGTGGGTGAGAAATTAGCGTTTTATGCATGGCAATTCGATTATTTAAACCATCAGGGTGGCAGGTTTACAGATGTAAGCTAATGTGATAAGCTTGGGCTATGTCGCAGCGTTGCTTAGTTTCACGAAATTGCTGACTTGAAGTTCGTTATTAATTACATACGAATGCCCACTATAAATAAACCCACAGGATTTTACCAGTTCGGTACGCTACAGAGATCAAATGACCATTTAGCGTTCTCCTTGCAGCTACCAACATATACTTCACACAGAACTGCGATACTCGGTATTTCAATACTTTGCAGATGATAACACTGGAAGACACAGACAAGTTTTAGTGGCCTGAATGTTGTTTGGAACACAGAACTACGTAAGTGAGCATGGTCCTGTTGGATTTATTTTGCAATACGCTTCCTTCACTTTCTCAACTAGACTACCCAGATAGATAAAAGTACACGTACCACATTACCAACTCATAATTCTCCCGCATGTGAATTCATTATAAGTGTAGGACTAAAATCCCTACCTCAGCAACCACCCGTAAAAATATCATTGTGTCTCAGAAATAATGGTAGATTACGGAATATCGCCGTGAATGAAGATTTTATTTGCCTTCATATTTCTCCGAGAATTGATGATCATTCAAAAGTTCAATTTTAAATACCGCACAGATATACCACCAACATGTAGATCATGCGTTTCCGATTTCATTTGAAGATATCGCCCGAAGAAAGGAAATATAAAATTACCTGCTTGTTTTAAGGACGATCACCACTAGAGACGGGAGGTCGGTTTATTCAAAGGGCGCCAAAGGTAGAGACGTGAATGGCAGGCAGAAAACCCTTCTGTTCTCCCATCATTCAGAAACTCCCGATCTACCTGAGCCCATTATCATAATGACAGCCCTCGTACTGGACGTTAATGCATTCTGGCGCAGCCACCTATTCCACACAGGAGAAAAAAAGTATGATTAACTTCTGAATTAAAGACCAGATTAACGGCTACAGGTGTCGATCCCACCTAGGGTGTTTAAAAATTCTGTTCCACTTTTAACTGTGCGCCTCCTGCTTCACCAAAAAAAAAACCTGATAATTCCGCCAGATCTGTGAAACGACGTCTTTTATCAACGACGTGAAATCGTTCACAAAAGGCAGGCAAGATGTGAAATATTTAGACTATAGCCGACAAGGCTGTCATCGTTTTATAGCGCGGCGCTGTGCGAAATTAGCTCTTCTTAAGTGGCGCGAAAAGGCATAAGGTGTCTCTATCGTCGATCAGGTGAATTCTGTATTTGTTGATTTTTCGAAATTTTGGAACACGCTGTAGCACCATAGAAAGAATCAACAAGCGCCTACGGAAGTACGATATTATGTGCAGGATGAGATGCGCTACAAGACTGAAAAGTTATTTTCGTAGAGACATTAAACTCGATGACATCACTAACCGCTCTGCGTCGTTTAAGCTCTCAGGGATGTAACTGTAAACCACATCCTGAGCCGCAAAGTCTGTCTTGTAGCGTCTGCCACAGGAGTTGGGTGGCCACTTGCACGAGGCCTTTCCGCTTGTCAAAGGAATGCGTGACGAAATGTGCTGCTCTTCTTTGGACTTTCTGTATTTTCTCTATCAATCCTGCCTGGTGCAGGTCTCAGTCTGACGAGCAATACTCAACTATTGGCTGAATTAGGGTCTTGTTTGCGCTTATCAAACGAACCCACGACGAAACGTGCTGCTCTTCTTTGGACCTTCTCTTTCCTCTATCAACTCTACTCTTACAATCAAAATACGAAATTCAATACGCAAAGAGAAGAAAACTTACTCCGTCCACTGTTCTCTGCTTCTGTCTGAAAGCGATAAGCGGCTGATTCTCCTACTGATTGTAATTTTTTGAAAATCTGCTCGAAATCATGTTATAATCGGGGATAATACCAATATTTGGGCATTACGATTAGTCAGTGCTAAGGGGTGAAAAATTAGTTTGAAAAACTATGTTTTCCATGCTAATTCTTCCATTTTCAAAAGCTGCAAGCAGATAAAGACGTATTATGTAGACACAGGCAATAGATCAGCTGCTTTCTATTTTTAGTGTAAACCATGAATGCAAATCGAGCATTATACTTCATTTATAGCGCTCTTCGTAAAACGCTTCCAGACTAAGGGTGGTGCCCTTCTGTAATACACGTAATGTCCGACTACAACTGCGAGAAATTTCAATACTTGTCAGGTGGGGTACATGTGGTACATGTGTACCAGTAGGCCACGCCACATGGCAACAGGCACATTATTGTTTCAACAAAGCTGTACCAATTTTATGCCATGTGTTTCGTGCATTACTCGCTTATCCCATTTTCTATAATAACTCAGTATTTCAAAGCAACGGAAATTTTAGAAATAAAAAGTACTCGTTTTTTTTAAAATATGATTATTTAAAAACGAAAAATTTGAACATTGCTGCTATGGCTAATTGATACACTGGTCAGCCAGAACATTATGACTGACCTACTGTCGATACAAACCCACCCAGGCTATAGCAGCCTCACCTGGCGATGAATGACTGCCAGTCAGAAGCACGCACGGTGCATACAGTATCGGAGAGCGTGCTCTCCGTGTGTGGAACTCGCGATCTATCTGAGTGTGACCGATGGCAGATTGTGATGGCACGGCACGAGCATTTCGGAAACTGCACGACGGATGTTCGAGGAGTGCTGTGGTGAGTGTCACGTGGGGAAACCAAGGTAAAACCACGTCCACCCCTCATTACAGATGTCACACGTCATAGGTCGGGGAGACTGGTAAAACAGGACAGGAGGCGAACTGTGACGGAATTAACATCAGACTGTAATGCTGGGCAGTAGACACAGTGCCGGCCGGGGTGGCCGAGCGGTTCTAGGCGCTACAGTCTGGAACCGCGCGGCTGCTACGGTGGCAGGTTCGAATCCTGCCTCGTGCATGGATGTGTGTGATGTCGTTAGGTTAGTTAGGTTTAAGTAGTTATAAGTCCTAGGGGACTGATGACCTCAGCAGTTAAGTCCCATAGTGCCCAGAGCCGTTTGAACCATTTAGTACACACAGTACACAGAACACTCCTAACAATGGTCCTCCACAGGCGGCGACCCATACATGTGGCAGCTTAACACCACTCCACCGCCAACTACGACTGAAATGGACACGTGACTATCGACTGGACGTTGCCGCAGTGGCAGAGCTCCGCATGGCCTGATAGCCGATAGCCTCTTCAACATGCCGATCGGAGTGCGCGAATCCGTCGTCTTTCGGGGGAACAGCTGTTTGACACCTGTACTGCGGGACGGAGGCAAACTGGCGCCGGCTCCATTACGCTTTGGGGAACATTCACATGGGCGTCCATGGGTCCAATGGAGCTCTTGTAAGGCACCTGGACGGTCAGGGAGGTTTTTTTTTTTGTTTATTAATATCTCACTTGATTTGTATTAGTTATAAGTTTTTCTAATGCTGCACAAAAAAGATATCAAATGGATGTAAACAAATAGAGCCCGCCTCCACGTGGCGGGACACGGGCAACGGTGTGAGTGGGGACGGGAACCTGGGTGGTGTTACTTTCAGTCACACTGGACCCCGGACCCAGTCACAGCAGCAAGTGGCAACATACGAGTCGCAATAAGAAATTAGACGGTGGGTCATAAAAATAAGCAGCTAGTGAAAAAAAAAACTCCCTGACCGTCCAGGTGCCTTACAAGAGCTCCACTGGACCCATGGATGCCCACGTGAGTGTTCCCTAAAGCGTAATGGAGCTGGCGCCAGGGAGTATCGTACACTGATTGCAGACGACGTACACTCCTTCATGACGATTGTGTTTCCTGATGGCAGTGACATTTCTCAACAATATAATGCGCCATGTCACAAGGCCACGAGCGTGATGGAGTGGTTCGAGTAACACAATTACGAGTTCCAATTTATGCGCTTTCACCCCAACTCGCCAGATCTGACCCACATCGAACACATCTGGGATGTGGTTGAAAGTGGCCTCAGAGCTCATCGCCCCCCTCCGCTGCGTTTTCGGAGAATTAGCTGACTTGTGTGTGCAGATGTGGCGCCAACTGCTTCCAGCGACCTACCGAGAGGTCTCATTGCTTCCATGCCATAATGCATCGTCGCTGCTTTCCGTGCCGACGTTGAATATACTGGCTGTTAGATAGGTGGTCATAATGTTCTAGCTAATCTTCTTCTTCTTCTTGCGTTACGGCCTCTGTAGGACCACGGGTAGCCCCTTCGTGGACTGCATTTTCCTCTTCTTCTCCCAGAACCTCTTCATTCTTTCTCTTCTCTCCCGCTCTTCTTCTGGGATCTTCAGTTTCCGTTTCTCCTGTCGCCTCCACTGGTGACACTCTAATCTTTTCCTGTATTCTTCTCTGTCATTGATCAATGTTCTAGCTAATCAGTGTATTTAGCTTTTTTTACCGGGGTTTTAGCAAAAATGGAAAAAGCCAATTGTTGCAACCGAGACCAAACAAAACTGAAAAAAATCGGTTATTCAGAACTAAACTACCAGTATAGGTTCTAACTGGTAGGCCATCCCCATACCTGAGGTGAACACAACACACACGATACTAGCCTGCGCTGTTTGCGACCCTGCCCTTGGCGGAGGCGGCACCCTTGTCGGCGCCCTGCGCCACCCCGCCGACTGGTAGCCTCGTGCGAATTGCCAGCGCAGCCGCCTCTCCAGACAAGCGACCCGCCTAATCGCTCGCAAAGGCCTGTTTGACTCTCTCATTTCATTCCCGGCCGCCGGCGAGTAATGGGACACGGATAATGGGCCTGCGGCGGCGCCGTCGCGAGCTCAGCTGCGCCGAGATTCAATTACCGACCCTCGCCGCTTCGCCTCCCGCGCTTCCGGGAGCCGCTCTCGACCCGATTACTCGCTATGACGGCCTGACACCGCACCGAAACACTCTTTTTCGCTGCCATGTGGTCTTTCCACTCTAACGCTTCCGCTGGAAAACAAACCGTGGATGTTATCTTAGCGCCTATGCATTTACGTGCTGGTCGTACGTTCATCAGCCAGACCATTATGACCACCCACTTAACAGCCGGTATGTTCACCTTTGGCACGGATAACAGCGGCGACTTGTCGTGGCATGGAGGCAGTAAGGCGTTGGTTGTTCGCTGGAGGGAGGGAGCTGGCACCACATCTACACCCACAAATCACCTAACTCCCGCAAATTCGGGGAGGGGGCCGATGAGCTCTGGCACCACGTGGAATCACATCCCAGATGTGTTCGATGGGGTTCACATCTGGCTAGTTGGGGGACAGCACACCAGCTGGAACTCGCCACTGTATTCCTCGAAACACTCTATCACACTCCTTCCCTTGTGACATGGCGATGAGCTGAAACGTCCCACATGCGTCAGGAAGCATCAATGTCATGAGTGGGTGTACGTGGTCTACAAACGGTGTCGATACTCCTTGGCCGTCAAGATACCACGCACAAGCTCCACTGGAACCATGCAAGACTACGGGAATATTCCCCAGAGCATAATGGAAACTGCGCCATTTTGTCTCTGCCCGCAGTGAAGGAATTAAGGAGCTGTTCCCCTGGAAGGTGACAGATTCGCGCCCTCACGTGTGCATGTCGAAGAAGGTATCACGATTCATCAGACTCTGCCACTGCGCCAACGTTCAGTGTCAATGGTTACGTGCGCACTTGAGTCGTAGTCGCCGATGTCGTGTTGTTAACATTGGCACACGCATAGATCGTCAGCACGGAGGTCCATGTTTAGTGTTCTGTGCACTGCGTGTTCAGACAGACATGTACTCTGCCCAGCATTAAAGTCTGATATTAGTTCCATCACAGTTCGCCGCCTGTCCTGTTTTATCATCTGCACAGCCAATGACTTCCGACATCTTTAATGAGGGACAGCCATCCAACGCTACGACGTCTGGACGTGGTTTCACCTTGGTTTCGCCACGTGACACTCATCACAGCACTCCTCGAACACCCGTCAAGTCGTGTAGTTTTCGAAATGCTCGTGCCGAGCCTCCGGGCTATCACAATCTGCCCTCGGCCAAACTTAGATAGATCGCGCGTTCCCCATTCTGCACACGGAGAGCACGCTCTCCGATATTAAGTGCACCGCACGTGCGTCTGACCAGCAGTCATTCCTCGCCAGGTGAGGCTGCTATCGCCTGGGTGGGTTTGCATCAGTCATAATGTTCTGGCTGACCAGTGTATCAGTGCACTCCGTGACATTCCACATTCCTGAGGTACCGCCGAATACACCTTGCAGGAGAGGCCAACAATCATTGTTTCACGTCTGTCACTTTTGCTTCCGATAATGGTCGCCGTCCCCGCCGTGAAGATCCAACACCGTTTCACTGATCTCCATCTTCTTCACTAACTGTTGTACGCAACATGTAGACGGTGTATGCTGGTCACCAAACCGTTCAACAGACATTCGCTGACATGTCTTAGTGGACCAGTAATCCAATATTGTTTCACAAGAAACGCGCTCATCGACAGAATAGCGATACATTACTATTAAACACTGAACACTGAGCTGCAGCCAGAGTGAGGCGCGGAAACTGTTGCGTCAAACGATGCTGCTGAGTGTAGTGTTGCCACGTCAAACGTCGCAAATTACACGGTGCAATTTCAGCGGATTTTTTTCACGTTTGTGGGGCCTGTTTCGAGTGGGACGCCCTGTATGACAATACTCTGTTATCGAAAATACTATGTGGAAGATCAGTTTGGGACCTAACGTGTAAACCTAAGAGTCCATTAAATGCAAATAGTCCATTAGTCCAGAACAAATACTTACGATGGGTTTTGAAAGAATAGTAGACGTATATCACCGGTCTTGCACAGACATGCTGAACATGGCTATACAGAAATTTTCAGCGACTCTATACAAGACGATCTGGCAGATCCTTGGGACCGTCAAACAACTGCAGTAAATCAGAACAACAAATCCACACCCATGGCGTAGATACAGAGTTCTAAAGGTGTAAGCTCAGATGACGTAAAACGCATTTTGCAACAAGACCGGTCGGAAGTTGCCTTATGAGCCTCCACTGTAGCTCCTCCGCTCCTCATCCAAAGTGTGATGAATAAAAGAGCAACCAAACACTCACCTTACACGCAACCAAGAAAGGAAGGCCGTCTGAAGGCGATGAGACGTCAACAACACATGAGGGGGAAAAAAAGAAAAAAAGGGCTGTGCGCTTCACAACATAGGGGACGCAGCCTACATCCAAGCATGGCGAGCTGCCTACGTCTCAGGCGCAACAAGGTCTAGCTTCCACAGAAGCAAGGCCTTTGTTATTCTTTCGCCCTTCCTCACACAAGTAGTTCCCTAGTGGACATCCATCTCCCAAAAAGGAGATATAGTTCCACACAGCGGACAGTAAGTCAACAATATCGTCAGACAACGCCAGGACAGCGTCCCAGCACGTGTCTCATTACTCATCTACAGTGGCCACCAAGAAGAGCCATACTGGACATTATACAAGTGATCAAACTCATCATTTACTGGATTCAGCACTATACCGCTGTTAGGGAGAGATTAGTGCGAGTGAACATTTAACTCTTTTGCCACACACAATCTTCATACTACAGTATTGAGGAACTTCTATTAATAAATTATTGTAAATTGTTGCAATCTGTGTTGCCATCGCTGCGGTCGCAGGTTCGAATCCTGTCTCTGGCGTGGATGTGTGTGATGTCCTTAGGTTAGTTAGGTTTAAGTAGTTCTAAGTTCTAGGGGACTGATGACCTCAGAAGTTAAGTCTCATAGTGCTCAGAGCCATTTGAACCATTTTTGTGTTGCCATCTATTTTTGCAGTAGCTTTTGCCTAATACTATCTGGTCCTTTGACGGAACTGTATTGTCGCTCCGTGCAAGCAAGCTAACTCATAACAGCAACTACGTCCAGTGCCACTGGGTTCTCTTCCTATCACATTTATATGTTTCACACCAAGTGCATTTCGTCCTTACAACACAATACTTCATAGTGTGGTTCATGCAGCAAGTACTTACAATAACATAGCGTACAGCACCTTAACAAGACGACTGAATTAGCAGTCGAAATACTGAAAGCACAAAAATGGAACCAACCCTACAGCATACCACTAATCAGCGTCGTAGAAAAAACATTAGAGATCATATCTTCTACCTTGTTTATGTTAATATTACGTTTTGTTAATCGTAGAGGGAGACCAAGAGATGAATACACTAAGCAGATTCAGAAGGATGTAGGTTGCAGTAGGTACTGGGAGATGAAGAAGCTTGCACAGGATAGAGTAGCATGGAGAGCTGCATCAAACCAGTCTCAGGACTCAAGACCACAACAACAACAACCTTGTTTAGAATTCGGTACGCAAACAAAGATGTCCATTGGAAATACAGTTATTAGTCACATTAATGTGATCACCTATAAAAAGCATAAATAGCCACCTTTCGCAGCAGGAAGAGTGGCAATGAGGGATGCGGACGCATGCTGACTACAGTAGCGTGGCTAGCTGAGCTGAGTTTGGTGGCCAGAGGGCTACGGTAAATCCATTCTGGTGGTCTCAGAACCAAGCACGTATACTACGAGCTGTGTGCTTTGTCCTTCTGGTACATGCCATCCTGCCGACGGAAAACAAACAGCATATAGAGGTGCACGTAGTCTCCAAGGATGTATGAATACCTGTGTTGATCCATTGTGTCTCCCAGAATGACGAAATCACCCAGACAGTACCACGAAAACGTTCCCCAGACCATAACGCTCCATCCTCCGGCCTGGATCCTTTGCCTTTGGACGTTTCACGCCGTACACGCTTACGACCATCTGTCTGGTGGAGCACAGAACGTGAGTCAACTGAGAAGACTGCCTATAGCAACTCAGTGGACGTCCAGTTGCGTTATTGGCGTACAAATACCAGCTTCAGCAGCGGGTGTGCACTAACCAGACGCCTGTACGCATTAACGTTCGCTCAACGGTCGTTAAGGAGACACCTGTTGGTTCATCTGCGTGGTCAGTTGCTCAACGGTTGCACATCTATAGCCCGTGCACATCTCCGCAGCCGTCCGTGTCATTTACGGCCTGTGTTAGACCCCAGTTGCCTCGTCAACGACTTGGGGTAGCGCTGTTTTGCCATGCACGCGTTACTTTTCCCACGGCTGCTGGCGAACAGTTTACAAACTTGGCCGTTTCGGGAATGCTTCTACCTTTGGCGCTAAGTCCAATTATCGTGCCCTTTTCGACGTTAGATAAATCGGTCAGCCACTCGCTGACGTGCTTCATATTCCTTCCACTACTAGTTTGCCTCAAGAAGAATATAATAATTCCAATCCCAAAGAAAGCAGGTGTTGACAGATGTGGAAATTACCGAACTATCAGTTTAATAAGTCACAGCTGCAAAATATTAACACGAATTCTTTACAGACGAATGGAAAAACTGATAGAAGCCGACCTCGGGGATGATCAGTTTGGATTCCGTAGAAATATTGGAACACGTGAGGCAGTACTGACCTTACGACTTATCTTAGAAGAAAGATTAAGGAAAGGCAAACCTACGTTTCTAGCATTTGTAGACTTAGAGAAAGCTTTTGACAATGTTGACTGGAATACTCTCTTCCAAATTCTAAAGGTGGCAGGGGTAAAATACAGGGAGCGAAAGGCTATTTACAATTTGTACAGAAACCAGATGGCAGTTATAAGAGTCGAGGGGTATGAAAGGGAAGCAGTGGTTGGGAAGGGAGTGAGGCAGGGTTGTAGCCTATCCCCGATGTTATTCAATCTGTATATTGAGCAAGCGGTAAAGGAAACAAAAGAAAAATTCTGAGTAGGAATTAATATCCATGGAGAATAAATAAAAACTTTGAGGTTCGCCGATGACATTGTAATTCTGTCAGAGGCAACAAAGGACTTGGAAGAGCAATTGAACGGTATGGACATTGTCTCGAAAGGAGGATATAAGATGGACATCAACAAAAGCAAAACGCGGATAGTGGAATGTAGTCGAATTAAGTCGGGTGATGCTGAGAGAATTAAATTAGGAAATGAGACACTTAAAGTAGTAAAGGAGATTTGCTATTTGGAGAGCAAAAAACTGATGATGGTCGAAGTAGAGAGGATATAAAATGTAGACTGACAATGGCAAGGAAAGCGTTTTTGAAGAAGAAAAATTTGTTAACATCGAGTATAGATTTAAAGGTCAGGAAGTTCAAATGGTTCAAATGGCTCTGAGCACTATGGGACTCAACTACTGAGGTCATTAGTCCCCTAGAACTTAGAACGAGTTAAACCTAACTAACCTAAGGACATCACAAACATCCATGCCCGAGGCAGGATTCGAACCTGCGACCGTAGCGGTCTTGCGGTTCCAGACTGCAGCGAAAGATCAGGAAGTCGTTTCTGAAAGTATTTGTATGGAGTGTAGCCATGTATGGAAGAGAAACATGGGTGACAAATAGTTTGGACAAGAAGAGAATAGAAGCTTTCGAAATGTGGTGCTACAGAAGTGGTGCCTCACAAGCAGCTTGTAATCAAGCTGCGGGCCTATGGGGTATCGACTCACTTGTGCGACTGGATTCGTGATTTCCTGTCAGGAAGGTCGCAGTTCGTAGTAACAGATGGCAAATCATCGAGTAAAACTGAAGTGATATCAGGTGTTCCCCAGGGAAGCGTCCTGGGACCTCTGCTGTTCCTGATCTATACAAATGATCTGGGTGACAATCTGAGCAGTTCTCTTAGGTTGTTCGCAGATGATGCTGTAATTTACTGTCTAGTAAGGTCATCCAAAGACCAGTATCAGTTGCAAAGCGATTTAGAAAAGATTGCTGTATGGTGTGGCAGGTGGCAGTTGACGCTAAATAACGAAAAGTGTCAGGTGATCCACATGAGTTCCAAAAGAAATCCGCTGGAATTCGATTACTCGATAAATAGTACAATTCTCAAGGCTGTCAATTAAACTAAGTACTAGGGTGTTAAAATTACGACTTCAGTTGGAAAGACCACATATATAATATTGTGGGGAAGGCGAGGCAAAGGTTGCGTTTCATTGGCAGGACGCTTAGAAGGTGCAACAAGTCCACTAAAGAGACAGCTTACACTACACTCGTTCGTCCTCTGTTAGAATATTGTTGCGCGGTGTGGGATCCTTACCAGGTGGGATTGACGGAGGATATCGAAAGGGTGCAAAAAAGGGCAGCTGGTTTTGTATTAACACGTAATAGGGGAGAGAGTGTGGCAGATATGTGGGATGGAAGCCATTAAAGCAAAGACGTTTTTCGTCGCGGCGAGATCTGTTTACGAAATTTCATTCACCAACTTTCTCTTCCGAATGCGAAAATATTTTGTTGAGCCCAACCTACATAGGTAGGAATGATCATCAATATAAAATAAGAGAAATCAGAGCTCGAACAGAAAGTTTTAGGTGTTCGTTTTTCCCGCGCGCTGTTCCGGAGTGGAATGGTAGAGAGATAGTATGATTGTGGTTCGATGAACCCTCTGCCAAGCACTTAAATGTGAATAGCAGAGTAATCATGTAGATGTAGATGGGTAGATCACATAACTAATGAGGAGATATTGAATAGAATTGGGGAGAATAGGAGTTTGTGGCACAACTTGTCAAGAAGAAGTTAGGACATGTTCTGAGGCTTCAAGGGATCACAAATTTAGCATTGGAGGGCAGCGTGGAGGGTAAAAATCGTAGAGGGAGACCAAGAGATGAATACACTAAGCAGATTCAGAAGGATGTAGGTTGCAGTAGGTATTGGGAGATGAAGAAGCTTGCACAGGATAGGGTAGGAGTGAAGACCACAACAACAACACAACTAGTTTGCTACCGGCCGTCTGTGTGTGGTTATTGTAGGCTGACTCAAAGCATAGGCGATGGTCACATTAACGTGTAGTTGGCGTCGGAGGCCTGTAATAGCAACTGGCTACGCCTGTCACGCAACTGCCGGGCGAGCGGTCCCGTTGCTCTGTCTTGCTGCGCTCCTCGGCTGCCGACCGGGCTCAGTGAACGACCCCGCGAAAGCCGGCGCCGAGTAATTGCAGCGGGTGACGGGCGCCGCCGTGGGCAGCTGCCGTGTGAGCGGCGCCTGCCAGTCCGACACCGGTGGGTCCGCGGCAGCCAGGTACGTAGCTGACCAGCGCGAGCCGCGCAGACACGAGAAAAAAGGCGACGCCGACGCGGCGCGGTAAAAAGACGAGACCGGCCCAGCCGGGGGACCGGATAGCAGCGGCCGGCTTGCCGCGAGCGCCGCTTTGTACCGGACAATACGCTGGCTGGCTGTGCCACCTGCAGGCGCCTGGCCCTTTCTCCACAACACCAATACGCGAGCGCCAACTTACAAGTGGCGAAATCTATGACTCTGTGGAAGGAACGCCGATGTTATTTGACACGGCGCAGGTGGAGAATGAGGGAAGGAAGTACGTCTGGCCAGTTGAACACGTTTGCACCGTGTGTAGCTTTCGATCGCTGATTTTCTGCTTACGAGGGCACTACACTGCACTCAATTTGTGTAATTTTTTGTATTTCTGGTACGTAGCGTTCAGAGCTCGAGTGCACCTCTACCGCAGCAGTTCGATTCATTTCTCAAAAATTGTCGAGAAAATCGACTTTGAAGTTTTCGGACCACGTTTAATGTGCTAAAATGGCGTGGTTTTACCAGTGTTGAGGGAGGGTGGTAGAGAGCTTGCTCACTGAGTTGGAGGCTTCGGTTACAGTTCAGTCAGAATGAATTTTTTTTTAACAACGGTGCGTGTTCTGAGTACAAAAAGATAGGCGAAAATTTAATTTATAGCTTCTTAACCACTCAGTCTTAATTACAATCTCTTATAGAAGATCGACAATTAATAACTTTTGTTTGCAATGAAAACTCAATTTTTCTGTGCAGAGCCGGCTGGAGTGGCCGAGCGGCTCTAGGCGCTACATCTGGAACCGCGCGACCGCTACGGCTGCAGGTTCAAATCCTGCCTCGTGCATGGATGTGTGTGATGTCCTTAGGTTAGGTTAGGTTTAAGCAGTTCTAAGTTATAGGGGACTGATGACCCATAGTGCTCAGAGCCATTTGTGCAGTATACAGTACTAAGTAAAAACACGTACGTTTTCTCCGTATAAATGACAGCTGTATTAATTGGCACGTATTTGATGAATTTTAACCTTAAATGACGTAGGTATTCGAACTGAATACAAACGAAAAAATGATCGAAGTGAGACTCAATTTAGAAATTGCCAGTCTCGTACGTTGGAATCGAACCTAGGCCCTCCACACAGCGTACAAGTGCTCTACCACACAGCCATATTGCTTGTAGAAAAAAAAAATCTACCATATTTTAATATTTCAAGGATGGTCGGGATTTCTGAGTTTCGTCGAACTGCTTTGAGAGGGGTATATTTGAGTTCTGAACTTCACGTACCATAAATATAAAAAATTACAAAAATCCGATTGGCGGGCAGTCCTCTTGTTACCGTATGTTGTACAAGCAACGCCAGGCACTAGCCGTGTGATGCTCAAATACACTTATGGACCAAAAATGACCACTGCCCATCGCGAGGCTAAATGCCACATACGGGCTTTCCTCGACACGTGTCATGCTAAGGAAAGTATGTAATTGTATCAGATACGGCTGAGGAATCATTCTAATGGCGATACGGACCGCAAATGAGGAAATCCACTGATATGCGCGACTTTCTCAAACGGCAGATGACTACTACCAGGTGCCCGGTAAAGAACGTTTCGAAAACGGCAAAACTGGTAATCTGTTTGCGTGCTACTGTCGTTAGCGTCCGCAGGAAGTGGCTGAAAGACGGTGAAACCACGAGTAGGCAACAAAGGTGCTGGACGTCTACGTCTTATCATAGAACGTGGAGGTTAGAGGCTTGCCTGCTCTGTAAAGTGGGAACAATGCTGGAACAATGCTGATGGAAGGTACAAGTGTTTCGGAGCACTCGTTCAGCGTACATATTGTTGGACGTGGAGCTACGTAGCAGAAGACCCTTTCGAACAAACGACGTCGTCAATTACGATTGCAGTGGGCACAAAAGCATTGCGACCGGACCGTGGATAAATGAAAACGCGTCGCTGTTCGGATGAATGGCGACCCTTCTTACACCAGCTCGATGGTTGTGTCCGGATACGCCGCTGACCGCTCGAAACTCATACCATAGACGCAGTGCAGTGAGGGCGGTGTTGTGCTATGGGGGACGTTCCGTACGGTAGGCTACGTGAACATTGTTGTGGACCGCCTACGTCACTTCATGCTTGATGTATTCCCTGAAGACGATGGCGTCTTCAAAAATGGTTCAAATGGCTCTGAGCACTATGGGACTCAACTGCTGTGGTCATAAGTCCCCTAGAACTTAGAACTACTTAAACCTAACTAACCTAAGGACAGCACACAACACCCAGCCATCACGAGGCAGAGAAAATCCCTGACCCCGCCGGGGATCGAACCCGGGAACCCGGGCGTGGGAAGCAAGAACGCTACCGCACGACCACGAGATGCGGGCGATGGCGTCTTCCATCAGGATAAACGACTTTGCCACGGGATCAGAATCGTGCTGCACCGACATGAAGAGCATATAGTGAGCTCACGTTGATTCCTTGGTCACCAAATTCACGTGATCACAACTCGATGGAACACACCTGGGACGCTATGGGACGCCCGGCGCCGCATCGCGTACCATCGACCTGTAATTCAAGGGAATTGCATGACATGTGTGTAGACACATGGTATAATATACCTTCAGAAATCTTTCAAGAGCCTCCTCCCATGCACGCAACGTAGAATCGCTTCCGTATTGCGCTCTAGATGTGGACCATCACGCAACTAAAAGTAGTCGTAATGTTTTGACTCATTACGGAATTTCCTCGATGTCGAGAGTTCAGTTTTTTTCGAAAATACGCGGGGTGTAGACTAATCATCAAGGACTGTATGCCTCTACCAATTTCCTCATGGTCGGCAAATGCAACTGCAAAAAAATGTATTTCGTCTCCAGGACTCGGACTGGCCACCTTCGGATCGGGAACGACCATTCAGTTGTTAATTATTTATGTTCCAATCCTTCCACATTAGCGACATTTGACCGTATTAACGGAGAATCTGCTTCACTGCTGTTGTGAATGGCAATTAATCGTCCCCTCATTCGGCAGTTCCAGCCCTCTTACAATCTCAAGTCGGACAGCAAGTTCTTTAGTTGTTTACGAGAATTTTTTCCTGGGCTCTCAGACCACAGTCAGCATAAAAGTTCCACTCATGGCCGCTTGGTTTGATACCGAGATGGAATTTTTCCTGTCATGTTTAGTTGCGCACAGTTTTTCTTTATTTTAATTAATATTATTTATGTTATCTGATATACGTTAATTCGCATGTATGTAAATGATCTACATGTGTAAAAATATTTCCGTTCCATTATGGAAGGGTGGTACAGCAACCGGTTTTAAATTATTTCACAATAAAAACAGACTTGGCTGCAAAGTTATTTAGTGTCAATAACGTGTTTTATCCTTTTAGGACATCATTAGATTGTCTATAAAACAAGAGACCATTGTATTAGAAACAAGTATGAGAAGAGGCATGGTCGTGTCTTTTAAGACTACGCAGGTAAAATAAACTGAACGCAGTAGATACTTACTTAAAGGTAGCTGGATATGTAACCTATCCGTTCCGTCATAAAGCCATATAAAATAGAAAACGGACGCAAAAGTAACTGGGTGTGTAAGCCAATCGTCATAAAACGTATAAAATGGAAACTGGACCTACTTAAAAGAAAATAAAACCCCCAGTGCATCATCTAGAAGGTACAAGAATTTCCTCGACTACCACATATTATGTTAAGCACACCACATTACTCCGCCGTATGACATCTAACAGCGGCTAGATCATATGGACGTTTACGTCTCTGCTGGCAGACCTAAAAACTCTGCTAGATGCGACCACATGCAAGCCAGGAAAACTAAAAATGATTGGTGGTTCAACAAGAAATCAGAAGAGACGCTAATTCCAGTGACTGATAAGGGTAATATATCGGTCCTCTTTTATAGGAAAGATTACGTCGCTACAACACTGCAGGTTTTTGAGGAAAACAGCATGCAGCAAACAGATTGATTCCTCTGAAATAAACGCGAAGGAGCTCAAAACTTGTATAGACGGTTGTCCCAGCATTTTTTATCCTGACCTTATACCAAACATGAAAGTGATCGATCCCGAGACACCTGCCCTTCGTACCCTAATTAAGATTCAAAATCCTGGCTTCCCGATACGTCCGATAATGAATGGTACATGGAATGCAGGTGAACCAGCCTCTAGAAATAGACTACAGTTATTACGAGAAATTTTTCTATGAAGTAAAGTTTTGCGATCTCTAATAGAAAAGAGTTGGTTCAAATTCTAGACTACAAAACTTTCCCACCTGATAGTAGTATGTCCTGCTTGGACGTTAAAAATTTGTACACAAGCGTACCTCTGTACGAAAGTCCTGGTAATATAAGGAAATTTCCTCATCATCAGCATCTGAGCACAGACGAGACAGCAGCAGTAATCACCTTACTTAGGCTACTTACGTCCTACAATTGCTTACCTTTCAACGATCTGTATTACGAGGGCAGTTCAATAAGTAATGCAACACATTTTTTTTCTGAAACAGGGGTTGTTTTATTCAGCATTGAAATACACCAGGTTATTCCCCAATCTTTTAGCTACACAACACTATTTTTCAACGTAATCTCCATTCAATGCTACGGCCTTATGCCACCTTGAAATGAGGGCCTGTATGCCTGCACGATACCATTCCACTGGTCGATGTCGGAGCCAACGTCGTACTGCATCAATAACTTCTTCATCATCCGCGTAGTGCCTCCCACGGATTGCGTCCTTCATTGGGCCAAACATATGGAAATCCGACGGTGCGAGATCGGGGCTGTAGGGTGCATGAGGAAGAACAGTCCACTGGAGTTTTGTGAGCTCCTCTCGGGTGCAAAGACTTGTGTGAGGTCTTGCGTTGTCATGAAGAAGGAGAAGTTCGTTCAGATTTTTGTGCCTACGAACACGCTGAAGTCGTTTCTTCAATTTCTGAAGAGTAGCACAATACACTTCAGAGTTGATCGTTTGACCATGGGGAAGGACATCGAACAGAATAACCCCTTCAGCGTCCCAGAAGACTGTAACCATGACTTTACCGGCTGAGGGTATGGCTTTAAACTTTTTCTTGGTAGGGGAGTGGGTGTGGCGCCACTCCATTGATTGCCGTTTTGTTTCAGGTTCGAAGTGATGAACCCATGTTTCATCGCCTGTAACAATCTATGACAAGAAATTGTCACCCTCAGCCACATGGCGAGCAAGCAATTCCGCACAGATGGTTCTCCTTTGCTCTTTATGGTGTACGGTTAGACAACGAGGGACCCAGCGGGAACAAACCTTTGAATATCCCAACTGGTGAACAATTGTGACAGCACTACCAATAGAGATGTCAAGTTGAGCACTGAGTTGTTTGATGGTGATCCG
This sequence comes from Schistocerca serialis cubense, assembly GCF_023864345.2. Lineage (NCBI taxonomy): Eukaryota > Metazoa > Arthropoda > Insecta > Orthoptera > Acrididae > Schistocerca > Schistocerca serialis. Next base: position 483,609,143 of record NC_064646.1, on the reverse strand, counting down.
TCGATCATCTCGAACGAGTGTGTTCGCACGCTCCGCCATTGCAGGAGTCACAGCTGTGCACGGCCGGCCCGCACGCGGGAGATCAGACAGTCTTGCTTGACCTTGCGGCGATGATGACACACGCTGTGCCCAACGACTCACCGTGCTTTTGTCCACTGACAGATCACCGTAGACGTTCTGCAAGCGCCTATGAATATCTGAGATGCCCTGGTTTTCCGCCAAAAGAAACTCGATCACTGCCCGTTGTTTGCAACGCACATCCGTTACAGACGCCATTTTAACAGCTCCGTACAGCGCTGCTACCTGTCGGAAGTCAATGAAACTATACGAGACGAAGCGGAAATGTTTGAAAATATTCCACAAGAAATTTTCGGTTTTTTCAACCAAAATTGGCCGAGAAAAAAAATGTGTTGCATTACTTATTGAACTGCCCTCGTACATAAAAATGTTGGTCCGGGCATGGGCCATGTGTGTCTCGCCGATATTTTTGTCGATCATCGAGAGTGTAAATATGTCACATTATGTACAGTAATACGAACGCGATTAGTGAACTTCACAACCAGTTTTGAGATCGAAACCATATTAAAGGGATCTTAAAATTTTGCTGTTGCGGAAAACTATCTACGACACTTTCACGGGAATAAAATATTTCGAATCGCCCCAGTTCCGATCAAAGCCCTCATTCGTTGTTAGGTAACAACCGGAACTGGAAAACGCGTCCCATTCATTTCCCGTTGAGAACCCCCTGTCCCACTATCAGTTCACGTGGTACTGTCTGACAGGAACCGCGACGTTATAACGGGCTGTATCTAAAACAACCAGCTCTGCCTCTTCGAGTGGAGAAGGGAAAGTATATCGTCCGCAGCTCGTGGTCGTGCGGTAGCGTTCTCGCTTCCCGCACCCGGGTTCCCGGGTTCGATTCCCGGCGGAGTCAGGGATTTTCTCTGCCTCGTGATGACTGGGTGTTGTGTGATGTCCTTAGGTTAGTTAGGTTTAAGTAGTTCTAAGTTCTAGGGGACTGACGACCATAGATGTTAAGTCCCATAGTGCTCAAAGCCAATGGAAAGTGTTGATATTTTTAAAAAATGGAGCATTTGTCTCGCATAACTCCGAGAAATAAAGTTAAAAATGTGTATTTATGACGAACTGCAGGTTCTTCTACACTGGAACAGATTGTTAAGTAACTCTATCACAGTTTCAGTTCGTAATCTTAGTGCCATATTACGCTAACAAGTGCTTGTTATACGTTTTTGCAGCAAAATGAAACCACAACAAACAAAAAATGTAACAAAATATCATTGTATTCTTCAATCTCTCAAAACGCGTCCTGGAATGAAATAAAAAGTGTGGCCGACACATATCATTGTGTTGTTTTTACTTTTATCAGCTACTATTACGTTAAAAAGTAAAATATTTTTGAACCAGTAATAAACGAATAAACGGGATGTGATATTCGAATTATAATTTGCAGAAACTACCATATTTCGTAAAGCCAACACATGTGCAATGCTGCATATTTCCATGAATTTTATATGTCATTTGTGAATGCACTTTTGTCATCACAGTAAAGGTAAGTAGCGAAAAAAACGAGGTAACCTAGAGAAAACATACTCGTGCGTTACTGAAACACTAATCTTTGAAGGATAGTGATCCCACTGTGAGTGGAGCATTCTTAAAGGAAAGCACTAAATGACGTAAACCGTTGGAGGTTGGGGAGGGAAGCAACTCAGGCCAGTATAATAAGTCGGCTGCCCACAGAACTTTAAAACCTAAGAACTCCGTCGAACGTGTGACGGCGCCATTGAGCCTCGCAGTCTAAAAGCAGGATTTTGAATTGTTTACTTCAGCACGGTAAATACCGGAGTGAAAACTGGTGTTTCAACGTAACTCGGTCTTTTCGCAGCCTGGTGCCGGGCGATCTACCTGCTGCGTGGCGTCAGGGCAGTATTTGGGACAGCTGCGGCTGCAGCCGCGTTAATAAACAACGCGCGCACGGCAAGTGCGGAGGGACGGGAACCCCGTTCCCGAAAAACGAAAAAGTACTCTCTTTTAAAGGGATCCTGCGCGTCCGTGGGCTGTATAATTAATGCCAATTAACGCAGTCCGTAAAAAATGGAAAAGCGGGCTGACCTCTTCAGCGGGAGGCAGGCGGCTCGTAATGGACGCCACCGCGACCTTGCGGGCGGGGCGCCACCCCCCCCCCCCCCCCACATCTACCCCTTTCCCCGTTCTTCCTCTTCGTCATCGACAGGGAATTGGGCGAGTTTGTACGCGCTACCACGTGCTGTGGGCGGCGAACGGCGAGCTGCCTGACAAAAAAAGAGTGAAGCACGCGGAAGGGGAGAAGACCAAATGGAACTCCACGGGTTGTGAGAAAAAGTGATGTTATTTACGTGATTATAGTATCGAGTCAAATTGACGACGAACTTGGCAGTACCAGCCTACTTATCGGTATGACGTTGCACCCCGTCTGGCGTGGAAGCACCCACTGATTCGATTGGGAAGGGTGCTGTTGCGTCCTCTCCTGAAGCGAAGTGTCCCACAACCTGTTCTTCATATAAAGGGCATGCATGTCAGTTCGCGTGATATGAAAATGAAAATAAAAAAAAAAATATTCCGAAATATATATTTGCTTATAAATAAGTAGAGCAAAGTCTCTCTCTCTCTCTTCAAATGGTTCAAATGGCTCTGAGCAGTATGAGACTTAACTGCTGAGGGTATCAGTCCCCTAGAACTACTTAAACCTAACTAACCTAAGGACATCACACACAGCCATGCCCGAGGCAGGATTCGAACCGTAGCGGTCACGCGGTTCCAGACTGTAGCGCTTAGAACCGCTCGTCCACACCGGCCGTCTCTCTCTCTCTCTCTCTCTCTCTCTCTCTCTCTCTCTCTCTCTAGTCGAGACACCTGTATTGCATAAGGGCCACAGTTGGAGCAATGAGTTATTGATTTGCTCAATTTGTGAACTTTATGTAGATTAAATCATCCAGATTTTCTGAAATTATACGCCTGCCGGAGTGGCTGAGCGGTTCTAGGCGCTACAGTCTGGAATCGCGTGACCGCTATGGTCGCAGGTTCAATCCTGCCTCGGGCATGGCTGTGTGTGATGTTCTTAGGTTTAAGTAGTTCTAAGCTCTAGGGGACTGATGAGCAAAGAAATTAAGTCCCATAGTGCTCAGAGCCATTTTTTTCTGAAATTATCATCATTTGTTTGTTTTGTACGTGTACATCACATTTGCCGATTTTCGTTCCATTCGGATAAGTCCTTCGCGGTGCATCGTAATTTGGTGTCGGACATGTCCGAAAGAACAGACACGACATATTCATATAATTTGAAAGGCCTAACTGGGCAATGGATCCATCTTCTTCAGTGCGAATGCACAAATACGTTCGACCTCCTGTGGGAATCTCGAAAGAGCTAATATGAAGGAAATGGACGGGAGCTGTGGACAAATGGTGCTCGCTGGGAGTGAGGATCGGCCGTCATGCGAGCCGAGGCAGTCCGTGCAGTTGCGATAACACGTGTCCCGGACGGCGCAGTGGTTACCGCACCTGCCTAGTAAGCATGAGATCACGTGTTCGAATCCAGGCCCGGTGCACATTTTCACTGGTCGCCGCCGATTCCGCGTAATGTCCCAATGCAGCTGATAGCAGTGACCCCTATCCTTTCCTTTCTTCCCCTCTCCACCTTCGTTTACATATAATATATAATAGTTGCAGATTCTGCGTGGTATCTGTTCTTTCGGACATCTCTGACACCACACTTTCATATAATAATTAATAAGGTAATGTTCAGTATAGTTGCCTTCCAAACAGTTGATCTGGATTCGATTACCGGCCACAGCAGTCGGCAGTAAGAGTATTTCAAAACTTTGCATACTGTGTCGAAGTTGTAATTTGGGGGAATCATCACTATCTATATGGATTTTAGTGAGCGCACATATGTAACTTTTTCATGTGGACGTCAATTTCTGGCGGAAACGTTGCTTGGGAGAGAGAAATCGGATGAATTTTTTACGTTTCATACTAACTATGCTATTTCGCAGGTCCGTCAAGTGTTTTAGTTAGGGGAACCTCACAAGCCTCGGTATATGTTGTCACTTTGTTATCATCATTTCGATTATTTATTGGGAACTGACTTCAACCCACAACCAGTTTACAGTCTTCGTTAGTTCATGCTTACCTTTGAGATAACGTGTTACCCTAAGTGAAGAGAACCGAATTGATTACACCGCAGCACTTGTGCTCACGAGTAAGGGTCCACTCTGTTCACCACAATGCCACCTTTCCTGGGCCGATCTGAAAATGAGGAACCCTAAAATACTAACACTACCAAAAAGTAAATTTTCCCCAGAATATTCGGTTTTGACTTCCTGCGCATATCGTGTACTGGCTCAGAGGTATGCATTACAAGGTTTCATTTAGTTGGGGTTTCTTTTCGAGTTTTTCAATTTGACAAATATTTATCAGTTGTGAGAATTTAGCCACTGAAACTGCGAATGTCAGTGTGTTTCTGCTACATGCTGAGCTGAGAGACGCCTCCTCGGCTGCTGTCCTACCCCGCTCCAGAGCTGACGTCAAATAGGAGGCGGAGCTGAACTCCACTCAGATGGAGCGCGTTCCATAATGCAGCAACGGAATGGTAAATGACTCCCCGAGTCTCTTCTCTTTAAAAGTCTGCGCTCTTTAGCTTAGCTTCAACAATAAATATATAATGAGCTTAACAACTCCCTGTAGAAATATCGCGTACAAAGGGAGCAAAGTTCCTTTCCTTAGGGCTGGGATTAATATTTCAAGAGCGACGTAAGAAGCCATTTTCGTTCTAATTTTTACGAAACCTTCCCCCGAAACTCGCATTTACAGGCATACAGCGGTATAATAAGCGCTACTTGGTCCCAGCGCTTCCATTAACGCTCGTAAATCTTAAAACAATTTTCTCCCAACTTAATTCGTCTATCCGAATTTTCAAGTAAGAAGTACGCATTTCATTTTCTCTCTGAAAGTTTGTGCTTGTGGTCTGCACTACGATCAACCTACGACTATGAAGCAGTGTGAGGCTGATGGCATAAGCTGTGTAAGTTACAGATCACATCAATAAAACATTATAGGTAGACATCACAATCACTTCTATCTGAAGACTGACAAACAGCCAGTGAACGGGTAAAAATACAATGAAAAATAATAAGCGTGCATTTCACACGGATTCTCCACTAAAATGAAAAACAGGAGGTCCTCTTTAAAAATCTTTACTAAGCTGTGTATACAACATGAAGAATATTATACCAGCTGTAGAAGAACGTTACCCTGTATTTAATTCTGTCCTTACACTTCGTTAGTATAATTAAAAACTAAGATGTTTTAGATTGTACGTTTGCACAGTACTGGCCAAGGTTTCATAGGACATTTTCGAAATACGACAGGACTCAGCGTGTTTCTTTTTTCCCTCGTTAATGCTTCGTAAAGTGAAATGACACCATTTCAGTTTTGAAATTGACGGTACACGTTTACTGAAGAACAATTCGATATAATTAAATAGTAGCCGTTGCAGCATTATCTTTCAATCAAGAGTAATTTCTCTGTTTATGATTTTTACGTAATTTGCAAAAATAACATTTCATAAGAGATGCCTGTCATCATACTTTTTCACTTTTGAATCAGTAAGCTATAGTAAACAGAAATGGGTCATAAAGACGTTAATTAAAGTTGTTCTTTTTATATATTTTTTTCATTAAACGTAAAAATGAAATGTATGTAATTATTTGAAATGTTCAAAGTTTATTTGAAACGCCAAAAACTATTATTTATCTCTTCTCGTTTACTCTGCTGAATGACATAAGTAAATTCACTGACAGAAGCATATTTAAAGCAGTATATTCACAATTTAGAGTGTAAGCAAAGATTTCAACAGCATTCATTCCAGAAAGCTGCATAGCGATATCAAAAACTAAAGTGGAAAACTCACTGTGTTGTAACATTTAAATAGAAGAATCAGAAAACACATACGTGTACTTTAACTAAATTTTATTTTAATATTTGTTAAATATTCCAAACGTATATGTTTCTGTCACGTAGACGAGCTTATATGAATTCATACAAAGCGCGCGAAAACGTTGTTTGTTTCTTTCTTTGTTTTCATGCGGTTCACTAGTATAGCTCTTGGTGTGCAGATGTTTCGAAAACGCCATTTGTTTCTGGCAAATTCTTTGTAAACAGTTCTTTTGCAATTCAAGCTGTTTTGAGAACGGGTTACGGATAAAAAAGTGGTAATAAATTGTGAGATTAAGAACAACATTGTTTCAGTCGGTCAATTAAAAGGACTCGGATGTGAATATTAGTACTTCTGAAGACAAACTCATCGCCTAGACGGTTTCTGCCAATGAAAGATAAGTAATTCAAAGAGGTGAGTGTGACACACTTACTGTCAACAATCTTTCTGTTATGCAACGTTAGTGTTAATCACTACGACTGCATGGAAAAGTTTAACAGTTAACTGGCTAATGATCAAGTAAGTGTGGTACAAGCATTGTGACCTTTCACGTCCAGTGTGGGAACCGTTACAGGCACGACACAAGGGCTAGGCGCTAAGTAGAGTCACACGTTCATAAAGACTACAGAATTAAATCAGACTGCATCTTACCAGTACTGTCTTCACGGAATATGTGCAAACTGTTAATGTGAGTTCACCGGAAAGAATGTGAATTTCACACCTGCCCGAGCACCAGTTCGCCGCATATCACATTTTACCAGTGTGCCCAGCCTACGACGTCCGACATCTGTAATGAGGGGTGGCCGCCCCACCACGCGTGATAACCTTGGTTTTGCCTCATGCTGAAGACACTGACGTCACTACTGGAACACCCAACAAGTCGTGCAGTTTGCCTTCCTCGCCGAATTGCATCCGTCATCTGGCCTGGAGGCAACGTGGGACAGCATCAACCTGATGTGCCCGGCATGAGAGGTCGCCAGCACGGACTAGGCCACCAGCGGGGCGGCGCTCCTTTGAAGTATTGGAGGTGGCGTTGCGCAACCGCGGGCGCAGCCCTGCCCGGCCCTACCCAGCTGAGGGGCGCTCGTTACGTGGAGAGTTACGAGTGGCGCGGCTGGGTCTCTAATGGGCAGCGGCGCGCACGGCAGAGCAGGCACCGGCCAGCCAGCCAGGCACCCCGCTGCATCTTTACTGCCCGGGGCCCCGGCCAGCCGAGGTCACGACTCTCGCGTCTACACGGCCACGGACCGCTGACTTGCGAGTAGCGACCGGCCACTTCCCAATGCACAGGCCTACTGTACGAGCTGCAACCGGTTCACCAACAAACAAGTGGGCCGGTACCTTTTTAATTACAAGGGGCGATCAATAACTTTCCGTTTGAGGGCGTTGCTGCTGCATATATACAATACATCGCATCTCCGGTGTCGGTATATAAGCACCACATGCGTCGGAAAGCACCAACATTCTCGTGGCTGACGCGGCGACGAACACCGGTAGATATCCGTCGGACAATGAAGAATATGAATGTGTCGTCGAAAGCCACCGTTGTGGATGCGGGAGTTCCGTGCTTGACACGATTTGACACAAGACGCCAGTCGACCTGGGAGGCCAGCCTCTTCTGTTACGGACAACAACAAGCGGCAAGCTGATGATGCCTGTAGTCGAGCCATGTCGCCACAAGCTAATCACGCTTTGGGGCTGCTAAAACCGCCCTTGAAGGTTCGACGATTCCAGCAGGACTCGGTGTTTTACCATATGGATATCTTCAGGCTGGTGCATCGGTGAGATGATCGCCTCAGTGCTCACGGTGATTTTGCCTGATTTGCATACCGATTCTGGACTGTACGTCTTGCGAACGGAATCTTTTTCATAGCCCCTTATGTACAGTTTAGGCGCAGGTGACACAAATAGTACCGTTACGGTTCTGACTTACTAAAAGTCGTTATGTGCAGTTGGTCTGTTTAAAACCAAAAGAGAAAAGGGAGAATTACAATAATAGGAAACTATATTAGACATCAAACTATCACAACGTAGCTACTCGTCGACTGAACGGATTCCCACAATGCAAATATAGGTACGAACTCATTGTTGACCGGCAACGGCCTTGCCGCAGTGGATACACCGGTTCCCGTCAGGTCACCGAAGTTAAGCGCTGTTGGGCGTGGCCGGCACTTCGATGGGTGATCATCCGGACCGCCATGCGCTGTTGCCATTTTTCGGGGTGCTCTCAGCCTTGTGATGCCTATTGAGGAGCTATTCGACCGAATAGTAGCGGCTCTGGTCACAGAAAACCATCATAGCGACCGGGAGAGCGGTGTGCTGGCCACGCGCCCCTGCTATTCGCATCCTCAACTGATGATGACACGGCGTTCGGATGGTCCCGATGGGCCACTTGTGGCCTGAAGACGGAGCGCTTTTTCTCATTGTTGGGACTGAAGTCTACAGTTGATTTCGTAGTAGTACCAGAGTGCTATTAAATCACAAGTAAGATATAAATTTAAAAATATAAACAATATGAATTTGATTCTTAGGGAAAGTTGCCTAAAGTGCTCACTAGTAAATAGGAATTACGTAAGTATTGATAAGGCAGACTTGCACTGGAAACAGGAAAACTGCACGCAGCGAAATTTGCAGCCATTGACAAATCTGTAAAATTTAGGCCCAGCTTTTCTGGGAATAGCTTCCTCACTGAGCCACGGCCCACCTGCACCTAGAGTGTTCGCGTCCACCGCAATGAGGAGCTGTGTCGCCATTTCGGCACCGCCAAGAAAATGACTAAACAATGGGAACCTGCTGCAGAGAAATGAGCGTCAGCAATGGCCCCCTCACACAGTCATAATGCACTGGGCCTACTTTTGTAACTTTTGAATGCCAAAACACCGCGGGAACAGGCCACGAAGGCCCAAGTCACCGACCGGCCGCCGTGTCATCCTCACCCCACAGCCGCCACTGGATGCCAATACCGAGGGGCATGTGGTCAGCACGCCGCTCTCGCAGCCGTACGTCAATTTGCGAGACCGGAGCGGCTACTTCTCAATGAAGTAGCTTTCTCGGATTGCCTTACAAGGTCTGAGTGAACCCCGCTTGCCAACAGCGCTCGGCAGACCGGATGGTCAGCCATCCATGTGCTAGCCCAGCCGGACAGTGCTTAACTTCCGTGATATGACAGGAACCTGTGTTGCCACTGCGGCAAGGCCGTTGGCAACTTTTAAATGCCGCTTTCCTTTATTTTGCGATGCATACTGTAACCTTTTAAAGTATATGTTACTTAATATACTATTTTATAATGCTCATATTGATGTGTTGGCAAATGTGCCAACACCTTGTAGATAGAGGAGGCCGAAATGCACGCTAGCTAACGCAAACGGGCGTGAATTCTGGAACAGGATAAGTAGTGAATGCTAATAAGAAAAGTATGCAGCTCCTCGAATACTTAACTTTTATTCCTTCATGTGAATACAGCATTCTTGATGAGACATTTCATACGATAACTATCAAACTATGTAAGGCTAATGGCGCCTTGCTAGGTCGTAGCCATGGACTTAGCTGAAGGCTATTCTGTCTCTCGGCAAATGAGAGAAAGGCTTCGTCAGTGTAGTCGCTAGCAAAGTCGTCGTACAACTGGGGCGAGTGCTCGTCCGTATCTCGAGACCTGCCTTGTGGTGGCGCTCGGTCTGCGATCACACAGTGGCGACACGCGGGTCCGACATGTACTAATGGACCGTGGCCGATTTAAGCTACCACCTAGCAAGTGTGGTGTCTGGCGGTGACACCACACATATATCGTCTACTTGGCCATAATGCTAAACATATACAGAATGGTAATTGTAAAGAAAATTGTTTTCGTGTTCTGAAGTCACATACAGAGAACGCGCGCACGTAGCGCTAAGAGTGAGAGCAAAGACTTACGTGTATAATCCACGCCTGTTAGTCAATACGACAACCTCTCTTGTGTACATTTGCATTTATCGTATACTGAATCAAGTGCTTCATCTTATATTTATTGTAAAGTATTCTTTGTAAAGATGAGAAACGATTTTTAAATTCCATATTTGTATTATGGATCTTTACAAATATTACAGTTTCTGGAATTCTGGTCATAAGTAATAGTTCTGTGATTGCGACTGACAGAAAATGAAATAACTTACGATCACTGGCGATTGTAAAAATTATGGCATTAGAGTTCTTGTTCGATCGTTTCCAGTCCTCTGCATGAGAACACCACGTAAGAGAATCCCGGTTCTTATATCTGCCGAGCAAGTTGCACAATTCGGACAGGGAGATTAGTCGACCTTTTCTCGAACTTTCACTGCGCGCCATTGACGGGACGCCTGGTAGATGACATCCGCTTGCCGACGCAATCCGCAAGTGCAAACAAATACGTGGCCGTCGAAAGTGTACACTGGATAACCATGCTCAAAGAAATGTTAAATCGAACTGCTTTTAGTGATGTACGAACCGACAAAAAGAGAAACCTCCAACATGCCTAAAAAGTCTGTTTCTAAGTGACCGACACAGCGCATACCGCCGTCATTCGCAGGTTTGTGCTGATTGCTTCGGTGCAGTACAGATACAGTCTTTAACAGTCGTAAGAAATCGAAATAACCAGAAAATATGCGTGGGCTCCATCCGTCAGTGGTCTTAGGCTTTGCGATGTACTTCGTTTTGATAGATTTCTTCATATATGCGGTGTTTTGTGTGTGGAGTGTTTTTTGTGTACAGTGTTTCGTGTGTACTATAGTGTTTTGGGTGTACTACACTGTTTTGTGTGTACTATATTGTTTTACGTGTAATGTAGTGTTTTACGTGCAAAGTGTTTTATACGAGGGGTAGCCGGGAAGTAAAGTCCGATAGGTCACGAAATGGAAACCACCGAGAATTCAACAATGTTTTATTTGAAACAGTTAGCTAGACCTTCCATCTACTTCTCTACATAGTCGCCCTTCAGACTTAGACATTTGTCTTAGCGTTGTAACAACTTTACAATGCCCTCATCACCGAAGGCTTTCCGCCAAATCTCTATGCAGGTCTACAGCTCGTTGTCTGTGCCATAATGTTGTCTTCATAGCCAACGGTTCATGTTAACAGAAACTAAACTCAGTGGGAGCCAATTACGGGCTGTATTGTTGCTAATGAAACACTTCCCATCGAAACCGTTGCCCCTGCAGAGTGTGGGCGAGAATTGTCATGAAGAAGGAAATGCATGACAGTCATTTTAAGTGGGATGAATAGCTTCAGGCAAAATCTCTTACCAGACCCCACACTCTTGGCATGAGTCACTTTTTTCTGGGCATCCTTATGTGTCCAATGTCCGCTCAAAACTGGAAAGAGCGACATGACGCGATCGACGGGCATCCAGAAACACTGCCTAACACATCTATGGAAAGTTTTATCGGATTTTCACTATCGTTTCCATTTCGCGATCGATCGGACCTTACTTCCCGAATAGCCCTCGGATGAAAAGTGTTTTCTTTTTTCCTCATTGAATGTATTATGGTGGATTGTGATTGATGCAACCACATTTCATCCACCGACCTCTGTTCATACTAAATCACACCAGAACGAATCGCGCTTGAGAATGCCAGGGGTCGATGGACCATCGCCCCCTTTCAGGCAACTCAAGATGAGAACACGTTATTAACATGGGAGAACTAGTCGCCTTTCACCCTCGAATCACGAAATTTGGAGCGCGGGGAGGAATAGGAACGGTTATTTCGCCATCGTCGTTTAAGCTCGGGATTTGCAACTCTCCACGGGGAATGCGGCTGGGCGGTGAGTGGGCAGTTTGCACGTGAGTAATAGAAGCAGGGGGCGCAAAGTGGCGCCCAGGGAGCACGCTAATGCCTCGCGGACAGCGGCGCCGCCGCCATGAGTAATGCTCGTTTTAATACGGCGGGGGTCGCCTGCCCTGGTCACCGCCGCCACCTGACCCGGGGTCGGCAGCCGCCTCGCAGCTTCATTACTCACTGCGTGCTGGAACTGGACAGGGGAGGCGGGGACCACCCTCTGCGCTGGTAACGCCTGCGGGAAGTTACAGCTGATTTGTATAGAAAATGACATATCGACCGCGGGAGAAATACACTGCCTGACAAGAAAAGTGAAGCGCCCAGAAGAGGAGGGAGGAACAAAATTGTTCCTGGATTGCGAGAATACGTCACGTTATTTCAGCCAAATTTACAAAGGATTTGTCAGTACAATCCCAGTGTGACTGTGCACCTTCTGTGACCTGGTCGCGTGCTCTGATTACGTTGTGAAGCGTGTTGCAGAGCCACTGTATTCTCTCCTGTGGCAAGTTGACCCACAATTGATGTAACTGCTTTTTGATATCCTCTGAACGTTGTAAGGTGCCTCTTACGTGAGGAAGAATGGTTCAAATGGCTGAGCACTATGGGACTCATCTTCTGAGGTCATCAGTCCCCTAGAACTTAGAACTACTTAAACCTAACTAACTTAAGGACATCACACACATCCATGCCCGAGGCAGGATTCGAACCTGCGACCGTAGCGGTCTCGCGGTTCCAGACTGTATCGCCTAGAACCGCACGGCCACTCCGGTCGGCTTGAGGAAGACAGTTTTACCAGTTTTAATAAATTATTGTCTCTCGTTGATGTATTCACGATAGGAAGTGCTGTAGTCCGTAGCTGGCCATGAATCGGAAAGCATTTCCCACGCTGGCTGGCTAGGTGACGAAGCGACCGTACGTCGCGCGTAGTGGGGTGGGGCTCGGCGCTGGACCGTAGCAACAAGCGTTAGCCTGGGAAATGTACATGACGGTAAGTATCGCCATCTTGGCACCAGAGTCACCGTTTTTGTTTATTTATATTTAATAATCAAAGTCATTTATGACAACACGAATACTAGGAGGAGCCTCTGGATGTTTAAAACTATTTATCATAATTTTGCCTCGTTAAAATTGACACCCGTTCATTAACAAATGCGTATCTTAGTAAGTACGAACTTGATCGGAAATCCACGAATTGTGACGAAACTAGTTAGAGATACGGACTGCGCGCCAAAGTCGGCAGTCGGCGTTAAGAGCTCTCTCTGTCTTGCTCTCGGTTACCAGCAGTTTGTGCCATGCGTGTTTCATTATTGATCTAATAGGAATACAAGTGATATTACGGCATTCTGAATGTTGATTTCGAGTAAATAGATACCCCCAAGTTGACCAACAGCAATTTCAGATAATTAGCTTCCACCGACAGAGACATCCATTGCGCCAATGAAGAATCTGCACGGGACGACATTTACGAGAGCTGCACCGAGCACAGGTATGAGGAAATCCGACGACACGACCCACCAAGGCGGATCAAGGAAGGTCCGACTTACACTCGCAAATTCCGGGTGGAAATGCTGACCAGTCATACTGTACGTCACATATACCACCCTCTACGGACTCGCGGCTAAGCTGAGTAGTAACAGTATCAGTTTAGAAGCGAGGGGATCTTGCAACGTCCGAGCTGGTACCACACATGTTCTATCGCGAATAGATTGGTTGTTTGATTTGGTGTAGGGGACCAAACAGCGGGGTCCTCGGTCCCATCGGATTAGAGAAGAAAGTCAGCCGTGTCCTTTCAAGCGAACCATTCCGGTATTTCCCTGAAGGCATTTAGGGAAATCACGTGAAACCTAAATCACGATGGCCTGATGCGGGTTTGAATCGTCATCCTCCCGAATGCGTGTCCAATGTGCTGACCACCGCGCCACCTCGCTCGGTGCGGACAGATCTTGCTGATCACTGTAGAACCTTAGCATCGTGCAGACAGGCCACACACACACGTATCATGTGTGGGTGACCATTCTTCTGGTAAACCTTGCCGACTCGGCAAGACTCACCGGAGGAGAAACACCCCTCTGAAGATGTCCAGCGCAGCTCTGGACGAAACGTTAGGAGCTGAAGAGGTTCATGGACCACGACCTTACACCCCGGAAGGTTTACCAGAAGATATGTCACCCGGTCGTGAAAGCCTTCATACTATGGATGACCATTGTTTAGTTGAAAAATCGTGCCACAGTACTGTCGCACGAAAGGTAACACGCGACGACGTGAGATGTCGCTGACCTACCGTTGTACCAGCAGAGTTCCATCGGTCAGTATCTGCCAAGACCTTCTTATACCGTGACACCAGGAGTGACACCACTGTATCTCTCCAAAACGAAGAAAGAATGGGACATCTTCGCAGGTCGGCGACATCTCCGATGATGGTCATCCGAAGTAGTATTGCAGACCTGGAATTCAGCTCTGAATACATTGCGACGGCATTCATCAGCATTTAACGCTCCCTGGTCAGCGCACTACTCCACACTCAGCCGTTTGTGATTCAACAGCAGCCTATACATGGTACAGGATATCCCGTGCAGCTGCTACCATTTTCCGCCCAGTGGTGCGAGATAACGCGGAACGTTGAAGGGTGTCCGCTACTTGTTCTCGGACGTGACGTGAGGTGGTTACGATGTGCCTGGAGCACAAACACGGCGATGCCCCCTTGTGGTCCGGCGTGGTCGACCGCGACCTTCACCTATGCTTGCCTCCGCGTACCTATAGTGCTGACACCATTATATGGCATTGACGAGTTCTTCACAGCGATCACTCAGCATCTGAAGCTGCTCACGCCACTTACATAGCTTACCTGACCCGGTAGAAACACTGAACACGAATGACACTGATGTACTCTGAGGGCCGTTTTGCCTGTCACAGAGAATTGCAACTCTAATCATTTATACACCGCAGATGGTGTGTACGTGTACGAAGTTACGTTGTTATCCGACCATGTCTTGTAAGTGCTTTTTTTTGCTGCTTTTTTGCCAGGCAGAGCATTAACTGAAATTTCGTGGCAGATTAAAACTGTGTGCTGGAACGAGACTCGAACTCGGGACCTTCGCCTTTCACGGGCAAGTGCTCTACCATCTGAGCTACCCAAGCACGACCCACGGCCCGTCGTCACAGCTTTACATCTGCCAGTACCTCTCATTCGGGAGAGCATTAATTATTTAACGCAGCTTGATTACAAATTGTACCCAAAGGGCCTAGCGGGCTCATCGGTAGGTGCCTGGCGCCATCACGCCACTCTCATGGCTGTTGTCAGTTTCCGCCATTTCTTGGTGAAGTAGCTCCTCAGTTAGCACCGCAAAGCTGAGCGCTCGTCGTTCCTGTCCTACTGCCAGGGAAAAATCACCAACGGTACAGGGAATCGAACACACATCATCTGCATGGCAGTCAGCAGGGCTGACCATTCACCTAGGCAGGCCGACTGCTAGATTGCGGCCTAACTGTGTGGTGTCACCGCCAGACACCACACTTGCTAGGTGGTAGCCTTTAAATCGGCCGCGGTCCGGTAGTATACGTCGGACCCGCGTGTCGCCACTGTCAGTGATTGCAGACCGAGCGCCGCCACACGGCAGGTCTAGAGAGACGTCCTAGCACTCGCCCCAGTTGTACAGCCGACTTTGCTAGCGATGCTACACTGACAAATACGCTCTCATTTGCCGAGACGATAGTTAGCATAGCCTTCAGCTACGTCATTTGCTACGACCTAGCAAGGCGCCATTACCAGTTTATATTGAGATTGTAAAACATGTCCCGTCAAGAGCGATGTACACCAATTATGGATTAAAGTTAAGTATTCCAGCAGCAACATACCTTATTGGCTATATTAATTACATTGTCTTGTTCCAGACCTCACGCCAGTTTGCGTGAGCTTAAAAGCGTGCATTTCGGCTTCCTCCAAACTCCGTGAATTGGCTCCTGCCAATTCACAACAAACTGAATGTTCAGATAAGGTCGCCTCGTTTTCAGGGCCAAATCCACAAAAAC
Organism: Schistocerca serialis cubense; assembly: GCF_023864345.2. Lineage (NCBI taxonomy): Eukaryota > Metazoa > Arthropoda > Insecta > Orthoptera > Acrididae > Schistocerca > Schistocerca serialis. The sequence goes on along the minus strand of NC_064646.1, from coordinate 483,593,339 downwards.
AATTAATAAATAATTTAGCACTTGATCTGTTAGTTGTCATATAGACCGAATGGTGAAAGGGACATTTCGAGATCGAGGCAACGTTGGCAACAAGTACCTCTGTGACCATATAATACACGAATCGCGCACTCCTCGAAAGTTTAAGAAAGAGGATGCAGATGCAGGCGACGGCTGCTCAGCCGAGCTGGGGTCACAGTGGAACGGGTGACGGCCGCCAGGTTTCGGCAGGTGCGGTGGTCGCCGCAGCTGCCGCGCCGCGATGGCGTCGCACCTAGACCACCGGCCACACACAGCTCCTACCTCTGCCCACCCAGCGCCTCCGACGCTCTCCAGCGACACGGCGTGTTGCGGATGAGGCATGCAGATGGTGGATCATCGCTGGTTCTCGTTGTGGCCTACCTCAAATGGGCTACGATCCGGCCGCAGAGCCGAGGCGCCTATACCGCGCAAGCCACATTACGGTGCGTGGCCGAGGGTACTTCTGGTACCTCTAGTATTCCCTTCTTTACCTGTTCCATTCTCGAATGGCGCATGGGAACAGCGACTTCAAAAAACGACCGTATGAGCTTCAACTTGGCTGATTTTCTTGTTGCGGTCACTTCGCCAGACATATTTGGGAGGAAGTAATGTTTTTCCCGACTCTTGCTGGAACCCACTCTTTCGCAATTACAATAGTATACTTCTACGTGACGCACAACACCTCTCTTGCAGCGTCTGCTACTGTAGTTTGTTGGCATCTCGGCAGTAATCTCTTACGAAACGTACCGGTGACAAACTAGCTGATTTTCGTTGGAACGTCTTTATTTCTTCTTTTAACTGTATTTGCTAAGGGCCGCAGACTGATGAACAAGTGTTTTTGTAAGTGTTTTTTAAGCTGTACCTTTCTTGCATAAACTACATTTTCTTAAACTTCTTCCGGTACTTGTCAGCCTGGTGTATCCTCTTGTTACAGCTAGCTTTATGCGATCAGTTTGGACGTCTCTCTAGACAGTTGCTTTTAGGCATTTTACGGTCCTCTTTGTTTTCACTGATTCATCGTGACAGAATAATCAAACAGTAATGACTCTCTTCGCCTGCTTTCGCGCAATAAAGAAATGGCTCTGAGCACTATGGGACTTAACTTCTGAGATCATCAGTCCCCTAGAACTTAGAGGTCATCAGTCACCTAGAACTTAGAACTACTTAAACCTAACTAACCTAAGGACATCACACAGATCCATGCCCGAGACAGGATTCGAACCTGCGACCGTAGCGGTCGCGCGGTTCCAGACTCTAGCGCCTAGAACCGCTAGGCCACCGTGGCCGGCTTTCGCGCAATGCTTTTTTATTTATTTACATTCAGAATCAGCAACCAGTAGTACACCAATAAGCTATTCTCCGCAGGTCTTCTCGCGTTTAACGGCAGTCTATTGGCGTTGCAGTCTCCGGATGTACGTTAGCCTTATGAGGCTTCTGATGTTACGCACTAGGGCGTACAATCTGACACTTGCGTGTGGAACTCCCGAAATTCGTCTCTCGATTTCGTCCCCTTATGGAAAATGTGCTGTGTCTTATCTGGTATGGAGCTCACACAATTGGTCCGTTACTCGGTAAGCTCGTATTTTGTTCAACGTAAGAACAGAATTCGGAGATACGGTCTTCGATACGTGGGTTTAGCTGAACTGATATCAGTGGAATTTGATAAGCAGCTGTGGATGGCAGCAGCCAGATGAGGCCCTAAGCTCCGAATCAGTATGGAGTACATTGTGAATCACTAGCAGCCATGGTCCATCCCAAACCTTTCCGCGGTTCCCTGTGGATGAGGTCATAAGCAGTGTCGGCACTTCGCTTTGAAAGCCCCTCAGTACACAGTGGTTCCCCTTGCCGGTCATTCTGTGGAATAAGCCTGGCGCCTGCAGTTTTAATCGATGTCAGTCAACAGGAATGATTCTGAGACTGTGCTGTCAGACACCATCGTGAGTTCTGTGATCTATTTCGAACTGACTGTTCTTAGAAAGAAACTCAATTGCAGCTCGCTAGGAATTACGTAAAAAGCGATGGCAGTCATTACGCTCTGAGGCTGCACCTCAGGCATTAAAGATTCTGTGTCCCTTCATATTTTTCCCACACTGTCGCCGCGCGCCGGGCTCCCCACGTCGGAGGTTCGAGTCCTCCCTCGGGCATGGGTGTGTGTGTTGTCCATAGCGTAAGTTAGTTTAAGTTAGATTAAGTAGTGTGTAGGCTTAGGGACCGGTGATCTCAGCAGTTTGATCCCATAAGACCTTACCACAAATTTCCCATTTCCCACGCTGTCAGCGTTGTCGGGATGTAATGCTGGAAACAAGCGTGTCGTAATTTCGAGAATCTGAAAGATTCTATACAGATTTATAACTCAGTGTTTAGCAATTTTAATGTAGTTCCAAGCTCCTCATCAACTTCCAAGAGCCGGTTTCTGCCCCAGTAGACGATTCGCACGGGTCTTCGACAAATGGGAACGAACGGCCCGCCGCCGATGGGACCAACAGCTTCAGTTGTGATTCTTAACAGCCTATTCTAAAGCAGTCGCATTTAAAGTTTTTCCGTGTGTTGAAGCTCAAGAGAGGGGACTGCTTTCCAGTTATCGAAAGAACATTTTCCGAGAAGTGTTTGCGTAAGCAATAGTGACGTGCCACACATGCTGTCACCCTGCCTCAGAATCAAAGATAAGAGGATTTTGTATGCTGTTTGTACGTAAGAGAAGAAGTTTCGCGCGCCGAGTGACGTACCTGTGAGGCACTGTGGGTACGGCTGGCTCTCTAGCGCTTCCGCGCGACACGCGCTCGAAGAGGCAGAAGTGGGGGCTCAGTCCAGCAGCGCCGTGACAAATGACGGGCGACCGGCCGCCCCCGCGGCGCTCTGACGTCATTAATCATGCGGCGGTGACCGCGCAGACTGCAGAGGCGAAGCGGCCATCAACAAGTGGCGGTGCGTCGCGGGACGGCAGCAACGTGTGACAGCGGCCAGCGAGGCCCGCTGTCCAGACAGGCGCCGGGCTACTGCACGGGGTGGGCAGACGCAATCTGGAACTCTCGGAAGGGTGCTGCAAGGTAGGCTGTACTGAGAAATGATCGTTGAAAAAATAATCTGATACGTTGCGCCACTTCCTAGTTGATTAGCATTGAAGTTAGCCAATGAAGCCTCCCGCGCTCAAATTCAAGCGATCCACCAGATCAGTGTCAGCTGTTCTCACAGCATAAGTGACAGCGCATGTGACTGCTCGGGTTCGATCCTTACTACCACCCTACGTCCAATTTTTGTATCGCTGCCTTGTTCGGTTTTAGAAAAAGCAAACAAAGAACCCGTGTAGTGCACCTTCTCTGCCGAGCCGCTTGAATTTGCATGCGAAACGGCCTGAATTACTAAAGCTAATTAATGCGGAAAAGGCGCAAAGTATCGATTTTTTCCCTTAATCATCATTTCTTAGCACAGCATATCCTGCAACACACTTACAAGTTCTTCAGACTCCTTCTGACCACCCTGTATAGTCCACTGGTTTAGATTTTAAATGGTTGCTTCGTAGTCACTTCAGGCGAATTCTGGACTCGACGGAGATTATAATTCAGCGATTACGAAATTGTCAGTTATTAACGGATTGAAATCTGCTTGCGTCGGATGGTGTAGATGATGATAGTTTTAGAACTCTATGGAGTCTTGAATATGTGCAATTAGTGTGTGCACTAGTAGCCAACGTGGTGTGTTGGTTCTGACCACTCATTTCATTGTTGAAATAAATAGTTGTTAAGGGATCGTAATAGGGATATTTCCCAAGCCCTTCACTGAAGAATTGCTCGTGGATCGAACTCGGGTTGCAATATTTATCTATCCCATTTATCTTCTTGTATCTTCTTTTTAAAAAGAAAGCCGTTTAAAATACCCTGAGACCAATTTCCTTGAGCTTTTAGTATTATTTTTTCCTCTTGGTCCAGTGTTACCGTTCAAATGGTTCAAATGGCTGTGAGCACTATGGGACTTAACATCTATGGTCATCAGTCCCCTAGAACTTAGAACTACTTAAACGTAACTAACCTAAGGACATCACACAACACCCAGTCATCACGAGGCAGAGAAAATCCCTGACCCCGCCGGGAATCGAACCCGGGAAGTGTTATCGTATTGATGACTTCAGTCTGTGATAGAGGGTCTATAGATGCTGCGCGGAAAACGCTTCACTGAATACTTTAATTGAGCAACTTGCCATTTTTGACATAACTTGCGAGGGCAAAACTCTATGACCATTTGTTTAACAGCGTCGTGGTTCAGCTTTGGAACGCAATTCGGCGGCGATTCTGCGTGGCACGGATTCTACAAGTCCTTATTAGGTTTCCAGAGGCTTGCACGTCGACAGTATGTAGCTGTTGAGGTTTCATTAGTGACTGATTATCACTGTTTCACTATTAGTAGATGAAAACACGTTCATATACTAATCTTCTGCTCTCTGGACCGTGGAGACATCAGCTTTCTTCTCCTACGGCAGGTGTTTCTATTGCTCGGATTAATGGCTCAATTAAAGAAGGAAACAGGGGGAAAGCTACAGACAGTAGCAGTGAACTGAACACAAATCAAATATATTGACGAGAAAATACGATAAAGCGGAGGTAGCCTTACCACAAAGAATGTTACTTTGCCATCCCACAGTTCTGAGTTATATGACGGGTTGCCGTCTTGCTGTACGACAAGATAAATTCACGTGGAGGAGATTGCAAAAAAAAATCAGAAAGGACGATAACTCGTAGTCCCTTGAGAGGGTGGTAATCGGAAAAACTGAGGTGAATTCTGGGAGATGAGAAGCAGAAGGGAAGTTGTTAGTCATGAGATGTCACATAATACTAACAGGTAGACAGGAGCAGCAGGACGAAGACTTGTTAGAGTCGTAATGATGTTTGTTCGAGGCACAAGTAGCGTAACTGACTAATGATGGTGATCGAAGTTACCACCGGCGTCCTACGCTGTAAGATTTTAACTAAAGTGACTGAATCTACACTCTGTTGCCTCCAAAGTGGTGGAAGGCAACAAATGTACAATCAGATGGTGGGAAATCCCGCAAGGTTACTAACAACGAAGTGAAACCGACCAAGAAGTGCTTCTGTAAACTCGGGCGCAGTACACCAGCGGGCGACCTCCAGTAGAAATAAGTCAGTGTAACTAACTTGACTAGGAACTGTCAGTAAAATGGTTCTTGCTGCTTTCCGCTTAGCTCCGTGGTGCTCAGGTTGGGGAATCTGTGGTGGCGCCAGTTCTCCTAACGCGGAGCTGGCGTTCTAACGTGTCGAGGTGGCTACGGCTTTAAAAAATACGTGTGAATTCCTAAGGGAACAAACTGCTGAGGTCATCGGTCCCTAAGCTAACACACTGCTTAAACTAACTTAAGTTAATGATGACACACACACCCATGCCCGAGGAAGGACTCGAACCACCAGTGGGAGGGGCCGCTCAATCCGTTACATCGCGCCTTAAACCGCGCGGTCACTCCACGTGGCGTTGAGGCTTTAATTTGAAAGTAATGGCACCTTACATCTACTGATATTCGTCATCTTGTGAATGTTATGAATTAACGGATTGGTGAACATAAAAATTACTCCGCCGCCATTCGATGGTCCTGCTATAGGTGCCTTGAGTTGTCTGGGGAAAATTGCTCCGAATGCATAAATTAACTGACTGATTTAATCGATTATTAATTAATTGAGTTATAGGCCTGGGGGTACCACTATTGAACTCGTGATTGCTTAAGCAGTTCGAATGCGCAATTGGTGGGATGATTTTTAATTGAACTCTCTTTCTTCGTAAGGGACTCAACTGGGCAGGTGTTGAGGCTTCTTCTCGTGTCCTCGCACGTCTCAGAAACGTTTCCGGGTTACAAGTGGTCCTAACAAGTGTGCTGCGTCGACCCGACGCTGCCCGCTGTTGGCAGCGACAGCGCGGAAACAAAGTCCAGGTTCTGGAGAGGGTGGGCCTGTTGCGTGAGAAAGCGCCGGCTCGGTGGGGTCCCTTTGTGGGACCAAACACGCCGGAACATCGTAAAGGAGCCGAAAACAATTCCGCCTCCGCGTCGGACGGCAAAGAATACAAAGGGAGACGCGCCCTTCCACTTTTATCTCCGCGGGCCCCGCGGGCATGGCAGCGGATTCGCAAATCCAGTAGTTAAAAAAAAAAGAAGAGGGAGAGAGAGAGGAAAAAAAAGAAAAGCCGATGCCCGGGCCGAGTAATTAAAATGGAGGACGCTGTTTGTGCAGGGCGGGCCGGGCCGCGCTTCCTGTGACGCTGAGTTGATGGACCCGCAGGAGGAAAAAGGACCAAGTCGCGGGGACGGATAAAGGCTGGAGCGTCGCCGCTGCCAGATGGTAATGGCCCCGGCGAGCCGAGCCGTAAATTACTGTTATTCCCTATTTATTTAAGTCGGCCGGCTACTGTAATGTTTATTACTTTACTCGAACGTCGCTGCCACTGCGGCGGCCGCCTTAACGACGTTCTGGGAGGTAACACCTGCTCCCGACATTTGGAACGGACCTTGCACCCCCCCCCCCCACCCCCCTCCTGTGACACAAGAACGCCATGGCCGTCCCTCACCGTTGCTTCGCCAGTATAGTATTTGAATGAAGGCTCGCTCCAAAACGTACAGTCAAGTAGCGCAAAATCCGTAAGTCCGTGACACTGACACAACTGCTAATGGTTCAAATGGCTCTGAGCACTATGGGACTCAACTGCTGTGGTCATTAGTCCCCTAGAACTTAGAACTACTTAAACCTAACTAACCTAAGGACATCACACACATCCATGCCCGAGGCAGGATTCGAACCTGCGACCGTAGCAGTCGCACGGTTCCGGACTGCGCGCCCAGAACCGCGAGACCACCGCGGCCGGCACAACTGCTAATGGCCGAAAGAGAAATTACACTCATGAAATACACTGAAAAGCCATAGAAACAGGTACACCTCCCGCGAGCACGCTGGAGGGAATTAACACCATGAATCTTGCAGGGCTGTCCATAAATCCGGAAGAGTACGAGGGGGTGGAAATGTCTCCTGTACAGCACGTTGCATGACATTCCAGACACGCTCAATAATGTTCGTGTCTGTGGAGTTTTCTGTCCATCGGAAGTGTTTAAACTCAGACGAGTGTTCCTGCAGTCACTCCGCAGCAATTTTGGTCGTGTGGGGTGTCGCATTGTCCTGCTGGAATTGTCCAAAAGCGTCTTAATGCGCAATGGGCACGAATGGATGCAGGTGATCAGACAGGATGCTTACGTACGTGTCACCTGACGTATCTAGGCGTATTAGGGTCTCATATCACTCTTATTGCACACATCCCATTCCATTACAGAGATTCTAACAGCTTGAACAGCCCCTGGTGACATGCAGGGTCCATGGATTCCTGAGGTTCTCTCCATACCTGTACACGTCCATCCGCTCGTTACAATTTGAAACGAGACTCGTCCGACCAGGCAAAATATTTCCAGTCGTCAACAGTCCAATGTCGGTGCGAGGCTTAAAGTTTTGTGCCGCGCAGTCATCAAGGGTATAGCATGGCTGTGACTATTAGAATGAAACGAAATGAAATAATAAACCCAAGGAACGTAGATGAGCGTGTGTGCAACACAGCGACCCGGGATCAATTCCCTACACTGCCAGGATTTCTTCTTCGGTGTGAGGACACTGAACCTCATGACGCCAATTAGACGAATTAGTGAATTAAATCATTAAATGAATAGCAGCGACGCCAGGGACTGGGAAACCGACAGGGGGTGGGAGATTGGTGCACCGAGTCCACCTCCCTACATCACGACGCCACGGACAGAGCGTGGCACTGTGTGGGCCTAATCGTGCGGTTTTGTTTTTTTACGCTTACAAAAACGCGAGCTCGAACTCTATCGACCTCGCCGTCGACCGAACGTTTCACCGCATCCGCCACACAGGTGTCTGTGTTGTTTATTTTGTTTCGTCCTCGATATGGAGACCGGGGGAGGCGGAAGAGATGTCGTTGATAGCTGGGGTCGTAGCGCGGCCGCTAGAGGCGCCACGGGAGTGCTCCGTAGCAGGTACCCTGCGCGCTCCCGCGTGGGGCGCCTTCGGAGTAGGGCCGGCTATTAGGAGTTGGGCCGAGTGCTAATTTTTGCGACAGTTTGCGGCAAGTTTGAGCTGCGAGGGCGACCCTCCCCGAGGCGTGCTCGCCAACTACGGCCATCCCGGCCGGCGGCGCGGCCGGAAGACCGGCCTGGGAGCCGGCGGCCATCTGCATAATTCTCAGATCAATATTAGCCGGCGCGGCACTCATGAAATATGTATCGGGCCGGCCGGCGCCCGCTCGGACGCCCACGCGGCCCGCCTGTCGCGAGTTACGACGTCCAGCTACTTGCGACAGTCCGCTTTCTAGCGCACGGCTAGCAGTTACGCACACCTCGCTGCGCCCACTGGGGACGAAATATTAGCAACCCCCTTTAAAAGAGCACGCCGGTCACCTTGCAGCGCAGAACTGGTACCAAGCGCTCGCGTAACCCTGCACGGCTGACGTAAACGGTGGCACCGAAGCAGTGTGTACGTCACAGCCGGTAGTACGGACTCAGCACAATAACGAGGGTCCACCTGAAGACGCGACAGAACGGCAGAAAAGAGTTACCGTGTTTGGACGTGCCCGTGACCACGCCGTGTATGAGGAAAATGCCAGCTTTATGTACAGTTAGTGGACTACAGGAACTGCGATCTGGAACAAAGTTTGTTTTCAACACCTACACAGAAGAAATTTACCAGAATATCCGCCATTCAAGAAATCAGTTTAACTAGTTCATAACATAGGTTAATTAACATATACAAACAAGTCAAGCTATGTTTGCAAGTAACAGTTTTCCAACTCGGAAAACTGTCATTTAATTTCACGTAATATGGCTGAATCTATGATTTTTGACGCGGTATTCATTGATTGTAGTATTACACTGCGTGTTGAAGACCAGACCTTCAGGAATTTACGGGCGATAACTTAAGTTAGTACAAGTAAGACGTTCAAATAGCGTAAATGTATGTCTGGAAATGCTTCGTTTATCAGATATATCCCCTGTCTCGCTGTTTTACGTATAAGGGTATGAAGATGAAATTGGTGTAATCTTACATCATCGTAATTGTTACTTCATCACATATTAAAGAGGATAGATGTAGCTGATGGCAGAAGTATCAGTGTCAGAAGCATTGAGTGCTTAACAGTAGCCTGCCGGTGTAGCCAAGGGGTCCTAGGCGCTTCAGTCTGGAACTACGTGGCCGCTACGGTCGCAGGTTCGAATCCTGCCTCGGGCATGGATGTGTGTGATGTTCTTATGTTTGTTAGGTTTAAGTAGTTCTAAGTTGGAGGGGACTGATGACCTCAGATGTTAAGTCCCATAGTGCTCAGATCTTAACAGTAGTGGATTTGCGCATGATAGTATCTAGATTGGCAGTTTTGTGTCCAGTTATAAAGAGCATCGCCTCCATCTCCATCGTTGTCATTCTGGCAATACTTCGATACTGTCGTGGATTTTCCATCGCAAGCTCTACAATGAGATTCTTGCACGCTTCAAAATACATACATACATGACATGTCGTGTGGCTAGGGCCTCCCGTCGGGTAGACCGTTCGCCTGGTGCAAGTCTATCGAGTTGACGCCACTTCGGCGACTTGCGTGTGAGTGGGGATGAAATGATGATGGCGATGACCAATTGCCGCGTCTCACTCGGCGACCACAGTCACCAGGTCTGACTATTGCTCAACCTTTGTGATCTACTTTGGAGAGAAGGGTGCGTCATTACTACCCATCTCTACCATTGTTACTTGAACTTTACACTATATTGCAGGGATAATGCTATAAGATTCCTGAAAACTATACAGGACCTGTATTTATCCATTCCGAGAAGAGTGGAAGATGTTCCGAATGCCAACGGTTTTCCTGTACCGTATTACGCATCGTAACGTGTTGTTTTTCTGGTATGTCCTTACTTTGTGCTCCCCGCCCCCGTGTACCTGGAGCAAAGCACTGCATACAACTGAATGTTGGACTGTTGGAGAACCGGAAGCATCTGATATGTGGTACTATAGAAGGTGGGCTGGTAAGAAATGTGATCCTTCGCAAAATCGCTGAGGAGAGGAACGTGTGGGAAACAATGACAAAATAAGGAGCACGATAAGAGAACGTATGGTAAAACAGGAAGGATGGGGTTCTACAGCTTGAACGGAGAAGAAATCCAAGAAATAGCAGAGGACGTTAAGGTGCAAATGCTGGCCTCAGATGAAGAGGTTAGCGCAGGAGAGGAATTCGTGGCGGGCCGCATGAAAGCAGTCAAAGGAGTGATGGAAAAAAAAGTATAAATATTTTCTTTTTTTACGTAGGGGAGGTCTTGTACGCTGACCCGTTCCCCACCTCTTGGCCTACGAAGAACCCGATCTACTGCTTGTTCAGGAGGCGACGTTCCGCGCAGACTGGTGGCGACACGTTGAGAATTCGGCGGGCCCGCCCGGTGAGCCTTCCAGACTCGGCCGTTGACAGCGGGCCGCACATCCGGCAAGGAGCGCCCGCCGTGACGTCAGTGCACGGCGCGCCGCGCTGACCCCTAGCAGCGCACACTATTCCAGCCACAGACTCTTCCAAACCTACCACACACCATCTGACACGCTGATTCTATCCGCGTGGGACGGAGTGGTGAGGTCGGAGGGGGGGGGGGGGGGAGAAGGAATTTGCGTGTTGTGCTACGGTCGGAAATACCACAGCCGCTTCCGTGAGGTCGAACGAAAAACTACCGCTCCAACATCGGCAGCTGACGCTCTAACTGCTGTGAAGTACAGGGTGATTCAAAAAGAATACCACAACTTTAAAAATGTGTATTTAATGAAAGAAACATAATATAACCTTGTGTTATACATCATTACAAAGAGTATTTAAAAAGGTTTTTTTTTCACTCAAAAACAAGTTCAGAGATGTTCAATATGGCCCCCTCCAGACACACGAGCAATATCAACCCGATACTCCAACTCGTTCCACACTCTCTGTAGCATATCAGGCGTAACAGTTTGGATAGCTGCTGTTATTTCTCGTTTCAAATCATCAATGGTGGCTGGGAGAGGTGGCCGAAACACCATATCCTTAACATACCCCCATGAGAAAAAATCGCAGGGGGTAAGATCAGGGCTTCTTCGAGGCCAGTGATGAAGTGCTCTGTCACGGGCTGCCTGGCGGCCGATCCATCGCCTCGGGTATTTGATGTTCAGGTAGTTACGGACAGATAAGTGCCAATGTGGTGGCGCTCCATCCTGCTGAAATATGCTTCTTGTTTGAGCTGAGGGAACAGCCAATTCTCTAACATCTCCAGATACTGTAGTCCAGTTACAGTAGCACCTTCGAAGAAAAAAATGACCAAAAACTTTATTGGCTGAAATGGCGAACAAATGTACAACTAAATGAAACTTTATAGCTCCCTTAATTCGTCGACAGATAGTGCTTAGCTCTGCCTTTTGTCGTTGCAGAGTTTTAAATTCCTAAAGTTGTGGTACTCTTTTTGAATCACCCTTTATTATCCTGAAAATAGCTGATGCTGTAAGCTACTGCCGATGTTGTAAGCTCACTCCACCACCCGTTTCACCACCTATCTGATGATTACCAGTGATGTGGTGAAGTTGCTACCGCAATCGACCCGCATTCGGGTGATGGCGGTTCGACCGTCCAGATTCTGCTATTCTGTTGTTCTCCCTAAACTGCAAGAGGAAAACGCAAGGCGGGTTTTTTCGTAAGGGCACGGCCGAGTTCTTTCCCTATCCTTGGCCAATTCGAGTCTCTAGTGACCTCGTCGTCGACGGCACGTTAAACCCTAATCTCCCTTCCTTCATGATATCTGATGTACTCAGAGTTAATACACTGAAATAGTATTTAAAAGCGCGCGATTCGAATTCTGGTACGGGAATTCCCTATTTTCTCTATGTACAGGACGCCGAGTGGGGTGTGGACCGGATGGAAGTCATAAATACACAGTCCAATCAGATTAGTGTGACCTCATGTCTGTGTTCGGCGTCAACGTGCAATAACCATTCACAGACGGTAGCCACCAGCACTAGCAGTGCAAAAATGTAACAGGACATAGAGAATGCTCCACTGAACAATCTGGGGTCGGAGAAGCCAGCTTAAGGAGACGTGGAATTAAATTTGTCTACCGCTTTGTCTAACACTACTGTTTTCCAGCTTATTTACAACTAACATACGCACAAGTTTACACGTACTGTGCTGTTTATTTACATGTACTTTCTTTACTTCCTGCAAAGAAACAAGAAGTCTGATTACTAGGAAGTCATGATGCAGGTTTTGTTTACTTGTCCATGAGGTGGCTCTGTTGTATCGTATTTACATTGTCCCGTGACAGAAACTGCTATGAATCAACGGCACACCCATTCATTACTCAGTGCTATTCGGAGACGTACATTGCAGCACGGTGGAGCAGTACCGGTCCAGTTTGGCAGAATTTACCGACATGCGCCTTGTGTATGGGATAATACGTTGCAATGCTCTCACTGTTCAGGGAGCAATTTCCTAAGAGGCATCATCCGTCACGACGAGTGTCTATTTTTCTCGATCGACGAATGCGGGAGACTGGCTTATTGGAAAGAAGAAATGAGGGATCTGGTAACATGAGGACCACTCGCACACCCGATTTATAAGAGGAGGTGCTGGAACGTATTGCAGCGGACCTCACTACAAGTATTCCTGGTAGAGTATTCCACGAACAATGATTACGCCCGTATCATCCACAATGAGTCCATGCAATGCATGTGACTTGACTTTCCACCAAGGGTTGCATTATGTCAGTGGTTGGTCCAACAATGGATTGATTGACCAGGTTTCCCCAGATCGTGCTATTTACTAACGAGGACTCATTTGATCGTGACAGTATTTCGAACAGTACGAATAGCTATGAGTGGGAAGAGGAAACTCCTCACGTAGTAGTAGATCAAGCCATCAAGTGCGATTTGCTGCGAAAGTCTGGGCTGCCATTGTAGGCGATAGTCTCATTGGGCCATAGCACTCCGTCGTCAGGCCACAAGTGGCCCATCGGGACCATCCAACCGCAGAGTCATCCTCAGCTGAGGATGCGGATAGGAGGGGCGTGTGGTCAGCACACCGCTCTCCCGGTCGTTATGATGGCTCAAATGGTTCAAATGGCTCTGAGCACTATGGGACTTAACTTCTGAGGTCATCAGTCCCTTAGAACTTAGAACTACTTAAACCTGACTAACCTAAGGACATCAAACACATCCATGCCCGAGGCAGGATTCGAGCCTGCGACCGTAGCAGTCCCGCGGTTTCAGACTGTGGCGCCTAGGACCGCACGGCCACCCCGGCCGGCTGTTATGATGGTTTTCTTTGAGCGAAGCCGCTATTATGCAGTCGAATAGCTCCTCAATTGGCATCACGAGGCTGAGTGCACCCCGAAAAATCGCAACAGCGCATAGCGGCCCGGATGGTCACCCATCCAAGTGCCGGCCACGACCGACAGCGCTTAACTTCGGTGATCTGACGGGAACCGGTGTATCCACTGCGGCAAGGCCGTTGCCGTTCATTGGGCCATATCTTCTACCTAAATGGCCACCTGTGCTTGAGTTCCGTGCAAAGAGTTCGACCTGAGTTGTTGGAGAACGTACCCTTGGCTGTTCGCGAGAGGATGTGGATACAACGTGACTGTGCACCGCTTCACTTCAATGTGGATTTCCGCAACCATCTCAGTGCTGTATTTCATGGTCACTGGATTGGAAGGAGAGGTCCTATTCCGTGGCGTGCGAGGTCACCTGACTTGAGTTTCATTGATTATTTCCTATATCTAAAGTCACTTGTGCACGAGATCCCAGTGGATATAGAGATGGAATTATTTGCCAGAATTGCAGCTGCCTGTGATGTGGCTCGAAAACACACCAAGGATATTTGTCAGGGCGCATCGGGATCTTGCTTGCATTGGGGTTGATGGCCAACAGTTTCAGCACATCTTGTAAGATAAAGTGCAAATGGTGCGTTCATTGTGTCAGTGATGGTATTTACAATTAATTGTAACTGATGTAAATAAGAAAGTGCACAGAAATGTGATTTTATTCCTATTATCTCTTAAGCTGGCTTCTCCGATCCCTGGTTTCCTACCTCTAATTGTTCAGTGGAACATCCTCTATGTTCTGTTAAATTTTTGCACGCTCTTACTGAAACACTCTGTATAAAGCTTGTGGAAGGACGCAGAAAACAGTGCAAACGTTGTCGTAAGGTGGAAACGGAGCGATTTACCTAACACCAAAAAGGAAATGATCGTTGGCTGTCGGGCGAAGCGTAGAAACAATTCAGAAACGGCGAAGTTTGTAAACTGTTGCATACCACCGAGGTTAAGGGCAAAAGGGCGCTATCCGAAACCGCCGTCAACTGTGATGCACCACGGGTCATAGATGACAGGGTGAACGACGGCTGCGGAGATGTGTACGGGGGAATAGATGTGATACTGTTGAGCAAGTGACCGCACAGTTTAACCGAAGGACTACCAATAATGTCTCCTTAAGAGCGGTTCAGCGAACATTGCTACGTACAAGCCTACGTAGCAGACGCCTGGTTCATGCACCTATACAGACTACTGTTCATGGACGGCGAAGGCTGGAATTTGCACGCAATACTGCAAATGAATGCCCACTGAGTGGCGACAGGTGGCCTTTTCAGGTGAATCATGTTTTATGCTTCATCGGACGGAAAGCAAGCAAACACATTGCAACAGAAGTTGGAATGGTCCAGACTAGAGAAGAAGAGCGGTGTGGTGAATGCTTTCGTGGCATATCATGGATAATCTCGTCATTTTGGAGGGCACAGTGGATCAACAGAAGCATGCATCTATTCTTGAGAACGATTTCCATTCCTACATGCAATTTGTTTCTCCGCGGCGCAACGGCATCTACTAGCAGGGCGAAGCAACATGTCACACGGCTAACACTGTACGCGCATGGCTGGACGAGCACCAGGTACTCCCTTGCAACTAAACTGCCCGAATTAAAAGCCAATCGTCCATCTGTGGGGTCACCGCGATCGCTCTGTACGCACCATGGATCCTGAACCGAGAAACCTAGCGCAGCTATCCACGCGAATGGAGTCGGCATGGCTTTACATCCCTTTCTGTACATTCCAGAAACTCACTGACTCTCTTTCAACACGTCTCGCAGCAATCCACGCAGCAAAAGACGGTTGTTTAGGCTTTCGGCAGGTGGCTACATTAATGTGACTGGACAGTGTGTAAATGAAAAGAATGCGTTTTACCATGGAACCCTCCATGAAAGACGGTGTCTGACTCATTTGCGACAGGATGGGTGACAAAAGGTAAAAGATGCTGGAAAGGAAATGTGATAACAGAAAACGAATGCAGGAGAATAGAGAGACAGAGGCGCGGACAAGTTACGAGAGAGGCTGCAAATTACGGGGGAGACAGAGGGAGACACTAAAGCTGTCTGCCTTGAGGCGAAGTCACAATACAAAAGAGGCGACCCTTTTACCATGAAGCAAAATGAAATCACAAGAGAGAGAGAGATTAGCGAGCGCTTCTCTGCTGCCAGCCATGTGGCGTCCATCCCTGATCTCCTTATCGGTTACTTCAGGAATTCGTTGCGTCTTGTTGATGGTTCTGTACTGCCCTTGGACTTTGATCCATGAGTTCGGCACTCACCTAGCGACACGTGTGCTTGGCTCAAACGAATGGCTGTGGAGAGCAAAATGTTAACGAGAAACGAAATTACTGGTTTGTAGGGGTCTACGTTGGGACTGACAGGCTGGGGTTGTACATCGAAATCACTTGTCACTTCAGGCGAATGTCGAAATTCCTTCCTCGTCCAGTGCGATTTTGTTCTGGGTTATTAGTGACCTCGATATTAAGGAATCGATCGCATATTCGGCACTGAGCAATTTCAGGAAACGGTAGAAAGCATAAGTGAGAGTGCCTGGAGTGAGATTTAGTACCCAGCTTCTTCACAATACGAGTCCACAGGGCCACCTCGGTCTGTTGTCACAATACAGATCCACATCTCTCAGATGACCTTTGTACGAAGGTGGCATATTACGACAACACTAATCGGTATGGAAAATATCTCCTCCGAGTCTCATCCACCAAGGCAGAGAGGAGCTCTTGAGGCTAATGCATCGCCTCGGTAATGAACGGACATGGCCGAAGCAACATATTAAAATTCCCTTATAGACGAGAACGGGTTTCGAAAGAAACATTTGCAATAGGGACTACTAACATTCATGAAGATACAGCTCAAGAAAATCAAGAACATAAACTGCTTGGATACAGTACACATTTTTGTTCAATTCATGCCTCAAAATAAAGCGTACACTGAAGCACCGGTGATCGTGGCACGAAGTACTCTCGTCTGGCCTCGTGATCGACCAGGTAAGTGTTTCATTTAGGATACAAATATTGCGCCACGCTATCCTTAGGTACGGCTCATGAAACATGATCTTACGCTTGAGTCATTCATAATTCGCAGAATATCTACTGACGACAGACCCTACAGGACATGAACTGCATTCGTCTGGGCCGGTGCTATGCGGGCAGCATACGCGTCGCTTCGCAGGGGCTAGTGGCTGCACAAGGTATTAAAGCAAACGCCAGCCAGGATGCTGCAAGACGACATTAGATGGAGAGAAGGCGACTGATGTCTGCGACCACTGAACGAAACTGTTGTCAAGTTGGTGCAAGTGATTGCGGAAATGTAGGTTTTAATATGTTACAGTTAATCGTGAAATCCACTGTCACAATGGAAATGCTTCCCTATGCCTATGGCAGTGGCCGTGTGACAGGGTATTTTGAAAGCGCGTAGAATAGTAGAAACAACCTTCTACAGTTTAGAATTATTCTGGTGAACGGACAAAAGGGGAAGTGCATCGTTTGTACTGATAGAATCTGTAGAACCAACAGCAAGTGAATGAGACTGTGTCCACAGCTGTGATGAATTGCTTAAACGATTTAATGCCGCCTGCAGCTGTCATTTTTCTTCTTCATTCGTTGCACGATAATACCATATTGGTCCCAGATCGTTATCAAGTTTTCTATCGCACCGCAAATTCACTGTATTAAAGAACAGTTAAAAGTTTAACATAAGAACAAGTCACATCTTAAGATGTGCTAGGATTGATACAAACATACTTTACAAAAAAATCATGGATGGCATATTATGCCAGATAACCATCTGTACCTAATTATATTTATATAGCATTCACTGTTATTGTTCTTACGTGCGCATATGTCGTACTTGTCATAAAACTGGTATCGTTAGAACAGTTAGTTAGGGTGCACGTCACAGTTTCTAAAATTACATGTATTTCACGTACCACCGCAGTCAACATACAGTTTATGGAGCCAAAGTGCTTAATACGAGACGGGGGCTACGAAAAGGCTGTCGTAAATATCTTATGCTACTGCAAACCCAGACACACAAAGACGATGTACTCGAGGTACATAGATAATGTAAACGGGTGTTTTCTTTCGTGTGGAGTTAAGAGTTATAAGATAGGTTACATTTTTTAAAAAGTCAAGGTCTATAATTTACGAGTCGAGTAACTAAAATTCAACAAACTGTACTCTCCTAGCAATATATTTTATTAAAAGAAGGTAGTGCTAGTAGTTGGGTAGCAGGTAAGAGGTTTACAGTGGTTTTGTAGTGGAATAAAGTAATCATTAGGATAGTTGTAGTGTTCGAATAGAATGTTTGTAACTGCCACGTAGAATCGATTATTGTACGCAACTCCAAATATACACAAAAACGCGAGTTGTATGGTGTGTGTTAGATTTCTAGATATACTATAATTGTGAAGACCGAATAAATAAAAAAAGTCCCAACTTGTGAGCAGTAATAATTTTCTATTTCTGTAATTGTGACGTCAGGCGTTCACATGAAGGTATTGGACATTAAAATACTGAATACGATCGCGCTGGACTTTAAGCACAGCGAACACCATCGCATCCAACGCTAATTTAACACTGTGTAACCGCGTGGCGTACCCAGTGATAGCAAAATATGCAGAGTGTGGTGGCGTATTGGCTAAAGAACGCATTCTTGGCGGGCGTGGTACAGATTTCCGACCAACTATTGACATTTACGTTTTTCGTCGTTTCCCTAAATATCGGGACTTCTTCTTCTTCATGTGCCGTCTCCTCTAAGAAGGTTGGCTGTCATCATGGCAATTTCTGATCTTGATTTGGCTGATCTAAGGAGTTCTGACGTTGAACAGTTGTACCAATTTTTTAAATTGTGAATCCAGGATGTCCGTCTTCTACCCCTCGTTCTCTTCCCACAAATTTTCCCTTCTAGTATTATTTGCAATATTTTGTAATTTACTCCCCTAATAACATGGCCTAAATATTGTAGCTTCCTTACTTTAATAGTTTTAATTAATTCTTTTTCCTTTCCCATTCTTCTTAGGACATCTTGATTAGTAATCCTCGACACCCAACTAATTCTAAGTATTCTTCTATATGCCCACATTTCAAAAGCTTCTAAACTGTTCATGTCCTTCTTTTTCAATGTCCACGCTTCCATTCCGTATAATAATTTTGAGAATACATAGCATCTTAGCAACCTCATTTTTGTGTTTAAACAAATGTCTCTCGAACAGAATGCATTTTTCATCTTATTAAAGATACTTCTGGCCTGTCCTATTCTCGATTTAATTTCTTCTGAGCTTTCAATCTCCTCATTTACAATTGTTCCGAGATATTTAAATTTACGTACTTGATCGACTCTGTCCCAATTGATTGTAAGATTTTCTTGTTGGTGTGTTTTAGATATCACCATGAACTTAGTCTTGCTTACGTTAAGAGTCAAGCCAAATTCTTCACTTTTTTCTGCGACTTTGTCAAGAAGTAATTGTAGATCTTTGAGGTTTCCAGCTAGTAGTGCAGTGTCATCAGCAAACCTAACATTGTTAATGTTTAGCCCATTCACTTTAATGCCAGCTATTTCATCTGATAGAGCTGCCTGGATTATGTCTTCTGAATACATATTAAACAATAAGGGTGAGAGAACGCAACCTTGTCTCACACCCCTCTTTATTTCTATATCATTCGATAACTCATTTTCTACCTTCACGGTTGCGGTTTGATTGTAGTAGAGGTTATATATAATGCGGATGTCTTTCTTATCAAGTGTTTTCTTTTCTAACAATTCTATGAGATGATCATGACGAACTTTGTCAAATGCTTTATTATAATCCAGGAAGCACACATATAGTGGCTGGTTAACCTCCATACATCGTTGCGCTAATATGTTAAAAGCAAACAATGCTTCTCTTGTACCGAGGGAACTTCTAAAACCGAATTGTGTTTTACTTATACCTTCTTCTACTTTGTTGTATATTCGTTGGTGTATAACTTTTAGAAATATCTTTAAGGTGTGACTCATTAAGCTTATTGTACGGTGATCATTACAAGTTTTGGCATTAGCCTTTTTGGGTAATGTAACAAAGGTAGATGTCAACCAATCCCTAGGAATAATTCCCGAATTATAAATATCATTAAACAATTGTACAAATATATCTATATGGTCTATTCCTATGAGTTTCAGGATGTCATTTGGTATCTTATCCGGTCCAGGGGCTTTTCCTGTCTTTGATTTGTTGATAACATGTAATATTTCTTCTTTCGATATGCTTGGTCCTCGTTCTCCGATCATGTTATCATAAAATTTTTGATCTTTTCTTGTATCTTCAAATAGTTCTTTGACTAATGCTGTCAAAATGACAAGCTCGAGTTCCTTCACCAACCTTGACGTATCTGAGGTATGTACGCCTCTAATGATTACATCGCCAACGGAATTCTAAAGCCTGATCTGCCTCCATTTCTTCCTGCTCTTTTGCCGTCATCATTTGGTTTTTGATTAGCAGCAGGAATGTTTACAGAAATATTTACGTGAATTAAATTCCTTCTGTTTATGCGAGCCACAAATTCTTTTTGTAATGCTTTACTCATCCAAAGATGTTTCGACGCATTTATCGCGTCATCAGTGGCATCTTATTGAGGTCTCAAAATTTAACAAGTTTTCAATTTTTTTTCATTCGGAAATTTTTTGTAAGACATTGTTTTGGGTCCGCTATATCTATATAAAAATAGGACACACTGATGTCGGCACAAATAGGTGAAACATGTTTGTGTAAGAAAAGTAACATAAGAAGATTTTGTAGGTGGCCGGAACCTGATTTCCATGATATCTACTTCTAAATTATTGCAATAACGTTCTGCTGAAAACAAAAACTTTCAAAACCTTCACACGACGGATATCCATGGTTGAAGTCGATATAGATAAACAATAAGTGTCGAGTGAGTGAATAATAAAATGCGGCGTGTAGCCGATGAGGTGACACTTAACGAACTAGCTGTCGTGATGGAGACACTAATGGCTACCTGTACCATACTAATGACCAATGATATTGTACACCGGCCATAATATAATTGGTCTTGTGCATGACTTATAAGATGGAAAGATTGGCCTATTTGCGCCTGGGAAATCCAATAGGAAGCGACGGCCCACGAGGGAACATGTTCCAGACGAAACTTGAATGATACACAAGTCGAATCCCTTAGGTACTTCAAGAAACAAGTTGAGGGTTAGCAGAAATAAATTCAATTCTCCAATTGACTGAGACAGTGATGGGCAACTAGGCGTACAATTCATCATTTAATGCGTTTTTTGTGAGTCTTTCTTCTAACAAAAATTGTTTCTTTAGTATATACGAGTTATTGTACCACATCCGTATGTCTTCAAGATTTACATATCTTTACGTTAGTGAACCTGGTAAAGAAGGAAGCAGTGAGATTCATCATATGATCCGGCTTGATAGACGAGTCCGTTCTTTGCACCATATTTCGACGAATTACTTAACTATCTTCACCAGCAGTACACAACAAAGATCATGGTCGATATCACCGAGGGAATTTGGGTACAGGCAGCAGCACAAGGCTAACAATACCCCAGGGTCTGGTTGCAGTTTTTACAGCGAAATCGGCTGAAAACATCACTCGCATACCCTGACAAAGGCGACAGGAGCAGGCGCCGAAATATTGTACGAAAAAATATCTTCCAGTGTCACAGTTTTTTGCAGCAGAAGACTAATTTTAAATTGAGACTCCTGTCCAACATGACAGAAAAAAACGTATTACAACGCGCTAGTTTGTAAGTATACCGTGACGTGGACCCATCATTATTTATGTAAGTGGCAAAAGCAATCAGGCACGAAATAAACGCCACGGTGAAATTACAGAGCCACTACCAGAATTGACTGGAACTGCCGTCAATAGAGAAACATTGGTCTCTGAGATACATATATCAACGAATGCAGGTCCTTATTTGCTATTTATGAACACAACCCCATGCCACGTAGCTGTCTGAACGGCTCGTGTCATTTCTGGTTCTGTAGTAAAACTTAGCGGTATAGTGTTTTTGCATCCAGCACTGCTACACGTCTGTTTTACGCCTCTTCTGCTATTTCTGTAGTAATTCAGTGACGAGTCCTAGAGAGGCACCATGCCTCCCCCTGTAAGTAGTGGTCTCTGCCTCTCAAACTGCAGTTACCTGCAGTCATAAGCTCATTACGGCTGCCATCAAAACTGTGTTAGCGCTGGCAGGCCCATCGAGGGGAGTCAAGTAGAGAGAGGTTATATCTGACTGTTTCCCCTGATCCCTCCGCATGCTCTTTTTATGGTCCACACTAGCATTCTTAAATTCGTCGACGTAAACCAACTGTAGCAGCTCTGTGCAAGCCATTTCCTACAACCCTGTAGAAGGGCCTTCAGGCAACACATTATTTTACGAAAGACCACATTGGAGAGCAGAAAATCATGAACACTCGTTGATCCTAGATTACTATCAGTTAGTACACTGACGACAGCTTAACATTTGTTAGTATTTCTCACACATTTTGCCGTAATTGTAGCCTGTAGAACGTCGTTTACTTCTAGCCATTGACCTTCATTAGTTCTCTTAAGAATGGCACTACACAGCATACAGAAGTTCCCATTCAGATTCTCTCCCATTCACTGATAATTGCAGAATGTAGTGAGCTACGTGCTGGGGATGCTGTTTGAAGAATAAAGCAAGTTGGGTTTATAAATAAATAAATAAATTTATTTCTGTCCTATACGATATCAAAATGAAGTATCCGCCACATACTGTTTACACTGCTGTTTGAATTAACTGCCTAATTTCATATATCAGTGCAATCAACTCATGAAAGTTGCTTCATTGGGATGTCATATATAACACAAATCAGCAAAATTTTCACATGCCTATTTCAGACATGTTGACTTCACAATGAAGGGTCTTGGTCAAAAACTAGAGCCGTGATGATGAAGCTGTACTTCGAAACGTAACTCAACTGAAACGACAGTAGATGGATTTTGTTGTTCTCTAACTGAGTGCATTTCAAACATCCACACATTAAAAACCAAAGTTATGGCATTTAGATGATGCCCTCCAGTTAGAGCGAAGTAGTCGTTTAGATTAGAGTGTAGCAACTGAGCCAGTTAACAAATTCTTTTATCTTGCTTCTGATATTACTTATATTTCAAACTATGATGTGAAAGCTGCAGAAATGGCTTTATCTACGTGACAGACTGAAATAGCTTTTTAAGAGTAGCAGAACAGACAAATCGTGTAAGTTGTATCAAGGTCTGGCTGTAAAATCGTTGTTGCGTCGTTGTGAACGTTGTACCTTAACTAAATGAAATATATAAAAGATAGAAACTGTAGAGATAATATTTCTGTAAGCTGCAACTGGCTATACATTTCGTGATAATAAGACAAACGAAGATATTGCGAAAGAGTGGAACACATTTAATGTTAATGAAGAAATAGCGAAGTAAAGGGAAACATAGGAAGATCATGTAACAAGAATGCAAGAAACCAGAACACCAAAGCTACGGTGGAAGTATAAGCCAAGGAAAAGATGGACAATGCATGTAGTTGATGACAGGACATATGAGAGACACGTTAATCGTTGATATTGATGATGTCGCTAAGGTGTTTAAGACGACATAGGCTACTATACATAAAAGTACTGAAAACACGTATTTGGATGCAGTAGTTTTGCACTCCCATTTATTTTAACGTTATCTTCACATCACATGAGAAATAAATTTACGTATCACAGTTTTAGCTTTCACTGTTGAGACAGCAGTTTTGCTTTCGAATAGGAAGAAGATTAAAAACGAATTCTTTATTGTGTGATACACATATGAAAAATTTGCCCATGCCCGTGTTGACTGCCCCACAATTCGAATTCAGCAAAACTCGTGACCGCACTTGTTGAAAACTGAGAAACATTTATTTGGCGATTTCTACTTAATAGAAGGAAAGTTTTAACGCTTTAGTAGTTCTAAAGTGATCATGTTAGATTTCTGCTGCAGAGAGTAAAATTTACTGTGAATAATGTTGCACTTTGGTATGTTTCTTCAACACCAAATATTCTACACACTAAGCGTAAGTTGTTCACGCTTAGATACGCAATAATAAGAAATGTGTTGTGTTTCCTATAATTTTCGTGACGTTCGGTTTCAAAACGGCAATTAGATATGTATGCAGCACTTGTTTCTTCTAGTACACGCAAACGAAAGTTAAAACATCTACAAAAGCAAATCCGCAAACAAACGAAAGTACACTATAGGATTCGACCACATTTAAACACAGTGGATAGGCAAGTGCATCGGCATACGAAAAACTGCTCTCCACGCGAACGTTGAGAAAAATAATCTTTTTTCTATTTAACATTCGGATATCAACTATTTGACGAGAACGTGACGTCATTCGAGGAAGATTTTCACTGATTCGCATGGAGCACACTATTACGTTGGCACTTACATTCATAACTGTACAGCTATGTGAGACGCACAGACTGGACTACTGGCAGTTTTAAAACAGACACTGAGGCACGAATCGAAACCGTGACATCCGCATTATAGGCCTGAGACGTCGTGTTTCGGCGTACCAAAGACAGAGAGAAGAGACCGCGTACACAGCTATACAAAAAGTCATTTATACCTTTGCGACATACGGGACTAAACAGTGAAGGGAGCTACTAAGCGTCGAATGAACGACCCTCCGCCATCCATCGTACACTGACTAACGAAAGATACACGTTGAATAGTCATAAAGTTGCAATTATTGCTTCGAAAAATTACAGTTACGTAATTAATATTTTTACGTTTGGACGTCTGCGGTGCACCACCGCAGCACGCGGCTAGAGGAACCGAAACGAAAGCCGCAATCCGCTGGTAAAATGCGATAATGTGTGGTAATTGGTTTTCTGCGTTTGAGAGGGAACAAGGCTTTCAAAGTCCTTACTGAGTGTACGACAACAATGTACTGCGATACGACACAATGGTTAGCACGCGCAGTCGCTTGAAATGTGGTGAAACAAGTATGAATGAATGAAAAAGAACGAAGTGTCGAATCACCTCTCTGTGGAAAATAAGAAGTGGGAAGTGAAATGAAGTAGAGGGGAGTGCCTGGCCCTCGGTAGCAGCGAGAATTTCCTATATATCACACTTCTTTGTGTGTGTTACTCCCAGAGTTCCACAGTTCTGGTGTAGATGTACTGGGTGTTACAAAACGGTACCGCCAAACTTTCAGGAAACATTCCTCACACACAAATAACGAAAAGATGGTATGTGGACATGTGTCCGGAAACACTTAATTTCCTTGTTAGAGCTCATTTTAGTTTCGTCAGTATGTACTGTACTTCCTCGATTCACTGCCATGATTTCATACGGGATACTCTACCTGTGCTGCTAGAACATGTGCCTTTACAAGTACGATACAACATGTGGTTCATGCACGATGGAGCTCCTGCACATTTCAGTCGAAGTGTTCGTACGCTTCTCAACAACAGGTTCAGTGACCGATGGATTGGTAGAGGCGGACCAATTCCATGGCCTCCACGCTCTCCTGACCTCAACCCTCTCGACTTTAATTTATGGGGGCATTTGAAAGCTCTTGTCTACGCAACACCGGTACCAAATGTAGAGACTCGTCGTGCTCGTATTGTGGACGGCTGTGATACAATACTCCATTCTCCAGGGCTGCATCAACGCCTCAGGGATTCCATGCGACGGAGGGTGGATGCATGTATCCTCGCTAACGGAGCACATTTTGAACATTTCCTGTAACAAAGTGTTTAAGTCACGCTGGTACGTTCTGTTGCTGTGTGTTTCCATTCCATGATTAAAGTGATTTGAAGAGAAGTAATAAAATGAGCTCTAACATGGAAAGTAAGCGTTTCCGGACACATGTCCACATAACATATTTTCTTTCTTTGTGTGTGAGGAATGTTTCCTGAAAGTTTGGCCGTACCTTTTTGTAACACCCTGTAGGCATCACATTTATGAAATTGATGGTTCTCTCGTTCGCCCGCTTCCTCGTTTCTGTAGCCAAGAGTGCCTCTACAAGGACGCGCACCTTTCGAAATGAAGTGCAATAATATTCTTTCGCCGCTGAGATTACGTGGCGTGGCAGGACAGCGCTGTTGCCGTAAGGAAGAAGAAGCAAGGCCAAGAGACTAGGGCAGAGGTAGATGCATCGCGCTCGTACGGGATATTCCACACCCCTGGTGGACAGTACCGGCAACAGCTCGGCAATACGCCGCCGATCTCACGCGGCGGCCTGTTCCATCGAGACTATGGTCCGACCGTACCGCCATATTGCCGCATATTGCAGCAATATTACGACAAAGTTGAGGGAAACGCTGCCACAAATGTCGGCCGCTGTCCGGTCGCGGGCTGCGGCGACCTCGCAGCGCGGTCACCGGCCGCCGGCGCCGCGTTGGCCGGCTGGGCGAGCGGCCGGCGCCCGCACCTGCCCGACCGCTGCCTCGCTCGCGCGCCGTCCGGTGGCTTCGCCAAAGCTTCGAAAACTGAGCAACTCGCTCTGTAGCACAGTCTGTAGTAGTGATCTTCAGTGCGGCCCGAATCGAGTATTCCCGCGGATCTCAGCCATATTTTGCAAGTGCACAGCTCGTGGTCTAGTGGCTGCCGGCACGGTAGCTGAGCGTGCTCGGTCAGGGTTAATTGCTCTCTGTAATAAAAACCGACAGGACGGATCTACGATGTTATGAGTCCTCTTCCTCCATCGGCTCCTTTCCCGCCTCCCCCCACCCCCTTCGCTTTTCCTCTCCTTCCCCCCTTTTTTATTTTCTCATCATCTGTCCAGTTTCTTCCCACCTGCTCTCGGCTGTGGTTTGCCAACTTTTTAATGCAGTGTTCCAGTGAATGTTCAGTGTTGTTCGTCTTTCTCGTGTTGCGAACAGAAACCATGCTGTCGCTGGGTGTGAATTTTATGTCTTTTGCGAACAGAAACCAGACTGTCGCCGTGTTTTTTTAATTGTCTGTCTATTGTTTTACCTGTCTGCTTCGTATGTATTTTATTAGCATCATCATCCCTTTGTTCTATGTTTTAAGTTCCACGATTGTTTCGCCATGTTACTCTTTAAATCTCCGATTTTATCACCTGTTTTTATTATTTTTTCTCTTCCTCTTTTTATCGAAGTCTGTAGGCTGAAGAGCGGCATACTAAGCTGCTGCCAGCCCGCCCCCTTCGGGGGGAATCGAAATTCAAAAAAGGGGAAAAAAAAATCTACGATGAACCTGAACAGGTGTCGCTGCCTCTGGATCACGGGGTCCCGGGTTCGATTCCTGGCCGGGTTGAGGATTTTTCTCTGCCTGGGGACTGGGTGTTCGTGTTGTCCTCATCATTTGATTACCATTTGCGCAACTGGCGAGATTCTACCGTGTAAAGATTGGGGCTTTGTACGGGGGCTGATAACCGCGCAATTGAGCGCCCCATAAACCAAACATCATCATCATATTTTACAACAATAACTAGCTCACATTCCCGGCATTGCTCGACTGTTCATTTTCGAATTTCTTGGTCGAATCGAATACAGAAAATTAACTGTGTTTGTAGTCTTATATTAAAAAAAACTCTGTTCCTTGTACTCGTGAAAACGCCCTCGAAATTATTAACTATTCCTACAAAGAAATTCGCAGACTCTGTTACACCTCTTCATAGCTCTATACACGGCTATTGTTTTCGTCCACAACCGTTAGCGCTTCGCAATTGAAAGCTGTCAAAAGCGCTGCCAGATGTCAGGTATTTCCTTAAGGGGGGGGGGAGGGGGAGGCTCAAATGGCTCAAGTGGCTCTGAGCACTATGGGACTTAACATCTGTGGTCATCAGTCCCCTAGAACTTATAACTACTTAAACCTAACTAACCTAAGGACATCACACACATCCATGCCCGAGGCAGGATTCGAACCTGCGACCGTAGCAGTCGCGCGGTTCCGGACTGAGCGCCTAGAACCGCGTGAACACCGCGGCCGGCGGGAGGGGGAGGGGTAGGACGTCAAACTGGCCGACTTGGAGCAGGAGAGGCACCGCAGGACATTTTACTTTCCACTGTCTATACTTTTACAAATGAATTCATAAAACTGTCAGCATGACCACGAACGATTCAGAATCCACACTCATAGCAGTGGAAGTTCGAAAACATAACGAAGTAATTTTTTTTACTTGTGAAATTTCATCATCTTTTTCACTTACTAATGGCAGCATTTGTTGCTATAGGTACATTTTTCTTCATAAGTAACAGAGATGGTTCGATGAATTTTGCACAGCATACAAACCATACTTAAAGGTGTATGAAAATCTAGAATTTTCCAAATCTTTTAAAAACTGTAGTAAAAATTGAGGTAATTAAGTACAAAATTTGTGTTTTTCCTAAACATGAAGTTTAAAATACAACAGATCATTCGTTTTTTCATAAATTAAATAAATTCTAGAGTTTCATACACCTGCAAGTATGGCACGTATGCTGTGCAAAATTCATCGAAGAATCTCTCTAACTTATGAAGAAAAGAGTACCTATAGCAACAAATGCAGCCATTAGTAAGTGAAAAAATGATGAAATTTCACACATAAAAAAATTATTTTGTTATGTTCTCGAACTTTCACTGCAATGAGTGTGAATCCTGATTCCTTCCTGGTGATGCTGACAAAGTTTTATGAATTTATTTGTAAAAGTATAGACACTGGAAATTAAAATGTCTTGTGATGCCTCTCCTGCTCCAAGTCAGCCCGTTTGACGTCCTACCCCCCTTAAGATGACTCGACAGTCACTGTATTAAATATAATTAGGACAGCGTGCAACAAAATTAAAATGAAACAGGCATTCTAGGGATGAAATCAGTTGGATTCGATAGTCTATTCCTGCAATAACTATGGAAACTTGTCGACACATACCTTTAGGGACGGGTGCGTTAATAACCACTGCCTGGTTTGCGAACATGAGTCATTTTTTATATTTATGTAGCAATTTTGCTTAGCAAATCTATAAATATTCGTTGAAAACCAAACGCCTTTTACTTCCTGCAGTGTTTGATATTTAATTTCGCAAATACGTTTCTCCTCCTGTATGAAACGCGTCCTGGGTGAATTATTATTTTTCCCTTCGAAAATATTTCTGTGTTTCCTCTCTCGTCATCACAAGTTAAGAGGAACGTTTTCACGTCACTTAAGAAAATTAGACACATATCCGTGTCTTCTTTTTCCCACATGATATGTTGTGAAGTACTTAGCTAGTAAAAAATTTGATAACACGAGACGTATGACCATGTATTATTTTGCGTATGTAGTCAAGACAGATAAGTAGTGAAGTGCTTCCCAGCATGTAGCATATGGAAAACAAAGCCGGCAGAAAACAGGAATTCCAACCCGAATTTGTGTCCTGTTCTCCAAACGGAACTGAAAGTGCGTCTCTTAACGTATGATCACGTGAGACGAAAGTTAGAAATTTTCAGAACAAACAAAAAGAAAATTAAATTAACATGCCTTTCACAACAAAGGTGAATCGCATCAGGATTGGTAATACTGAAACAAGAAAAGGAAGTTTAATTTATGTACGAATAGGGACCAATAAAAATTTAACGTGCACTCAAACAAAGGGTTTTAATTACCACGACGTGTGTCGAGTAGTTAACACTCATTTTCACGCGACTTTACATATATATACACTTTTTGTAAGTTACAGTTAGCAGGTAGATTTATATTCGAAAAGCATTTAAACAGAATTTGAATTTGTGATCTATACTGAACCTACAAATTGTTTAACGCATCACTATCACAGAAGTTAATGTTATACACTACAGCAGTTAACCCAGCAACCTTTCGACCTGTAGCATATTTAATATTTGAGGTAATATTTTGGTGCACAAATGCCAAAATTTCCGTTTCACGTATGTTTCTTAACACAAATGTAGCATCGGAACCGTTGCCACTCACATAATGGCGAGCAACCCATTCCTACGAATAGCTTGTAACAAAATAAATACGTTCGGAAAGGCGTGCAGAAACGTTTACTCCATATTTCCGAGCTAAATGCTCGACATTATAACAGAGTAGCTTAAAGTATAAATTTTAGAGGATTTTAGTATCATCGTCTTCGTGAGGAGTGCCACAGCCGTACATGTGTTGAAAGGCATTATAAAGTTTCGACATCGGCTGTTGCTTATGCACTTTGTTAAACCTCGCACAGTTGGCTAGCTCCTTCTTTTTGCCATTTGTTGCAGTATTGTCCGATTATTAAGCAGCTAACATAACAGTTCCGAGAGCGTGTACGTAACATGTTGGCGCCTACTGCACCTGAAAATCTACGGTAAGATTGAAACTCGGCTATTGCGGGGGTTTTAATATGGTGAATAGTTGGAAATTTAATAGTGTCTGTGTGCGATGCCAACAGTCAGCTACAAACAGGCCATTAATTTAGATATCTCTTATGAGAAATGTCAAATTTGTCGGAAAGTGAGTGAACCATCTGATTATACTCCGTCTGTATCAAACATCTTGTATCAACAGCGCATAGATGATTAGATAACAACGTTGTCGAAGAAAATCAGCGCAATACAGCCGCGTATAAATCAAAACAATAAACTATTAAATAAATGGATAGTAGTAACCAAAATAGACGATTTAAGGAACGAACTGACGTTATGTATAAAGACATTTTAAGAAATACTTGCCCTGAGAGGGACAAAAAGAGGCCAGAAAATATTTCTTTTTCTGTACTAAGTGACGACACATCTCAGCTTAGGCACACAAGCTGCGTTCTTGAGCGAAGCTCGCTGTGCGCGATGACCTCGCGGGAGTTACCGTAAAGACAGCCGATGTTTGCACGGAATGGCTCCCGGCATCCTGTATCTCGTCTCGTTACCTCAGCGCATTAAATGTCAGCCTGGCAGTTAGTTTTCCACAACCTTAATATTTGTTCTCGAATGTAATACAACGTCCATTTCTGGCAATACTTTCTTGTATAAAAAATGCCAAATCATTCCGTTTCTTTTTTTTTAATATATAGATAGATTACTAAAAACAATACAGATTTTATGCATGTTTGAAGAATTCAGAACAGAATGAGATGGAGCACTACACGGTATCAGACGAAAGACTGACAGTGAAGAAAAAGAGGCTTTCAGCACAAATGAAGGCAACTAATTCAAATTATTTATTTATCTTCTGCGTGCTCCACATAGCAAATGTGTTAGGTTGGTGCGTGAGCTCGTGGCGTTTTGTGTTTTGCATGTTGATATTCCGGTTGTTATGGGTTTATTTATCGATTGTCATTTTTTATTTGAAGTTCACGGTATTTGAGTTTACACATTGTCATTTCGTCATTTTGAGATAGTGAGTGGAGCTGTGGGTGCTAGAAAATGGAGTGGCAAGTGGAGAAATCGGAACATTTCCGGCGTGTTCTTCTGTGTGAGTTCAGTGGAGAAGTGACAGCAGCGGAGGCACTCAGAAACATTTGCGCCGTGTATGGGGATAATGCCACTGGACACGGCACGTGAAGAAAATGGTTTCCTCTATTTGAGGTGGATCGTTGTGACAGCAGTGACTCTCCACGTTCAGTAAGATCTGCGGGGTTTGACGATCGTTTGAACGTGGTCCACACCAGTGTACTCGAGAACTGGCAAATGTAATGATCTGAGACCATTCTACCATCCTGCGATATTTGCATGCTAGGGGGAAGTATCAAAAAGTTCAGCGTATGGATAAAGCATGCGCTGTTCACCCTATCTCGCTCACTTAGACTGACACTTTGTTTCCTTTCCGGATGAAAATGCCCTACGAATACGTCTCGGCGAGTTCTTCGAATCAAAAGCACGTGATTCCCTACAGTCGCTGAATCGAAAAGTTACCTCAAAATTGACAGACCCTTGTAAATAGTTAAGGAGAATATACTATTGATGACCAAAGTCTCTGTTAGTGTGTCAGTTATTTTTATTTAACGTACGGGAAAACGCTACGAACTTGTGCACCAGCCCAGTAGATCACGACGTTAGAAAATAAGCCAGTATTGCGAACTAACGTGAGAGCTAGCCTAGTACCGTCCATGACTCTTCATCTTCGCGTAACCACTGCAACACCCATCCACTTGGAACCTGCTTACTTACTGTAGTCAGTTCTTCGCCTCCCTTTACAGTTTTCGATCTCCACAACCAAGCACACAAAGTTCCGTTAACTACTAAACTGACGGTAACTGACGATTCCTTGATGACTCGTGGAGTTTCCCACCAACCGACTCTTTGTTTTAGTTGTGCCATAAATTTCTTACTTTCCTAGTGCAATTCGATACCTCGTAGTTTATTCGATCCAATCTTCAGCATTCTCTTGTAGCGTAACATTTCAAAAGTTTCTTGTCTCTTCGTGCGTGATCTGTTTGTGGTGTACGTTTCACTTCTGTTCAAGGCCACGCTTTAGAAAAATACTTTAGCAAAACACTTCGTAAAATTTAAATTTACGGACATGATAAGAAATTTCTGTTTTTCGGACTGGCTTTTCGTGCTAAAGCCAGTCGCCGTTTTATATCGTCTCTGTATCGACCACCGGTAGCTATTTTGACGCTTGAAGAGCAAATCTCACCTACTGCTTTTTGCGTCTCATTTCCTAATCTAGCTCCGTCGCCATCGCTTGATTTAATTCGACGACGTTGCATAACCTTATTTTGCTTCTGTTGACGTTCATCTTTTCAAGACACTATCCATCCCGTTCAAATGCTCTTCCAAATCCCCCCCCCCCCTTCTCTCCGTTTCTGTGTGTTCTCGAAATGAAAACATTTTAAAATTACATAATAATATCAAAATCTGAATTTTGCAGTGAACACAGTGCGTAATGGGGCGATCACTCTGTTGTAGAAATAATTCAAAAGCCAAGATCGCTTAAACCGGTTTCAACACACTGAAGGTGCCATCATTGGATCTGAATGTAGACTAACATTTATCGGATCCGATGATGGCATCTTTAGTGTGTTGAAACCGGTTATCCAGTAAACAGTATTTAAGCGATCTTGGCTTTTGAATTATTTCTAAAAATCTGAATGTTGAATGTATTTTCTTAAATATAGACCATTATATGAAACCGAAAGCTTAAATGTTTGTAAACAACAACAAAAACTGTGCTTTCAATATTATGACAGAACCTACGTCAGTTTTCCTGCCACGAGGAATGAAGATTTATAAAATACGTCAGTCAGGGCGAGCACACGACACGCTATCTGTATCGCTACCAAAGAAAATGACTGCGAGCCCATGTATATCTAGTAAGTCTGGACGAGACATAGGATAGCTAGCAATAGTGAGGAAACTGCGCTTCCGCATTGTTTAGAGTTCACAAGGGACGTCAAAGGCGGATGGTAATAAACATATCACAGCGCGACTTCTTCTGCAGCAAAGAAAGCTGTTAAGCTCAGGCTTACAGCACAAAATGACGGCTCATTGCCTCTGCAGGTTGAATGTCGGCTGCGAGATGTGTAATATTTTCAGCAGTTACGCGAGACAAAAGCCTCGGTTAACAGCTGCACGAACGGACTGCAATCTCCTTAGCAACGCATTCGTACTTTACAATATGGTAGGAGCGCAAGTCAGAGGACTAGAGAGAAATTTACGGATGTACCGGACAAATTAGAGTGGGCTCACAGTTACGATTTGACGTCACAATGTAAATACCAATCTTACTTTCAAATAGCCTATTTATTAACGTTTCTGTGCGTGATGTGCCTATGGCACGTCAGACTCAATTGCATTAGGGAGACGTAGCATATTTCGCATGCTGCATTAATTACTACAACGTAGTTTGATACTACTTCACACGTCTGTATTGCTGCTTAGCTTGAATATAATTAACAGGATGCGCTACTGACATAAACTTCACCTCTGGTAATTATGTTAAGTATTTATTTTAGTTCATACCCGAAAGATAATAAACGAACATGTATTGAAAACCAATCAACTGTAATTATTGTTTACTTGCATAACAGAATTATGAAATTTTGTAATCGTCGCAAGCCCAGGTATTAGCAGCGGATAGTTGTTCAGGGGTTCTGTTAAGTTAAACGGATTGTTTGTGAAATTTTTGTAACAATTATGTTTGGTTACCTATTGCTGGTAAAAGTAACGTAATTTACGTGTGATATTTATCCTTTTAAATAATACGAATTTTATTGGAAACTAATTATTCTCGATAGAATGTTGTCTATATAATGAGTAGTTCATCTTCCTCAGCAAACACTTCCCGTTTTTAGAGACCAACTTGCTTCGTACGTCTTTGTCTTGTGTCGTCCAACCGAGAGTGTTTTTCCGACCGCCACGTCGCTATGAGCGCCCTGTTATAGTTCACTACATCGGTTATACTCCTTCTGTCTGCGTGTCCTTACCTAAAGACCTTAATAATTCCTCAAAGCACATAAATTTCTCTTAATTACTGTAAGAGAGTTTCAGCGCTGAAGTCAAGGTTTTCCTACAGCAGTTACTGAAGTCTGGTTAGAAGTTGGTGAAAATGGAAAAAAAAATAAAGGTGGATAAGTGGGCAATGTGTTGCAATATCGCCTAGGTGTACAAACTAATGGAAAATAAATGTGTGTGACCCTGTAATGTTTGTTCGAGATATATGGGGACTTTGCACACACTCTTTATGAACTGTCACGTTCACCAATTGTCATGCTTCCTCCACCAGGTTGAGAGGTAACAACTTTCGCGAACAGACTCACAAAACGGCGATATATATTTGTGTGGGTGATGCTGGCCGCGCGGACTACCGTTGCGTCAGAGAAAGTGTCGGCAGCTCTTACGTAAGCGACCTTCGGCGCTGCAGCTGGGATAAGCGCAGGAGGCCACGCGATCCGAAGCGAAGCCACCGCACCGCCGCACAACGCTTGTCTCGTCCCGCACCTTGCAGCCCTTCCCCTACATTTTACACGGCTGAGTTTTTTGTTTAGTCAGATGTCCTAATCATTGTTACCTGCCATGAAACTCCACACAGATCCATACTTTATAGAACCCATTTCAGGTTCCGTGAACCCACATTCGGCTGTTGCTTTCTGTTTCGTATGTTCCTCTTGAGGCTAATGTGATTCCTGACAGTACGGAAATTTATTAGTAGACTAAAGCAGGCTGCGATGGTCGTTCGCTCTGATGCGTCATATTAGTTACACAAACCGTACCTTTCACTCACTGCTGCTAGGTACAAATTACGCTCGTTACAGAATGGAGGACGCGTTAAAAAAAATGTTGCAAATTCTAGCAGTAGACAGTATTGCTCAAAACTGGAAAAAATGTCTAGCACTTACATGTCCAGAGACAAATGCTTGCTGAGATATCGGTCATTTAACGTGTCAGCGCTGAGTGGTGTGGGCTGTCGTCTTGTTGAGGCGCATGCTTATTTCTTTATGCGTACCACGTACAGTGCCCAAGCCATCAGGCTACAAGAACAGGACTCCAGATCACAGTTCTAAGACGGAGCGTTGCTGATCCGCAGTTGACGACAAAAATTTTATTTACGGATGAGGCAAGCTTCGCACAAAGTGTGATAATAAATTACCACAATAATGGCGTACGGGTAGATGCAAACACTTGAGCGATCGTAGAAGCAAGACATGAGATTTTATTTTATGTCCGTGTGTGAGCAGGAATCGTGTGGCAGACTTGGATGGCACATTAACCTGAATATGGGAATGCACACTTTCTCGGCGAAATTCACAGATGAAATCTTCTCGGGTTATCAGCCGAGTCAGTCGAAGACGAAGTCGCCTGAAGATGGCCAGTAGTAAACTCGTCGAAACTTATGACACGACGCCATGACAAACCGAGATGATTTCATAAACAAATTAATAGATGTTGTTTATCATCAGGTACTGGAGAACGATGCCTAGCAGAAAGACAATGGACGTGGATTGCATGGCTTCCCCCTCCATTTGCTGTTTGTCTTCTGTAAATAACGAAATTTTCTGCCTGGATTGCTGATGAATGTATTTCTTCACAGTCATAATTTCTGCCAGTTAATCCATTCGTAAGCGACAGCTCGCTATGAAATGCATCAATGCATGATTGTTACTTTTAACAGAACACTGTCCTACTGTCAGCCATGTTTACATATTTCATATGCATGACAAGACAGGAGTGGTCATAATTTGTACAGAGTGTAACGGGTAAAGAGTAGATATTTCTATCGGTGAATGAGGACGATGCGTAACTTCCCCCTGGCAGTAGGTCAGCTGTTTAAGTGTGACGCGTGTGAGAAAGACGGTTATTCCATGCCGACAGTCGTAGTCCACTTAGTGGCGCAGTTATAAACCGCGTGGATGACATCCGCTAGTAAATTATGTGATGTGTTTGTGGGAAGACTATACGACACAGAGAAAAACAACCAACATACTGATATGTGTACATATTAAGGTACCACATATAAACGTATCTGCGCTTATACATGTTACACCTATAAAATCTAACAATTCCTATTGATTTTACTTCATCTGAACTCGTAATTTTCACTATGCGAGCACCAAGTGTGACATCCGATAGCAAATATTGCACGACGTGCTACGTTCTGTTATATAAATGACGAAGACCCCTTCTAATTATGCACATATGTTAACATGACTGCTACGTGAACGGTGTCCTCTAAGAACGTACGATTATGTATTGATGCAGTTCATAGCGATCAGTCACTTGAGGAGGACATAACTGACTGAAATCGCAGTAGTCGTGAATTAGTACATTTAATAACAGCCCAGGAGGAGAACTTAGTCCGTTTTGAAATACTGCGGGACTGTGGACGTGTGTATACTGACGTTAACATGTTGGATTTCTGGTTATGGGGACGTTTAAAAGGACTGATATATTCCCCATTCGTCTTAGTCAGATTTCGCGAGTGGTGATCCCATCATACATACGTGCAGCATCTGACGATGGCGGGTAATTCTCCGAAATACCACGCAGGAAAGTTAAACCGTCGTTCTGATAAAGTGGTAAACGCAACTGCACCAGAGTCATTCAACTTATAATGCCCCACAATTTTTTGTCTGATCACATTTATTCTGCGGGCTTACACTGTTGTGGCGTAACAAGACAGCTACGCCACACTGAAGTAGCCGAAAGGCACGCGTAATCTCACTTAGGCTAGATAGAGGTCTGAAACAGGATACGTAATGAATGGTAGCAAGAAAAGTACGTAGCTGCTTTAATACTTAACTTTTAATCCTTCATGTGAATACAGCATTCCTTGATGATACGAGTGAGACTCTATCTTAAAATGGTTAATGGCGCCTTGCTAGATCGTAGCCATGGACTTAGCTGAAGGCTATTCTAACTGTCTCTCGGCAAATGAGAGAAAGGCTTCGTCAGTGTAGTCGCTAGCAAAGTCGTCGTACAACTGGGGCGAGTGCTAGTCCGTATCTCGAGACCTGCCTTGTGGTGGCGCTCGGTCTGCGATCACACAGTGGCGACACGCTAGTCCGACATGTACTAAATGGACCGCGGCCGATTTAAGCTACCACCTAGCAAGTGTGGTGTCCGGCGGTGACACCACATACACCAGCGTCGTGTAGGAGCACGTGTCTCATTTGGGTAAAAGTTCTTGTCCTGTGCTTGTATCCGTGTTTTCACTACACGAATAGCACTCCCACCACCTAAAAAGTCATTTGTGACGATCGGCGGCAGAAAGGTATCTCTGTTGCCCTCAAACTGCCCCAAAAGTTCAGATGAAATGGCGTTTCTTTGGTACTCGTGATCTGTTGTGTGCGTTCGCAAAGCACTTTTTGAGCACACCTTCGAAAATCCAGAAGTCTGAAGCACACTCACTTCCTGGTAGCCGTAGGGTTAGCTGTCGAATTGTGACGCGCCGATCTGCACGAAAGATGTCATCCGCGCGATTCACCATGTCTGGAGAAGTGGCTGTGACGTGGCAGATCATGTAGCTCAGATCCTCTACTTCCTGACTCTGTAACTACCAATACCTGCCTTTCACCGCACTCTTATCAACTGCACCGTTATCATATATTGCACAAAAATGCTTATGGACGTTAACTTCGACTTCTTTTTCCGAAACCAACAATTCAGTTACAGCACGTTGCTTATAACGAGTGTTTGCGTAGACACCATGTTGACGTTCACTACAACTCTGCCATCAGTAGGAATTGACCGAAACTTCGCACACGCGCAGAAGAAACATCAAATTTGAAAGATCTAAAAGGACCTTATAAGTTACAAACCCTGTAAAGATAAAACCGCTTTTCGAGTTATAATGTTATTTAACCCTGGAGACGGTTCGAGATTATTTGAGACACAGCAGTCCAAAATAAAATACGTTACAACAGAAACACTACCAGTTGCAACTTGAATTGTTTATTGCCTGTCATGCACATCAACCACGTAGTAACATTCGCTTGACTGTCGTTCTAGTAATTATGTTAAAAGATGAATTCGTTTTTATCATCAGTTCCAACATCTGTTTCTGCTATCTGCACGAATGACATGTGAACATCACAAGCGCCACGGAGTGTAGAAAGGAAGCCCGCTGTGATTGTGCACAGTGGAAACGTGCCAGTAGTGGAGTACCCCAAGGCTGCAGCTGTCGTTCAACGTCTTAAATTAAAGCAAACTGGTTGTAAGGCACATGACACTATGGGAAGGGGAGGGGAGGGGGGCGGCGAGGTCTGAAGCCACGCCACAAATTAGCTAATGACAACGATACAACAGGTTGCTTGAGAACTTGTTCTTTTTTTTCTTTTAGCTTAAGCTTAGTCGGGTGTCGACAGCAAGCGAGACAAGTACAGGGATAGCGAGGATCACATAGTAAACACTCGCACACTCACTTTTCGAGAAAGGCTGACATCCGCCACTCGAAAGGAAACCAGGACGAGGTCTGCAAACGGAACAGTATTCAGTACTTCGTCTTCTTTCGCAGAGTAGTGAACACACCTTCTGAAGGTGGTAAATGCAAAAACAGCGTTGTAGTTTTCCAAATAGCCAGAATAGCCATACACAAATGGTCATTACAACTGCAAAATTCATGTACTAGTCAATACAGCGAAATAGTGACCATTCTGACTTTGGCTTTTCTTGGCAACTATAAATTAGTTCCGGTGAAAGCAAAGATATATCCTTAAAGTTTTGTTGGCTACGC
The DNA here is from genome assembly GCF_023864345.2 of Schistocerca serialis cubense. Lineage (NCBI taxonomy): Eukaryota > Metazoa > Arthropoda > Insecta > Orthoptera > Acrididae > Schistocerca > Schistocerca serialis. The sequence continues at coordinate 483,554,823 of NC_064646.1, read as the reverse complement.
CCAGAAGTACTACAAAGAAATAATATTACTTAAATTACATTTATATTGTCATGTTAACAATTTTACATGTATTTTTTTCAATATACTGTATGTTGTCTTTAGGCGTCATTTCACGTAAAAAGCACGTAGCTCCTACCATATGAAATACTACAGTGTTGTTCCTCCAGCTGGAAGAAAGGTACCATTTCCAACTATTTCATACGAAATATTTTAGAACAGTTGTCATTTGTGCAAAACACTGACAAACTCCACATTGTCCGATTTACAGTCGAATATCACTGAGAGCAAAGCCTACATCTTTCTTTTGCCCCCACACATTGGCCACTTGACTGCTCCATCGGTACTGATGTTAGAGGGGTTTGTCCGGTCTTGAGATTTCAATTTTTTTTTAAATAAGAATATGTGATACAAGGGAGGGTCGTTTTCGACTTCGATCGATATCTCTTTCTCTTTAAAGCTATTGTAACACTCTTGGTCGAAGAAAATATCGATACAGGTGTTGTACTTGTTTACCAGTTATCTCAAGTGTATGAAAAATGGCTCTGAGCACTATGGGACTTAACTACTGAGGTCATCAGTCCCCTAGAACTTAGAACTACTTAAACCTAACTAACTTAAGGACATCACACACATCCATGCCCGAAGCAGGATTCGAACCTGCGACGGTAGCGATCGCGCGGTTCCAGACTGTAGCGCCTAGAACCGCTCGGCCACCTCGGCCGGCTGAAGTATATGATATCGATAAAAATGAGACGAAAAACACTGTTATGGCGACAATTAATCACAGGAATTTAACGAATCACTATTCGCAGCATGATTACTGTTCTGAAATTTGGTGTAAATAGTAGAAATCTGAGACGAACGGAACACTGGTCACTTTCACCGGTAAGATATCACTGAGGCGTGAAGTCATTGAAGCTATTGCTGACGTGTTCAAACACCTGACTGACGACAGTTTGGTGGAGAGATGCCTTGGAACCTGTACGCAGAACAGCAACGAGGCAGTGAATGCATTAATTTGGAGTTAAGCTCCAAAACACATGCTTCCGAGTGTAAAAGACATCGAAATTGCTAACAATCGGGCGTGCGACATTTTTAACGACGGGTTTAAGGGCATCCTCCATAATACGGAGGTAATGGCAGTCGTTACCGGCACCACGGCTTGCTCATTCGCAACGAAAAGGGACGAGAAAACCTCAAGGGGCAAGAAACAGCTCAAGCATTCGGTGCGCTCATCGTTACAGAACAGCGTGGTGGTTAGAATGGTGGCTAGACACACTTGCGGTTTAGAAGATGAGAAGAAGAGGAAAGTGTACTTTATGGCCCAGGAATAGCATATTAATGGTAAGTTGAAAAATTTTAAGGTTTTATAAACAGAAATCGAGCTCAAAACTTTAAACGCGTATTTCTCGAGAGAGAGTTTTTCAAACTGGTTCGCAAGATAAAAAAAAATAGTACTTGGTAAAATTGAATGCCGTTTTGGATGTTATAAAAAATACATTTTTCGTAAGGTTTGTTACCTATTTACCTTCAAAGACCTTTCAGTATCTACTATTTCAAGTAAACGTCATTTTGCAATACTTTGTGACTTTCGCGGTTCACGCCATAGAGAACTGAATTATGATAATATAAATATGTTAAATTTTGATTGCATACCTATACTTCACCCTCAGTCGCGCGAACCGTTTATTTGTGCATTTTGTGCTTCATAGGCTCATCGATTTACCGGCCAGAAATTATTTACGTAGTATTTAAGATAAGTACTTTTATTTGTAGATAAAGATATGTATGAAAATAAAAAATACGAACTTACGTACTTTTGTTTCTTAATGAATATTTGTGTGAAAATGTAATTTTTTGCAGAAAAAATGCTGAACAAATAATTTAGGACGGTATGCAGAGTATTCAGAAACGTTGCATCATAGAGAACAGAATACTGCTGGATAAGAGAGCTGAAACGTTGCTTGGAATTGTGATTGCCCATTCGAGGACGTATCTTGGAACGTATCACAGGAAACAGTGCGGAATATTGAAGTTGCTTGAGAGCAACAGCGCGCAATAAAACGTTAAATAACTCTTTCGCCAGCATCATTTTCCATTCTTATCCAATTAACATCGCTCTTTACACAACGTTGTGAACGTCATATATTACCTTCCACCGTGCGTTTCTGTAGAGGAAATCGTACTGTTAGAATGTAAGGAGCACGTCCGTGATGTACATTCAGACCGATGTGTGTAAACTATTCTGATAGCAGACTAGAAGAGGTCGCACGACATTCTGCAAATCACTATGAACTGCCTGCAGAGCGTACCTCCGAAACTACCAGTTATTAGGGCTTCTTCCTGTTGTATTCGCGCGTGGGGCGCGGGAAGAAGAATCGTTTAAACGCCTCTCTGCGTGCTGTAATCAGTGCGATCTTGTCCTCGCGGTGCCTACGTGAGCGGTACATACGGGGTTGTGGTATATTTCGGTATATTTCTAGACTCAACGCTTAAGGCTGGTTCTTGGGACTCCGCAAGTAGGTTTCCACGGGACAGTTTGTATATTCGGTGTCAGTTCCGCTTCTTCGGCATCTCCGTGGCGAATTTCCATGGGTCAAACAAACCTGTGACCATTCGTGCTGCCCTTCTTTGCACTCGTTCAACTAGCTGTTGTTCGTCCTGCTGCGTACAACTCCCATTCAGTGCCTCGTTGCTGTTCTGCGTGCAGGGTCCAAGGCATCTCTCCATAAAACTGTGGTCAGTCACATTGTAGACCGATTACATCCCGCTAGAATTTTATCAAAGTCTAGAAGTCTGCCAACTGCTTTATCTGCGAGTCAGCCTATGTGACGGTTCCATTTTCATATCCCTATAGTTACACATATTTACTTATATAAGTTGACCTGTTCCAAATGTGACTCGTTGGTATTGTTAGAGGGTACTACGTTTCCTCACTGGTGGTCACTTTAAAATCTTATCCAGATCTAACTGAAAGTCCATGCAGCTTTTTTCAGGGAGTACTTCATTACAGATTACCCCATCATCTACGAAAAGTCTGAAGTTGCTGTTAATATCTCCTGTAAGGTCATTAATAAACAACACCAACAGCAAGGGCTGCAACGCAAATCCGTGGGGCAGATCTAAAAGCCCTCTCCGATCAAGAAAACGTGGTGCGTTCTCCCTGCTGCGAAGTCCTCAACCCAGTCACAAATTTCACTTCCTGTCTCACACGATCACACTTTCGGTAGAAACTGTGTGCGTGATACTGACTCCTGTACTCTGGACATTCTCGGTGTAGTATCAAAAATTCGAGTTCACTTCTTGGCTACTTTAGGGGGTGTCTCTCGTAGGGATAGTCAGGCGAATATTTACATTGGCGTTTCAGCAGATATTTTCAATTTAGATTTTGTATTGCGTATCAGGAGTCAGTCCAAATAAACAGTTCTCATCACATATTTCAAGAGAAAAAGTGTCAACATATAAGAGTCGGTTTGTTTTCTATTACAAACAAAATTATTTTTAAATCGAAACTTGACGTGTCCATTCGATAGGGCGGTCACAACATAGATTAGACCGACATTCGTTTTATCGATGTAGCCGGCCGCGGTGGTCTAGCGGTTCAGGCGCTCAGTCCGGAACCGCGGGACTGCTACGGTCGCAGGTTCGAATCCTGCCTCGGGCATGGATGTGTGTGATGTCCTTAGGTTAGTTAGGTTTAAGTAGTTCTAAGTTCTAGGGGACTGATGACCACAGATGTTCACTCCCATAGTGCTCAGAGCCTTTATCGATGTATGTTAGGAGTGACAGTGAAACACAAACAATAAAGAGCAATCCAGCAGTGACTAAGTAGCGCTGCATGCTGGGCGGCAGCAGTCAGCGAGTTTTACTGTCCCTGTTAATACATGACGATAAAACAAATATCCCGCCATAGTAATCTGGGACTACTCTATCGACCGGGTACGTGAAATTTCGCTTTGAAAATGATTTTGTTTGTTACCGGAAACAATCTGACGCTTTTAGTCGCAAGTGGACATGATGTGCAGTATTTGTTGGGCGTACTGCAGCTGCACAATGCAAAAACGAAACTACAAATATCTGCTGAAACGCAAGAGAAAATGCGCCTGATTACTCTTAGGCGAGACACGCGGTATAGCATCATCTGCCGGGTAATTGATCAATGTGACAGTTTCACAGTTTTCAAACTTACTAAATTTTTTACCCTTCGTGTGAAAGTACTTTATGTTGCGTTTACACATGTGCAAGGACAGATGCTATTAAGTTCGTAAAGTGAGAACTTAGTCGAATTCGTTGACTTTGTTCCCCTATGACGCTTTGGAACTTAAATAGTGGCAACTATTTATTCACAACCGACACAAAAGAGTTACATGTTTGCACCTGTTACTTCGAATGGGGCGGTCTACTGCCTGTCGAATCTCTGGATCAGTTATGAAGTGAATGCCACGAAGTGGTTCCTTCATCTTCGGAAACAAATCTAAGTCACAAGCACTTAAGTCTGGGGAGTATGGTGGATGGTACAGTACTTCCCAGTCCCGTAGACGGAACAGAGCACGCCGGCCGCGGTGGCCGATCGGTTCTAGGTGCTTCAGTTCGGAACCGCCCCACTGCTACGGTCGCAGGTTCGATCCTGCCTCGGGCATGGATGTGTGTGATGTCCTTAGGTTAGTTAGCATTAAGTAGTTCTAAGTACTATTTGTTAACATCCAGTATTGATTTAAGTGTTAGGAAGTCATTTCTGAAAGTATTTGCATGGAGTGTAGCCATGTATGGAAGTGAAACATGGACGATAAATAGTTTGGACAAGAAGAGAATAGAAGCTTTCGAAATGTGGTGCTACAGAAGAATGCTGAAGATTAGATGGGTAGATCACATAACTAATGAGGAAGTATTGAATAGGATTGGGGAGAAGAGAAGTTTGTGGCGCAACTTGACCAGAAGAAGGGATCGGTTGGTAGGACATTTTCTGAGGCATCAAGGGATCACCAATTTAGTATTGGAGGAAAGCGTGGAGGGTAAAAATCGTAGAGGGAGACCAAGAGATGAATACACTAAGCAGATTCAGAAGGATGTAGGTTGCAGTAGGTACTGGGAGATGAAGAAGCTTGCACAGGATAGAGTAGCATGGAGAGCTGCATCAAACCAGTCTCAGGACTGAAGACCACAACAACAAACAACAAGTACTAGGGGACTGATGGCCTCAGATGTTAAGTCCCATAGTGCTCAGAGCCATTTGAACTATTTTTTGGAACAGAGCAGCCGCAGCTTGCGCTGTATGCGCCCGCACATTGTCGTGCAAAATGATGGGTGGGTTGCACAGAATGTGACGCCGCTTCTTTCGCAAAGCTGATTGCAGGTGATGCGCCAAAAACGAACAGCAATACTGTGCATTGATGGTCTGCCGTGGAGGAACGTAATGCGTTAGGATAACACCATCACAGTCGTACACGAGAATCACCATAACTTTAGACCGCTACATCCGCACCATCAACAGAAGAGGCTCTGTTAACGTTATACTACGCCTTCCACATGGCTGGGAACGGGTTCTACACAACGCTGGTGACTAATTTGAAGGTGCAAACTTGTAACTCTTTTGTATCGGTAGTGAGTAAATAGTTGCCACTATTTAAGTTCCAACCCTCGTATATAACTGTTTAAGGTTATGCTAATGACCTATCTTGAATGTGAGAAAGAGAAGGAAAGAAAATTAGAGTTAACTGTCTCGTCGACGCATCCCTGATTGAGGAAGGATGCAACCATCGTGGTATTCGACTTTAACGAGTTATGGAAAAAATATAAATCAAGTTGGCCGGGTGGCTATGTGAGACGCTACCCAATCCAACAACGTACCACTGCTTAAGCCACCTCCCTGGCTATGACCTGGTCGTAGAATACGTTCCAACATTCGTCTGCACTTTCTTTTATTTTCTTATTTTATTCTTTTTACATTGTATACTTCAGAACCTCTGCTCTAGAGACTGCTAAGGTCGTGAAACTTTACACTAAAAAATAGCTACTTCTGTTACATCGGTGATTTATACGATTACAGTTATTATTATGTAATATTACAAATGGTTCAAATGGCTCTGAGCACTATGGAACTTAACACCTGAGGTCATCAGTCTCCTAGAACTTAGAACTATTTAAACCTAACTAACCTAAGGACATCACACACACCCATGCCCGAGGCAGGATTCGAACCTGCGACCGTAGCAGAGGGGCGGCTCCGGACTGAAGCGCCTAGAACCGCTCGACCACCGCGGCCAGCTGTAATATTATAATTGCTAGGTGTTTTCTTATCGAGAATCACCAAGGAACTGCCTGGAAACAGATACCCGTACAGTGCCTCATCCTTTACGTCTTCTCTGTTATTATTCCGATCCGACAGCGCATTGACGTTCGCTTCACTTCGTTTCGTGATCTGTGTGAGATGAGTAGGAATTAAAATGCTTCGTTGGGAGCACGGAAGTACCTCTCAGTAAAACATCGTCCACCTTTGGCTCCTAACTGCAGTGAGAGAGTTCCACTGCGCGAGTTCGGGCGTAGGAGCTAGATAAGTGAATTGCCGATGGCAGAATGTATGTGAACAGCGGCACCTGATGGGGCGCCCCCTTGTCGCGAGAAGCCTTTTTTTTCCAGGTTGCCGCTTTTCGGCAGGTGTGTATGTGTGTGTGTGTGTGTGTGTGTGTGTGTGTGTGTGTGTGTATGTGTCTTCAGGTGAAAGGCTCGGCGCGAGATAACGGTACGCGGCGGCCCGCTTTGTCCTCGCATGACAATTAAGCAGGCGTTAGCAGCGGCCAGTGGATCCGCAAGGCCAATGTCTCGGCACGCGGTGTCAACGATCCGCCCCAGGGAGAGGACAGGGGACGGCTCCAGGGTCGACAACGCGGCCACGCCCGGCTCTCCCCCGCTGAAGCCTAGCGCTGGAGCCACGCACCTGCTGACGTCACCGAGCGCAAATTATAGCTACGTCCGCACTCAGCTGAGCCAGCGTACATTGCATGGCAGACGATATTTCTCCAAGTATTAGCGTCAGTTTTGTCGCATTCCCATCTACCTCTATCCCAAATCGAAGCAGTCTGCCGGTCACCCAATCGCTGTTGCATGTTACCTGTCTAACACCTTCCAGTGTCCACCATAGTTTGATTTTCAATATTTCATGTAACAATTTTTGGATGTGTGTAACTCACGGCCCAGACTATATTCATTCACCATTTGGTTCAAATGGCTCTGGGCACTATGCGACTTAACTTCTGAGGTCATTAGTCGCCTAGAACTTAGAACTAATTAAACCTAACTAACCTAAGGACATCACACACATCCATGCCTGAGGCAGGATTCGAACCTGCGACCGTAGCGGTCGTTCGGTTCCAGACTGAAGCGCCTAGAACCGCACGGCCACTCAGGCCGGCTCATTCACTATTTCAGAATCAGATCGTTTAGCGACTTGCAACCGACTTTGCACAAAGTTCCAAAATCTTTTCTCGCTTGTATCCTCAATAAAACAAAGGAAGGGGAAAAAGTTAACCGCTTACTACAGTTTCGCTGTTGGTGTAGTAAAACTTCAGCGTAAGGAAAGGCGTTTGAATGTATTACGTACTCCCTTATAACTAATTCTACCGGCAATACATTTCGCATACTGTGTCCACATATACCACTGCTTTTGTTTCTTTGGTTATTAATGAGTGGATTGTAAAAGAAGTGGCTTACTGGATCACGTCTAATAAATTACTTGTAAAAGTGGTCGCGTTGCCAGTATGTTTTCAAGTGGCTGTAGCACGGAAACGATACTTTCTGCACATAGGTTCCAGGTCAAAATATTATTTCTGTCGCCTCTACAAGACGTATAAGTTTGTAAAGGGAACTTTAGAGCATATGATGATGGTGAATGATCGCTTCAGTGCAGATACACAGCAAGCTCGAATTCTCACGAGAATCGGTGAGACGCCGCGAGTAATGAGGCTGTTGAGCAGGGGTCACTGCACCAGCAGCATGTGGTATAAGTCGAGAATTTGCGTCTGACGCGAAGCGTGCTAGGGCAGTCCGAGCAGTTGCGGTTATCACTGTGTCCCAATGGCATAGTGATCAGCTTATCTGCCTAGTAACCAGAAGACGCGGGTTCGAATCTTGGGCCGGCACAAATTTTCGACGTGTCCCGTTGATATACTAGATGTTCACTGGCAGCTAATGTATTTAATTCCTTGTACGTCTTGAACTGTATATATGCCAGTGTACGGCACACGGTAAGCGTGTAGCTCTTCGGTAGCGAAAATACATATGGTACTACTCGCCAGGAAATAGTATTGGCTTTTAGCGCCGCAAATTGCAAAGCTCTTTCTCTCTCACATTGACTGGACACCTTCCCTTTTTAGGAGAAAGAAAGAAAGAGAGAGAGAGAGAGAGCCGTTCTCAATGTCCCCACGTAACGATCTCATTAGCATCATCACACACTCTTTCGCTGACGGAGATACCGTAAATAGGTTGCAGATCTAAGCCACGACATACGTACGTGGTCTAGTGTTCGGAAACATTAGGCCACCACTTCCAAGCATTCGAACCTGCTATTTTCGACTCGAGCACCATCGCTATCTCTGTTGTGCTGTACTTGAAATGTGGAAAAATGCGCTTTTAAACAGATGGTCATAATGTTTTACCTCCTCTGCATATATAGGAAATGGAGCGAGACAGGCTGTTATAATTCATAACAATGGAATACAAATCTGTCAATCGGATGAATCGCGTGGAAATGAGGCTTATATGTTTTTCAGGAACGACGTGTAAGGTATGGGAAAAGTGATGCTGAAAAGCGATGTGAAAGGCCGCAGGAACTTGTGAGAACGTTCTCCGCGACATCAGGATACACAACATTCCTATTTATACTTTCTTCTGACAAAGCGGACGACGGAATATTAGCCTTACGACAAAACAAGTCCCTCATTCTTCTTGCGTGCTGATACGGCTCGAAGTTGCTGTCATCGAGATGTTATCGAATTGAGGTTATAGATTCCCAGATGAAGTAAAAGATGTGTGAATTCCTTCCTAAGGGACTGCTGACGTCATCGGTCCCTAGACTTACACACTACTTAAACTAACTTATGCTAAGAACAACACACACACCCTTGCCCGAGGGAGGACTCGAACCTCCGGTGGGAGGGGCCGCGCAATCCGTGACAAGGCGCCTGAAACCGCGCGGCCACTCCGTGCGGCCGTGGTGACTTAATACACAAGCGTAGGACGAGACCTTACATCGTGCGACGTAGAAGAATGAACAGACAATGAAACCCATGTCAAACCGTAGACTCCAGAAGACCCATGGCAGAAACGTTCCAAAAGTTTGTGCCGTGAAATCTGACGAGGCGGTGGCATCGAGAGCTTGCAGATCATAGAACCGAAAGCGCCTGATTGTTTATACGTGTTTCAGCCCATCAGTTTTTATTTAGAAAACACAGCTTCCGCCATGTGAATCGCCTCGGATTGATGCCCGTTAATGGCCCAGAGAATCCCAGGCCGTGGCCGGCAAGCAGTAAAGTGATAACGATGGTGTTCAGCGACGGTGAGAATAATACAGGTCGTCCGCGCTTAATGCGGCAGTAAATCAGCAGCTTATAGTCGCCGGCGGCCGGCGTCATCAGACCGCACTCAAAGGCTGCCAAGGGCACGCGTCCCTACAGCAACCCTGTCGGCGAAGGGCAACGCGGGAGATCGCTATTAGCGCTCTCACATCAGCACGCCGCCACCAGAGCGTCGCCGCCCTCATCCGCCGCGGCTGCAGCACTATTAAACGACCTGTCGACGTTGAGGTCATTAGAGACGGAATAAGCGTTGAAATCAGCAGAGTTCGGAGAGGCTGATCAGCGATGCCTCTTCAGGCATTCGCGATTGTACAAATGTCTTTCCTGACACTCGGGAGCCCTTTTTCATCTCGATACCAAAGTAGTGTGAAAATAATTGTTGTTGATAATGTGACCTCCAGCGTTGGGCAGGCTTTTCGACCGTCATACAGCTACGAGAAAGATGTCCCATGTGGCTTAGCCGCAACTATACCAACGAGCTCCACATGCAACTCAGTACAACAGCGCATCTCTGGCTGCCCAATTATGATTCATACCATTGCACATAAACTGTGGAAGCAAGAAGCCTTGTTACAGGAGTATAACACACTGCACAAGCCGATCTTCCCATCCATCACTATATTCGTACATTTGAGTCGCTAAGCTGCAGACAACTAGAAATAAAGACTAGTCACGAAAACAGCGGATAACAGTGCAGCCGTTGTTGTAATGGGGAAACGGAGCAATTTATTTAACGTCCGAGAGGGCGTGATCGTTGGCTTTCGGGCCTAAACGACGAAATTTTTAAACTGTTCGTGAGCCGCCTGGGTTAAAGTATACCGTGTACGGCAAAATGGCGCTGTCGAAAACCGGTGCCGAGAAAACTGTGCAGCACTACGGGACATATAGGACAGGCGTGAACGACGCCCGCGGGGATGTGTACGGGCGATCAGGCGTGATGTTGCTGAGCAGCGCCGGCCTGTGTGGCCGAGCGGTTCTAGGCGCTACAGTCTGGAACCGCGTGACCGCTGCGGTCGCAGGTTCGAATCCTGCCTCCGGCATGGATGTGTGTAATGTCCTTAGGTTAGTGCAGCTGACCGCCCAGTTGATCCAACAGTGTCTCCCAACCGTTCAGCGAACTTTACTGTGCACCTGGTTCATGAACACATCCTCACTGCTGCTCATCAGCGCATCGGCGACGAAGGCTGGACTTTGCACGCCAGTACCGGAACTGGACGTGCAGTGAGTGGTGACAGGTGCCACACTGCAGGGCATACTATGACGCACGTCGGCAGCCATCAGTGAAATATTGTGACTCATTCATCTGACAAGAAGACGGCACGACCGTGGGGTCGGGGATTTGTCCGCAATTTTGTGTGGTGAAAGAGGACCTCTAACACCTCACGTGGTTAAAATATTAGGACGCACTACCCGGAAAATCCCGGGAAAAATCGATCCAAAGTTTCTTAGGTGCCTTATTAGTATAAAATGTTAGTACACTGCCGAGCCGCCGTCTGGCCTCGGTGTTTAGGGCTCGGATTCTTATGCCAGACGTCTCGTGTTCGATTCCTCCTCTGCCACTTTTTTTTTCCTTCTGTTTCACTTTCTTTGGTTATTTCACCATTTATTCAGAAAGTTTCCCAAACCTACATTATCTTTAACGAATTAGTTACATTATTGAATAAAAATTATTTTCTTTTTGTCCAACAACACAATTCATGGCGGTGGGTTTTCCGTTTTTCATTGTAAAGTGTATGAGGAGAAACATGGCCTTTTTAATCAGAATAACAAAGTCGATTGGGAAACATTCAATTTTTACACATATAATAATTATAAAGAACCGCAGTGGTAATTATCGTAAAAGCAAACAAAGCTTTAATTTTTGCGACATCTTGCGCAACCTATAAAAGCGGATTTTTTACAATCGCAGGGCGTTTGCAATAAATCTGTACAAAAACATGCCCCATTAACATTTACGAAAATGTTTCGAGTTTCTGACAATTTTGAGTCAAACCAAGCATATTAAATTGTGTCTCGGAATATTGGTGACGATAATTGATGGTGAATTATAGAATGAATTTTTATACAATCTTACCGGGAATTAATTTCACGATTCTTTTGTAACAATCCGCTGCAATTTTGCAAGCAACAGATGAGGAAAAAAAAAAGAAGTGCCGGAGGAGGAATCGAACCCGAGACCTCTGGCGTGATGGTCCGAGCGCTAACCATATAGGCCAGAGGGCGGCAAAACACTAAATTAACATTTTATTCTCTTAAGGCACCTAAGAAACTTTGGATCGATTTTTCTCGGAATTTTCCGAGTAGTGCGTCCTAATATTTTAACCACTTGAGGTGTTAGGGGTCCTCTTTCACCACACAAAATTGCGGACAAATCCCCGACCCCACGGTGCTGCCGTCTCCTTGTGAGATAAAGAGACTGACTCTCAAGGATACTTGTAGAACCACAGTAAACGTATGGTGACGCAGCGAAGAGCGTTCCGTAGATTGTAATATCTTTGACGGTTACACTCTCTTCGATTATCTTCACGAAAGATGTTTCAGCACTTTACGAGTATGGATTGTGTATTTTTTGCGAGTAACATGTAATGTTCATCTCAGTTTATTTGGTGTAGACGCTGGACGATGGTTGATTCAGTATAGCAACGTTAACAAGCATTTCTTAAAATACTGTATATTCGTGCTGTACATCGTTGCATAAAGAAATGTTTGTAGATGTTTTACTTCCGATCTAATTAAGTACCACAAATAAAAAATAAAAATCATTACACTGAGCTATTTATGGAGCGTGAGGTAATATTATGTAATGAGGTAATGTATTAATATTCCGATTAACCACCGCAAGTACATGAAAAAGTCAAAAACCGTAAGGCGCAGATACTGCACAACGCTTCCCTTCTGAATGTGGACTGAGTTCTCGCTGCCTACTTTACGATGTTGGACTAATCACTTGTATATCCGAGCGTGCACTACAGTTTACGACAATTTGACGTTTAACATTGACTTTTGTAGTCCTGTCTTCCTCAGTTAAAAATGGTTCAAATGGCTCTGAGCACTATGGGACTTAATATCTGAGGTCATCACTCCTCTAGAACTTAGAACTACTTGAACCTAACTAACCTAAGGACATCACACACATCCATGCCCGAGGCAGGATTCGAACCTGCGACCGTAGCGGTCGCGCGGTTCCGGACTGACGCGCTTAGAACCGCTCGGCCACTCCGGCCGGCTCTTTCTCAGTTGTGTGTAAGATTAACGTATATTGATAATTTTTCGTTTTTGGACCGTCTTACTACAACTGAATGAAACACAGTTTTCGTGCCATACTCGTTTCACCTTTATTCACCGCAAGGTATCTTCAGTGACAGGTTGTGTGGGCGATTTTCTGCATATTATATTTCTGTTCCATTTTTGGTGTTGTTCCTCTTCTTATAATTGCCACTTGGGTTTTTTTTCCACATTTCACAGCGCTAGGAATGAACACTTCCATCAAAACAAGTGTTCAGGTCCTAGTGCTGTAAAATGTGGAAAAAAACTGCAAGTGGTAATTAGAAGAAGAGGTACGGCACCAATAATGGAACAGAAAGATAATGTGTAGACAATCGTCCACGCAACCTGCCACTGAAGATGCCTTGCACCGAATAAAGGCGAAACGTGTATGGCACTAAAATTGTGTTTCATTTAGTTGTAGTCAGACGGTCCAAAAAGTAAAAATTATCAATATACTATAATTTGACGCCTGTTGCATGCCGCCTTACCGGTGCAGGTATTTTGATTGGTGCGGAGGGGAGGGGGGGGGGTCATCATCATCATCATCATCATCATCATCATCATCATCATCATCAGCCAATTCAATCATTAAATGATGTGGCCTCTTCGAGTCGTGGATTCAGGTAGGCTTTCAGCAGTCTTCTCCAAGTGGGACGGTCTTGGGCAGTTCTCTGTCAGGTGTTACCAGCGATCTTCTTGATGTCTTTGTCCCGTCTGTCTGGTGGTCTTCCTCTAGGCCTCCGGTGCTGTCTCGGACTCCACTCCAGTACTAGCTTTTCTCCTTGCGACGTGGCCAGCCCACTGCCATTTCAAGGAACCTACTGTCTCTAAGATGTCATTAACCTTCGTAACAGACCGGATGTCATCTGCCCTTTTCCTAGCCTTTCTTGTGTAGCCCAGCATTGATCTCTCCATAGGTCTCTGTGCTGTCCTAAATTTCCCTTTTGTAAATGAGTTCAGTGTCCATGTCTCGCAGCCATACGTCATCACAGGAAGAATGCATTGATCAAATACTGTTTTCTTCAGATTTACTGGCATTTTTGATCTGAATACTTTTGAATTCTTCCCAAATGCTTGCCAGCCAAGCTTGATGCGTCGATAAATTTCTGGTCTTATGTCTCCCTTCTTATTTATAATGTGGCCAAGGCAGACATATTCACTGATCTCTTCTAGTAGACTGTCCTTGACTTTCACATCTCTATCTGGGACCAGTTTGTTGGACGTTACTTTTGTTTTGGACAGGTTCATGTTCAAGCTAACCAGCTGACATTCCGATGCAAGATCTGTAACTAAGTTTTGGAGCTCTGCGAAGTCTTTGGCCAGTAAGGCAATATCATCAGCAAATCTCAAGTTGGTAAGCCTTCTTCCATTAATTCTAATTCCCTTACCTTCCCAGCTCAGCTTTGGCATAGCCATTTCCAATACAGCAGAGAGCAGTTTTGGGGAGATGGGATCGCCTTGCTTGACACCCCTCACGATGCGGAATTCTTGAGTTGATTCGCCGATGTTAACATAAGCTGAAGAATTGTCGCAGATTTTGCTGAGCACTTTTTCAGAATTTCCTCGTCGGTCAGCGCTGGAGGCGCCTAGTCGGCAGCGGCGGCAGACAGACGCCGCCCCCGCACGGAGGCGCTCGCCATCGCCTCAGCCGGCGCCTTCGCCGCCGCTCGCTGCAGAGAACTCGGGTCTGCCCCGGCCGCTGTAATTGAATCGTCGATCCCCCGGGGGGCTCGGCGCGCCTTAAAAATTCATTTCCGACGGCGCGGGATCATCCCGCCTAAAGCGCGCCAAAATGCGCGCTACGTGACACCGACGCCTACGCCGCCTCCCGGGGCCGCCGCACGAATTGAAATGAGATGCAGCCGCGGCGGCGACAGGCGGCATTACGGGGCCCCGCCGTCCCGCGAGGAATGCCGATGTCCGATTTTCCATTTCTACTCATTGCGTGACTCATCTCCTCATTTCGCACCGTGGATGGCACTAATTTTAAGATACGTCATTACTATGGAACAAAAAGACTTGCGACCAAGACATTTCTGCACATCACTGAGAGCCGGTTTCAGTCTGTTAACAGGCTTCACCGCAGCACGCACTCCCCTCCATAGTGGTAGTGAATCAGTCAATTAATGATGTAAGGAGGCTGTTTAGGTTTTTATGTTGGTAACGCCATATAGCGCTCTATATGAAAATCACAGACTGTGCTGTGTGACTTTTGAACACTATTAAAGTAAATACATTGTTTGTTCTCTATCAAAATCTTTCATTTGCGAACTATGCCTATCAGTAGTTAGTGCCTTCACTAGTTTGAATCTTTTATTCAGCTGGCAGTATTGGCGCACGCTGTATTGCAGTAGTTTGAGTAACGAATATTTTTGTAAGTTATTCATGAAAGGTATAGGTTATTGTTAGTCAGGGCCATTCTTTTGTAGGGATTTTTGAAAGTCAGATTGCGTTGCGCTAAAAATATTGTGTGTCAGTTTAGTGTTGATCACAATAGGTAAAGAGCGAAATTTATGAGTACGTTCAAAATCAAATAATGTAAGAGATTTATCAGCACAGTAATTCATAAATTTTTCTAAGGGGACGTTTCAATGTACTTGTGTACAATTCCTCCGTGTTATGGCACTGATATCGTGAGCGGATGCTGGTTTAACATACACTGTGTGATCAAAAGACCGTGAAGATTATTGAGGGTAAAATTGATACAGACGTGCAGGGAATTTCAGATAAGGTGTTTTTATCGGCGAGTA
Organism: Schistocerca serialis cubense; assembly: GCF_023864345.2. Taxonomy (NCBI): domain Eukaryota; kingdom Metazoa; phylum Arthropoda; class Insecta; order Orthoptera; family Acrididae; genus Schistocerca; species Schistocerca serialis. The sequence goes on along the minus strand of NC_064646.1, from coordinate 483,539,237 downwards.
ACAAATTAATAAGTCAAAGGAATATTTGTTTAGATCGGTAGACATAAGGAATATTATTCCTTACAAGTTCGGAAGTCGTTTACAAAGTCTGTTGAGGTGCTCATCACGAAAATGGACACTCGTTTGAACTCTTCACTTAAATGAACATTCCGCCGTCAGAATATCTATCTGAACAATCTGAGCACAGTCAGTTACGAAACATATTGACAGATTAAAATTGGGTGCAGCACTGGAACTTCGTTCCACGGGCAAAAAAATGGCTCTGAGCACTATGGGACGTAACATCGGAGGTCCTCAGTCCCCTAGAACTTAGAACTACTTAAACCTAACTAACCTAAGGACATCAGACAGATCCATGCCCGAGGCAGGATTCGAACCTGCGACTGTAGCTGTCGCGCGGTTCCAGACTGAAGCGCCTAGAATCGCTCGGCCTTAATAAGTCAAAGGAATATTTGGTTAGATCGGTAGACATAAATAATATTATTCTTTCCAAAATTCAGAAGACATTTACAAAGTCCATTGAGGTGTGGCTCAGGAAAACGGACACTCGTTTGAACCTTCACTCAAATGAACATTCCGCTGTCAGAATATCTAGCTGAACAATCTGAGCACAATCAGTTACGAAACATACTGACAGATTAAAACTGGGTACAGTGCTGGAACTTTCACGGAAACTGACCTACCCGAGCCGCTCGGCCACCGCGGCCGGCCGCAACTGACCTACCCGAGCACGACTCACGACCAGTCCACACAGATTTACTTCCAGCAGTACCTCATCTCTTGCCTTCCAAACTTCACAAAAGTTCTGCTGCGTATCTTGCGGGGCTGCCGCTTTGCCCGCGGGAGACAAACGTGCCGGGTTCGAGTTCCGGTCGGGGTCGCAATTTCAGTCTGCCAGGAAGTTTGAAATCGGCGCACACTCTGCTGAAATTGATAGAAGTTTGATGTAAATTGGTTTGTACAAAGTAAGTTTCAATGTATTGGCTACAATATTGAGGAAAATAATGTTGTAATTAAAAGATTTTAGGTATTTGTTATACAGAGCAGAGAATACCCAAGGTCAATGTACCTGGAGCAACGTCTAGAAGAGGTAGTGTTGAGCACTAGTGCACTGTCCATTGCAATAAGTTCTGAGTGTATTATTGTGGTGTCACCGCCAGACACCACACTTGCTAGGTGGTAGCCTTTAAATCGGTCGCGGTCCGTTAGTATACGTCGGACCCGCGTGTCGCCACTATCAGTGATTGCAGACCGAGCGCCGCCACACGGCAGGTCTAGTCTAGAGAGACACCCTAGCACTTGCCCCAGTTGTACAGCCGACTTTGCTAGCGATGGTGTCTACATACGCTGTCATTTGCAGAGACGACAGTTTAGCATAGCCTTCAGCTACGTCATTTGCTACGACCTAGCAAGGCGCCATATTCGGTTACTACAATTACTATCTTCAAGAATATATTCTGAACAGATAATGTTGTGAATCATGTACCGTCAAGAGCGACGTTCATCATTAATGGATTAAAGTTAAGTATCAAACTAACTACGTCCGCTTTCTGAATTCTCATTCCTTGTCATGTTCCAGACCTCACGTCAGTATAGTTCTCCCTCCTCACGCCAGCCTGCGTGAGTTAAAACGCGTGCATTTCGGCCTCCACTCGTAACACGGTGTTGGCTCTTCTGCTAACACAAAAATTATGTTGGAGAGAACTCTTTATTGAAGAAAGTTTCAGCGAACAAAGTAGGTACTGTAACTTTCGGGAAAATAACTAAATAAACTATTTTGATAACTTCACAGGAATAGTACGTTTCGTACATACACTGAAGAGCCAAAACATTATGACCTCCGCCCACCGCGAGGTTGAATGTCTGCTGGCGATGTTACGGGTACGTGACGCAGTAAGGAAAGAATGGAAGCGGAAGAGAGACGAATGGGCGGCCACTGTAGCGAAGCTAGGGGCCATAAATGCGGAAGTCCATTGACACAAGCGGCTTTGACAAAGGGCAAATTGTTACGGGAATCTCTGAAACGGCGAAGCTGGTCGCCTGTTGGCGTCCAACTGTCGTGATCGCCTATGGAAAATGGCTGAAGGACGATGGTCTGGACGTACACGTCTCATCACAAAAGTTACGAGGTCGGCGGCTCCCCCACTTTGTGATTCAGGATAGGTAGCGATCTGTGGCAGACATGACGACAGAGTGCAGTGTTATTGCAGGCGCCAGTGTTTCGGAGCACACCGTTCAAAGACTAATGTTGAATATGGAGCTCCACGTCACACGGCCACTACATGTTGTTGTGTTGGCCCAACGGCACAGCGTCACTGCGTTTTTACAGTGTATCAACAGCAACGTGTCGCCTGCCAAATGAATCGCATTTCTTGTTTTACCAGATCGATGGTTGTGTCCTTACAGGCCGTCATTCAGGCGAATGGCTGCACGAAACATGCACTGCTCCAGAGATACAGGGCGGTGAGGACATTATTACACTATGGGGCTTATTGAGTTAGACTTCCTTGGGATCTGTGGTGGTAATCGAAGTTACCATAATAACAGTGAACTGTGTGAGCATTATTGCGGACAGTGAACTCACATTGGTGTCTTGGCCAGCAAATTGCCTGATCTTTCCCCTCTTCATCACATATCGGGCAAAAGCTGTGTGTCCGTAAACCACCAACCGGTAATTTGAAGGAATTACTTGACCTGTGCGTATACATCCAGTGCCACATACTTCTGGAATCTGTAATGCCACTTCCTCGGACGAGAAATAAAAATCAAAAATTAGCTCGCAATTACCCCAAAGATTTCCCCCCAAGTCCCAAATTCCCTGAAAAATGAATAAGCGAACGAAGTTTCATTTATCACTATTATTACGACAATAACAAGTAATTAAATCAGGAATCTAAGACTTGACAATTTAGTAATCTGCGAAAGAAAGATTAAATTTCAGTAAAATTAAAATCAAAATCGTAATAAATCGCAAAATTAGCATAAATTAACATTCGCAAAGTAGAACCAACGATCCCAAAGAATACTCCGTGTGAGTACTCTTTGGGAATAGTGAGTAATGACTAAGTATAATCCAATGTATTGTCACTATGTTACGAGAGTTAGCCGATGGTGGTGGTGGTTAGTGTTTAACGTCCCGTCGACAACGAGGTTATTAGAGACGGAGCGCAAGCTCGGGTGAGGGAAGGATGGGGAAGGAAATCGGCCGTGCCCTTTCAAAGGAACCATCCCGGCATGTGCCTGAAGCGGTTTAGGGAAATCACGGAAAACCTAAATCAGGATGGCCGAAGACGGGATTGAACCGTCGTCCTCCCGAATGCGAGTCCAGTGTGCTAACCACTGCGCCACCTCGCTCGGTGAGAGTTAGCCGAAGCAGGTCATGTATTTGAATGCTCGTACATGTAGGCGCGCTTAGATTGTTTTTGAGATTGAATAATTGCGATCTATTATGACGCAGTACTACGATCTTCTGACTTTAAATATCACGGCATTAGAATTCGAACGGAGGACTTTTACCTACTAGAATAAAGTGAACTTTTAACTAGATAATTGAACTAAACACTACTTAGACAGTGATTTAGGCAACGAACACTGATAGACAGTTTTCATTCATAACAGCCAGTGGTTTATGGAACTTCAGTGATAGGTCCGAAGCATGTAATTTAAATCCCCCCAACACCTGGCAAAGTTTTCTTGTCAAGGCTCGGTTAGGAAGTGACTGATATTGTGCAATAAAACACCCTCTCGTGCCAAGTCGTGCATTTGTTATTTAAAATTCTATCAAATTGTTGACATGAAACTCCCGAGTAATAATTACGCGCAGCGATAATGTTTTACTGTAGCGCTCGGTGCTTGTGTAGAATCTTTGACTCAAACTACAAGCCCACTGTTACGATTTCTTAGCTACTTGAAATTACGACCAGCTTCTAGGGAATTTGTTGTGGATGTGACTGTATTGGTTTTATCATTAATATTTCATAATTAATCAGTTAAACATCGATTACGAACGATTAATTATGATTCTTGGTGAAGTAAATATCTCACGTCGACATTTCGGTTCAACATTGTTATTTTGTGTAACGTCGTCTTCGTAACTTGATAACGATCTCAACACTCTACCGACTGTCGCCGAGTTTTAGCCGAGGCCGAGTACAAATCAAACCAAATCATCAAGAAGAAGAGACATAAATGTCAGGACTTCTTGAATTCATTACAGGCAGAATCTTTTGTGTACTCTGTTTGAAAAATGGAACAACACGCTATTAAAAAAGGGTGGTCATTATGTTTTGGCTCATCGGTGTATACTTACCTTTGTAAATTTTTCTTTCACTTGTTATTTTGTGAGTTACAGGTGAAAACACCTCATCTGAAACGCCCCGTATGTGTTCTGGTCTAGCCGGCCGTGGTGGCCAAGCGGTTCTAGGTGCTACAATTTGGAACCGCGAGACCGCTACGGTCGCAGGTTCGAATCCTGCCTCGGGAATGGATGTTTGTGATGTCCGTAGGTTAGTTAGGTTCAAGTAGTTCTAAGTTCTAGGGGACTGATGACCTCAGAAGTTAAGTCCAATAGTGCTCAGAGCCATTTGAACCATTTTTGTGTTCTGGTCTAATTCCATTCGCGATCTAGTAGTTTCAAATATCTCGGCCATTTTACGTTGTCGAACTCTTCCGCTAGGTCGACTAATCCCGCGGAAGTGCCTGAGAGTAACGAGACGGTAATGAGCCAGGGCGAGTGACGCAAAGCGTAACGCCCGCGGCGGGCCCGGGCGCCTTTGGGAGGCGACACGGTGTGGAGTCGCTCGCGCCTCGAGGGCAGCAAGAAACTGAAACTGAAACTGAAGCCACTGCGGGGACCACCGCGACGCTGTGCCCTTTTTTCTGGCCGAGGCGACGATGAGGGAGCGTGCGGAACGAGCACTGAGACTGCCGGGAAACCTAGGTGGCAACCGGCAGCTAGGCTAGCCGGCGGCGGCGGCGGCGGCGGCGGCGGGGCGTTTTTACCGCGGGGGCGGAAGCCCCGGGATTGGGGCATGTATCAGTTGCCACTGCTGCCAACGCGCCCGCGTAAAAATACTCCTCGCCGCAGCAAAAAGCCCTCCCCGCGCCCCTCCCAGGCAAATTGGATGGGCCTGGCGCCCGGCCTGCCACTCCCCTCCCCTCCCATTAGCTGCTCCGCTGGATCGCTACTCGACGCCTAATTTACAGATATAAATGTTTTCTAAATGTCCGCCCGTCGGCGCCCACTATTTCGTCGGCGCGGAGCGCTCCGCCGCGCCTGTTAGCTTCTTCGACGCACGGCGGACGTCAATCCGAGCCGACGTTTCCCGTTCGTCGCCTCCAAGCAACCGCCACAGCACGTGTAGCGAACACGCGAGTGAAACTGCGCGGGTCCACAGATTCGCTTCCGGTGAGCACCCGACGTCAGAGGTGGGTCGTTCGCGAACGAACGTGTCCACGGGGGCGGTACACTAAAGTGAAAGGATTGACCGGGCAATCACTTCTAAAGAATGGTCGTTCACCATTCACTCGGCCGCGGGCCATCCTCCTCCAGGGAACGGTCGTCAGCTGTTCACTTCGGCTGGTCTCGTTCCCGCCTCGGTCTCGTTCTATTGGACTCGTTCCTCAGTCTTGTTGCTCCGTTCCTCGTTCCAACCTTGGTCTCGTTCGATCGGTTTCGTTCGTTTTGTGTAGTCACTCGTTGCATTTCAACTTCTTTATAATCATATAACTTCCAAAAAAGTTACGTTCTACGTAATACATACTGTTATGTCCGCACTATAACACAACAAATATTCCGTGATAACCAAATTTATTTGACCTTCTGTCACTCAAAACAAAACTTAAGTTCGACTACACAACACTTCGCTGGCTGTAGCGTCAAGGAGAAATCAGTCACTAGTAGAGAATACAAGTCCAAACCACTGCCAACCAGTCGATACCGACGCGTCGCAAGTTTCCAGCCAGGGAGGCCACAGTGCGGTTCGGTCGCCGTGAATCCAGCAGCCGGGTAGTAACACAGTCATCGGCAAAGATTGAACTGGTTAAACGGGCTCAGGGAGCTCGCTTAAATCCGCAGGTCCGGCCAATCAGAGTGTTGGTAGATGGCACCCTTATACGGCTGCTCACTCTGGTGGCAAGGGCAGCGCCGCCAGGGTAATCCGTATCCCTAGTGGTGTGTAGGCTGCCGCTAACCCCGCGACGACGCGTTCACTGGCGCCAGTTGTTGACATCGTGTGCGGCGCCAGCGGTACTTGCTGTGTGCCGCGCCGAGTTGACGGCTGCTGTCCGGCGGCCGATACGACACATACATATTTTTCAGGCAACAAAAAGATAAATCTACTTATATCTTCGTCGTTTTGATAAACCGTAGAACAAATAATTATCGCAAGGAACGTTTTTTATTATCCAGAACGAGCAGTCATTGTTTCTTGTTGATTTATTAGGTGTGGTTGTTTTTTTTTGTTGTACTTCCTAGTGTGGTTTCTTTGCGTAAAAAATGATTTCGGGGCAGTGATAGAGTGGAAGCGGTGCCTCTCTATTCGAATAATCGTAAAATGGCATAAAATCGTATTTGCTTTTCATCTCAAAAAATGTTATTCAGAAGCAACTTCTTAACGAAAAACCTTTTGCTTTCAGCTTAATTTTTAATAACTTCTTCTCGTATTAACTTCAATAATACAGCCTATAAACCTACTATTTACTAAGCGCGCGAGGCAAATATGACGAGAAAAATCGCATTTTATTTTACGCGTACTCAGTGTTCATTAAAGTTTTTTTTTCCCTCTCTCTGCTACTTTACAAGAATATTCAGACACAACCTAATGTATATATAGCTCCTGCTCTTCTTTTTTGTGTAAACTACTTATTACAGTGCTCCATGCGCAGCTTGTCTCATCCGGATAATTTAAAACTTCTAGTTAATAACTAAGTGTAGAATGTTGATAACATCTTCGTTTGCATTCGACTGTGAAGAATCTGCCTTATGGAACTTGTCACTCAAATGAAATCTTTTTAAATATCCTCTTGTTTTATTAGAAACGAACTGTTCAACCACATCAGTTACAATTTTTGGGATTTGATCGATACCTACTTGAATCCTTATAGATTTTTGTCTGTTGATTCTGCTTCACGATTCAGTGCTGTGACTGTTTTCATTTTTTATTTAGAATGTTAAGGTAGCGGAAAAGGGGACAGGAACTGTAAATTGTGTTTTAGTTTTTGTAAACGCACACGTGGGATTTCACTATTGGCAACCTTATACACAGATATAAAGTTATGAAATGCTTGGTCTTCTGAAGCGGCATAGAGTATTGCTTCAAAGAAAAATACAAGTAGAACAAAATACAAGTAGAACTTGTGGTTTTAATTCAACTCCACTACTGAATATAAACTTTTCCAATACATTAATGGCTTTCACCATTCACCCTGAATGATGGACCCCCTTGAAGTACGGAAAGGTACTCCATGAGATGGCTCTTCGCCAAGAGAATTTGCAGTTAATTCAAAAACTATCAATATACTCGTATCATATATCTTACGCCTGTAAGGTAAACACAAGACATCTTTTCACCACAATTTTTTCAATGAAAAACACACGCATCTCTAAAAGGGATCGCATTTGATGCTATTGTGACCGAAACTAATGCTTTAACTAGAAAGCCATTCAGTGCGAGTTTCACGTATAATATTTTCCTTCCTGTTTCCTCGGTAAGTCAAATGACCATAAAATGCGTGAAATTATCGGTATTGAACAAGTAGTGAAATTTTCTTTCCTTTTATTTCCAAATGTATTTGTGTGTAAAATTTATATTTTAAGTACATTATAACGTATTCACTGAATTGTTGAATTTCATATTTCTTTCATTCTCGTCTGTTAATGACTACTAAGTAATTTTGTTAATGATGATCCAGTAGTTTTCTTTCTCAAATAACTGATGATTGACTCCATGCATGAAGCTTGGGACCTCCTTCATCTGACTGATTAAAAAAAAAGAGAGGAAAAAGCTCTTGTTTCTTTTCACTTATGAAGTTACGACGACCTCCCAGCATTTGATACAAATCTAATTTTAGCAGGCGATGTGGCAGCTCTTTTGTCGGAAGTCATGATTTTTTCAAATAAGTAAAACACGTTGATACATAGTTAATTTACACACTTGCACATTGTAAATAACTATTAATGTTGGTTTGACGCATGGCAGTTTACTTCCAGTTACTTCATGCTATTAATTCCCACGGAAGGTATATTATTTTTGTAAACGAACTGAAAACGAAGACATGGTTCTTGCTACGGTTACGAGCGTCCCTCCAAAGTGGATGACGACTGGGTGGTCCGCAAAGGGTCGTACACGGGCTCCACTTCCGGTCAGACAGCTCTGGTCTCTGTCTGCCTGGTATGCGGTCACTGGCCCGTCACGCCGGCCGACAAATGTGTTGCCTTCTAAGGGCGCATTTAGTTAAGGACATAGAAGTAAACAAAGTGTCTACATAAGGTAATCAATTAATTTATCATGGAGAGGTAATACTTGTGCATACTTTATATTTTTTCTGGAAATTTATCTACTATCCCCGTAACATGCCCAATTAGATAAAAAAGGAACGGTGAACAAGTAAAAATTAACGGCTCCCTAAAAGGAACGGTCACCAATGAACTAGTTCGCAATGATGAAAGAGTCTGCCATAGTCGACATAATTGTTTTTACATAATAAAACAGCCTCTCAATAGAAAGCTCGTTCCTTTTACAGTAGCATAACCCAATAGGTGCCTTGCCGCAGTGGTAACACCGGTGACCTGACACCTTCAGGTCACAGAAGTTAAGCACTGTCGGGCTGGATAGCTTTTGGACGGGTGACCATCCGGTCTGCCGAACGCTGTTGGCAAGCAGGGTGCACTCAGTTATCGTGAGGCAAACTGAGGAGCTACTGGATTGAGAAGTAGCGGCTCCGGTCACGGAAACTGCCATATGGCCGGGAGAGCGGTGTGCTGACCACATGCCCCTCCATATCCGCATCCAGTGATGCTTGTGGGCTGAGGATGACACGGCGGCCGGTCGGAACCGTTGGGCCTTCATGGCCTGTTCGGGCGGAGTTTAGTTTAATCCAGTAGGTACCTCAGTGGCTGTAACCGATGTTTCCACCTCTTAGCTTCGTCAACCTTTCTCGCTGTGTGAGAATTCAACGACAGCCTAACCGCGTAGTACATAACCTGTAGGAGCCAAGGATGTTTCTAGTACGCTGCAGAAGTTTCGTTGGGAAGCCCTTACACATTCTTGCCATGCAATCTCTATATTTTTGGATCCCTGCAGAAAGACACTCGTGCCCGTCGATTTGTTTCAGACGAAGAGGTGCATGCCATCCTGGGTACAATAACGGTTGTGTAGGCACCCGCAAACATTTTTCCATGGAAGCACTGACCGTGTTATCTCGCCGTGGGGTAAAGATATTAACATTTAAGGCGATTAATTTTGGAATACAATGCTTGACAGTTGATGAGGAACGGAGACACTATAAGTCAGGAATAATCACAGACGATAATGGACGACATAAAAGACAGTACGTACGCAGTAGAGATCGAGTGGTATATTTATAACGAAAATGCTATAAATTTCACCATATGAGAAAGCACGATAGCAGACATAAATAACGTGTATGTTTAACATAGGTCAGACTCGCAACGTAAAGGTCGATATAGGACTCTCAGTAAGGAATGTGGCGTCTTGGGACACTAACGCACATTTTGCACCAGTTGTCCATACTGTTGAATAGTTCTTGGAGGATATTGTCCACCTCTGTCTCAAGAAACTATTCAGTTTTTGCACGGCCCGCGTAGGCGGTGTTAGTTGAGAAAAAAGTATGCCACATGCATTCTAGGCATGTTCTATATGGTTTAGTTCGGGGAGAATGCAGGCCACTCCATACGTTCAATATCTTCACTTTCCAGTGTGTCTCACACTTCAGCAGTGTGAGAGGGCGTTGTTATCGATAAACTGAAAACTGGAACCTACCGCACACCTAAACAGACGTACGTGATCGAAAATAATCTCCCTGCAATACCGCCGTGCTGTAACGATGTCTGGCTCGAAGAGATGCAGCAGTGTAGTAACTGCCTACACCATAATGCCTAGTCCATACAGATGACGTTAACGAACATTCCGTGTTCTCCTCTCTCTCTCTCTCTCTCTCTCTCTCTCTCTCTCTCTCTCTCTCTGCACTAAGCTGCTGGCCAAAATCATTTGCCACAGTGAAGCAGGATTCGTCGGAGAACATCACTCTGGACCACTGTTGTTAACACCAGCCGATATGGTCACTACACCAACGGATTCCTCCTGGATGATTTTCAGATATATTTATGTACAAAATTTATATTTCAAGTAATTAATGTGTATTGATTTAACTTCGTATTCGTTTCACTCTCGTCTTTAAATGGCTGCCTGAACTTTGTCCGAAGCCCTCTTTCTCAAATAACTGGTGGCCGATTCCAGAAACTCAGGACCGCTTTCATCTGATGACTGAGCAGAATCAAGGTTTTGGAAAAAAAAAGTCCTTGTTTCATTTCACATACAAAGTTCCGTCGGTCTCCCAGTATGTTTATGTAGTTAAAGGTGTGGTTGAAGTGGAATGCATTTTACAGGTTTCCGAACATACACAACAGCCCGATTTAAGAGCCGCAAAACGATTCTGGCTGAGAAACGTATACCGATAACGGTAGCAAGATCTGCAGCTAGTTGCCTAGGAGTGAGATGTCGGTTCCCTTTCGCCAATACGGCTACGCATCGATCCTGTTGCGGTGTAATGGTCTGTCTATAACTACCGCAATACTTTCGCACAGCATTTTCACCCTGGGAGGCCTTTTTCAATCGCGAGATGACACTTTTGGACACACCCATTACTGTGGTCGCAGTAGTAACTTCTGTCCGGCTTCGAGCTGTCCAACCATCTCGTTTTCATTTGACGTTCCCTTATATTTTGTCTCAAATGGCTCTGAACACTATGGGACTTTTCATCTGAGGTCATCAGTCCCGTAGAACTTTGAACTACTTAAACCTAACTAACCTAAGGACACACATCCATGCCCGAGGCAGGATTCGAACCTGCGACCGTAGCGGTCACGCGGTTCCAGACTGAAGCACTTAGAACCGCACAGCTACACCGGCCGGCCCTTATATTTTGGCGGCCAGTTTTATTTCGGTCACCTTGCGGCAGGGATTCCAGCAGGCAGTGAGAGACATGACTAAATAGGAACGATGGGGGTTTTCCGGCGGGGGCGGGCACTGTGGGGGAGGAGCAGCGGCTCCTTCCAGGAGGCGGCGGCGCACGCGGGCTGTAGGCGAGGCGCGGGTCAAGGATGTGCGCTGCTGCGGCCCTCAGCTACAGGCCGGTAGCTGTTACAAGCCCTGTCCGCGTCTGCAACGTTCTGTTGGAAAGAGCGAACACCACCAGATTTACACGGTTCCCGCTAGTTAGCAGCAGCGTGTGCCCACTTCAGTTCTAGTAAAAATGGTGTCGGGACAAGAGAAAGCGTTTTGTGCTCTATGTTTTGCGCAGTGCGGGTCAGTAATAGCTGTTCAGCGTGACTTTCGTACTAGTAATAGTGTGAATCCTCCTCCAGCACAGAGCATTAGACGTTGGCATGAACAATTCCGAGGAACAGGTTGTTTGTGTAAAGGGAAATCGCCGGGCCGTCCCGAGTGTCTGACACAGACGTCGAACACATCCGCCAAAGTTTCACAAGGGGTCTGCAGAAATCCGTTCGCCGTGCAGTTCGACAGCTAAACATGCCCTTGATGTCCGTCTGGCGTGTATGAAACCATACCAAATTCAGCTACTGCAATCTCTTCGTGAAAGTGACAAACAACAAGGTGTGGAACTTCCTGGCAGATTAAAACTGTGTGCCGGACCGAGACTCGAGCGCTTGCCCGCGAAAGGCAAAGGTCCTGAGTTCGAGTCTCCGTCCGGCACACAGTTTTAATCTGCCAGGAAGTTTCATATCAGCGCACACTCCGCTGCAGAGTGAAAATCTCATTCTGGAAACATCCCCAAGGCTGTGGCTGAGCCATGTCTTCACAATATCCTTTCTTTCAGGAGTGCTAGGGCTGCAAGGTTCGCAGGAGAGCTTCTGTAAAGTTTGGAAGGTAGGAGACGAGGTACTGGCAGAAGTAAAGCTGTGAGGACAGGGCGTGAGTCGTGCTTGGGTAGCTCAGATGGTGTCGACAATGCTTCGCAAACTACCTCTGGAGTGCCTTTCACAGCCCGCCGTGTAGCTGGAATGTTCCAGGCAGTGGTAGATGAGGTCAGAACGAACTGCAAAGGATCATATATTGAACAATCTTTATCAGTTATTTATGTCTACTATCTTCGATGGTGTCTTCATTCTGTTTCAGTTTTCCAGTCTTGATTAATTATGACTGTTCGCACATTGATATATATATATATATATATATATATATATATATATATATATATATATATATATATATATATATATATATATATATAAAAATTAAAAAAATTAAAATGAAAAAATAAAAAACAATTTAAAAAAATTAATTTAAAAAAATACCTTCCGCACCCTACAATAAATAGCCTTCCCCCATTCCTTTCATCGTGTTTTTGTGGGTCGATGCACACACGTCAGTCCCGTATAGTGTAGTTTCTACACATTTTCGATGGGGGTGGTTACGTGAAGTTAGGAATGCAACGCCTGGAGAGGTGAGAGTTCATTCTTGTTTGTCAGGGGCACAGGTGGCGGTGCCCCGTAGGGGTGGCTATGATTTTGTTTTACTTCTTTTGTTAGAAAAAAAAGAGGTCCTTGGTTCAAGTCTTCCTTCGAGCGAAAAGTTTAATTTTTTATTTTCAGACAAACACAGCACAGTTTTAACCTGCCAGGAAGTTCCATATCAGCGCTCACTCATTCTACAAGGAGTGGACTTCTGTAATTTCGTTCTTCGCAAGATGGAGGATGACAGTTTTCTTCCACGCTTAGTGTTCAGTGACGAGGCAACATTCGATTTAAATGGAAAGGTGAACCGTCATAATCTGAGAATATGAGGTACGGAACAACAACATGAAGTTGTCCAACATGAGACAGATTCTCCAAAATTTTGTGTGTTTTGTCCAGTTTCACGGCAAAAGGTGTATGGTCCATTTTTCTTTGGCGAGAACACTGTTACAGGAAGCACATATCTCGATATGATTCCCACAGATGGAGACTGATTCGGACGACTTCATTTACCAACAGGATGCTGCACCGCCACACTGACATCTCGAAGTACGGGACTTTTTAAGTCAAAGTCCGGGCCGTGTGATGGGTGATCGAACACTTCTCGTCGCAAACGTTGCAGGAGCACCTTCGTTACAACTGCAGTGTGCGGAGGAGAATTGTGACGATTCGTGAAGAACGGAACGCATGACAGCCACCTAAAGTGGGATGCACGAGATCAGGCGAAACCTCTCAGCAGAAGACTGTTGCTGTAGACATCTTTACGTGTTCACTGCGCAATCAGAACTGAAAAGTGCGACATGACGCGATACACGGGCACGGCAACACATCTGCACCTAGCTTCACCGGATTTTCACTGTGGTTTTAATTTCGCAGACGATCGGAGGTTGAAAAAAATAGCCTTCTTAGCAATAAATACATTCTTGGTTTGCTAAGACACCATCGAAAATGGAAATAAAAGATCTTCGTACTATCCGTTAGATATATAGGGGAACAAGAAAGAAGTCGCAGGAAGTAAGGATAGCACAATGTAGGAAATAAAGAAGACAACAAAGAAACGTTGTAGGAAGTGTAGAAATGAATGACTACTCCAGAGTGCAAGCGGAGAAGACGAACGTAATAGTTTGTCTCGCTCATTAATCGAGCAGAACACGTTCCCTTCACGCCAGCAAGCCTCATTTAAGCCGCATTTCATTCATGTCCGTTCGTCGGCGGCAGGAAACTCTCGACTGAACCGACTATCCCACAAAGATCAGTCTGTCGGAGGAAAAAATTATCCTTTGTGGAGTTGCAGCTGGCGCCAACATCTTGGCGCCGGTGCCAGACGACTGCTGTCTGTCTGACGGAATTTGTAAGGGGAGGAACGACAAAATGAAGGCCGCGAAATTCGAATTCATTGCGTGCGAGAGAAAAAGAGAGAAGGAGAGAGAGGGAGAGACACGGGCAAGTACTGCGGACTCCCACGACGCCTAGGCACGCAGACGGGAGCGAAAGGGCGGAACGCCCCCCGTGCACCACCCCCGTCTGCTGTCACCAGGTCGGTGAGGAGATGAGCGGGCTGGAGAGGGTGGAAGGCATCCGCGGGGATTCCCGGGGGCGGCGCCATTTGCCGCAATTGTTGCGCCGCGCATGCGCGCCGGAGCCGCGGGCCTTTGTGCGGACCACCCATCGGGGCGGCGCATTGTGCGCGCACATTCCTGCGGTCGCGCGCCTGTCCGCAACAAACAAAGCACCTGCCGTGGCGCCGCAGCCGGCATGCGCGCCTCGCGCCCTCTGCCGTGGGAACTCGCTACTCGCCACGGCTACAGCTCTGCACGGGTTACTATCTTGCGGCTAAAAGCCCACGTTGTGGCTTATATCCGAGTCTATAGGTGCGGGTATTCGCGATAATGCTTAATTTGTGGTTGAAAATTAAAAATAAAGTACCGCTATTTACATGTTATACTCCGCAACAGGGCGCAGGAGCAAGCGTTCCGTATGCAAGACCAAGCTTTCCAGGACTCATCCCTGCCTACCAGCAGGTAGTAGCCCCAAGCCACACAGTCGGGGTAGTTAATATTCATATTGTTTTACTATTCACGTGAAATTTGAAACCTTATTTACAATGTCATATAGAGGAATCTAGTTATGTTCAATCTACAGGCACATACATAGCCTCCACACTCAGGAATTGGATGTGAGAGAATCAGGTTTTAGGAGATACCATGTTTTTTTTAACTCACTATTTATACTCATTTTCTTTTATTCTAAGTATAATTATATTCTTTTTATTAATTATATTAACTTTGGTAACCACTTATCTCTAACAATTGATGATTTGTACGTTATCTCATACTTAAATTTAATTTTTAAATTTTGAATAGAGGAATCCTATTATGTTTAAACATAGCTACCTGAATACTTCCTGTATCTAAGATGGGTTATGCAAGAATTTACCAGTACCATTATATATTAATATTCATTATGCTCTTATGTTTCATGTGAAATTCTAACATCATAATTTATAATCTCACATAGAGAAATCTAGCTCAGTTCAATTTTTGGGGCACATGTATAGCCTTGCACTCTAAAATTGCATCAGGGAGAACTCGGTTCTTGGTAGATACCATATAGTTTAGATTTCTTTTTCTTTGCTTTCTTTTGTGTATATATTTTACATCTATTTTGTTTTACTTTATACTTAATTAATATTAGTTTCATTAATTATTTTGCATATAAATATCACTCACTGTGTCATAGAGTGTACCAACACACAGAGCAACAGCCAGGGCAGAAACATTTGAAAAAGGTCCGCCTCCACGTGGCAGGGACGGTAACAGAATGGGGGCTTGTCAAGCTAACCTAACTTGCAAGCAGCCATTTCGGCTAAGAGATCTAACGCTGCCTGGCTTGTCACTTGTCATAAGTAGCACACGGCCCACCTTAGTAACCCAGGTGGTGGGCTACTCTGTAGTTTGTGGGTTAAGGCTTCGGTCTCTACGGCAGATCGCTTCCTAGTGAACCCGTTCCCCGATGCAATTACAAAAAAAATGGCTCTGAGCACTATGGGACTCAACTTCTGAGGTCATCAGTCCCCTAGAACTTAGAACTACTTAAACCTAACTAACCTAAGGACATCACACACATCCATGCCCGAGGCAGGATTCGAACCTGCGACCGTAGCGATCGATGCAATTACAGTTACTGTGAGTAGCCTATAACGCACACACCTTCTCAAGGTTCCTGTTAGCAGGTATTGTAGCTTAAAACCTAAGACTGTACCAAGGATAATCCTCGTGTCTCCTCAAATTCGGCTTGACGGCAACTGGAGTGCAGAATTCATAGCTCTGTGACAGAATGTGGCGCTCTGTTATGCCCACATCCACTGTAACCATGTTCTGTGTGGGGAATCTGTGATGGAATTTGTGCTCCAAAATATTGCACCGACTCCGTTCCGCAGTTTCGTAAGGGCAGAAGAAGAAGCGACAGAGAAAAGACTGAAGATATATTCTCGGCACGATTCTGTAAAAGTTCGTATCTGTATTGTATGCAGAACAGCGCCTGAAAGCACACCCGCACCAAGGATTTGGTATTATTTGGCATGACCAGAGTGACAACTAATAAAACCAAAGACGATTGTTAAAAAGCTGAATTACTTCTCGTCGTGATCAGAAATGTTAAATCTGCAGTTTACATCTACAGCTACATGTACATGGCTACCAGGCAATTCACAGATAAGTACCTGGTCACAACTATTTTAACACTATTTCTCTACTGTTTCTCTGTCGATCAGTGCACGGGAAAAACGAACTGTTGAATCTCTCCGTGAGAGCGCTGATTTCCCTCATTTCATTGTTATGATGATTCCTCCTTTGGAGGCGAAGAAAATATGTTCGCGTTCGGGGGAGAAAGTTGGACATTCAAATTTCGTGAGAATATCTCGTCTTTGTCATGACAGAAACCACAACTCGCGTATCATACCTGTCACCCTCCCTCCCCTATTTAGCGCTAATACAAAAGGAGTTGCCTTCTCCTGAACATTTTCAGTGTCATTCGACAATCAATATCTGACAAGTATCCCATACCGCACAGCAAGACGCTAGCAGACGACGGAAAGCGTCACTTCGGGTAGACCTGTTGCATTTTCTGAGTGTTCTGCCAATAAATGCTGTCTTTGGTTTGGCTTCCCCTCAACGTTATCAATGTGACCGTTCCACTTTAAGTTGTTCGTAATAGTTATCCCGAGATATTTAGTTGACAGCCTTCAGATTTGGAAATTTGTGGTAAGGTCTTATGGGGCCAAACTGTTCACGTCATCGGTCCCTAAGCTTACACGCTACCTAATCTAACTTAAACTAACTTACGATAAGGACGACACACCCACCCATGCCCGAGGGAGGACTCGAACCTCCGAGGGGGGAGGGGGGGGGGGGGGGAGCCGCGCGGACCGTGACAAGGCGCCGCGTGGCCCTTCAAATTTGTCTGATTTATTGTGTGACAGAAATTTAAGGGGCCCTTTTGGCACTCGCCTGGGGGACTTTACACTTTTCATTATTTAGGCCCAATTGCCACTTTTCGCACCATATGGATATTTTGCCTACAGCAGTATGCAATCGGTTTGTACTTCTAATGACTTTACTAAACACTAAGTGACAGCATCATCTGCAAACCATGTAAAATGGCTGCTCAAATTATCTCCTAAATTAATTTTAATATTAATAATTAACAGCCTCAGTTGCACCGTTTGCCTAGAATTAACCTATGTTTCAGGCGGTATAACCCAACCTTCTTCAGAATAAGAGTAACTACCGTTTGTCCATAGTGGACATCGTCAAACTAAAACAACAAACCCATAAATTATCGTCAGACTTTAAAACTTATCTGGTAGTGCCTCGGCCCCACTTCGCGACCGCGATGCGGTAGCCACGAGTACTGTACTGGAACTGTACTGTAGTGGAACACAGTACATCATTCGTAGCTACCGCATCGCGGTCGCGAAGTGGGGCCGAGGCACTACCAGATAAGTTTTATAGTCTGACGATAATTTATGGATTTGTTGTTTTAGTTTGACGATGTCCACTATGGACAAACGGTAGTTACTCTTATTCTGAAGAAGGTTGGGTTATACCGACTGAAACATAGGTTAATTCTAGGCAAACGGTGCAACTGAGGCTGTTAATTATTAAAATTAAAATTAATATTTACACAGTTGCTGACAAGGCCGCGAAATGTTGAAGATATTTATCTCCTAAATTGTTTATATGGCTTAGGAACAGCAGAGATTCTATAACACTCGGGGAACGCCAGATATCAGTTCCGTTTTTCTCGATGACTCTCCGTCAGTTGGCACCTGTATCCTGTCTGACAGTAAAATCACGAAGCCAGTCTCACAGGTAAGGCGATACTTCATAGACACGCAGATTCGCTGGAAGTCGCCTGTGAAGAACAGTGACAAATGCCTTCTGAAAATGTAAAAGTGTGGAATGAATTTGACATCCCCTGCCGGTATCACTCAATTACTTCATGAGAATAAAGAGCTAGTTGTGCTACGCGAGAACGATATTTTCAGAGTCCGTGCTATGTTCCAAAGATGGCTTTCTTCGAAGTAACTGATAATGCTCGAACACAGTACTGGGCTATTACAAATGATTGAAGCGATTTCATAAATTCACTGCAGCTCCATTCATTGACATATGGTCACGTCACACTATAGATACGTAGAAAAACTCATAAAGTTTTGTTCGGCTGAAGCCGCACTTCAGGTTTCTGCCGCCAGAGCGCTCGAGAGCGCAGTGAGACAAAATGGCGACAGGTGCCAAGAAAGCGTATGTCGTGCTTGAAATGCACTCACATCGGTCAGTCATAACAGTGCAACGACACTTTAGGACGAAGTTCAACAAAGATCCACCAACTGCTAACTCCATTCGGCGGTGGTATGCGCAGTTTAAAGCTTCTGGATGCCTCTGTAAGGGGAAATCAACGGGTCGGCCTGCAGTGAGCGAAGAAACGGTTGAACGCGTGCGGGCAAGTTTCACGCGTAGCCCGCGGAAGTCGACGAATAAAGCAAGCAGGGAGCTAAACGTACCACAGCCGACGGTTTGGAAAATCTTACGGAAAAGGCTAAAGCAGAAGCCTTACCGTTTACAATTGCTACAAGCCCTGACACCCGATGACAAAGTCAAACGTTTTGAATTTTCGGCGCGGTTGCAACAGCTCATGGAAGAGGATGCGTTCAATGCGAAACTTGTTTTCAGTGATGAAGCAACATTTTTTCTTAATGGTGAAGTGAACAGACACAATGTGCGAATCTGGGCGGTAGAGAATCCTCACGCATTTTTGCAGCAAATTCGCAATTCACCAAAAGTTAACGTGTTTTGTGCAATCTCACGGTTTAAAGTTTACAGCCCCTTTTCTTCTGCGAAAAAAACGTTACAGGACACGTGTATCTGGACATGCTGGAAAATTGGCTCATGCCACAACTGGAGACCGACAGCGCCGACTTCATCTTTCAACAGGATGGTGCTCCACCACACTTCCATCATGATATTCGGCATTTCTTAAACAGGAGATTGGAAAACCGATGGATCGGTCGCGGTGGAGATCATGATCAGCAATTCATGTCATGGCCTCCACGCTCTCCCGACTTAACCCCATGCGATTTCTTTCTGTTGGGTTATGTGAAAGATTCAGTGTTTAAACCTCCTCTACCAAGAAACGTGCCAGAACTGCGAGCTCGCATCAACGATGCTTTCGAACTCATTGATGGGGACATGCTGCGCCGAGTGTGGGAGGAACTTGATTATCGGCTTGATGTCTGGCGAATCACTAAAGGGGCACATATCGAACATTTGTGAATGTCAAAAAAAAGTTTTTGAGTTTTTGTATGTGTGTGCAAACCATTGTGAAAATATCTCAAATAATAAAGTTATTGTAAAGCTGTGAAATCGCTTCAATCATTTGTAATAACCCTGTATATGTGCCAAATCGACGTCAGTGACGTGGACCTGTAATTCAGCGGACAATGTTCTGCTGGAAATTCGAGAGAATTCTGTAACAGCTAAAAAACTCGTATGCAGATTACAGGAGCCGGCAAGCGCACGCTTTTGCCACCCCCTTTTCTGGCCGCGTGTGCTCCAGACAGGTACTACGGCACATTAGGAGCTGGAGCCCAGTAGCGGCGTGGCAGCGCAGGGTCGATAGCCGGCCAGCATCGGCCAGCCTCCCAGCGCCCAATAGCCGCGGGCCCGCAGCCTGGCGCCGCCGCCGCGCGGCGCCACCGTCGCTGCCGCTGCCGCTGGCGCCACACAATTGAAGCGTCGGGCCGCGCCTGGCATTTGCAGCAGGCCGACCGTGAGCTATTGCCGCGATGCGCCGCTCCCACGGAGGCGCACAATGCCTCCCGCAATTACCCAACTCCCCACACCACGTCCCCCTCGTCTTCTTCGACAATATTCTCTAATAGATGCCAACTTGTCGACTGCCGCCCTGTTCGAAGAAGGCAGCCACTTTCTGCCACCAGGTAAGAGTAGGCCGCGGCGTTCAAAGTGCAGGACAAAGGCTCGATTTCATAGCCATTGCTCCTTCGTAAACTATCCGATTGACTCGCGGACCACCAGTGGCGTTTATGTGGTAACATTACTCTGCGTGTAGTGGCGCTGTTGTTCCTCTATACTTTGAGTGACCTGCAATCTGAAGGTAAATACTGAACGTGTGTAATTACCACTCATACACAAACACATCGAACTATCAGTTTAATAAGTCACGGTTGCAAAATACTAACGCGAATTCTTTAGAGACGAATAGAAAAACTGGTAGAAGCCGACTTCGGGGAAGATCAGTTTGGATTCCGTAGAAATATGGGAACACGTGACCCTATGACTTATCTTAGAAGATAGATTAAGAAAAGGCATACCTACGTTTCTAGCATTTGTAGACTTGGAGAAAGCTTTTGACAATGTTGACTGGAATACACTCTTTTAAATTCTGAAGGTGGCAGGGGTAAAATACAGGGAGCGAAAGGCTATTTACAATTTGTACATAAATCAGATGGCTGTTATAAGAGTCTAGGGACATGAAAGGGAAGCAGTGGTTGGGAAGGAAGTGAGACTAGGGTGTAGCCTATCCCCGATGTTATTCAGTGTGTATATTGAGCAAGCAGTAAAGGAAACAAAAGAAAAATTCGGAGTAGGTATTAAAATCCATGGAGAAGAAATAAATACTTTGAGGTTTGCCCATGACATTGTAATTCTGTCAGAGACAGCAAAGGACTTGGAAGAGCAGTTGAACGGAATGGACAGTGTCTTGAAGGGAGGATATAAGATGAACATCAACAAAAGCAAAACGAGGATAATGGAATGTAGTCGAATTAAGTCGGGTGATGCTGAGAGAATTAGATTAGGAAATGAGACACTTAAAGTAGTAAAGGAGTTTTGCTATTTGGGGAGCAAAATAACTGATGATGGTCGAAGTAGAGAAGATATAAAATGTAGACTGGCAGTGGCAAGGAAAGCGTTTCTGAAGAAGAGAAATTTGTTAACACCGAAAGTAGGTTTAAGTGTCAGGTAGTCGTTTCTGAAAGTATTTGCATGGAGTGTAGCCGTTTATGGAAGTGAAACGTGGACGATAAATAGTTTGGACAAGAAGAGTATAGAAGCTTTCGAAATGTGGTGCTACAGAAGAATGCTCAAGATTAGATGGGTAGATCACGTAACAAATGAGAAGGTATTGAATAGATTTGTGGAGAAGAGGAGTTTGTGGCACAACTTGACTAGAAGAAGGGATCGGTTGGTAGGACACGTTCTGAAGCATAAAGGGATCACCAATTTAGTATTGGAGGGCACCGTGGAGGGTAAAAATCGGGAGACCAAGAGATGAATACACTAAGCAGATACAGAAGGATGTAGGCTGCAGTACGAACTGGGAGATGAAGAAGCTTGCGCAAAATACAGTAGCATGGAGAGCTGCATCAAACTAGTCTCAGGACTGAAGACGACAACAACAACAACACACAAACACATACATAAATAAATGGTGTAACGAGTATAAGTGCAGGTACTTCTGTTGGTGACCGAGTATGGTCTTCTGAACAATGTTACATCTGAATTTACGTAATTACCGGACTAACGACTATAGCTACTAGAAATCATAGGTTTTCAGGTTGGTTAGTACCTGTAAAGTGGAGGTAACAAGAGCAACCCGTTAACGTCTGAGCAAGAGGTCAGGTGCTGAAGAGTGGGCACGTGGACGCAAAATAGGCAGTCTATACTGGCAGGTGTAGTCCACTTACAGTTAGTGGCGCAGTTACGACGGTGCAGAAAACATCAGACAGTAAATTATCTGACGTGTTTGTGGAAAGACTGTTCGACCCAGAGAAAAAACAACCAAGAGATTGATAGGAGTACATATTTAGGCAATACGGCAATACATATAAACATATGTGCATTTGTTGTACAAATGAGAGTTCCTATGACCATGTGCCATGTGTCCTTTGTGTGTTACAGGTTGTGTTGTTGACGCAGCGTACTATAAGCAGAAGAATTGTCTGATGTTCTTGTTGGGAACAAGCCGAGATGGTGCTTTTGTACAGCCAAGCAGATGGAAGCTGTCGAGAGGCAGCATAGCTGTACCAGAACAAGTACCCTCTCAGACACCAACCACACCAGACAACATTTCAAGCCCTTTTTGGGCTTTTACGTGATCATGGGTCCTTTCAGACAGGCGAAAGTGCAGGGAGGCGGTGGACTGTGCATACACCAGATCTGAAGGACCGGGTTCTGCAGGACATTGAGACGATATCTAGTACAAGCTCCAGGCAAGTGGCCCGCTAAGACGATGTAAGCCAGAGTATGATTATATGTATCCTACATCACAATCGCCACTATCGCTATCACCTGCAATTGCATGGAGCCCACTTTGAACATTTGTTATGACGTGAATGGGACGCAGCTCTGTACTGTGTTGTTCTCTTTGCACGTACTCCATATTCCAACACATGTTCATAGGATCATTTTTCCGCCATTTCGAGTAAAAAATCCCTGTAGTTAATGGGTTTTACACGTAGGGTACCTAAAAGAAACCTAGCTAATTTTCTGGTGCACAGAGCTTTTGTAGTACCGTGTTTCACCGCTAGGAGCACGGAGGGCGTGCATTCCAGAGTCAGTAAGCTGAGTTCCGTCGCTGAAGAAGGTCAGGGCTAGTTTCGGCAGAGTTTATAGTGACAACTGTTTTATGCGATTGTAGTTTTTGCAGTGGCTCATTTTCGTCAAGAGCGTGCGCTGCTGAAGTACCGGTTATTCTTCATGTTTTACTGTCCTTGCTAATACACATCGACGAAACGAATATCGCACTAGACGAATTTGGACCGCTCTATCGAACGGGTACGTGAAATTGAGCTTTAAAATCACGTTCTTTTTTACGGAGAAAAAAGCGACACTTTCTGTCGACACGATAGACGTTGTGAGTAGTATTTGTTTGGGCTAATGCCAGCTAGACATCGCGAAAGCAAATATTTCGCGAAACACCAGAGAAAATGCGGCTGACGACTCTTAGGAGGGAAAGCCGGTGTACTACAAAGTTATGTTTACACGCAGTCAACAGAGATAAATCTTAGATAAATGCCATATGTACGAAACAGTACTGTATCATAGAATATCATTGTGTACTCCGCACAGAAAATAATGTTTGATACTTAATGTGTGTGATTTTCTGAACAGGTGGACTACAAGACTACCGTAACTAGAACTTTTTTTCCAAGCCCGCCATTATCTCTATATAAAAATCGACCATTAGCTAAAAATTTCGCCTGTTTTTATACATTACTGTAAAAACTTCAGAATGCTCATGCTCCTTACTCATTGAAAACTACACGAATAAGTGGCATAGCACACGGAGAACGCACTTGAAAATAGGAATCATTTTCCGAAACACATCATTCAAATTATAAATAAAAACAAAAATAGTGAGTAGTAGTAGAAAAGGTTTTATAAACAAATACATTGCTCTTACTGTCGCTTTCACCAACATTACTGATACTTAAAATCAAAATTGATACTCTTCTCGCGTAAACGATTAAAATATGTCCAGTCCCCCAGTAACCAACCAACGCTTTTGGGAGGTTTCTCTTCGTCCTTAGGTGAAGCCAAAACTAGAAATTACCTGTCAGATATTCCCCCTACCCCACTACAAGCCTACTTGGATGTTTTGCTGAATAGGGCGAAAAACTAGGTAATGTGACTTGATACAGTGCATGGACTCACACTTCTAATAGTGCTCTGCGTATGCAATGCACAGTAACCAGTGGAACGTTCGAGTGTAGAGTAAATGCGAGGCGTGTTTTTAACCATTTGACCAGCTCTTAAATTACTCAGCTCCATCGGGCATGCGCTGAAAAATGTCTCTCCAGCCGAAAGTCCACAGCAGCAGAAACAAAATGCAGGAATGAGACTTCCTGGCAAGTTAATACTGCGTGCTGGAAAGGGACTCCAAATCGCAACCTTGCCTTCCGCTGGTCGTAATTGGTGCCTGCGTAGCTCAGTCTGTAGTTAAGTCCCGGATTCGAGTTCCGGTCCGGCACACAGTTTTTATTTGCCAGTAACTTTCGAAGCAGCCAACAGTCCACTGCAGAGTGAGTGATACAGCACAAAACGGAGGGACGTTTTGCATCGTCCAGTGGCTGGGGGTGCAGTGAAATATTATTATTCGGACGATTTGTGATGGTCGCGTTCCCCGTTGTAGCCGAGACAGTGTAAGTTTTGAGAGTGTGAGAAGTGGTCGCTGGCTCACCTGTAGAAGTCGTTCCTGCAGAAGAGCTTGCCCTCGCGGCTGAAGCACTTGTCGGTGAGGTTGCCGTGGCAGTCGAAGCAGCGCACGCACTCGGCGTGCCACGTGCGCTCCAGCACGTTGAGCAGGAACTTGTCCAGGATGGGCTTGTCGCAGCCCGCGCACGCTACCAGCATGCTGGCGGGGAGCAGCGCGGCGGGGTGCGGCCGGCCTGCCAACACACACGTCACCACCGTCGTACAATATCTTCGAGACGTGGGGCAATGATTTTGTCTTTTCTGAGGTTGTTAGGGACTGTCTAGTTGTTTTATACAGGAAGCTAGTGTGGAGAAGAAATGCTTTCCCAAAATTTGTTTAGTGTATGGGAAGCTTGGTATTAGTTTCGTACATATGTGTCACCAGTTCCAGATTTTATAAGGCGTGGAGCAGTGTCAGGGTGTGGATGGGCTAGTAACGCCACTGTCCTCATCATTAATCATCGTTAGAATCATCATCATCATCAACAACACAGGGATGTTCCCGCACAACATGCGACCACAGTCGTCATCATCATCATCATCATCATCACCACCACCACCACCACCACCATCATCGTCATCAAGACATCTGTCTTGGCTTTGACAATAGCTATGTGGCATGACACTGCTGTCAGTTGTTGAATATAGCTGGTGTGCTTCACACGTCCACGATGTAAGGGAGCCGGCCGCTGTGGACGGGCAGTTCTAGGCGCGTCAGTCTGGAACCGCGCGACCGCTACGGTCGCAGGTTCCAATTCTGCCTCGGGCATGGATGTACGTGATGTCCTTAGGTTAGTTAGGTTTAAGTAGTTCTAAGTTCTAGGGGACTCACGACCTCAGATGTTAAGTCCCATAGTGCTCAGAGCCATTTGAACCATTTGATGTAAGGGCAACGAAGTGTGATTGGTCTTCTGCGGAGCAAGGGAAGAACTCACATCGAAATCCAGAGGGAAATGCAGCTCACGATTGGGGAAAAGTGACTCGTTTTGAGACGTGTGATGATGATGAGGCCTTGGACGTGTGAAACACAACTGCCATCTCCAGCAACTGACGGCAGATAAGACCGGGCTGATCCAAGAAAGGTCCTGTCCTGGGAATCGATTTCTTGTTCAAAAATGTGTGTGAAATCTTATGGGACTTAACTGCTAAGGTCATCAGTCCCTAAGCGTACACACTACTTATCCTAAATTATCCTAAGGACAAACACATACACCCATGCCCGAGGGAGGACTCGCACCTCCACTGGGACCAGCCGCACAGTCTATGACTGCAGCGCCTCAGACCGCACGGCTAATCCCGCGAGGCTCGATTTCTTGACTTCGAATTTACAGCCACAGTTTGAGCAAAAAAGTAGAGGCAAGGACTTTTTGACTCGCCGTCTTACAGTGGTGCTCTGTGAGAGATACTGCCCCACCTGCCCATCAAATGGCTCTGAGCACTATGGGACTCAACTTCTAAGGTCATTAGTCCCCTAGAACTTAGAACTAGTTAAACCTAACTAACCTAAGGACATCACAAACATCCATGCCCGAGGCAGGATTCGAACCTGCGACCGTAGCGGTCTTGCGGTTCCAGACTGCAGCGCCTTTAACCGCACGGCCACTTCGGCCGGTGCCCATCAACTATGAAAATTATTGTCATAATCGTCTTTTTGTTTTATAGCGTATACTTCTTATGGTACAACGCGTTTTTTTGACAACGTTACTCAGCTGTGTTGGTGTTCATGATATAACAAATTACAAAAGATCCATCTGTTACACCAGGGGCAGTCAACCCTTTTTACCTATCGTCCAATTCTGTGTCTCCGTTAACCATAAATTTTTCTAGCCGCCCAGCGGTTGTACAATAATGGTGATTTAGAACGTAGGGTACTTTACTACACAAAATTTACAAAGTAGAGGCACAGCAAATTAAAGCAAATAACAACTTCTTACCAAATACATTGTGTCAGAATTTTATGAAAACCTTATGAAAAAGTTTTTTATTTATTTTTATTTATTTTTTTCAGACCCGAACAACCTACTGGCCATCATGAAACTTAGAACGCCCACTAGCGGGTGGTGGGGACCAACTTGACTACCATACCGCGGCGTTACAATAACACACACTGTACACTGATCAAATGTAGATAAACTTCTAGATTATTAAAATTTTACTGCGTTATAAAGAACTTCCAACGTAATGTGATACTCTAGATTGAATAGTACTTTGATCTTGTGCTGCGCAATATAACAAGCTGCAAGAATTCAGAGTTCGACGTTCCGATTCTTCAATCTTTGTTTCTTGTTGGGTTTCAAATAAATCAAAATTATCCTCAACCTCTATGTTGATTTGAACACTATTGTGCTTTACGATACGTCGTACAACTCGAAGTGGTCTGTCCTTGGCTTCCTACGACTTTTTCGCTGGCTCACCCAGCTTTTGGACTGGAATACATATCGTTTAACATGGAATCCGAACCACTGTGCGACTAGGCAGCTTGATATTAGAGGCGAACAGAATGGTACGGTATTGTTGACTGGAAAACCGTGAGGTTCATCAACCGTCTAATCGGAAGCGGCTTTCATGTTCCGTACAGCGGTCCGTAGTCTCGCAGTGTACGGTCAAGAGCCAAAACACTATGACCACTTGCGCAATAGCTTGTTTATCCATCTTTGGAACGAAATACACCACTGGCTCTGATATCAGGGATCCGACAGTTTTTTCGTAGATTTGTGGAGGTATGTGGCGTTAGATGTCTATGCACAGGTCATGTAATTTGCGTACATAAGAGGCCGCTGATTTGCGTTCGCGGTGATGACGCCCAGTAGCGACCCAAATGGGTTCCATAGAGTTTACGTCAAGCGAATTTGGTCGGCGAGACATCAACGTGAATCGAACAACTGTAGCATGGTTCTGGCTCCGAGACTATATCGCTGAAATATGCCTGGTATCGCCGTCGCGGAAGACATCAAACATGAAGGGATGCAGGTGTTTCGCAGCTGTCAGCATATCTTTGATTACTCGTACTACAGGTCCCATGCAAGTGCAGGAGAGTGTGTCCTACAGCATAATACTGCTCCCGCAGCATGTGTCCGTGGCGCCGAACGTTTCGGGAAGGTACTCCCTTCGATGATGGCGTTAGTGCAGACGGCCAGAAACCTAGTATAGAAAAATTCCGATGGTCCCGTGTTCACTGCAGTCGTAACTGACGATGTCGTTGGGTCAACATATGAACACGTAGTGTAGTCTGCTGCGGAGCACGATATTCAACTATGTACGACGAACGGTGTGCTCATGAAACACTTGCGCGTGCACCAGCATTGTGGTCTTTCCGCAGAGATGCCACAGATCACCGTCTATTCTACTTTACCGAGCCTCCGAACTGCACGTTTTGTGAAGAGTCGTGGGCGACCAACCATTGAGGGTGCCGGCCGATGTGGCACTGGCACGCTTAGAGTAGCAGATTGACGGTGACCAACTTTAAACAGAACTTGATTAATTTTCACACACATTTATTAAAATAATAAAAAACATAAAAATTACCTAACTTGGTTCTGGATACTATTTACAATTGACAATCTGAAGTGCCTTTGGTATTGGTACGTTAATCTTATTCCCACATATATCTCTGATACTTGACAAAAGTGTACATACATTTATCTTCATGGCTATGTACAGGAATATGATAATCTCATTAGGTGCAGACTGAAACTAGACTATAGAATGGTACAGACAAATGCAGACTGGTGCAGACAAATGCAGACTGACTAATTGGAGGTCAGTACACTCGTTATAATACCTCACGCCTTCATGTATCAATGCGCGAGTGTGATTTGCGAGGAGAAAAGGTTCTACGTTAGCAGCAATATTATTGGCTGCGTTACATTTTAATACGCGGATCGGCGGAAGCAGGATTTGGTCCATCTCTATGGCAGCACCATCTCGTAGTGCGGAGACGGACGAGCGCTGCGCCTGCGCTGTTGTGCTTAGCGGGGCGCGCTCTAGTGGGAAAGTTGTGTAAGCGCTAACTACGCGGAACTATGTACACAACACTAAGACACTGCGCAAAGGCCTAAAATTTCATCCACGTCATGAGCACAAATTTTGGTTTTCAGGAACTGTACGTCAACACCTGGCATCCCCTTGCCGACCAAATACTACCAGTGAAATTTTTTTCCAGCACCGAGATTCGAACAGGCGACCTGCGAATCGAGCGTAAGTTTACGACCTCGACTACGGTGGCACTAGAAATGGGAGAGTGGTGATTCTTTCGACTGATCGGGGATTCAGCGTATTATTTCCTTTTTATGACCGACATCAGAAACATTTATCGCAGTCCTGGTTTCGAACACCGTAACACGGGCAGCGTGCAGCGCAGTTTCGTCCGGCGAGAAAACCGTGCGTCGGTATTTGGTTGCAGCTAAGTTGGTAGCGAGCTGCCAAGGAGCTGAGTGATGGGCGCCGCGGCAGAGGTTGCTGGCAGACGCGGCGTGTGATGGATGAGGCTGCCGTGCTAGCCGCGTCACCGCCGGCTGCCGAAAATCTCCAGACGGAGAGGAATGACGGCTTTCCCGCTGGACCCGCGCGCCACCTCCCGTGATTGCCGCATCACAGCCCCGGCGCCACCGCCCGCCGATCCCTGGACGATTCATTTCCATCTGGCTACCTGTGACAGGCTGACGCTTGTCATTTGTACTCGCGCCTGACAGGCTACCAGACGCTAACGAGGACATTCTCGTGAGTCACTGGACAATACTTCGACAGGCGTTCGTACAGTGGTAGTACCAATGAGGAAATGACGATTCGTTTCGTGTCCATCGATTTCTATACAGTGATAGGAAAAAAAAACGAATGGTTTTGCTCGAAGATGACACGCACCACAAAAAAAGAGGTAAGTGCTTTTGTTATGGGCACTGAGGCTGTTTTCATACTAAGTTTACACTTAGCTGTATTAGTTGTTTACATTGTGTGCAGTTGATTTTGAAGCCTTTTACAGCTTTACCTTCAGGCTGTTAGGCTCACAAGGACAGGTAGCCACGGGTGGGATCGGCTATTTGATAGCACCTACACCGTGGTGTAGGCTAGGGTCCTATGTGTCATGAGTCCCAGGTAACACACGTTGCAGTCATTCACTCTGGTGGGCCCTCGTTTGGCAGTAATCTACGAAACAAAATTTCACAATTTCTTGCGACTGACGACAGCAATAACATTATCAATCAGTTCGAAGCGCTTCGGTTAAGTTATTCTAGTCTTTCTCTTTATTGATAAAGCTACGACTATTATTTTTAATTTCTTTCGTTTCAAATGCTTTGTGTCATTTTAATAATCGTATTAACTTTTTTAGTTAGTTATTTTTTACTTTCCTTTCTTTCGCATTTTGAATCTTTGTCTGTGTGATTGTAATTTTCTCTATTTATCCATCGTAAAATTTAAATATTTTAAAATACTGATCTGTCGAGTAAAAAACAAAAGAAAAAATAATCTGTTCATATTAGTTGTGCAACACTGGAAAAAATTTATTTTTCGTTATATCATACAATTTTTTTTTGAACGGTAATCGTGATACAAAACATTTAAAACATAAATTCGTCTAGCACCATTCCAGAAAATAACGCAAATGAGGACTGAAATGAAACTTAGTTTATAAATGGAACGAAATTCGAGGAAAATGAGTAACAGAAGTAATGATAGCAATTACATGGGCGAAAAATAAAATGACTGGAAGTAACAAATTAAATCATAAATACGTAAGGTAATTTTGCGACATCTCGACACTTTTAACACAACGCTGATTCAGAAGGTAGTACACTCTACTGGTGCAGACTAGAAGTACATTTCCCAGTAGTGGCAAATCTTGTTTTAACGTGTGTGTATTGTGTCGATTTTCATCACGAGCTTAAACAACAAAAAGTAGCGGCAGAAGATAATCCTGTGGGTCTACCATATGCTACAACACTCCATTTAGAACATTAGCAATCAAAATAGCAGTTTATTTTGTAGATATGTGTGATAATGAACGGTTTCTAACGGTTGTGGTGTTGAAAGCATGCCGTTAGCTTTGTTATTTTGGGAGGGGAAAGGTCTGTGACTCATTGGCTGACCTACAGTGCCATCTCTTATTCAGTTGTATAACTCGGTCAGATTTCGATCCTCTCGCATGGGGTGATCCCGACAGGTCGACTTCTGACAAAATTTCAGATTTCCTCCTTTGAAGTAACTGTAAAATTATTTATTTATTTTTCGGGTGTCTATATTGCCTCGCAAGTATAAAAACAAACGAAAGCTTTGGCAGTGGATGTCGGCGGATATGGCAGTCGCTATTCAAGACGTGAGAGACAGCAAAATTCAATGTCCCATGCAACTGCCGGCAAACCATTCTCGGTACCAAGAAACACGTTGCGCTCAAGAGTTGCGATGGCAACGTGTCTAATCGACGAAACAGGAAAGCACCCATCCTCACTGCTGCTGTAGAGGACGAAATCGTAAGGCATTTGTTGCTGGTGGATGCAAAAGGATTGGTGTTAACTGTTAGTGATGTTAGAGAACTCGTTTTCGAATACACAGTGAGAAACAACAATAGTCATTTGTTTAATTTTTCGGAACAAATGGCAGGATATAACTTGGTGTACTCATTCCTAGAAAGACATCCAAATTTAAGTGTAATAAAAGCTCAGGGATTATCTTTTGCTCGCTCAAGGAGGACTCAGTAAAGAAGAAGTGGAGAAATTTTTTATAAATATCATAACAATACGATACGCTTGTGTTATGGGAAGATCCTGGGAGAATTTTCGTTACGGATGAAACTGGACTTCAACTCAAATCGGGAAAGGTGATTTCTCCGAGAGGAAAGAAGGACGTCTCCCATGTTACTACAGGAGAAAAGGGTTCTACTGTGACTGTAATGGTTTGCATCATTGCGCTGAGGAATACGAATTCACCATTTGTAATCATGAGGGGCATTAGACAGAAACCATCATGTTCAATAGGGTTGCTAAATGGATCATCGGTTCAGATGTCCGAATATGAATGCAAGGATGGTGAGGTATTTTCTTCGCTCCTGGACCGTCTGAACAAATATAAACCTCAAGGGAACATATTGTTTCTTTTGGACGGTCACACTTCCCATTGTAAAGATCCCATTGTGGTGTATAAAGTATCACAGGGATGGAGATGCTTTGCCTTCCTTTGTCTTTCATTTAAGGAAATATTGCCAGTGCCATTTGTACAAAGTAAGGTTTCTGGAAGACAGATGTCTAATAAACAAGAATCTGTCGTTCTCAGTCCGAAAATTACCGATGACAACTTCGGTAGGAAGTATCCGGACAGCAGTCACGGCGACATTAAGGCAAGAACGTAGCACTCTCGTCTGCCAATCTCAAGGACAAACGTAACTATTGTGATGAATGCGTTGGTTTTCATTATCATGATCGTGCTGGACAAAAGTGGTTCAAACGTATTGGCCAGTGCAACAGATGGTTTCATGAAACGTGTTAAAAGCGGTGATAGTTTTATATCTGAAAATTGTTCATAATCTCTTTGCATGATTTATACACATTTATGTGTGTTAACGAGGTGACTGCAGTTTCTTGTGTATTTTATAAAACTTCATTGTAATAAGTTTTATTGTTATTTGCTTATTTTTGTTTGCCGTTTAGTATGTCGCCAACGGCCTTGCTGCCTTGGTAACGCTGGTTCCCGTCAGATCACCGAAGTGAAGCGCTGTCGGGCAGGGCTAGCACTTGGATGGGTAACCATCCGGTCTGTCGAGCACTGTTGGCAAGCGGGTTGCACTCAGCCCTTGTGAGGCAAACTGAGGAGCTACTTGATTGAGAAGTAGCGGCTCCGATCTCGTAAACTAACATACGGCCGGGAGAGCGGTGTACGGACCACATGTCGCTCCACATCCGCATGCGGTGACGCCTGTAGGCTGAGGATGGCACGGCGACCGGTCGGTACCGTTGGGCCTTCCAAGGCCTGTTCGGACGGCGTTTAGTTTTTATTTAGTATGTTACCTACAATCATGTGTCAAGATCCCCCAAAAGTCAGGGAGAAGTGGACATACTGCGTTATACTCTAACAATTAAAACATCGCACTACCTATGCTAATTAAATATTTCGTTCTATCAAAATAAATAAGTTAAAGTGTAACAAATACCTGAAAAAATGTTTGTTGTACAGTTTTTTGAGCAGTGGTCCTATAATTTCAATTTCCCTCTTAGATGTCGAGTTATCCCAAAATTACCTTAAAATATTTTATATCACGTGGAAAAAGATTCCAAATGAAAAAAAGAATAAAATGAAGTAAAAGAAAGGAGAGCAAGCAAAAAAAATTAGTACACTGATTAAAATGACGCCCAAACAATTAGAAATTAATCAAATTATATTTAAAGCAATTATTTCAATAAAAATAACTATCACAGTGGTTACGGTAAAGATGTAAAAAAGAAGTAAAGCGTATTCGACAGGATTGGACCCCACAGCCTCCAGCATACCAGCAAAAATAGCAGAACCCCTCAGTTTCGGTGCCGCTTAGAAATTTCTGCTAATAGAAATGCTCTATTAAGTCATTGGAAATGGAGAGAGTCTTTTCTTTTATTTCCTCCACGGGACGTAGTGGTTTCAAAAAGTCAATCACACATTCGCACCGCTGGGGACCTTTTCTTGTCTCTTGTCGAAATGAAATTCACCCACAAGTATAAATTGTTGCTGTATTCTTGAAAGTAGTAAGAGAAATTCATCTTCAGATGGAATTTAATGCAACTTCACCGTCAGATAAAGTAAACAACTAATGTTGGTACGACAGTAGCGCGAAATGTGCAAGAGTAATTGTGGCCGTAGGTAAGGGTAACAACCAAAGCCAATGCTTTCCTCAGGCATAGACGAAAGTCTCTCACAAAGAAGTTCAGAGTTTTCAGTGTGATGTATTGGAAGTTTCGCTTCTTTCTTTCTTTGGAAAAATCCATTCTCACAATTTACTTCTCCCGCTATCATCCCGGTGACATGGATCGGCGCACTCCCATCATACGATGTAGGTGGACAGTCAGTGCCTACACCAATGAAATGCTGGCACCGAGACTGGAGAAGCGGTCTTGCACTAATGAGCAGTATCACGGAAAAATTGTATGTTTGGTTCCAGCAGACGAAATGCATTTATTCCTGACACATGTTGTGGGTTTCTCCCGATGGACCCATGACAATGGCATCGCGCTACGGCAACGTCCGAAGCCCCGCGGAACCAGGGTGGGTGGTGGAGAATAGTGTCGCGCCCTGCCGGCAGTTTCCGGAAGCCGAGTCTGTGGAGCGTGCTTTCGTCTGGCGATGCTATCTGGCGCACCTACCGCCGGCTGCGCCGCTGCTCGCCCGGGACCCAAATAGACCCGCCTGTACCTCAGGGAGGGAACGCTGGCCTGGCACCTCCACCAATAGCAGCAGGCCTCGCCGAGCAGCCTGACAAGTGGAGCACGCTCTCCAGCAAGTAGTTCCGCGAGAAGACTGACAATGGGACGACACGAGCGTTTGATCTGGAATGTGCTCCTCTTTGATTTATTGCATTTAATTTTCTTCCTGTTTCGTTATACTATGAAGACTTTATGAATTCTCAGTAAACGGCTAAAAAGAAAGGCAACTGAGTTGATAGAATACTACTCTTGTAATGGCGAGGACGCTGGTCCTATTCTTGATGAAAGTAATTTTTTTCAATCTTTGATTTCAGTTCGTTGTCAGATATGAAACTGGAAAATTAGTTAACAAATAGTTCCATGAATTATAATTTTTTAATCTAAATAACAATTTATATATATATATATATATATATATATATATATATATATATATATATATATATATATCTGTAGTATCATTGCCACAGATACTACTGCAACGCCGCGCCAACACAAGGTTGGCAGCCCGTCCGTCGTCTGTCGAGCACAGTGCACTCTAGCGGGCTGTGCAGCTCGACGGAACTGGAGTGTGCCTCGTCCACCTCTTAGCTAGATTTCATCCTAGGCAGACGCACTTTCATGATCGGCCTTCAGCCAGTTCCGTAATGTTTGCGTTGATTCTCTGAGGAGGGCCCATCGGGCTTAGTCCCTGAGAATATGTTTCGAGATTTAGTTCACAGGCGCAGCTGTAGTCCCACAAGCTACTGAATATAAGTAATTTTCATTGTAATCTGTGTTTCTTGAATAATAATCCTTCTCTCTAACAGTGTGCCGTACCGGATATTATTGCAACCTGGACTCCTGCAGCTCCTATCAAATCGGCCTCCTACTTATTTACTTTTAGTAAAACATGTTCAAACGTGTGTGAAATCTTATGGGACTTAACTGCTAAGGTCATCAGTCCCTAAGCTTACACACTACTTAACCTAAATTACCCTAAGGACAAACACACACACCCATGCTTGAGGGAGGATTCGAACCTCCGCCAGGGCCAGCCGCACAGTCCATGACTGCAGCGCCTTAAACCGCTCGGCTTGCATTTAGTAACGAGCTGAAAACACCCACGCGTTTTGTGCCTCTAAACAGTGAGACACAATACTCTCTCTCTCTCTCTCTCTCTCTCTCTCTCTCTCTCTCTTCTGACGAATTCGATTGGGCTAGCCAAGGATTCCTCTCCTGTGTCAACCCCTTCATCTCAGACTGGCACTTTCCCTCGACCTCCTCAGTATTTGTTCGATTTTTTCCAATTTCTTTCCTCCCCTAAAGCTTTTATCCTCTGCAGCACCCTCTAGTGCGCTAGGCATTATTCCCTGATTTAACACATGCTTTATCATTCTGTACCTTCTTGATGTCAATGTTTTCTGTACGTTCCTTTCTTAGCCAATTCTGTAAAAAATCTCCTTATTCCTTATCTTACTAGGGCGACTAATTTTCAAAATCGTTCTGTAGCGCCAGATTCGAAACGCTTTGATTCTCTTCTAAAGGCTGTGAGCACTATGGGACTCAACTGCTGAGGTCATCAGTCCCCTAGAACTTAGAACTACTTAAACCTAACTAACCTAAGGACATCACACACATCCATGCCCGAGGCAGGATTCGAACCTGCGACCGTAGCGGTCTCGCGGTTCCAGACTGCAGCGCCAGAACCGCGCGGCCACTTCGTCCGGCTGATTCTCTTCTGTTCCACTTTTCCCACTGTCGATGATTGACATCCGTACAATCCCGGGTTTCAAACGTATATTCACAGAAATTTCTTCCAGCATACTTAAAGAACTGGAAACAGGTTTCACAACTATAAAGAGTAATAAAGCTGCTGGCCTAGACGAAATACGGACGGAACAAATCAAAAAGTTTGGACCTGCCACAAAACAGTGGATATTAAACCTTATGAACACCTGCATTTCAAAATTTCAAATCCCCAAGATCTGGCGTAAAGCCAAAGTAATAGCACTTTTAAAGCCTGGGAAAGAACCAACAGACCCAAAAAGTTTCCGTCCGGTTTCACTCCTTTGTCATTTGTACAAGGTATTGGAAGGCTGGTCCTAAATCGAATATCAGAGTACACTCATAAAATATAAAAGAGCAGTCCGGCTTCCGACCCGTAAGGTCTTGCTGTGGAGAGATCCTTAATTTGACTCAGTATATTGGGGATGGGTATCAGAAAGGCGAAATAACAGGTCTGGCTTTCATCGACGTCACGACGGCTTATGATACTGTTAACCACTTAGAAAAGTATACTTAGCTACAAAGGATTACCGACTAACTCAGATCCTTCAGTGTATGCTGCAAAACAGGAGATACTTCGTCTCTCTCCAAGACAAGAAGAGTTGATGGAGAATGCAGAAAAATGGGCTCCCTCAGGGAAGCGTGCTGTCTCCGCTGCTATATAATATCTACACAAATGGCCAGCCAATTAACTCTTCAACTAAGGCATTCATATACGGTGATGATACGGCACTCGCTGCCCAAGGTGAGACCTTTGAGGAAGCAGAGGTGGTCAGGAAAGCCATCTTTGCCTGTGCCATTGGGTCACGTCATGATGTCATCAGAGGTATGGCTGATGCCAAGGTGTTCCTTGTTCGAAATACTCCCACGTATCAGAAATGCGCTTTGCTGAACATCCTAATAGACGAAAGCAAGACTATTTTGGACAAGGAGCACCTTCGCTCCGAAATTAACCATGTCACGACAGTGCTCAGAATGAACAGGTGTTTCGTCCGTGAAATTAGGTGAACAATGTTGACCAAGACGCTATGCCATTCCACAGAGCCAAGAGCAACTTTCATTCATAGTCATGATACGTAGAGTCTAAACACGCAAGGAATCAGACCAGTCTTTGTCATTCAGGAAAAATAAGGAAATGTTGCAACCTCTTAAACAAATTAAAATATTCCTTGCGAGTGTGGCGCCAGTTAACCATGGCAGTCTATACGAACCATTGCCGATCGTTGTGTTGAACATCGTCATTTTAAGTACAGGAATTCTGAAAAATATCAGTGGCCGAGCACAGCCTGTTAAATAATCACCAGACTATGAACGTTCGAGATTCCTCTCGCAGTCTTAGAACTTGGGGCTCTCTGATTAGAGAGGCAGTTCAAACTAGACAGTGTGATTAAAATTTCAATAGAGACGCTGATTAGGCTCTTAGCAACGTAACGCATGCACAGCATTTGATGAAGAAAAAGCACAGAGCGAGAGCTCTGGCAGTCAACCACCTTGTACAAGTCGTGGTGCTTCAAGCGACGCTGGACAGAGATCGCAAATGTAATCTATCGACGTAGGCGGCGCCGGCTTACCAAGCGCCATATTCTAGCGAATCAGACGCCATCTTCTTGACATAAAAGTGGGGACCTCACCTGGTTCACGACTTATCCGCTTGCTGACAGTGATCATGGGGCCGGTCATCGAAATGATTTTATCAGAGTTTTAATCTGCCACGAAGTTGCAGTTCTGGGTTAACCTGCTGGACTGAGACGCGAACTCGGGACCTATACCTTTCGCGTGCAACTGCAACTTAGCTACTCACGATCCTTCCACATAGCTTAATTCCCTTCAGTATCTCCTACCTACCAAACTAGGTCCTGAGGTGAAGTCTCTGTCCTGCACACAGTTTTAATCTGCCAGGAAGTTGAATATTAGCGCACGCACACTCCGCTGCAGTGTGAAAATTTGATTCAGGAACCGAGTACTTTTAATTCAAATGTATGTTTATTCGGACTTCCTACCTGAACGTTTTGTATACAGCCTGAAGAGACCAAGAAACTGGTACACCTGCCTAATATCGTTTGGGCCCCCCCCCCCCCCCCCCGAGCACGCAGAAGTGCCGCAACACGACGTGGCATGGAGGGAACTGTCACCATATAGCCTGCAGGGCTGTCCATAAACCCGTAAGAGTACGAGGGGGTGGAGATCTCTTCTGAACAGCACGTTGCAAGGCATCCCAGATATGCTCCATAATGTTCATGCGTGGGGAGTTTGTTGTCCAGCGGAAGCGTTTAAACTCAGAAGAGAGTTCCTGTGGAGCCACTCTGTAGCAGTTCTAGATTTGTGAAGTATCGCATTGTCCTGCTGGAATTGCCCGTTGGAATGCACAATGGACATGAATGGATACAGGTGATCAGACAGGACGCTTATGTACTTGTCACATGTCGTATCTAGAAGGATCAGGGGCCCCATATCACCCCAACTGCACATGTTCCACACCATTGTAGAGCCTCCACCAGCTTGAACTGTCCCCTGCTGACATGCGGGGTCCATGGATTCATGAGGTAGTCTCCATACCCGTACACGTCCATCCACTCCATATCGATGATATTCCGTTGAATAGTTCGCACGTCGACGCTTGTTGATGGCCCAGCATGGAAACATGCTGCAATCTCCGGAAGGATTGCATTTCTGTCTACGATAATCTTCAGTCGTCATTGGTACCGTTCTTGCATAACCTTTTCCCGGCCGCAGCAGTGTCGGAGATTTGATGTTTTACCGGATTCCTGTTATTCACACTACACTCTTGAAATGGTCGTACGGTAAAATTCCCCATTCATGGCTAAATCCGAGATGCTGTTTTCCATCGCTCGTGCGCCGACTATAACACCTCGTTCAACCTCGTTTACATCTTGATAACCTGCCATTGTAGCAGCAGTAAGCGAATTAACAATTTGCGCCAGACACATATAGACGTTGCCGACCGCAGCACCCTATTCTGCCTGTTTACATATCTCTGTATTTGAATGCTCAGTTGCTTTGGCGCTTCAGTGTATATACATAACTAAATGGCAGCGAGAAGGCTTTCTGGGAGTCAGGAAATAGCGTCAGCGCGCGCTTCGCTGCGTACTCCCTTCTTGATCTTTCGAAACAACGTCCGTGCCTTGGTCGACTGTGATGTATCGCGGGGCCATCTCCCTTCTCCTTCGCGTAACTGCTGAGATGTCCACGTGAAGCGGAGTGGACCTCATTCCGATCCTCCTACCGAGAATATCCTTGGCAGTGCTTCGAATCGAAACCGGGTCTCTCGCGTGACAGCTCCGAAGGTGGAACAATAGCCGAGTTGCCCAACGTGATTTAGCGCTGTGAATGGCGAGGTGGCGCGAGGGAGGTCGTTACTAGCGAGTAAAAGGCCGAAAGCGAAGGATTCCGTCCACACGAACACGACGTAGATCCCGCCGTCGGCTGCGCCGCGGCCGTCAGTATTTACGGACGGGAGTATCTGCGGACGGCGATAGCGTAACGACGCTAACGAGCCGGCCACTAACTCACGACGGGCTGCCTCGGGGCGCAGGCCTGTGGGCTTCGTTAACGGCGTGTGTCGCGACCCGGGCAGCAGCAGGGCGCGCGGTAGCGTCCTGCAGGTAGGCGCCCTGGAAGCGGTGTGCGGGAGAGGAAGCGGCTGCCCGGGCGAGGGCTGGTGCACCCCGCGACGGTCCAACCGGTAGCGTCCATCTGCCGCGTCTGTCGGCAGCAAGCCCTCGGCGGTGCACGGAGAACAGTCAGCAGCGATTCTCGCGTCAGTTACACTTGGCTGAGGTGCTGAACCACTGTACTGTTATAATGAGATTTTCACTCTGCAGCGGAGTGTGCGCTGATATGAAACTCCCTGGCAGATTAAAACTGTGTGCCGGACCGAGACTCGAACTCGCGACCTTTGCCTTTCACGGGCAAGTGCTCTACCAACTGAGCTACCCACGCACGACTCACTCCCCGTCCTCACAGCTTTACTTCTGCCAGTACCTAGTCTCCTACCTTCCAAACTTCGCAGAAGCTGTCCTGCGAACCATGCAGAACTAACACTCCTGAAAGAAAGGATATTGCGGAGAAATGGCTCAGCCACAGCCTTGGGGATGTTTCCAGAATGAGATTTTCACTCTGCAGCGAAGTGTGCGCTGATACGAAACTTCCTGGCACATTAAAACTGTGGAACTCGGGACCTTTGCCTTTCGCGGGCAGGTGCTCTACCATCTGAGCTACCCAAGCACGACTCACGCCCCGTCCTCACAGCTTTACTTCTGCCAGTATCTCGTCTCCTACCTTCCAAACTTCGCAGAAGCTGTCCTGCGAACCATGCAGAACTAACACTCCTGAAAGAAAGGATATTGCGGAGAAATGGCTTAGCCACAGCCTTGGGGATGTTTCCAGAATGAGATTTTCACTCTGCAGCGAAGTGTGCGCTGATATGAAACTTCCTGGGAGATTAAAACTGTGTGCCGGACCGAGACTCGAACTCGCGACCTTTGCCTTTCGCGGGCAAGTGCTGTACCAACTGAGCTACCCACGCACGACTCACGCCCCGTCCTCACAGCTTTACTTCTGCCAGTACCCCGTCTCCTACCTTCCAAACTTTACAGAAGCTCTCCTGCGAACCTTGCAGAACTAGCACTCCTGAAAGAAAGGATATTGCGGAGACATGGCTTAGCCACAGCCTTGGGGGATGTTTCCAGAACGAGATTTTCACTCTGCAGCTAAGTGTGCGCCCGGACGTACCATCACATGGCGAGATACGGCGACACGTAATCCATCGAGGAACATTGGCGAATATGATCGCTTGGGAGGACAAGATGTTATGGTGTGGGGAGACACAATGTTGTTGCCATACTGTACGCCCTCTAGATGTGCGTCTTTCCAGGGGCTGTTTGCCCATTTCTGTGGATGACAATGCGCGACCGCATCGGAATGCACAGGTGGAACTCTTGAAACGAGAGGATATTCGGCGAAAGGCCTGCCTTGCCCGTTGCCTCGACATAAATCTCATCCAGCACACGTGGCATGCGTTGAGGAGACGTATCACAAAACGTTCAGTGTGTCAATGACCGTCCAGCAGTTGTCAACTCCGCTGGTGGAGGAACGAAACGCTCTACCGCAAGAACTCCTTCCCAACTTAATGACCAGTGTGGCAGCACCTTACTGAGCATTAATTACCGTCCGTGGCGATCACTCGCCCCGTTAGGAACCATACCCAGTGGACCATCATGAATCGCTTTGAGTTCTGAGTAATTATTGTCCCGGAATAGCCGTATCATTTCTGTTCATCTGGTGGTGTATTTCTTTCACTTACTTTCTGTACTATACTGTAGCAGGTTTTGCTATGTACGATCGAGTTATGTCACTTGGCAGGGACACATAATGGGAACCCCAGCGTTACCAGTCAGCAGAGTAGACAACGGCTTGGTGTGAGGCTTGGGACAGAGGCGGGGACGCAGCCAGCTGTTCCCCGTCCGTGTGTGTACATATCGCCTCCTTACTTGCACACGACCATAGCCGTCCGTCAACACAGTGCGAACTTTTCTGCTGCTTCCGTGCCAGCATGGCACCGTCAGTTCATGGGCTGGAATCGCCTGTTCGCCGGTATTTTGCGCGTATAATCTACGACAAGTACTCACAAAGTTTTAATTGTCAATTAGAAGAAAGTTATTAGTTTTTTATTTGACTGTTTTTTGTTTTGTTTTGTCTACAATCGAGGCACACGTTTACATCCCGACGCCACAGTACCGTAGCAGGCTGTCCGAGGAGCCAAGATAAAATGTCACAGTCCTTTGATGAAGCGGAGTATTCTGCCGTATTCGTTTCCCGTGTATAGGCAAGGATAGCACCGCACGGCAAGCTGAGATAGTGGAAGTGTACGACAACAATAATGCACTCTGCTTAGGTCTCTTAGACACTTCGGCAATAGAATTTCAGTGACGAAGAATGAAGTAGCCGATTATCTCTCTGCGGAGTACCGAGCAACCCGACGAAAAGTCGAGGCGTTGGTGCTGGAAGACCGGCGTATATCAGTCGAGTTGATACCGAAAAAAATGGAAATCACTCTTGCAAGACATTTTGAACACGACAAAGATCGCTATCGTTAGAGTTGCGCAATTCCCCATGCAGATTCAAACAGCCCACCGACGTGAAGCAGGAATGAAACATTTACAGGTATGCCAGGCCATCGCGGAGAAGTTCTGTAGTCGCCAAATCACTAGGGACGATTGCTCCGTGTGTCACTACGGCCCAGAAGCAAAGCAAGCAGTGAAAACTTGTGGATTCACTGTTGTACAAAAAGCGACACAGACACAATCATTATCCGGCAAAACCGTGCTGAGTGTTTTTTCGGACAGCCAAGGTGCTGTGCTAACAGATTAGGCCGGTAGGGGCAAACTGTCACGGGCATGTACCACAGAAATCTCCGTACTAGAGGCTGCAGACACGAAGCGTCGAGCGAAGCGCCGGAGGGGGTGTTTGACTTCCAAGGCATCGCTCCAGTTTATGTTCCTCAGGACACAGCAAACGTCCTGCCTCTTTGCCTCCCTTTACCCTCCACCTGGTTCCATTCACATAATTTGAGACAAATTGGTGATTCCTGTCCCACACCCTCCCGTTATTGGATTTAAATCTGGAGTATGTGAACCTAACTCTTTAAGTCTCCTACAAAGATCTATTGGGAAAGAGCATCTTTAGCAGCTCATCTGCAGAA
This sequence comes from Schistocerca serialis cubense, assembly GCF_023864345.2. Taxonomy (NCBI): domain Eukaryota; kingdom Metazoa; phylum Arthropoda; class Insecta; order Orthoptera; family Acrididae; genus Schistocerca; species Schistocerca serialis. The sequence continues at coordinate 483,496,880 of NC_064646.1, read as the reverse complement.
TTCGCCATATTGTTTGCACGATACTTGACACGCGCTATCAAAGAAAAATACTAACCTGGTGCTATGAGTAACGTAGCACTCTTAGTTCCGGTAGGAATGACGTCACACCAGAGCACGCCCAGATGAAACAGACTGCTGTGTCCCTTCCCTGGTTTGACCGTAGGGCGGCTGACCATCGTTTCAGCACTCGACGCTGGTTTGTAGTTATCGCGGGGAGAGCCGTACAAAACGGATTCCAATCTGTTTTATTTGTATACCAGCGCGCTTTCGAAGAGAAATGACATAATTTTAGTCTGATATTTGCAGTGTGCTGTAGCATGTTAGCACACGATCACCCACCACCACTGGCCAAGAGCATTAAAGCGCCCGCTTCCGGGATACGGGGAGGTGCACAGGGCCTGGCCGTGGTTTCTAGGCGTTTTCCCACATATGACTAGGTGAATATTGGGCTGGTACCCACTTCCCGCCTTAGTTACACTATCTGCAAGCATTTCAAACGTTCACACACTTCCACACAAGGCAACAATATGCGCAGACAAAAGTACCACACTGTTTCGGTACCTCGGAGAGGGTGGGGGGGAGGGGGGAGGGGGAGAGTGGTGACCTCAGGAAAGGTATGTGGCCCACTCATTGCCACTAGCAATGCCGAATCTGAAAAAACCAACCAAACCCGTGGAGACACGGTATAAGGCAAGTAAGAAGCCGAGTAAGTTATAATGAGGCGTATTTATGTCTCAGCCCGTCCAAACACAAGCATACCTTTTTTATTTCTAAGAACGAAAGCAATTGCGTTGTAGGAAAGAACAATACGAGTTAGGTGCAGTCTAGATACATGGCGACGGAAGCGTATGTGGAGATAATGTCGCAGTTCGCGTTCGTGAGCTTTGTATGTGATTCGAGCGCTTACCGTGATAGCAGCAGAAGCAAAGCCTGTATCTGGCAAAACTGCTAAAAACCGCTGCGCGACCGATTCTGCGGCTAGCGGCGGTGGCGGCGGCTGTTTTTAGATTAAGTCGGTCGGTCGTGAGGCATTGTTCTTCGCCACCGGCGTTTTCTTTTGTTTGCCGCCCGCCGAGACGGCGCTAACAAGATCAAGACCGCCAGATTTCAAAGCCAAGCGTGGCGGTCGCCATGGGAGCTAATGACCGTTCGTATGTGTTCAGCCAACGCGGACGCCATCCGATGCGCGTTCAGACAGCTGTGAAGATCTCTTTGGAGAATAGCGAGGGGGAACACTACAGTCTGTACAGAAATGTATCAAAGGTCGTCCGGGGCTTTCACTGGACGAGATATGACCGAAGAATTATGACAGGAACAGCGCCCGGTGTACCTACCGGAGACATTGGTATTACCAAGTGGTACTGTTAGTCATTCCTCACACTCATTTTCTGCCTCTCAGACCATTTCTGCGCAACACATTCGTGCGCTTCTGCTAATTAAAAGTACAAGAATAGTCACAGAAGGGATAGCAGAACTCATTGCTGGTTTTTTTGAAAACACAGATCAAGAAAGTGTTAAAGTCGGTCTCTTGTTTATGACACACACGAAAATATATCAGTTAATTAATGTCACTATACATACACGTCGTCTGTCTCTCGTTCCCAGCACTGAACCCCACATGTGACGTAATCGAAATTGGTAGACTATGACAATGATGCCGCGCAGGAACCCATTCAATAATTGAGGGTGATTCAAGGGATGATTGTTGGATATCACAAGAAGTGAGAGGAAGACATGCAAATGGATCAAAGAACAGACACGAAGATAAGACGTAATTAAAAGTGCAACGAAAACGTATTAAAGACGGGCAGGACACGTAGCAAAGCGAAAGAATTGTGTTATGGATTCCAGGAGATCTGAAACTGAGAAGAGAATATGACTTGTGAGAGGACGACATTAGAAATCACGTTGAGCATCACAAGTGCGGGTAGCTAAAGAGCATAACTCATTGAAAAGTGTAGATGAGGTTTTTATCCAAAAGCAAATATCAAAACACTAATGATGATGGCGATGAAAATTGTTGGGTATGGTGGAAATTTTTTTTCCTAGCTCTAGCCAATTCCATTCTTAAACTGATCTAGTGGTCCGTCCATAATATCCTTCCACACTGGATAAGTATAAGAATCGTCGCTTTATTGTAACTGTTCAGTACGTGATAATTACGGCGAGTCGCTTCGACCTACAGTTTTACCCTGTTGACTATGATGGTTCGACTCTGAGGTTTAACCCTTCACAGTATGTATCTTGACACTTTTTGCCACATTAGAACTGTGTGCTGGATCGGGAATCGTCCCGGAACCTTATCTTTCTTTATCGATTGAGCTGTACGGGCAGTTTTAGTCTGCCAGAAAGTTTCAAAACAGGATGAATACTCAGTCTGGAACGGTTTCCTAGACTGTCGCTAATCCATTTGTCGTCAGTATCCTTTCTTCCGGGAGTGCTACTCCTGCAACAGTAGGTAGAGACGAGGTACCGGTCGATGTAAAGCTGTGATAAGCGCCCTCAGTCGCGGCTAGATAGCTCAATTGCTAGAGCTCTTTGCCCACGAAGGGTAAAGTCTTAGTCTGGAGTCCTCGTCAAAATGAAAAATCCCAGGTTCGAGTACCGACTAGACACACAGTTTCAAATGAGCGCACACTCTGCTGAAAAGTGAAACATTCATTTGGAATAAATATCGTATTCGACTCCGTGGAGATGGTACGTCGTCAATAGCGTTTACTGCCCTCGCTTCGCAAGACGTTACGGAGATGTTGCGGTTTCACTTTGCACATCTATCAGTGAAGGTATTGCCTCTTAATGAAAGAATTCCGGCGATGGTAATAACCTCTGCTCGCTGTATTCGTAGCAGGTGCCTCGGAATGCACCACTACTATTCACTGACCTCGCACCAGCATTTGGAGAGGACAATTTTCATCGACTGTTCCCGACCTGCTCACGGAAGTAGACTACAGTCAGTGTTGTTTGGTATGTATGAAATCCGTCTCATGGCAATATAACGCTTGAAAGCATTTATTCAGTTCGTGTTTGTATTTTCGGCGTTTACCAAGTTAAAAAAAAAGTATGTATATTACGGAAGAAGTAGAATGCTGGACAGTCCCACACGTTATTGTATACATGATGATTTAGCAAAAAAAATTAACTTAATATACATGTTTCTGTACTGAAAAGAAACACTCCCACCCACGCAAACACATACGTTTTTTTAATGAAAATCTACGGTTGGACGAAGCTGAACCGATGAAATGCTAATGTAAATATGTCGAGCAGTATTGTGGACAGTTGCTAATATTTTCACGTTTTATACTCGTTTACTTCGTCTTTTAGTTACTTTGATGTGAGCGTTTTATTCACATTTATAATCGTAAGCTCGTAATTACATTAACCAAAAGCTGAAAATGAAACAAAATAACGTGGACTTCTTCGATTTCTTCCTTCAGTCAGACATGGGAGGCGTTCCTAACACCTGAAATGTGCTAAGGGTACGGTCCACAAAGACCTCCTATGTAGTCATTTTTGCAGAAGCGCCACATTTTCCCAGAATTCTCGCAATAGATCCACGCCTTCAGCATGACCTTCCGAAGATGGCCACACATCTGTTACAGACGCCATATTCGAACACCATCGGACTTTTGGATCCGAAGGTGATCTGAAATCCACTGCCTAGATGAAACTTTTTCTAGACTTTATGTATCCGCTGCAGAAACGTAATGAAGATACTTTCATTCAGACAACAGCATCTTCAGAGATGAACACGGGACGACATATCGCTCTGGTTTAGAATGTGAACGGCCGTAACACCCATCCGTGGGGAACGCACGGATTACTTCGCTTGTGGAACATTGTCGTGGTGATACCCTTAACTCGATTAGGGTATATCTAAATAATGGTCTTATCAAACATTTGGGCAAGATCTTAAACGTGTTTTATAGGGGGTTCTTTAATCTCTTACATAAAAACTTTACACACTATAGCCTTCGTTTGTATTACAGTTATGTAAGAGAGAAATCGGTAGGTGGAAACAGAGGTGAAAGAGAGGTAATATTCTTTCGTCTTGATATTTGTTTAACTTTAGCACTGGAAAAGTCACGAAAATATTCAAAGTGAAAAATGTAATTCTGAGGAATTAAGACATTGCAACAAAATACCTGAGGTTAACAACGGCAGCAGAAATAAAACTTAGGCCTAAATTGTACGAAAGTTAAATTGTTCCAGTGGTGTAGCCACAGTGGACAACAATAATTGTAGTTCGGAGATATGAAATGTGTGCCGACAGGAGTGCATCTTTTTACAAGGAGAAGACAACTAACTGTTATAGTAAACAAACCATTGAGTACTAAAAAGCTGAAGCACATTTTAAAGATATTCTTCTATTCCACTGAAATGTGCTCCTGCGCATAATCGACTGAGGCGTTTAGAGGTGATAGCAATGTGGCATTGTTGATTATTTAACGATCTCCAAAAGAGCAAAAAGTAAATACAAAACGAAATATTTTAAAAATTGAAAAGGAACCTCGCTGCCACTTGGTCATAGATTGTTGGCTATAGCCTTTTAACAGTCGCTTTAGGAGGAAACCAGCTGAATAAGAAAATCAGCAAGGCAAAATACCAAATGACTGCAATGGGTCAAAATTACCAAAAATATTGATGAGCAGCTGAGAAACATGGGGTCATCGATAAGATAAAAAAAAAAGAAGGAAAAAGTTATGCTCCTGTTGTTACACAGCCTGTGATTTTATATTGCTTCGTGTTTCTTCATGAAGTAGGTTCAAGATACTAACCGTAATTAAAGTTTCTCTTATGACCGGAAGTTAATATGACTTCTCTTCAGTCTTTTGACATTTCGTATATTGTCGCCTTTTTAATTTTCAGTACCCGTTCTCCAGGAGGTACCCAGATTTCAACTCCATTACGTGGTCTACACGCTCGGGAATCGTAGTGTTTTTCTCGTTTCGTTTCACTCTACCATAGTGAAGTGAACTGATGACTCACTCACGAAATGAGCGTTTGTGATGCGTGAACACTAGCGTTTACTCTGTACTTTAGAAGCAGACACGAGAAATAAATCGGGAACCCACAAGGCATGCGCGCTAAATTAAATAGCTCTTGTTTGCGAGCATCAGACAAACAGCGTGCAACGACCGCAATTTGATGGAACTGTGAAAGCACGTAACACCGAAAGAGAACGCAATGCGCCATTCGCCAGCATTTTGACGTATGTATAAAACAAAATAAACGACACATTATACGGAACGTGAAACCGCGTAACCACTGTTTGGGGTGCAAATAAACACATTCCCGAGAAAAAGCCACATTCAAATGATATACCGATATGAGGATGGAGTACGTAGGCTATAGGATTTCAAATGCAAAACTTTCTGTTATTAGCGACGAGCGTTATATATTTTGTAGGCTGCGAAGATCATAATATCTCGCCTCTTTGAACGATTATTACAGCCACTAAATATAGATAACGGGATGTCTTGGAAATGTGTTGACATATGAAGTACATGCTCTTCATAGACCAGCATGTTAGACAGTGATGTGCTGAAATTTATTGTGCCCCTTACATCTTGATGGACACGCTCAACACATCAGGAAAAAAATTACTGCCTCTCTACGGAAGTAGATCGACTTCTCGACTTTCTCCATAAACTGTAGAGCGACAAATCATTGGCAGCGCAAACGCTGAAGCATCCGAATCGACTGCGCCATTCTTTCAGCTGGGTTCGGGAACACGGACCTGAAATTTTGAACAGCTTTCTGTAAGGAGTCACCTGAGATAGCCATCGATTTCGTGTTTTCGTGTGTAAGCAGGTACTAAAGACGGAGCATTAAATCTCCGAACTGATAGAGAAAACAGTCCTATCAGAGAACGACCAGGATCCACTGAAGAACTAAACCATTGTTTAGTACCAGCACCAATCAAGTAATCACCTTGAAGTACAATAAAACTCTTCAAATTCAGCGGGTATGTCAACATTCTTATTGTGGCGTCAAAAACGAAATAAAATTCTGGCAAAAGTAAAATGAAGTCATACATTCAACAGTAAAATTACTAAACAACATTCGTACAGGGTCATTTTCAGGTACGACTCTCGTGAGTACGACAGCGAACGAATATTGTTTAACTGTATTAATTCATTTGTTGAGTGTATTGATGTACTTTACTACTGACGGCATTTTCAGTGAAGCAGAATGGTTTTTATCTTATTTCTAACGTTGCAATATAAGTACTTCCAAATAATTTTATGGGAACTGATGAAGACTGATGGATACTGTAAGTTCAATAATGTTACTTCGCCAGCTGATCTTGACGTTGTTTTTTTTCCAAATATTTAGGGTCTGTATGGCACCAGTTGCATAGAATATGTGTAACAGAGATGCCTCAGGTTCGCCTTGGAAGACAGGTCAGTGATTAACGTACCGTAGATGTGGATGTCGTCAGGAACAGAGCAACAGACAGTGGTGAACCGAAAACCGGCCGCTTTGAAGGAAGTGTCCCGACAGTTGTCAGAAACCGTTCAAAAAAATCGGCCGAAAAAAATTTAATGAAAATTGTCGGACAGGGACTTGCATCTGACTCTTCTGCGCCAAGCACCCCACTATATAGGTCCGTAAGTCTGTGGTGAATCAGGATTCAAAGATAAGTTGATAGCGTCTTTCCCTTTAAGAATCAGCCCAAAGAATGTAAAATTGTCCTTAGAAATATAAAAAAAGGAAGGAAGGAAGATTCTGGCAAATCATCTTCATTCCAAGAGATGTCACAGTGTTACATTCGTGTAGTAGTACCCTTAAACGCAGTATGTTTATCATTTTATGATTGACTTACATCGGTATACACCATCCAATCTTTGGAGACAGATCTTTTTAAAATAGCCCCAAAAGTCGTTCATTCTGTAACAGTTCATTCTGTAACAGTTCATTCTGTAACATGAGTGTTCATCACACAAGTGCAGTCTTCTTCTTCTGTACTTCAAGCATTAGACCTTCACCTGTTACGGCACCCATCTTTTTTTCTCTCTTTTTTGACACTTCTTCGGCGTACCGGATTACAATTTCTTACATCTGTAAGGCTGTCTTCCACTGTTGATTGTGTCGAGATGATCTCTCCATTTTCTTCTGCTGCCTTCAATTTTCTTTCTTACGTGCAATACATTTAATTCGTTCTTAATGTCGCTGCTTCTTATTCTCTGGTACGGCCTTTCAGAGCAGCAATAAATCACGTTCCAGGTGCCTGCTTCTTACTTTTTTGTCCTCTGTAAACGACTCACGCCGACAGAATAGTGCGCGGACGGCCGTAGCTTTGTAAAAACTTCACTCGTCTAATTTTTTGTGTCTTGTTTCTAAAGCACCTGATTATTATTCCGCAAACGTTTCCGAATTTTGCTATATTCTGACCTACATGTTATAATCATTCGTGATACCACATCGTAGATAATTAAAATTGCTCACCCGGTAACTAGTATTTTTGGTGTTATAGGGTCTCTTATCGCACCGCACATCTAGTTTATATGGCATTTGCACTTGTGCAGTAATTCAACCGTAAAAGTTTCCTGTGCCTACTGATCAGTAAATTACAAACATTGTTAGCACAGGGTTATCATAAATTCACTGTAGTTACATTTATTTACATATTGTCACAAAATGCAAAACCCATATAGAAATTTTCACAAAGTTTTGTATTGTTACAGCCGCACTTCAGATTTCTGCCGCGAGAGTGCAGCAGTGAGCATTAAGCAAGAGGGTGACAGATGCCGAATAAGCGTTACGGGACACCTGTATCTCGACATGTTGGAAAATTGTCTCATGCCCCATCTGAAGACCGAGAATGTGGACGTCGTCATTATAGTGCTCCACCTCACTTCGATTATGTTTTTCAATTCTTAAACAGGAAATCGAGAAACCAATAGGTCGGTCGTGGTGAGGTTGATGATCAGGAATTCATGCCATGGCCTCTACGCTCTCCCGACCTAACCTCATGCGATTTTTTTTGTGTGGGGCTATGTGTAATATTTAGTGTTTACCTCCTTCTTTACCGAAAAACCTACCAGAACTGCGAGCATGCGTAGAGTGCTTGTGAACAGATTGATAGGGACATGCTGCGCCGAATGTGGAACTACTTGAATGTCGAGTTGATGCCTACAGAACCAACTGGAAGGGGGGGGGGGGGGGGGCGTATGGCGCACAAACAGTGCGTAAAAAAAAAAGAAAAACATGAGTTTCTCTATGTGTGTGGAAAGCCCTGTGACAAAATTTCAAATAATATAGCTACGAAAAAATGTGTGAAATCGCTTCAGTCATTTATAATGATAATAACCTTTTATAAAGCACTCTTTGTCACATGTGGTGAAAGAGATAAAAAATTCCTTTATCTGTTCCACTACTTGTGACATAGGGTCGAAAGAATCTCGTTAGAAATACATTTCACCGAGGACTAGAGAGCTGTATTTCCTCTTCCAGAGCGAACAGAGTGAGTGAGGCACATACACAGAGAGAGAGGGAGAAAGAGAGAGAGATCTACAAGAGGCCAGTGCGCCAGCTATTCTTTGCAGCGCGCTTCGTGTAATTCAGGCGATCGCAGTTCTTTCTCTCTGCGGCGCTCATTTCGCCCCTCGCGAGTGAAAGCGGATAGCCCCGTATAAATCAGCTGGTCGGCGCCATACGTGATGGTGGTCCTCCGCCTTCCATCTCTTCCGGACCGGGACAGCGGTAGGGAGGGCGGGGGTGCTGTAGAGAGAGAGAGAGAGAGAGAGAGAAATTCCGTCCTCCCCGTTCTTATGCTGGCCGCTTGGCGGGGGCATTTGTTGCCGTAACTCGACAGTGAAATAAAACTTCGAAGAACCAATTAGCGGGAAACAGTGGAGTTTTTGTAATTGGCCGCCGCTAAGAGCAGTGAAATATTCGGGCGTAAATCTCGGAGAACGCAGCGGTTTTAATTAGAGGCCGGTGGGGGCAGCGAGTTTATCTTCGGGGCTCGCCGGCTGACCGGCGGACCGGGCCGTTCTGGGAGACAAACGGCGCCGGTTAAGATTTTTCGCACCTAAACGTCTCCTCCCAGGAGGTAAACGTCTCGGGCAGTCGCTTCGAGAGAGCTCGTCCGCCGAAGCTTCGGGGAACCTGGTCGTCGTGACGTTCGTACGTTCTTAGTCACCACCGCGGAACACGTCAAGGATGGAAGTGGAAAACATTCTACCATTTTTTTCACAAATCACGTTTTCAGCGCTTTTGGTTTCCTGGTAATCTGTCACAGCTCCCTAGACTTGATCCACGTGCCAACCACGGAGAAAGTCTTTTAAGGGGGATAGGACGTCAAACGGGCCGACTTGGAGCAGGAGAGACACCACAGGACATTTTATTTTCCTATGTCTATACTTTTACAAACAAAATTCATAAAACTTTGTCAGCATCACCAGGAAGGATTCAGGATTCACACTCATAGCAGTGGAAGTCCAAAATCACAACAAAATAATTTTTTTTTAGATATGAAATTTCGTCATTTTTTTTACTTACTGTTGCTTGCATTTGTTGCTATAGGTACATTGTTCTTCACAAGTAAGAGAGATTCTTTGATGAATTTTGCACAGCGTACAAACCATACTTACAGGTGTATGAAACTCTAGAATTTTCAAAATCTATTAAAAACTGTGGTAAAAATTGAAATAATTAACTACAAAATTTGATATTTTTCTAAACATAAAGTTTAAAACGTAACAGCTCATTCATTTTTCATAAATTAAATAGATTATAGAGTTTCAGACACCTGTAAGTATGGTTTGTATGCTAGGCAAAATTAATCGAACAGTCTCTATTACTTGTGAACAAAAGTGTACCTATAGCAACAAATGCAGCCAATAGTAAGTGAAAAAATGATGAAATTTCACATGTAAAAAAAATTGTTTTGTTATGTTTTGAACTTCCGCTGCTAAGGGTGTGAATCCTGAATCCTTCCTGGTCATGCTGACAAAGTTTTATGGATTTACTTGTAAAAGTAAAGAAAGTGGAAATTAAAATGTCGTGTGGTGCCTCTCCTGCTCCAAGTCGGCCCGGTTGGCGTCCTACCCCCCTTAAACAAGCGTTAGTAGACGGCGCGTGGTCTTTGTGTCAACCTGTCTCTCCCTTTGCAGTTACAAAATGTAGAAGATCTGAGAAGTTAAGAACCTAATGTATTTCTGTCCTTGTGCTATCACAAACAAAATGTAGTGCCTCAGGTATTTCTGACCTTGTGCTATTGCAAACAAAATGTAGTGCCTCAGTGTTAGTGGAACTCTGAATAAATACGCGAGCCAGTTACATTAATGTTACCATCGTCTATGATAGACGTCAACGTGCAGTAACGACTCCGAGACGGCAAATAGCAGCACTAGCAGCGGAGGGCATATAAACCGTGTCGGAGGGACGCGGAAACCAGTGCAGCCGTTGCCCTATTGCGGAAACGGAGCCATTTATCTGAGGTCCAATAGATCATCATCATGGGTTTTCGGGCCAAGGATGGAAGCATTTCCGAAACTGCAAAGATTGTAAACTGTTCGCGTGCCGCAGTGATTAAAGTATACTGTGGATAGCAGCATGGCGCCGGTACAACTGTCGTGCATCATGGGCCATAGACGACAAACGTGAACGACGGCTGCGGAAATGTGTACGGGCGAATAGACGTGCAACAGCTGAGCCACTGACCGACCAGATGGATCAAGGGGCTACCAGTAGTGTATCCTCAACAACCTTTCAGCAAATGTTCCTGCGTATCGGCCTCTGCAGCACATTACATTCCAAACTGAAGGGCGACAGCTGGCATTTTGAGATGGATCACGTTTTATTCTCCATCGGACACATGACCAGCGTATACGATCCTGCACAGACGTTGTATGGATCCAGACTGGAGGAGGAAGCGTTGTGGTCTGGGGAATGCTTTCGTGACATTTCCTTGCTGATCTCGTCATTCTGGAAGACAAAGTATACATTTATCCTTTGGTACCCTGTCCATCCCTACATGCAATTTTTATTTTATTTTTTTTCTCGGCACGATGTCATCGACCGGCGGGACAACGCAAGTTGTCACACAACTCGCAGTATACGTGCGTGCTTCAAAGAGCAGCATGCTGTGTCTACCGCACTCCCCTGGCCACCCAACTCCCCGCATTTAAACCCAATCGAGAATATGTGGGGCCACCTGGATCGGGCTGTTGGCGCCACGGATCCTCAGCCGAGAAAGCTAGCGCACCTGACCACGGCACTGGAGTCTTCCCTGTTGGTACCTTCCAGAAACCTATTGCCTCTCTTACACGTCCGCGTTGCAGGAGGTGGTTATTCAGGCTTTTGGTAAATGATCACATTAATATAACTGGACCGTGTACTTTCTTCTGCTATTTCATTTTTGCGACCGCGACTGTGTACAAAATACAAGTTGATTCTTGCAAACAAGGAAACAACAACCAGCCTTTTTTTTTTTTTTTTTTTTTTTACACACAATGCGCTGTTATCGGGTTTCAGCAGACAGGTTCATCTTCAGAAGACTGTTAACGTTTATATTACATTTGTTGTTGTTTACGTTAACAGCCAACAACTAACATAAACAACAATAAACGTAATATAAACATAAACAGCCGTCTGAAGCTGAACCTATGGTTCGAAACCGATAACGACGATATTTGTGTAAATAAATAGCATTATTAACAGTGGATGGTAGGTGACTTCTTCTTTGCAAGAATCAGCTTGTGAAAACTTGTCATCTCACGCAGATCGGTTGTTTTGCCGGTAGTCCGTCGCGTCTTCCCAACTCGATATTTCGGTATGGTAACTGGGCGTCTTCATCAGGGCCGGCCGCTGTGGACGAGCAGTTCAGGGCACTTCAGTCCGGCACGGCGCAGCTGCTACGGTCGCAGGTTCGAATCCTGCCTCGGGCATTGATGTGTGTGATGTCCTTAGGTTGGTTAGGTTTAAGTAGTTCTAAGTATAGGGGACTGATGACCCCAAATGTTAAGTCCCATAGTGCTTAGAGACATTTGAACCATTTTTGATCATCATCAGGTGTTTCCTGTGACTCTCAGGACATACCTGATGGAGTCGCCGACTTCACATTATTTTTGTGACGCTGCGAGTAGCATAATTCTGTGGTATCAGAATATCTTCAAAATTTTCTGGATGGAAACCAATTATTTACAAACAGAGATACATTTTTTCCCAGTCGCCTCACAAATATGAGATTTTCCGCTTAGAACGTTTTACGTCGCCCTATCATTTCAGGCCTTTTTTTTCTCTCATCGGTGTCACTATATCGACCACAGTCGTGTTTATTCAACATCCACTTCGCTGTCTTTCCTTTTCAGTTTCCCTGGTACCTCTCCGTCTCCCACCCAACAGACATTTTGGTCATGGTTTCCTCATTAGTCATGTATGTTTTAATTTTTCCAGATTGCTATTGCATAAAAATTCGAGGAAGTTAAATGATGCGATACATTTAGAATTCTCGAAAAGAAGTATAGGTTGTAACGAAATACGAGTAAAATTCAAAATGCATAAAAATCACGAGGGAGCAGTAAGAATGAAAGACCTATAGAGAAGTGCTCACACTAAAAATGGTACGTGGTAGGACCATACCACTTTTCCTCTACTGCCCAATCGGTACATCGATAAAGCAATGATGGACATAAAAGAAACGTTTTGGAGTAGGTTTAAAATTCGAGGTGAGAAGATATCAGTGATAAGATCCGCTGACGAGACTGTTATCCTCGCCGGAAGTGACGAAGAACTGCAGGTACCCTAGTCTCAGGATGGCCTTGTCTCCCATGAACACTCGCTGTCGAGGACAACGTACTGGGTTGTATTACTTAATAAATCTCCTAGCCACTCACATATCTTATTCCATATGCTCCTACCTTCGTTACCTTTCTGCATTGAGGCACCGTGTCAAATTCTTTTCGGATTCTATAAATATGGAATCTACCTGTTGCCCTTCATATCATTTGAGAAAAGGGCAAGCTGAGTTTCGCACGAGCGATGATTGCTAAAACAGTGCTGATTCGTGGACAGAAGTTTTTGATTTCAAGGAAATTTATTGTATTCGAACTCAGAATATGTTCAAGATTCTTGCAGCAAATCGATGTGAAGGATATTGGTCCGCAATTTTGCAGGTCCCTTCTTTTATACAGGAGTCATCTGCGCCTTTTTCCAGTCGCTTGATGACTTCGTACTGGGAAAGAGATTCGTGATAAATGCAAGCTAAGTAAGGGGCCAATGCCGTAAAGTACTCATTGTAAAACTGAATTAGGATTCCATCTGGACCTGGCGACCTGCATGTTTTCAACTCTTTCACTTATTTCTCTACGCCAGGGATGCCTGTTACTAGGTCGTCAACACGGGACTCGGTGCGATGGTCAAATGATGGTGCATTTGTAAGATTGTCGTGTGTGAACGATTCCTTAAAAGCGAAATTTAAAACATCGGCTTTCGTTTTGCTGTCTTCTACTGTGACTGTAGACTGGTCAACGACTGACTGGATGGAAGTCTTATTAGACTCGTATAGCGATCTTAAATAGGACCAGAATTTTCTCGAGTTTTCTTTTGGAGTAACACAAATAAAAAATAAACGATAAGCTTAATATCAGAATATGGGATCACGTAGTAGACGAAGCGAAATAATTTCTACTACGATGGAGCAAAACAACACATGACGGACGAAGCAAAGAGGATATAAGTAGACCAGCACAGGCAAAGAGGGCGTTCCACTTGTATCCACTATAGGCCGTAATTTGAGAAAAAAAAATTCTGAGAATGCAGTTCTGGAGCGCAGTGGATCATGGACTGAGGACAAACCCCAGAAAGAAAGACAATCGAAGCGCTTGAGATGTGGAGTCACAGAAGGACGCCGAAAATGAAATGAACTGTTGAAATAGGCAATGTGTTGCCCGCAGAATCTGCGAGGAAAGGGATGTGTCGAAACACTGACTAGAAGAAGGGACACGATGGTAGGACATGTGTTAAGGCATGAGGGAATAACTTGCATACTACTAGAAGGAGCTGCAGAATTCAAAACTGTAGAGGATGTTCGGTGTAAATCTTACCAACTGATATGAAAAGGTTGGCGGAAGAGAGGGAGTCGTGGCGGCCATGTGAAAGAAGTCAACAAGACACATGACTCAAAAAATAAAACAATAAAATGAAAAATGTCAGTGGAATTCAGCTTTCATATCTCACGGGAAGTGCTCGTTTTTTCATATGTCTGTTCCAGTCTATCAGCTGTGCTACTGACTTTTGCAGTTAAAATCTCGAACGATTTTTTTCCCAAGGGAGATAACAATAACTTTTCGTACGCGGGTAGTCTCATCCACACCTTGTTCTCTCCAGTTTATCATTCAGAACTTTGCTACAACTAAGTCACCCATAAAAATTTCCCAAGTGGATGTTAGGGTCTGAGACGTGCAGGGAAAAACAGTGTATGTCATCAGTGAATTATTTTCGTAGTTTCTCAGTTACTGATGCGCGTGGACTTGAATCTGAAGAAAATGCTTCGGTCTTACTCTGAAACTAACGCCGACTACTCGCAACCCTTCAGGTAAAGGCAGTAGATTTCGATTAGGATAATTCACATCTCAAAAAATTTAATCTTCCTGCAGCATATCATCATAAAAATTAATCGGTGTTACTTGGCTGATGTTTTTCAAAACAGTAAACACTCAGTCAGATAATTTATAAACATCTGCCTAACAACCTTCCGTTCAGTGTTGGCCAGGACTTCAATTTGAAAAAAAAAAAAAAGTGGTGTTCAAATGGCTCTGAGCACTATGGGACTTAACAGCTATGGTCATCAGTCCCCTAGAACTTAGAACCACTTAAACCTAACTAACCTAAGGACAGCACACAACACCCATTCAATTTTCAAATGATGTCAGCAGCAGCACTATTTCTCTAGTGAATTTATCACAGGAAACCGTGATGCCAAAGAGATTGCCTACTAGATCGATATGATCAAATGTTTATCTGTTAACATCACCACAGAAATAACTTGTAGATGGGATGACTATATGCAGTATACAAATTGTGGAATCAGTAACCGAGGAGCTCAAAAAATAACTCGACAGACCTCTCTGTTACCCTTGTAACACAATTTCGCAGTCACCGGAGGTATAATCTATGAACCACATTTGTAACTAAACTTGCAGTAATATGACACCTCGCGTTGATCTTAATTTGTGCTTTTCCACGTCTTACGCTCAGAACAAAGAAGAAGGGAATGACACACGAGACACTTGTGTAATATTCTATAATACTTATTATTTATTTTGGATGCCACGTATCTGAAGGTAGCGTAATATCAGAAAAGTGGTTTGTAAAATAATTAACAAATATCGTAGAATATTTCAGCAGTGTCTCGTAGATTTTCATTCATAATGTATAAAATATTTTACCAAGAACCGACGGAACAGTCAATTACTGCAATAAGGAGATGAATTTATTGTTATACTTTCCATACCAGATTTCGTTGAGCTCTGTGACTGTTATTAAGGGAGACTGCAACCGGCCAAAGGTGATTTAAAAAATATATATATTTATTTCATGGCCTTGACCGCTTTCGTGTGATTGTGATGGTCATAATAACCCGAAACTGGCAATTAAATGAACGCAGGATGGTCAGAAACAGTGTGAAATGCGTATAAGTGTGTTGCAGGGGAGGTTCTGCTGAGTAATAACTGTAGAAAATCATTAGATATGTTGCAACGTTTCCAAGTTATTTAGAATTGAAGTTACCCAATCAGGTCGCTAGGCGCAAAAATTCAAGTAGCCTGACAGATACAATTTGTGTCAATTGTTCTCATATCATAGATGATAGCGCACGAGACTTTGAATCGGGTTCGATCCTCACTACCGACCTATGTCCAATTTTTGCACCGCTCTCTTTTTCGGTTTTAGGAAACCGATCGAATAACGCTATTGGGGATGCCATCTGTGGCGAGCCGTTTGAATTTGTGCGCGCAACGGCCTGATTGGCTAGCTTCAATGCTAATTAATGAGGAAACGGCGCAACGGGTCGAACTTGTTCTTAACCATTATTCCTCAACACTATCTATCCTGCAACACCCTTGAAGCGTTTCACACTGTTTCTGACCACCCTGTGTGTGTTTACGACTTGGGGGGAATCAGTGTTGTTGCTGATGCGTAAAAAAGGAAATCTGACAACCACAAAAGATTGGCTTTGCTTGCTCTTTTTTTCTTTCTTTCTTTCTTTTTTTTGTGTTGAATGAGATGGTCTCGTGGTCTTCATGCAACTCTTAGTCTGACTTGAAATGGAAAGTAAAATTATGTGCCGTTGCCGTACTCTGGTCCCACTTTGAAATCTTATCTTTCTCATATTTTTATTATGCCGTTACTTCAAGCGATGAGTATATGACTTACATATAACTCGTGACCCGACCCGGCGTAGCACTTACTGTCTACTTGTCTGGCAGAACGGTAGAACATTATATACAGAAACCTTCCTCGTGAGTCAATTTATTAGTGAAAGCTGCGTGAGAATCCTTACAGTAGTTGCTGAAATTAGCCTTCACATACAGACAGGAAAACGTGACAGGGAACTTTAATCTGTAATACGTAAAGATTTGTTGCTATTGACAACGAGCGAAGCGTTCGGAAGAGTCTGTTCAAATCGGCGCCTAGGCGCTAGCTTTTCCTTGATTTTTCCGAGTGTAATAAGACGAATTGTAGGACGCTTTCTTTGCACAGGTCACGACCGATTTCTTTGCAGATCTTTCTTCAGTCTTCTACTGTGTCTCTAATGACACCGTCTTCAACAGTACGATGAATCCCATTCTTTCTGCTTTTTACTACTGTTGGCGAAACGCAACAAAATCCTGTGTTTATATTATTTGTTCAGTGGCACTTCTCAGAAATTATTCAGGGACTGGCTATGGTTCAGTGCTGAAACGGAGAGTTGTAAATTTCTAGATTTATCATGTTGCAAGACGCGAAAGCTGGTGAACACAGTTTGTAGTAAAACTGTTCCACAGTGCATGCGGACGGAGATGCTCAGCTGTAGCCGACAACGCACATGTTGATATTACGAGTAACACGCGCACTTTGCTCGAGGTTAACATTGTGCTTGCGAGGGTACTACGTTCTGTAGAAGACAAAACGGCGTCGCCAAGACCAGGGGCGGATCTTCGGTCCCAAAACGGCGTCGGCTGCAACGTGCAAACTGACAATGGGCTCATAAAGAGCTATTTATGGAGCATTGTCTCTTTCGGAACGGAAATGCGCACCGTCCGCAGCACAAAAGAAGAAGAATGCTGTATAAAGAGAAGCGAGCCCTGAATTGCCGACAGGCGCAAACTCCGGCTTCTGTGCGGCGAACTGCGTTACTTTCTTTCGTGTGTCCAAAATATTGCCCACCGATAAGCAGATGCTTATGAACTGATCTTTGGTTATCATCGAAACATCACAGCCATCTACTACACTGCATAGAACCATTATATTTGAAGAAGCGCAAAAGTCGGCGACGTATGAATTTGAAGGAAATAACGTAGTAGTCATTAGAACTGCATGTCGGGTGTGCACTTCTGAGGCCCGGGGGTTCACATCCCTGTGAACTTATCGTGATTTATTTCCTCCATAGTTTGATAGAAATGCTGGGTTAAATCCCTACATGAGACTTCAGCGGTTTCTAAACTCATCGTTATTCAGGCCAAGCCCGTGTTCCGACAGTAATGACATCCATGTCGACGGAACTTCATTCTTCTTCGTTTCTACCTAGGAAACGTGTGATGAGTGAAGTCTGATCCGGCGACGCCAGAGAACACGAATCGATTTCTTTCTTCGTATTTAGTACCAATCTGCAGATGGTGACCTTCCATAAATAATGTCGCCGATCGGGTGAAAACAAAGCAATCAACTTGCAACAATAACCTGTTACTAAGTATCAATAAATTTATGTATACATAGACTGCAGTTTTCCGGGAACTCTTTATTTTTCTTAATGCATACTGTACCACACTCTGATGTAGAAATTGTGTCCTTAGTTTCCGAGCCGGCAATCAAGGCCTGATCATACAAAATTAATTGGAACACCACTGTGAAATAGAGGGAAATGATGCACGATTGCCGCGTAACGCCTGAAATATTTCCAAAAATTTCTGAATTTCTCTTACGATAATGCAGCGACTGGAGCTGAGATGTTTCTTCAACTAAACGAATATTGATATCACAGAGCCTGTGACAGTTGCTGCTGGACAGGTAGCCACTGCAAAGGGGTCGAACAGGGGGCTCTACGCATCAAAAGCTCACGTGGTGACACTGGAGATACTCCAGTATTGCGACCGCTTGCCTCTGGAACCGTGAGGAGAACTGGACGTGGAGCATCCTGAACCTGACATTACACAACTGACGTGGTACCTGTCTCTTCCTCAACATATTATGTGTAATAAAGGTAAATTTTTTTCTCTACTCATTTTTCCTTATACATTATTGTTCTTTACGTGTCCTATCTTCCTTAATTTTTTATTGTTATTGATTGTCTCTTACTTTATTATCACTTTTTATGAAATATTTAGGTAGAGATCAGTTTAAATGAGTAGTTTTATGGGACTGATTATCGATGGTAGTTGTCAGGCGAAACAACTGCGCAGGTTCACTCACTGCGGGAACGGTTGTCTGCTGGCAGGGAATGACGTCATCTATACTACTGTATAAACACAAGACGTAGCTTACAGCTGTTTCCAAAAATCTCGAAAAGTTCTCGACAGATTTACTTCAAATTTTTACTTGATACTCTAATAAGCATACGGACGGACATAGGGGTTTTCTGTGAAATCGGAGACAAGGAAGAAAGAAAATGCATCGTTGTGCTCTCCTCTACCTTCTTGCAGTAAGTTTTAACTGATATAAGTCATTACACAAACTTTTCTCCCAAATATTGGATTGGTGCATAAGTTCGTAGTGTTTTCAGTAAGTTTGATAAACACAGCTGATTCACATAAGAGACTCTAGTCATCAATAATATATTCGCCTGTAACAGTCTGCCAACGCTGGGTTAGTTTTTCGATTTCGCGGCTGTAGAAACCACGTGTTTGTGAGGCGAAGAACTCGTCGAGCCATGTTCGGAGAGCATTTCAGTCTGGAAAGGAAGTTCCTTTGAGGGCGCAAGGTCAGCTGAATAAGATGGGTGCTGAATGACTTACCAACCCAGCTCCTGTATAGTGTCTTTTGTCAGTCTGGCAGAAGGCAGGCGGACGTTGTCACTGAGTAACAGGACTTCACGCAGTCTTCCTGGTCGTTGTTCTTGAATTGCCTCTGGAAGAAGTCTCAGTTGTTGCCAATAAATGTGAGCAGTGATGGTTACACGTCGGGGAAGCAATTCGAAGTACACCACACCGTCGCTGTTCCACGATGCATAGCATTATCTTTATTGGATGCGCGTAGTTCTTTGTACAGCGAGTTGATGCCCTGTTTGGGCTCAACAATTCCTTTCTTTTCGTTATGTTAGCGTAAAGACACCATTTCTCGTCACCTGTAACAACACAGAACAGAAATGGTCGGTGTTGTTCATGAGCGAATTGATGAGGAGGAAGGAGAGATGCACATATAATCACCTGCTGAATTGTGTGATTTTGATTTAGAGCATGCGGTAGCCATACACCTTGTTTTTGAACACACTTCTCGAGTACTCTGACGTGGATTCTTGTGGATTAACGCGTTTAAACCAAGAAGGTTTTCCTGAAAGTGGAGAGTCAATGTCAAAACGATCCTCCTTAAAACGAGAGAAGCATTTTCTTGCCAACATGCCAACATACAAAACAAAAACGCTTCAACGTATGCACCAGCCTAATATATCCTTTCTCCTTGTATATAATTATAAACAAAAATTGTATATGTAACAATGTACTTTTTTTATTTTCCTACTCGTAGTCGATTTCAACAAACAGCTTATCGCCTGCTGAATAGAACGGAGTCTAAATCGTCCAAAACTTGCTTAACCCTACCCGTCTGCAGATTAAAACTATACTGTCGTTGAAGCTACCATCCTCACAGATCCAGGAACTGCAGAGGTCTCTCTCACAACCAGTGTACCAGTGATCTCAACCGATTTCTTCACTCATTTTAATCAACTTCAGTTCCCAATCAAGGTTTCGTTTGCAATTACAAAAAAACAAGGCTGCAGGTCAGAGAGTTAGACGGAAAGAAGAGATGGACATTTGGGGACGCAGGTGGGGGTGGGAATTGACAGCAAGAGGAGAAAGGAGGGGATAGCCAGAAAGTGGGGGGAGAAGGAGATGGACAGTGAATGAAGGGGGGAGGAGGATGTGGAGAGAGAGAGAGAGAGGGACGTATATTCAGTTCCCATAAATATTTAGCAATTGTGTAGCATTGCGAGGTTAGCTAGTAAGTGTATACGAGGTACTTTGAAATGGTTCAAATGGCTCTGAGCACTATGGGACTTAACTACTGTGGTCATCAGTCCCCTAGAACTTAGAACTACTTAAACCTAACTAACCTAAGGACATCACACACATCCATGCCCGAGGCAGGATTCGAACCTGCGACCGTAGCAGTCGCGCGGTTCCGGACTGCGCGCCTAGAACCGCTAGACCACCGCGGCCGGCGGTACTTTGAGAAATAACGACAGATGAGTATATATTTTTGTGTAACTTATTTCAAAACAGTAGCATAAAGAAACAGCCCATTTAATTAATTACGTGATGTACCATTGATAATACAGATGAACATAAAAATTATCAAAAGCTGCTTCGGTGAATCCAATAATGGAGAGAAAAAGAAAGAGGGACCGAGAGAGGTAAGCGTCATTAATGTCAGGTCAGTAGTACCTGGTAAGGCACTGTGGAGTGTACGGCATTGTTCGACGTAATGGCCTTTGTTCTCGCTCCATTTGCGCATAGAAGAATGGCTGCTTGTAAGTCTCTGTAAGCGCTGTAGTTGCTCTAATGTTCTCTTCTTCGCGACGCCCCCCCCCCCCCCCCCCCCCCCCCTATGGGAGCTGTAGTAAATCCTTAGATTCTTCACTTAATATTGTCTCTTGAAACTCTGTAAGGTTTCGCGGGACGGTTGACGTGTTAGCTTGAAACGTCAGTCAGTTCAGTATACGCGTAACGGTCTGTTGACTTGAATGTTTAATAGTTCGCTTCCAGATATGCGCTAAGACTTTTTTTGCCCTCCATGAATTTCCCAGTTTATAAATAGTGCGTGGTGGCCGTGCGGTTCTAGGCGCTTCAATCCGGCACCACGTGACTGCTACGGTCACAGGTTCGAATCCTGCCTCGGGCATGGATGTGTGTGATGTGCTTAAGTTAGTTAAGTTTAAGTAGTTCTAAGTTCTAGGGGACTGATGACCTAAGATATTAAGTCCCATAGTGCTCAGAGCCATTTGAACCATAAATAGTGCATGTGAGCAGTATAGTTTATATGAGCCGAATTCCTCGTAAAGGCTTACGCTGGCCCACGTTGGTATAACGCTATCATTTGCCCGCTCTCCCTGCTCGCTACTGTGAAACTCACAGCCAGTTTCCGGTATTCAGTGAAGGGGGCTTTGTCCAGCCTATAGACAATACCCCTAATCCTCCTAAACGGATTTCAAGGGCCAGTAATCTTCCCTTCTTGTCGCGTGTTTCCCGACGTTGTGGAAACAAAGGCTTTTAGTTAGGTCTTGGAAGAATGAAACACATCTAAGACTACTAGTTCTATCGCCGGGAGATGGAAACAGCAAATGAAGTCGCTTCAGTTCCGCTCCTGAGGCTAACAGCCTGAGGGGGCTGAATGTAAAGTAATGGCATGGATCTCTTTTGTAGAAGGCTAACTCCGAAATCGACCTGCCGTCCACGCGTAATGTGGTATGTGGGGAGGAGATCGAATTCTCGCCGTGTGTTTCTGAAGCCGCTAATAAATGGTCCTTCCTTTTTGATTTGCAAAATGCGTTCCCGTGGGCGGGTGTAGATTGCTAGTAAAGTCGCTTTCTGTATTAAGGACGAAAGTCACCGTTTAGCGAGTGTGCACCCGTTCAGCAGTCGCGAAGCCAAGTAACTAACTCGACGGCGGTGTTTGTTGAAGGAGGCGGATTTGTCGAGATTTAACAGAAAGCGATAAATTGTAACCGTTTCCATCGAAGTTTGGAAGGATGCCGCTAACAACGAAGTGGAGACTGTGTGCAATCTCCAGTCCACTGGAGGGACTTTGGAATATTTTGTTGAGAGCAGCTCTGCATCTACATGGATACTCTGCAAATCAGAGTGCATGGCAGAGGTTTCCTCGAACCGCCTTTACAACAATTCCCCATTATTCCACTCTCGAAAAGCGCGCGGGAAGAACGAACACCTATAAATTTCCGTGCTTGTTCTGATTTCCCTTATTTTATTACGATGATCGTTTCTCCCTTTGTACGTCGGCGTCAGTATAATATTTCTGCGTTGGGAGGAGAAAGTTGGTAATTGAAATTTCGTGAAAAGATTCCACCGCAACGAAAGACAT
The DNA here is from genome assembly GCF_023864345.2 of Schistocerca serialis cubense. NCBI lineage: Eukaryota > Metazoa > Arthropoda > Insecta > Orthoptera > Acrididae > Schistocerca > Schistocerca serialis. The sequence goes on along the minus strand of NC_064646.1, from coordinate 483,474,419 downwards.
AGACTCTACTATCATTGCTAGTTCCCGACTTATTCTAAGACAGACGGTTAAGACCATAGATGACATAGTCCGCAAGCGCCCCATCTCTGCCGTGTTAACATTTGAAGCCGAACTCTAAATTATGTGACGAAGGCAAAAAAGCCGAACGAAGATTAGAGTTTAACGTCCCGTCCGCGGCGCGGGCATTATGGACGAACGGCGAGCTCGGATTAAGAAAGGATGAGGTAGGGAAATCCGCAGTGCCTTTCCAAAGGAACCATTTCGGTATTTGCGTGGAGCGATTTAGAAAAATTACGGAAAACCGGGATTTGAACCATGATATCTAAATTTATCCATAATGTCTGATTTTTACACGAAATACGCGTTTGTGTTTTATGAGTTTCGCTTACTACGGTAGATAGGGATATCGAAACAGTATAAGAACCACAATATCTTTGGAGACTTAGGTTAAAGGGAAAACTCTTGTAGTGAATTAAATGTTAACGTTCTGCAGTCTCAAAATCTTCGTCATTCGTCGAGTTTTAGCCATGAGGACTAACATACTTCCTATCTTTCAAAATATTGTTCGCACAGTTTTTTGTGTTCTCAAATTTATCTTTTTATGAAATGTTACGAGCGCATGGAGAAAGGTAATGCCTCTGAGTTTTTCTTAAAAATGAAAACCCTTGAAGCTTTTTAAATAAAACAACCGTTATTCACATTGTATACGTTTATTCTTCATGTCTAGATATTTGCAGCCTTCTGCCGCTAGAAGGCACCTTACTGTAGAATGCAACATGGTCGTGTGTAACGTAAATATGTCGGCAGCTGATAAACAGCGTGTAGTAATCGTGTTTCGAATTCGAAGATTTCGTCCACTCATGGAGCTCCCTTTTCTTCAGCACGACAATGCCATATCACACACAGTTACAACGTCTCCTGCTACAGCGGTCGGAGGTTCGAATCCTGCCTCGGGCATGGGTGTGTGTGATGTCCGTAGGTTAGTTAGGTTTAAGTATTTCTAAGTCTAGCGGACTGATGACCTCAGATGTTAAGTTCCATAGTGCTTAGAGCCATTTGAACCATTCTGAACAACATCTGCAACAATCCGACGCCTTGGGTTCACTGCCATCGATCATCCTCCATACAGTCCCAACATGGATCCATCCGATTTTGACCTTCGAGGACTTAAGTTTGATAGTGATGAAGCAGTGCAAGCAGAGGTGATGTTGCGGCTCCGTCAAACAATGTCGGACATTCTACTGTGACGGTATGGACAGACAGGCCTCTCGTTGGGAGAAATGTGTTCGGTGTCACGGTGACTATGTTGAGAAATAAATATATAGGGTGGTCAGAAAATGTGTGAAATGCTTGTAGGGACGTTACAGGGCAGGTTGCACTGAGACATAAATGTTAAGAAAGAAACTCAATACGTTGTTCCGTTTCCGAGTTATTTAGCATAGAATTTAGCCAATCGGGGCGTCGCGCGCTCGCATTCAAGCGGCCTGCCAGGGGCGGTGTTGCCCAACGAGTGCTTTGTCTCGGAAGCTGCAACTTGAATTTACGCGCGCGACGATCTGAATGGCTAACTTCAATGGTAAATAACTCGGAAACGGAACAACGTATCGAATTTCTTTCTTAACATTTATGTCTCAGTACAACCTGCCCTGTAACATCCCTACAAACATTTCACACATTTTCTAACCACCCTATATAGACATGAAAAACAAAGCTCTAGAATGTCATATAAAAAAATCGGGGCAACGTAAAGCTGCATACGATTTTACACTTGTAATGAAGAAGCCCTTACTGAAAGTACTACAGTTAATACGAATAATAATTGAACAGAAATCGTCTGCAAATGGATGGCGTCACAAGTCTCCCGATCGAGATGTTGGTTTCAGTATAATGACGTCATGAGCGTTGTATGCCATCTGTGCTCTGAGAAAGATAGTCCCACATGATCTGAGTTCTGCAGCATAGCAGGTACAATTAATAAAATATTTCGGGCAGTTATGCCGCGGTGGAAGGGATTTCACTTTAAAACGCGACGTTTCGTCTCCATCTGCGGACATTTTCAAGGGGGATCGTAGCTCTGTTGAATGTGCGATTCACACCCTGGCTCCTTACTGACTCGGGTGTGAATCGGACATTCAACAAAGCTACGGTCGCCCTTGAAAATGTCCTCTGCAGATGGGGACGAAACATCGGGTTTTAAAGTGAAATCCCTTCAATCTCGGCATAATTGCCCGGAATATTTTATTACTTGTGACAGTCCGTCCGCGAAAGTTTACATTTTACAGCATAGCAGGCAGCACTCAGATAACGCGCCACCTTGGCGCCGTCGTCTGAACAGAACACGTGACGAGGGAATCTCAGTACAGGAATAATGCGACAGGGACGCAGTACTACACTGTGACGCCACGAGCACGCAGGCAAGTCCTTCGTATAAAAGAGGCCTACGACTGCCTGCGGTCACCGCTGAGACCTTGCGCGACGCCACGGAAGCAGGGAGGTGCGTTTCAGTGGGGAGGAGCAAAGCAGTGGAAAAGACCCCACGCCAGGTACACGTGCGCGACGTCGGCGGGCGGGGTACTCCCTGGGGAACCGCCGACACGACGGCCGCGGTGCGTGTTGCGTGCGGTTAGCGTCTGGCCAGGCCGCATCAAAGGGGGCCGACGCCGACGCCGGGGGACGACAGCCGAGGCCGGCCGGGGTTTTTCGCAAACACTCGTCGCGACAGCCGGGTCAGCCAGACAGCGCGACAGCTTTATACCCCGCGCTGCTGCAGACCGCAGGCCTCTGACGCACCGCCCTGCTGCAGCGGCGGCAGCCTACACGGAGCGCCTGCCCTGTACGTCCACATCCGCAGGGTGCCCAAAATAAAACTGGCCCCAAAAAATATTCCGAGCACCGTTAAGGTAGGCAACCCGACTTACACTTGGAACAGGTGGTGTAATGCTGATTGCCTACCTGGCGCTTGAAAAGAATCATCCGATTTGGCACGTCTATATTTCTGAAACTAATAAATAAATACAATGGATTTTGTTTTGTGATGAACGGGAAATGCAATCAGTTTTTTTTTTTCATACCTTTTCATAAGTGTTCAATATGCTCCCCTTGAGACGCACGACATATGTCTGTGCTGTATTCAAATTGTTCCCACACTGCAGCAAGTGTGTCCTTAGTTACAGCTTCCACAGCTGCTGTTATGCGATGTCTCAGTACATTCATTGTTGTTGGTAACTTGTACACATCATCAGAATCTTTATGAAACCCCCAGAGATATAATCACTTGTAGTCAGGTCCGGTGACCTTGGAGGCCAGTAACGTAAGGCTGAATCATTTGGTCCAGTGCGACCGATCCATCGCTCAGTAACACTTTGATTTAAAAATTCCCGCTCTCTCAAATGCTGCTACCTAGCAGGAATCATGTAAAATTCGAGAGTTTGCTCTTTCCAATAGTACGTTGTTCACGCACATATCTCAGATAACGAAATAATTATGATTTTTTTTTTTAGATCGGATGATTCTTTTTGGTAAGCCTCGTATTTTTCAGCCAGTTTTATTTTGCTCACTCCTCACACACATACTGTGCAGACCACTCTGGACCGCGTAGAGGAGAGTACTTACTGTTGAACCATTTGTAAGAGACACTTCCCAATACCGGTCGCCTACGGAACGTTGGAAGAATCTCAAAAACCTGCATGTGGACTGTCTTATCTCCTAGGTCGCTAAGGGGCCGGCAGGTAAGAGTATAAAGAATATATCAGAATTAGCTGAGCCGTGCAAATAATTCGCACTCTATTCTGATCAGTCAGCGACAGATAATATAACGATGCAGAATAAGTAAATGCAAGCGTCTTTGACGATCATTGAGGCGTCACCTCAAATGATGAGATCGGGGTCACAGAGAAGTTGAGCATCTTCGGTGTGGGTGTAAATCGATGAAACCGTGTGTTCAAGATGAGCACAGGCAGTTCGAAAGCCAAATATGATAACCGCCCCCCTGGTGAGAGATTGACAGCAATGCTTGTCCATGCAGATGTTAAAACAACTTTATTTTCATCTCGTAAACTGTGACACAAAGTGTTATAGACAAATGTTTTGCTCGAGCCTCCCAATCAGGCAATGAAGTAACAAGTGAAAATCTTAGAATGTCAATAAACGGCGTTTTCTGAAGTCTTGACATCGACGTGTAAGACGGAAATCGCGTGATAAACTGCGCTTCCTTAAACAATCTAAATGCCACAGCTATTGTGCGTGCCAGTTAAAGCAGATTGTCAATAGGTGGCACTTATACATTGTTTTTATAAAAACGTTTTCAAAATGAAGTTTCATCGATTTCTGATTTTTAGTCATTAGCATGGTGAACTTAATCTCGAAAAAGTCTCAATCATTAATTTGCATTAAGTAATACGGGAGGTATGACGTACCGACAAAAAAAAGTTGATAAATTATATACATGATTCTTGAAGCTTTGTAAGCACGTTGATACGGCATAAGTATTAGTTTTTGCCAATTCTTGTTTTTCAGCATCTTCATGGTGCTCTCCTGCTCTCCTTTGAGTCACATAAAAACATGTGACCATTTGTAGCGCCCTTCTTTATACGTGTTCAGTACCCCCCCCCCCTCCCCCTGTAAGTCCTCTTCGGTGCGGGTTCCATACACTTGAGCGACATTCTAGGATGTTTCGCATGAATATTTGTAACGATCTCCTTTGTAGGCTGCATTTCCCTAGTATTCTACCACTGAATCGAAGTCTGTCACTTGCTTTACTTGCAACTCAGTCTGCATCCTCTGCAAACCGTTGTACTCAGATACTTGTGTGACTCAACCAATTCTACTACAGCTCGTACTCACTAAAATTATATTCATAGTGTACCACGTTTCTTTGCTTTTTGAAGTGCACAGTTTACATTACTGGAGATTTCAAGAAAATGGCCTCTATTCACACAGCTTTGAAATCTTATCAAGGCGTTACTGGATTTTGTGCCGCTTTTTTCAGATAAATGCAATCTGAGGTTCCTGTTAATATTGTCTGCCAAATCAACTGCATACTTGTCTGCCAAATCAACTGCATACAAGATCGACAACAAGGGTCTCAACACACTTCCCTTGGCCACGATTGCAGTTAAAATCAACATCTGTCGATGACTCTCCATCCAAGACAATATTCTGCGTCTTCCCTACCGAGAAATCCTTTCTAGTCACAAATTTTGCTTGACAATCGTACTTTCTTCAATAAACTTTGATATGATGCCGTATCAAATGCTTTTAGGAAGTCAAGAAAATGTCATCCACCTGAATGGCTTGAACAATAGCTAACAGTATGTGATATGGTGAAAGAAAGAAGTGCAAAAATATTTCGTAAAATTCAGGAAAATAGAAATGAAAGTCACTTAGGAATGAAATGAATAGGAAGTGTAGAGAAACTAAGGCTAAAAATGGAAAAATGGAAAAAGAAATAATTGTCGGAAGGACTCACTCTGCATATAGAAAAGCCAAAGCAATCTTCGATTAAATTAAAAGCAAAGGCGGTAACATTAAATGTGCAAAGGGAATTCCACTGCTGAACGCAGAGGAAAGAGCGGATGGATGGAAAAAGTTCATTCAGGCCCTCTATGAAGGGAAATACTTGTCTGACGACGTGATAGAGAAAGAAACAGGAGTCAGTACTGTATAGGGGATCCAGTATTAGAATCAGAATTTAGAAGAGCTTTGGAAAACTTAAAATCAAATAAGGCAGAAGCGTAGATAACATTTCATCGGAATTTCTAAAAATCAGTGGGGAAAGTGGCAACAAAACGCTTATTCACATTGGTGGAGACTAGCAATAAACCTCCAGACTTTCTGAAAAACATCATCCACACAGATTAAAACTGTGTGTCGGACCGACACTCGAATTCTGGACCTTTGCCTTTCGCGGGCAAGGGCTCTACAAACTGAGCTACCGAAGCACGACTCACGCCCCGTCCTCACAGCTTTACTTCTGCCAGCACCTCGTCTCCTACCTTCCAAACTTGACAGAAGCTCTCCTGCGAACCTTGCAGAACTAGCACTCCTGAAAGAGAGGATATTGCGGAGACATGGCTTAGCCACAGCCTGGGGGATGTTTCTAGAATGAAATTTTCACTCTACAGCGGAGTGGTGCTTGCAGAAGTAAAGCTGTGAGGACGGGGCGTGAGTCGTGCTTCGGTAGCTCAGTTGGTAGAGCACTTGCCCGCGAAAGGCAAAGGTCCAGAATTCGAGTCTCGGTCCGGCACACAGTTTTAATCTGCCAGGAAGTTTCATATCAGCGCACACTCCGCAGTAGAGTGAAAATTTCATTCTAGAATCATCCACACAGTTCACAAGACTGAAAAGAGCCGACAAGTGCGAGAATTATGGCACAATCAGATTAATAGCTCATGCATCCAAGTTGCTGACAAGAATAACGAACAGAAGAATGGAAAAGAAAATTGGGGATCTGCTAGATGACGATGAGTTTGGCTTTAGGAAAGATAAAGGCACCACAGAGGCAATTGTATAGTAGCGTTTGATAATGGAAGCAAGACTAAAGAGGACTCAGGACACATTCATGGGATTTGTCGACCTGTAAAAAGCGTTCAACAATATAAAATGATGCAAGATGTTCGAAATTCTGGGAAAAATAGGTGTACGCTATAGGGAAAGGTGGGTAATACACAACATGTACCGAAACCAAGAGGGAACAATAAGCGTGGACTGCACGGATTAATATAGATGTAACCTTTCGCCCCTACTGTTCAATATACACATCGAAGAAGCAAAGACGGAAAAAAGAATTTTTAGGGGAAAACGATAGTCGTCGATGTTTTATAAAACAGTGATAGTATCAAATTATCCGAACGATAGAGAATTTTGCTTAAAAGAAACGGAAGATCAACAACAAACACGTCTATAGTCTTCTGATTGTTCTGAGAGTGTATTGGAAGAAAGATAGGTACGAAAACAGACACGCGTATTTTCTAACTGTACAAATGAGACACACCAGATCTGTTAAAGCAACTTGAAGAGAAGGCAAAACAAAATAAGAGTGCAAAGAGTTGAATACCATCAATGACCAAGTTACCGACTACCAACAAAAATCAAAAGAACGCCTTGACCTGCGCGAGGACTCGAGAATACTTGTGATAGTGTAATCTTATAGACCCCAGCGGCACAGAAACACTGTACGACCGACAAAGAGATGAACAGAAATTGGAGCAGGTCAAAAGTCCGCTCTTTGAACTGAAAAGCAGTAGATAAAAGTCTGCTGTTTAGATACCGATAGGTACCCCGCTAAAGGATAATGGCGCCAGGACACGGTTTTGCCAGAGTTACAGTTCCACAAGAGACATTTAGACGAAAACAATAATCGTCCGACACGACCGTATCTGTCAGCAAGCTTTGATCATCGAATTATGAATGATGGAAGTTTTTTTCCTGACGTCTTCGCCTTTAGTGACCTGCTCGATGACATCTTGTATGGATGCACAACGATTCCACCAAAAGGCGTACGGAACGCGTAGCACTTCCTGCAGAGACGTGCGTAGTTCTGTGCTTAGCAGGATTTAGTATGTCGTTCTTTATGGGAAGGTACCGTCATAAGCGGAGGAAGTTTCCGGCATGCCCCGTACATCTTTGATGGGGCCATTACTCAAAATATCTGTGGCTCACAGGGCCGTTGGTGTCACAACAAATGACATCCGTGGCTCTCTCTGACTGCGCTGTTGTATACATGGACATGACAGAATGCTGAGAAACTTCCATGTAATTATCACGAAATGCAAAGACTGACGCCTGACTCCAAATATAATTACAGACAATGCAGTGCACACAGATAGGTGAAAAGACCCGGTACCGTTTGACTGGAATCGGCTTCAGCTGTCAAATATCTGTCAGAAGTGAATTAAGGCGGAATGAGAAAGCCAGCTCCGGGACTGAGATTTGTCGAAAAGTTCCCATATGTTACACCGATGTAGATCGCTTAAGAAAGCCATTTCTTGAGTACTGGTCGTCGGTTTCGTACCTTTACGTGTTGGGTAAATTAAAGAGACAGGGAATATTCCATACAGCGTTATCGAGTAAGCGTGAGAGTATCACTGAAATACTCAACAAACTAGTCAGAAACCGAAAAGAAAGGTGTGAGCACTCCGTAAGTCCAAGTGTTGATAAGGGACAAGAAACATCTTACTCCTTGCATTATATCCTGATAAGACAAAACATTTTGACCACCTCGTTAATATCGAGTTGGTACACCCTTGGGAAGCTATAACAGAAACTATTTTGGATTTGAGAAATTATTGCTAGGTGTCCAGAGGTATGTGATTACATATGTCTACGCACAGGTCACCAAATTCTCAAAAATTACGGGCGGGGATTTGTGGGCGCGGAGCTGGTGCCCGATAGCGTCCCAGATGTGCTCCATTGGGTTCCCACCACGCTCGTTTGGTGGCCAAGACATCAACGTGAATTCAGTATCATCCTCCTCAAATCACTGTAATAAAATTCTGACCTAGTTACCCTGCTGGAAGATGGCACTGGTGTGGGAGAAGAACGTGAAGTGATGCAGCTGGTCCTTAGTGATATTCACGTAGTCCACACTTGTCACAGTGCCTGCAACTACTACCACAGTTCTCAAGGATGCCAGTTGAATGTCCTCTATAGACTAGCACTGCCTTCACAATTGCACGATACACGTTTCGAGCAGCCCTTCACCTGTATGATGACGCATTCGGACACAACCATCGACCTAGTGTAGCAAGAAACGTGATTCGTCCGACAAGGCGAACCGTTTCCACTAACCGCCGGTCCAGTGTCGAAGGTCCCCACGCACCGGGCAGCAACCATCTGCTCTTATCTCAAAGTCGGTTATGCCAGTGGATTTCCCCATTTGCTACTCGTATCGTTGCCAGAAAGATTCTCCATTCGTTTCTCTTCCGTTTCTGTACTTTCCTTACCGTGTTACATGCCTGCATCCCCACCAAATGGTATTCAGTCTGCTCAGTCTGGCAGTGGTCATAATGTGTTCATCTCACGCATACGCTGTGAGGATTAACTTCTGAAGTAATTTGGCTACATGCAGGGTGGTGGCGGAAACACGACATTCGTGTGCTGTGTACCTTTTGCCACACAGCATTCGGCGTCTTGCTGATTGCAGATCTAGACATAGTTAATGGTCTAGGAATAAAACTGGTGAGCAGTTACATATCCGGTTTTCATTTCTGATACCTCAAGTTTATACTTAAGCCATTGACTTACAGAGGGTGGTACACTTACTGACAATATATCTTCCCGGATACCATAATCAGGTACTATAGTGAGGAAGGAAAAAGATTATGCTTCACAGTGTTACTCCTCCACACTGCTCGATAGATTGCGAAGTGCCAAACGTAGACATATTTGTTGGATTGTGGGGGAGGAGGGAAGAGGAAGGTGTCATCATCTGACTGTTTTGATACAGCGCGCCATAGCTTCCTATTCTGAGTCAGTCTCTTCATCTCTAAGAGAAGCAGTTAGATCCAGTGTCTTCGACTATTTGTTGGATATATTCAAGCGTCTGTCTTCTTCTACATTTTTAGCCTCTACAGCCTTCCACTAAAACAGCGTTTCAGTTCTCGATGGTTATTAAATTTTCATTTCCCTTTACATAGTGACTTTCCCGTTCAGTGGCCTCATACACTCACTCTCTTTTTGTGACGTCTGCACGTGTACCTCAACTTTTGTTGTTGGCCACGGTTTTTCTGTCTATTCTGATGAGAATAATTGTATCACTGAACTGTTCACAGAAACTCACTCTCTGGCCTATCTTCCTATTGTAGTGAATCCTACTCCTGTTATACCACTTTCTGCTGCTGTTGATATTGCTGGTTCATTTCACCAGAAGTTCTTATCCTCTTTCCATTTCTCTTCACTGACTCCCACTACGCCTAGATTGAGCTTTCACATTTTCCTTTTCTGATTTTCTAGCTGCACTACAACATCCAGACTTCTGCCATTCTACGCTCCGACTGGTAAAATGTTACCACCCCGTCGATTGTTGCATGATAGTGCAGAAGTAAGACTCCATAGAAAGACACAGTTACCTGTTTTCGAACTTTATACTCCGTTATCTATTAACCTTGCCTAGCACGCATTCGGCTGCAATTCCTTCCTCCTGAAGAAGAGCGTATCTGGAGTGCACCGACGAAAAGTAGTATAGTATAGCAACACGGAAGACAGGAGCGTGAGAAAAGATATGTTGTTTTCGGTCTTGCGTATAGGATAGTCTTTGGAAACAAACACTGAACACGCACGCGTACGAGACGCAGCTGGTGGGATGTTTTCTGATGCAGCGAGGAAATGTTTTGTGTTGGGAGCACTGCGTCAGCGGCATATGTGCAGATTCCGCGAAGCACTTCCTGCCTTATCTCGACACAGAGTTCGTTAAACTCTGAGAGGTTACCCCTAGTAGATGGCTGCAGTCGCTGCAAGTCATATATACATTCGGACATTCGGTACGTACTGTCTAAAAATCTCATTAACAAATGGATCATCGCAATCTTTTCCTGTCAGTTATTTAAAAAAGCAACATTTCTAAGCACGGCGTAGTCTCTGGATGGCACGAAGCGACACATCAGATATCCAGCTGTAAGGAGCTACTGAATTTAGTTCCAAAGTAAGAGCAAAGAACAAACTGTCTGAGAAGTCAAAAAATTCTATTTCTGGGTCCTCCAAAACGAGATTGCACGCATACTTTTTGAAAAACAAAGCTTCCTTCCCCGTTATCCTTGTAGTTCGGGGTACAAAAGTGTATTAAATACGAGGACAGAGAAGAAAGTAGGAGTAATATTAACTTTTCATTCAAGAAGTTATTCACTTTTGATGTGAGAGATTCCAGTTGCGCACATATACAGAAAAGCAGATCTTATGTGGACGTTAATAACAGTGGTAAAATTTCGCTATATTCACAGTCTTGTAGCATAGTTCTTTACGGAACACTTACGGCTAGCGACTTTCGCAACAAAAAATACGTGTATGTAATAAAGTATGGATATTACGTTATAAAATAGAAGATGTCGTGCCGGCCGGTGTGGCCGAGCGGTTCTAGGCGCTTCAGTCTGGAACCGCGCGACCGCTACAGTCGCAGGTTTGAATCCTGCCTCGGGTATGGATGTGTGTGATGTCCTTAGGCTAGTTAGGTTTAAGTAGTTCTAAGTTCTAGGGGACTGATGACCTGAGCTGTTAAGTCCCATAGTGATCAGAGCCATTTGAACCATTTTTGAAGATGTCGTCACGTTCACCCACGTTCGCGCCAACAGCAAACGTGATAGGGCCTTGCAGTGTCCCATTCTGATAGGAAGATTTATTTCGTTAAGTATTCTGTTGCCGGTACTTGTACATTATATCGAAATGATTAAGCTTTGCGGTAACTGTACAGTTTTGAAGTGAGAGAGATGTTTCTCGTGTAACGTCCCATCGTTATGAGATGGAGAATTATCTCCATTTGACTCTATCAAAAAACTTGATGAAGGAAGGATTCGTGCACTTGGGCGAAGTGATTTACGTAAACTGCGAAACACATATCTGATTTATTTCAGAATGAGAATTCCATCTCTTACTGTCTCGAACATTTTTGAATCGTGCTGAAGTCAGTTGGAATAAAATATTCTGCGCGCATTTCACTCAGTCGTCTGGTGTAGAAGAACGAGTGCTGACACTGTGTGAGCATAAATTAATGTAATCTTGACGTGTTTTGCGCCGCATTTGTTGTGCCGCGGCGACCGAGCGGTTCTAGGCGCTTCCGTCCGGAACCGCGCGACTGCTACGGTCGCAGATTCGAATCCTGTCTCGGGCATGGATGTGTGTGATGTCCTTAGGTTAGTTAAGTTTAGGTAGTTCTGTTCTAGGGGACTGATGACCTCATGTTAAGTCCCATAGTGCTCAGAGCCATTTGAACCATTTCTGAATCAGCCAACTCTTGAAGAAGTTCTGGGAAGATGAGAAGAAAATTATTTTGCCATAGTCATAGGTTATAACTAAAAAATTTGATAATTTGTTTACATCAGCGCTTAGTACAACCCATAGGCAAACCTTAAGATAAGTACATCATCTGTAAAGCCATGTCCAAATACACTCCTGGAAATGGAAAAAAGAACACATTGACACCGGTGTGTCAGACCCACCATACTTGCTCCAGACACTGCGAGAGGGCTGTACAAGCAATGATCACACGCACGGCACAGCGGACACACTAGGAACCGCGGTGTTGGCCGTCGAATGGCGCTAGCTGCGCAGCATTTGTGCACCGCCGCCGTCAGTGTCAGCCAGTTTGCCGTGGCATACGGAGCTCCATCGCAGTCTTTAACACTGGTAGCATGCCGCGACAGCGTGGACGTGAACCGTATGTACAGTTGACGGACTTTGAGCGAGGGCGTATAGTGGGCATGAGGGAGGCCGGGTGGACGTACCGCCGAATTGCTCAACACGTGGGACGTGAGGTCTCCACAGTACATCGATGTTGTCGCCAGTGGTCGGCGGAAGGTGCACGTGCCCGTCGACCTGGGACCGGACCGCAGCGACGCACGGATGCACGCCAAGACCGTAGGATGCTACGCAGTACCGTAGGGGACCACACCGCCACTTCCCAGCAAATTAGGGACACTGTTGCTCCTGGGGTATCGGCGAGGACCATTCGCAACCGTCTCCATGAAGCTGGGCTACGGTCCCGCACTCCGTTAGGCCGTCTTCCGCTCACGCCCCAACATCGTGCAGCCCGCCTCCAGTGGTGTCGCGACAGGCGTGAATGGAGGGACGAATGGAGACGTGTCGTCATCAGCGATGAGAGTCGCTTCTGCCTTGGTGCCAATGATGGTCGTATGCGTGTTTGGCGCCGTGCAGGTGAGCGCCACAATCAGGACTGCATACGACCGAGGCACACAGGGCCAACACCCGGCATCATGGTGTGGAGAGCGATCTCCTACACTTGCCGTACACCACTGGTGATCGTCGAGGGGACACTGAATAGTGCACGGTACATCCAAACCGTCATCGAACCCATCGTTCTACCATTCCTAGACCGGCAAGGGAACTTGCTGTTCCAACAGGACAATGCACGTCCGCATGTATCCCGTGCCACCCAACGTGCTCTAGAAGGTGTAAGTCAACTACCCTGGCCAGAAAGATCTCCGGATCTGTCCCCCATTGAGCATGTTTGGGACTGGATGAAGCGTCGTCTCACGCGGTCTGCACGTCCAGCACGAACGCTGGTCCAACTGAGGCGCCAGGTGGAAATGGCATGGCAAGCCGTTCCACAGGACTACATCCAGCATCTCTACGATCGTCTCCATGGGAGAATAGCAGCCTGCATTGCTGCGAAAGGTGGATATACACTGTACTAGTGCCGACATTGTGCATGCTCTGTTGCCTGTGTGTATGTGCCTGTGGTTCTGTCAGTGTGATCATGTGATGTATCTGACCCCAGGAATGTGTCAATAAAGTTTCCCCTTCCTGGGACAATGAATTCACGGTGTTCTTATTTCAATTTCCAGGAGTGTATTTGAGAATTACCTGTGTCAAGCGGTTTTTTTCGAGAATTATAATAGCAACAAATTGCGGCCGTGGTGTTCCAGGAGGTAGGGCACTTGACTCCAGCCCTCGAAGACCTGGGCTCAGATAGGGGTTGTGACCCTTCCTCGTTCCAGTCCCTCCTGGACGGCCTCAGACGCACTCAAACAGCCACAAAGTACAGTAAGTACTGGGAATGTTTTGTGGGCTCTCCACCATGCCTCTCCTTGTGTCCCGGGCGAACAAAGGCTGTATTTTACATGAATCCCGGTCACGAACTTGTGCCACAGACTTTAGCTTTACTTCACCTTTTAATAGCAACAAAGTACCGCAACTTCTTAATTTATAGGGTACAAGTATAGTCGAAGTGGGCGCTATTCATTATCAGTTTTTTATTCGGCTCTAAGATTGTGATAGTAGATTTGCAGATTACTGTTACGTGGGGGTATAAATGGAGGGAACGCTGCATCTACGCTCCAGAAAGTCAATCCTTCTGTAATTTTTTCTCAGTGGAGCGTCCTTTCTTTTGAGACCTGCCTTCCCTAAATTTGCTGTAGTTTTTGTTCCACCAGTCGAACCGGCTCTGAGTTCTCGTCAGCAGCAGTGAATGGGCCCCTTCTAGCTGGAATGTTTCCCACAGCCAGTCCGGTCGCAGACCAGTTCGTGTATGCTAACTCTCAGGAACGCGACTGAAAAGTATCCTCTGTCAAATGAAGCTTGGAATATTTTATACTTGCGATCGTCGAGACTCTTAGTTCTCACGATACTGTAATCTCCAAAATTAGCTTAAAATTTGAAATTAATATGCATGTAAAATATAAACATTTCCAGTACACTATTGTTTGACCCCATGACACCCCACTGGATCTGCGCGTAGGCCATATCTGAATCATTGGCTACCCACAAGGGGTCACCGCCGTTGACGCAATCGTGAAGCGCCGTGTACGCGATGGGGAGGTGCACTATGTGATTAAAAGTATCCGGACAGATGGCTGAAAATGACTTACAAGTTCGTGGCGCCCTCCATCCGTAATGCTGGAATTCAATATGGTTTTGGCCCACCCTTAGTTTTGATGACAGCTTCCACTCTCGGCAGGCATACGTTGAATGAGCTGCTGGAAGGTTTCTTGGGGAATGGCAGCCAATTCTTCACGGAGTGCTGCACTGGGAAGAGGTATCGATGTGAGGTCGGGGAGTCCTGGCACGAAGTCGGCGTTCCAAAACATCCCATATGCGTACTATAGGATTCAGGTCGGGACTCTGTGCAGGCCAGTCCATTAGAGGAGTGTTATTGGCGTGTAACCACTCCGCCACAGGCCGTGAATTATGAAGCAGGTGTTCAATCGTGTTGAAAGATGCAAACGCCATCCCCAAATTGCTCTTCAACAATGGGAAGCAAGAAGGTGCTTAAAACATCAATATAGACCTATGCCGTGATAGTGCCACGAAAAACAACATGGAGTGCAAGTCTCCTCCATGAAACACGACCACACCATAACACCACCGCCACCGAAATTTACTGTTGGCACTACACACGCTGGCCGATGACATTCACCGGCTATTCGCCATTCCCACACCCTGCCATCGGATCGCCACACTGTGTACCGTGATTCGTCACTCCACACAACGTTTTTCCAGTCCAATGTTGACGCTCCTTACACCAAGCGAGGAGTCGTTTGGCATTTACCAGCGTGATGCGTGGCTTACGAGCAGCCGCTCGAGCATGAAATCCAAGTTTTGTCACCACCCGCCTGTCATAGTACTTGCAGTGGATCCTGATGCAGTTTGGAATTCCTGTGTGATGGTCTGGATAGATGTCTGCCTATCACACATTACGACTCTCTTCAAATGTCGGCGGTCTCTGTCAGTCAACAGAGAGGGCGCCCTGTACGCTTTTGGGCTGTACCTGCCCTTTCACGTTTCCACTACACTATCACATCGGAAACAGCGGACCTAGGGATGTTTAGTAGCGTGGAAATCTCACGTGCAGACGTATGACACAAGTGATATCCAATCACCGGACCACGATGTCTAATTGACTACTGAGGTCGCTTATATGGAGTACCTTTCGGTAGGTGGTAGCACAATGCACCTAATATGAAAAAGTATGTTTTTGGGGGTTTCAGGATACTGTAGATCATATAGTGTAAGTCGGTGATAGAACGACGCGCGTCGCGACGTCGTGTCGGTCTACGTTTGGCATCGGGCAGGCCCGACGTTACGGACAAGGGGTGACGGGACGGGGCGCGGTCAGATTGGGCGGCTATTTCGGCAGCCACCCCCGCGCCCTTTGCGAGCCCCTAACGACCCCGGCCGCCGCCGCCGCCGCCGCCGCCGCCGCCGACGCCGCCCCGTGAAGGGCGGCCGCCATAGCGGCGCCTCGCACGCCGCACTGCCGGAAGGCCGGCGACGCCAAGATGGCGGCCAGTGATCCGTCGCTCGCTCAGCCCCAAAGCCGGCGGCGTTTGCTCCGGCCGTATCCGCTTCCGCGTCCGTTCTCTCGCCCCTCACGTACGACAAGCTTCCGACTTGCCCCTATAGCTTAGCGTGCAGCCCTCTAACCTGCGACACAGGCCACACCAGGATCGAATCTGCGCAAAGGATAAACAGCCGTTAGATTAACTGTGTGTGCTTATTACACAATTTTCCACGATAGTCAAACGTGTTTTCTCAAGAGCGAATATTGTCTTTGGGGAACAGCACTTCGGGTCGTGCATGTTAGGATCTTATTATTAATTGGTAATCGACATAAATTAGCAGGGTGTGAACGCCCAGTACACTAGATACAGTAAGGGCGCGATAAGTTGGCCGCCGGTCCCCAAGTACTAATCGTTAAAAGTCGGCAACGTTTGGAACACTTCCAGTCGGCTTTTTTCTGTTTCAGACGTTCGTCGATCCCACAGTTGTGACACTGTAGTCGCCCGCCAAATTTTTGTTGTATTGGCAGTGAGGACGTATGATAAATTGATTAATAATAGCAATTTTCCTTGTATTTAAATCAATTACGCAATATGAGACACGATCACAAAAGTTTAATACAAATGTTGACAGTCACTTTTCTTCTACACCTTGAGTTGTGTTACAACACTGTTAATTTAATGCGAGTAATACAGGGTGACAATTATTGAACTATATAGGAAAAAACGTAAATTACTCGTAGTAACAAACTACTGCGTGTACACACTTTATTCAACATGCAAACGTCACTGCACGTATTCAGATTTAGATTACGGCATGGTCGATATGTCTGCCATCATTGGCGATGACGTGGCACAGACGAAGAGCGAAATTCTTCACGACCCTTCAGTGTCAGAAAATTGATGCTGTCGATGACTTCCTGAATGGCTGTTTTCAGGTCAGCAATGGATTTGGGGGTTATTGCTGTACACCTTGCCTTCAATATAGGGCCCCAAAAAGGAATCGCATACGTTCAGACCCGGAGAACATGGCGGCCAATCGAGCCCCATGCCAGCGGCGTCTGCGCACCCCAGAGCCAGAATGTGGTCCCCAAAGTGCTCCTCCAGGACATAAAATACTCTCCTGCTTCGATGGGGTCGAGCTCCGTCTTTCATGAACCACATCTTGTCGAAATCGGGATCACTTTCGATAATGGGGATGAAATCATCTTCTAAAACCATCACGTGTCGTCCGGTAATCACCGTGCAATTATGGAATATCGCACCGATTATTCCGTGGCGCTACATTGCACATCACGCGGTCACCCGTTGAGGGTGAATTCTCGATTGCGAAATGAGGATTTTGTCCCCCAAATTCTCCAGTTTTGCTTATTGACGAACCCGTACTAATGTCCATCAGGCCCCGTGGCAAACTGTACACGTCCGAAAGCAAACCATTCAGAAGGTATGAAAATTTTATTTCATATAGTTCAATAATTGTCACCCTGTGTGTTCCGCATTTGAGTATTACCGTCTACATAGTGCACATTCGCGAATCCATGTTACTTCAGTGTTAAAATCCATACCACAGCAGCTAATCGCTACAAGACGCTCACGCCCATCAGTTGTCAGTGCTGGGTGACAAACAATAAAGTATTCCCCCTCTCAAACCTCCTAAAAACGCAGTGCCCGTGGTACTTAAGCCTCTGCCATAGAGGTAAGCGGTCAGTTTTACTTAGCTCACGTACGAATTCACCAGTGTCAATTAAAATTGCTTAACTCATCTTGAAATATTATTGTCTCTGTACGTTTTTTGTTTGTTACTGAGCGGCAAATCTGTACTCCTAAGAAACTCTTAACGCTAGTTGACGTTCTGGCATTCGGCTCTTAGTTGCTAAAGCATATTATAATAAAATGCCACTGAGAATCGCGGGCTGCACGTACGCTTGGTTCTGACGGAATGTCACCCGCGGACCGTAGTTTGACGACCACTGGTTTACGCTCATAATGGCCTGAGGCCTTACTTCCACCTGAGAAAATTCGATACACAGACATCTAGAAATACGATAGTGGAATAATTTCTGCTTTGGTTCGTTCGATGATGTGTGCCTTCTCTTTCTCACTGAAGAAGTGTCCAGGAACGGATCGTCAGGTACGATTTGTCAGTTTCTGGAACAGCTTATGGCACCAGGAACGTGAATTGTGATCGTGGTTTGAGAAGCCGAAAACTACTAGAAATATTGGATTATCTGCGGGAAATAGCTCCCTAGTGCGACGTGACATTTGCAGAACAAAAAATTAGTTTTCGAAATTCCTACATTACCGAATTATAAAATTTTGGGGGAAAGCTACCTCTCTAGAGGATATTTACAACACAGACGTTGGATCGTTTACCAATCAGACGTCGAAAGAGGTGCATATATAGTTGATAGGACAGACACTAATAAAAGTGACTTAAAAAATTCTGTCCACGGTGTTACTGAACAGACTGAAACCACTAGTGGATACAAAGATAGGTGAATACCAAGCAGAGTTCAGTAAGGGAAGATCCTGTATTGAACAAATTTGGAACCTGTGAACACTCTTTAAGGTGAGACAGGCGAACAACACTGTAGTTACATTTGTGGACTTGAAGGCCTATGACTCCATTGACAGGCAGACTCTCTTTAACCCAATAGAAGAATGCGGAACAGAGAGAAAAACAAGGGCACTGATAGAACAGACGCTCGCAGACCACATGCAAAATAAAATTTATGGGATAAATATCAGAGCCATTCGAGATACGTACAGGGTTCAGACAAGGAGATGGTCTCTCACCACTTCTATTCATCATAGTCCTGGACAAAATTATCAATCAGTGGGAATAAAAGTAAAAGGAATTCAGTTAGGAAGAACACGTGCACACAAGAAAATCATAAAATGCTCAACATTTGCAAATGACTTGGCAATACTCAGAAGACAGAGAAGAAGCGCAAGAAGTCCTGGAATATTGACATGAAGCCTCGGCTAAAGCGGGGTTACAGATATCATAAAAACAATATAAGGAAAGAAAGAACAACAACACGCAAAATACGGATTGGTTAACAGAGTGGAAATATTCAAGTATCTTGGAGAACACATGCAAATAGGAGGATCAAACACGGCATCAAAAACAGAACGGACAGAAAAACTTCAGAAAGGGTGTAAACTTACATGGACGCACTGCAATAAAAGAAGCATCTCAAGACAGGCGAAAATCAGGCACTACAATATAGTTGTACTACCAGAAGCCCTCTATGCATCAGAAACGACCACAATTGGGGCATCGGGCATCGTAGAGACTGAAAAGATAGAGCATAAAGTCCCTCGAAAAATTTTTGGATCAGTACATTCAGATGGTATATGGATAAAGAGGTCAACCAAAGAACTATATGAACATACAGACAGACTCACAGACATAATCAGAAAACGTCGACTAACATTCTTTGGGCCGGTGCACAGAATAAACAACACCAGACTCACGAAGAGAATCATTTACGTAGTCAACAGCTCAATCAAAAAAACCAAGTGGTTTCATGAAATAAAAGAAGACCTAAAACAAGCGGGAATCAATAAAGAAATGATAAATGGAAGAAACAATTTCAGAAACAAAATTATGAACACGAAATTTGAGGTAAAAGAAAGAAAGAGACCAGTGAAAATACGGACAGAACAAAGGAAATATGAACACAGTCAAACAATGAAAAGGTTTAGGGAAGAGAAAAGAAAAGAACGTGAAAAAAGGAGAAAATTGATAATGGTGTAACATTCAAGTTCAATCATTGTCTCAAGGGCAAAAATGATATGTATATAACGTATGTGCATGTAAACAGTACTTGCGTTAACAGTTGTTATTTTGTGCTCAACAGAACATTGTTCATCATGATCAAACGAAAGAGTTTCTGGTTATTATTGATAAATGCAGAAGTTACTTGTGAGTAACGGTGATATGTGATATAGTTTTGTTTTGCAGTTTTTTATTTTATCTTTTCGCTGAGGAAATTGTGCTTCCTAGGTGTATATGATAAATCTGTATTGTTTTATTTGTATGTACTACAGCAGCCGTTTGTTTCACGTTACAAATCAACAGTTTTCGAACAAAACCTGAATTAAAATTTACAGTTTCAGTTTTGCTATACATCCTGTTTACTTTTCAGTAACAGACAAGTGGATAACTATGGAGAACAAAAATGTTCCCTAGGTTACGCAGCACTGACCTTTATATATCCTCGCTCAGTTTCTCGACGGTTCGCGGCTTCTGGTTTTTACGGGAATCTAGTAAGACTCTGATCTCATACGTAAAAGAAGGTATCGTTATGAGGTAATGCCTGATAGCTATGCAACACAGGTAGCATACAGGTATCGCAGCTACTAGGAAAACTACACCTACTGATGATAACCTACGGTAGTTTTATAACTCCGTTTCCCATCAATTAATACTGTGACCATTTTGGCAGGAAATCACGAGTCCAGTCGCACGACTGGGACGTTACCCCACGGACACTAATCTGATTAGAAGCCACTTGTAACGAATGGTTCGGAAATGATTCTTGAAACTGTAATTTTGGAATCAATTTGAGATCCACTATCGATAGCACTTGCTACTTCACACGAATAAAGAGCGAGTTGTGTTTCACAAGAACGATAATTTCTGAATCCTTGCAGGCTGTGCGTCAGTAGATCGTTATCTGCAATGGGAGTCGATAATCGTGAGTGCCGAGTGATGTTGGCTCCGTGGCGCGCACGCTGCGTTACTGCCGGGCATTGCTTCTTTCGTTAATCTGCGGCGACGCACAGCAACGCGTGGGAACCGACTCCGGTACGAAACCGCGCCGCAGGAGTGGCGGCAAACTCCGCGGACGGCTTAGCGCACTTTTGAGGCAGCGAAAACAAACTTCCGCAGCCGCGTTGCGAACTTGATAAAGGCGAGTTAATTTAAAGTTTGGACTCCGCGGCGCTGGCGGCGGTTTGTGAAGGCGGCAGGCAGGCCGCCCCGCTGCGATAAGCCATCTGCGGAGATTTCTGCGACTTGGCCCGCCGGGTAATCAGTGCGGAATATCACTTCTCGATTAGGCGTCAGCTATGCGGAATCGCGCCTCTCACCCTTCACTGTCGCTTTCCTGGTCGCCTGCATCGCTGTGGCGGTGTCGAACTATTGCGTCAATTTTTCTGGCGTTGCTATCTCCCCTTACACGAGGTCAGTCGTGTTAGACGTAACACCTATTCCATTTCTCGAGCAGTTCGAGACACAAGTTTTCGGAAAATTATAGTAGGAGGGCGTACACTATTTGTGTTGTGTGGGGGTCGGCCGGAGTGGCCGAGTGGTTCTAGACGCTGCAGTCTGGAACCGCGCGACTGCTACGGTCGCAGATTCGGGTTCTGCCTCGGGCATAGATGAGTTGGATGTCCTTAGGTTAGTTCGGTTTAACTAGTTCTTAGTTCTAGGGGACTGATGACCTGAGAAGTTAAATCCCATAGTGCTCAGAGCCATTTGAACCATTTTTTTGTTGTGTGGGCAATACTCTTAACTCGTGTATTAACCGAAAAATCGAAGTAAATATGTCTTTTTTAAATGGTACGATGTACTTGTCCAATAGAACTAGAACGATCTTAAAACGACGATCACAGCCGAAACGTTATGACCACCGCCCACTGTGACGTTGGAATCCACCTGGTGGCGTTGCGGGCAGGTGACGCGGTAGCAAAGGTATGTAAGTGGAGCAGACACGGACAGAAGATGACCCTGGGAAAGACATGGGCTAAAAGTTGGGAAATTCATTGAGATAAGTGGCTTTTCAGTGCAGATTATTATTACGCTGAGACTGTGAACGACTATCTCGAAAACGGCTAAGCTGGTCGAATCTTCACGTGCTACTGTCGTGAGCACATGCAGAAAGAGGTAGAAGGACAGTGAAACTACTATTAGGCCATTAATGGTTGATCGTCCACGGCTCTTCACAGGCCTGCCTGCCAGGCTAAGTGGGATGGATGGTGATCTGTGGCATCTCTGCCGAAAGAGCATAAATGCTGGTGCACGTACAGGTGTTTCGGAACACACCGTTCATCGTACAGTGTTGAATATGGAGCTCCGCAGCAGACCATCCATACCGGTTCACATATTGTCCCAACGGCATCGTCAGTTGCGATTACAGTGGTCGTGGGACCACCGCGATTCGACCGCCGATCAATGGAAACGTGTCGGCTCTTTGGGCGATTCGCATCCTTTGTTACACTGGGTCCACGGTCGTCTCCACAAACGTCGTCATCGACGTGAACCGTGATTCGAAACGAGGAGCGCGCCAAGGACGCAGGCTGATGGGAGCAGTATTATGCTATGGGAGACAGTCTCCTGCGCCTGCGTGGTAGTATCGAAGACACTCTGGCAGATGCGAATCAGCTGCATCCCTTCATGCTTGATGTCTTCCCCAGCGGTGATGTCATCTTTCAGCAGTGTAACTGTCCGTGTCTCGGAGCCAGAACCGTACTGCAGTGGTTTGTGCAGCATAATTGTGAACTCGTGTTGACGTCTCGGCGACCAAATTCGCCTGATGTACTGCAAATCTTGAGGAACCTTCCAGGATCACTATCGGGCGCCATCAGCGCGTACGAAAATCAGCGGCCCGTTGTTTACGCGAATTACATGACCTGTGCGAAGACATCTAAAAACTGTCGGATCCC
This sequence comes from Schistocerca serialis cubense, assembly GCF_023864345.2. NCBI lineage: Eukaryota > Metazoa > Arthropoda > Insecta > Orthoptera > Acrididae > Schistocerca > Schistocerca serialis. Next base: position 483,451,800 of record NC_064646.1, on the reverse strand, counting down.
TTGAAAATGGCCGGCCGGTAGGGCCGTGCGGTTCTAGGCGCTTTGGTCTGGAACCGCGTAACTGCTACGGTCACAGGTTTGAATCCTACCTCGGGCATGGATGTGTGTGATGTCCTTAGGTTTAAGTAGTTCTAAGTTCTGGGGGACTGATGACCACAGATGTTAAGTCCCATAGTGCTCAGAGCCATTTGAACCTTGAAAATGCAAGGCACAAATAATCGGCTGTCGTATCAAACTACTTCATTGTATGCAGCAAGAAGACAAGCATGCGTTCTCGAGGTAAAACGTATTTCCTCTTGCTCCTCTTTATTCGACATTCATAAAGGGTCAGTTGCGATTCTTGTAATTGGGGCTATAGGGTGGGAAAATAAAAACTGCCTGACGCGGGGAACTGACACTTGTTAAAGAAGAGGAGAACTGCCCATCACAGAAAACGCTGGGAACCAGATCTCCACTGTGGAAGCACATCTCCCGCATGTTCTGTACCGAGTACTTCGCTGTGTCATTACATCTGAACGACTGAGAGGAACAGGCGTGTTTAGTGACCAGTTGAACGAAACGCAGATATGACGCTCACGGTACAGTGGCGCATGTTTACTGTCGGCTGTTTCCGGAAGCCCAACTCGTGAAACATGCGCAGAGGTATTTGCACAGCAGTTTAACACTGGAAGTGTTTTGGGAAAACCTCCAGCAAAGTTACCCTGGTGGTAAACTGGCACAAAATGGGCGCTATAGCGAGTAAAAGCCTTAACTACACGGAAAGACTTCAAACGCGAGAAAACAGTGATAGAATTTTATTTTATTTTCTGCATCAGTTTCATTTTCCCACATTTTACATACTAACTTGTAGTGTATGACAGGTTGTTTAGGAAAACTACACTCCTGGAAATTGAAATAAGAACACCGTGAATTCATTGTCCCAGGAAGGGGAAACTTTATTGACACATTCCTGGGGTCAGATACATCACATGATCACACTGACAGAACCACAGGCACTTAGACACAGGCAACAGAGCATGCACAATGTCGGCACTAGTACAGTGTATATCCACCTTTCGCAGCAATGCAGGCTGCTATTCTCCCATGGAGACGATCGTAGAGATGCTGGATGTAGTCCTGTGGAACGGCTTGCCAAGCCATTTCCACCTGGCGCCTCAGCTGGACCAGCGTTCGTGCTGGACGTGCAGACCGCGTGAGACGACGCTTCATCCAGTCCCAAACATGCTCAATGGGGGACAGATCCGGAGATCTTTCTGGCCAGGGTAGTTGACTTACACCTCCTAGAGCACGTTGGGTGGCACGGGATACATGCGGACGTGCATTGTCCTGTTGGAACAGCAAGTTCCCTTGCCGGTCTAGGAATGGTATAACGATGGGTTCGATGACGGTTTGGATGTACCGTGCACTATTCAGTGTCCCCTCGACGATCACCAGTGGTGTACGGCCAGTGTAGGAGATCGCTCCCCACACCATGATGCCGGGTGTTGGCCCTGTGTGCCTCGGTCGTATGCAGTCCTGATTGTGGCGCTCACCTGCACGGCGCCAAACACGCATACGACCATCATTGGCACCAAGGCAGAAGCGACTCTCATCGCTGAAGACGACACGTCTCCATTCGTCCCTCCATTCACGCCTTTCGCGACACCACTGGAGGCGGGCTGCACGATGTTGGGGCGTGAGCGGAAGACGGCCTAACGGTGTGCGGGACCGTAGCCCAGCTTCATGGAGACGGTTGCGAATGGTCCTCGCCGATACCCCAGGAGCAACAGTGACCCTAATTTGCTGGGAAGTGGCGGTGCGGTTCCCTACGGCACTGCGTAGGATCCTACGGTCTTGGCGTGCATCCGTGCGTCGCTGCGGTCCGGTCCCAGGTCGACGGGCACGTGCACCTTCCGCCGACCACTGGCGACAACATCGATGTACTGTGGAGACCTCACGCCCAACGTGTTGAGCAATTCGGCGGTACGTCCACCCGGCCTCCCGCATGCCCACTATACGCCCTCGCTCAAAGTCCGTCAACTGCACATACGGTTCACGTCCACGCTGTCGCGGCATGCTACCAGTGTTAAAGACTGCGATGGAGCTCCGTATGCCACGGCAAACTGGCTGACACTGACGGCGGCGGTGCACAAATGCTGCGCAGCTAGCGCCATTCGACGACCAACACCGCGGTTCCTGGTGTGTCCGCTGTGCCGTGCGTGTGATCATTGCTTGTACAGCCCTCTCGCAGTGTCCGGAGCAAGTATGGTAGTCTGACACACCGGTGTCAATGTGTTCTTTTTTCCATTTCCAGGAGTGTATTTGAGATTTAAATAGGTACTCATGTTTAACATAACAGCTTTTGTGAAAACGAGGGAACAATGGAAAGGCTTGGCACAACGGCCGAGTCTGCCATAAGATTTCCACCGGTCGGTGTTTAAACTGCAATAGCTGAAGCTCGGATATTTTTGTCGAAAGTTTTAACACCAACAGTAGCAAAATGTACTCGCCTTTTCAAGCGCTTTCGAATGTGTTTAAAGAAGCATCTCGTTCCGTCTTGTTTTATACAAAAGTTAGAGACTATTATCCGTGCAAAAAATTACAGGTCTCTCTTCCTAACTATCATGTGCCGGAAACCTCTTTTCGACATAGTGAACCGTTCAAGAAATAAAAGGCGCATTACGTGTTATGCGACTCACCACGAATAACAGCATAATCCACAAACAACGTCGCCATGTTCACGCCGATATCCTACATGTCATGTGTGTGTCTCGAAGTTCTGTAGCAGCACCCTCGAAGTACGTCCGCACATCTGACGTTTGCTGTCAGTAACAATGGATATGTCGATATCTGCCTTTTACCAAATCCTCAGTACGGTAACAAACGTGGTCCGATATTCCGTAACATTACGCAAATGGGACAGAAATGTAGCTATTTATACAAAAAATCGTCAAAAGCGGTCTTTATGTTACACTCTTAATTCCATTCTGTGATCTTTAATTATTTTGTCATATGTAACACCATTGTTTTCATTACGTTCATACTGAGGAATTAAAGTCCCAAATAGTTTCTTTAAGCCAAATCTAAGAATCTGAAACGCATCACGATTATCAAATGTATGTTTTATTGGCTGATTTTTAAATATATTTTTTTAACAGCTACAATAACTCGATATTCAACACAGATAGCTGCAACCTATCTCAGAGGCCTGAAACATCCTGTTTTAGCTTTATTTACCATGAGAAATGCATTTCTGCTGCAATTGGTCCATCTCCAAATGAACTCAAAACGTCGATAAAATATTTGTTGTATGGACGGAAGAACACAGGGAGACATGGCTGTAGTAACAGAAGGGAAACAAACAACGCTTATTTAAAATATTTTTGGCAACTTTCTCCATAATCAACTCTTAAGATTTAAGGAATTTGTTATAATAATCTTACACGTAGTGTGCACAAAATAAAATAGACGGGGGTCTCCGGAAAGTCTGGCTACTAATCTCAAATTGTTCAAATGGCTCTGAGCACTGTGGTACTTAACATCGGAGGTGATCAGTCCCCTAGAACTTATAACTACGGTACTTAAACCTAACTACCCTATGGACATTACACACATCCAGGCCGAGGCAGGATTCGAACTTGCGACCATAGCAGTCGCGCGGTTCCGGACTGAAGCGCCTAGAAACGCTCGGTCACTGCCGCCGGCTACTAATCTCAGTTCTTCTTATTGTGATCGTCATTAAAATGACGGAAAAAGTGCTGATAAATTTTGAAACAGATGACTAGAAAACTAATTTGGATTGACCAGAAAATGATATAACATAGGTGTACAATTTAAAATGTCACGAGTATGTAATGAAGTTTTCAAACAAGAACAATGGTTGATAATGGTTTGCATATGGGCAGTGACATTAATTCGGCCTCATGAAATGCCTACAAAAACTTCTGTGTCTGTACAGCACAATCGGATGTAAGTTTCGTCATAGGCAAGAGAAGGGACTTCAAGTACACCACGTTACGGCAATATTAGCACAGCATTTTGTATCAACGGAGCACAGGGTGTTCAGATAAGATTCCTGTGGAAAATATCTGTTAATACACGGCTTTAGAGAAAAAGCTATGACTAAATAAGGACGAAATTACAATTAATGCTAATATGAATGAAGTAATAAAAAATACAACAAACGGTAAAACATATGTTAAGAATGAAACAACCACAAAAAAAATACTGGTGAAGTACAGGAAGAACAGGCGTATGGATAAGAAGTGTGGGTGTGGTGTAACCACTATCGATAAAAAAGACGATATATCATGTTTTAATGAACAGGCCTTAGAATCAGGCCGGCCGAAGTGGCCGTGCGGTTAAAGGCGCTGCAGTCTGGAACCGCAAGACCGCTAAGGTCGCAGGTTCGAATCCTGCCTCGGGCATGGATGTTTGTGATGTCCTTAGGTTAGTTAGGTTTAACTAGTTCTAAGTTCTAGGGGACTAATGACCTCAGCAGTTGAGTCCCATAGTGCTCAGAGCCATTGAGCCTTAGAATCAGAAAGTGAGCTCAAAAGACATGAAGAAAGTAAGTTTACAGGTCAACGCGCTGTCGACATCGTGAATATTGGAGACTAAGTAAGATCGCATATGGGCGAGTGGAGAGCCTAAAAAAAGTCACTCTGCTTCTCGTCTCACGTAGACAGCTAGACTGGAAAAGTGTAAAAGAAATGTTGCCCTGTTTTTCTATTAATGTCATTTAGGGAAAATAAGACAGGAAAGTTACAATTGCTTTTTTTTCCCAAGACTACTGTCTAGAGGCATATTTGTCAAACCATTTCAGTTGCACCTACAGTGTTAGAATTTTGAGCGATAATCATTTGTACATATTATGGCACAATTTTCAGCTTAATTTCTCGTGCCACAACGAGAATTGTACTTCATGTGGTACCGCAGTTATGGAAAATAAACAAATGCTACTTTTGTGGTATCATTTAACCCACGGACGTACATAAATTTGAGTAAAGTGGAGAATACAGTACTTTACTACGCTGTACAAACACAGCTGTGGATATATCGAGAAAATATATTTGTAGTGTTTATTAAAACTAAAAATACCACTCCGCAGGGGCACCATTCATTGAAAACACATAGGATACACGTCCACAAAAAAACACTGTCTTGCTTGTTTTACCTGCATCCTTCTCGACTATCATTTCACTTGGTACTTCAGTGCTTTTAGTGTCCCCTTTTAGGGCTGTGTTTGATTTTGGTACTTCACCATTAAATGTTGACCGTTCATATAATTTCATATGAATATTTGAATTTCAAAATTAATCGATCGGTTTTAATCTCAGAAGGGTGATCATTTGTTTTTGTTATTGCCATTTCTCCACGACGCAGATCGTACCCCTCTGCTGTAATGCATCGATCTTTGAGGAATATTTTGCTTAGACTATTTTGTGGCGACTCAGCAATGCTTCAGTGCAACTAACACGATATTGAACGTGTTGTTCGTCACGCACTGTAATGTGTCTTTTGGAACATGCTTGTGGACTGGGATGTAAAACTCCGATATTTACTTTAAACTTACAAAATTTGGGTCTTTAAACTCATCTAACTACTTAATATTGGTTATTATTCTAAATTCTGCTCGTGTAATTGTATTTGTTCCGTCTTTCGTTGCACTGAACGCACCAAAACCATCGTACCCTAACCGAGATAATGATATTATTGACAAATAAATTCCACAGATGATTATTTGGTCACGTGACCTTCTGAAAAAAAGGGACGTGTGTAGAACAACACTGATTGTCACACACTGAATATCAAGGCTGCGTCCAGTTTAATGCATAATAATGTTAAAGTAGCTAAACAGCATCCATTGGCAATGTTAAAAAAAGGACGAGATCCTCTTCGAGGCCCTGAAGGCCCAAGGGCTGTCGACCGACCGCCGTGCCATCCTCAGTCACACGGATGCAGTGTGGAGGGGCACGTGGTCAGCACACCGCTCTCCCGGCCGTTTTTTCCGGCCAGAGTGTGGAGCCGTTACGTCTTATTCAAGCAACTCCCCAGTTGATATCAAGAGGCTGAGCGCACCCAGCACCAGTCTTCCCACCAATGAAAAGTCCTCGGTTGTACCGGGAGTCGAACCGGGCTCTTTGACATTGCAACTATCTACGCTGACCTTTCAGATCTTTGTCAGACGTATAGCTGCCGTTAAATAGGTGAACAGTTTAAATCATTTACTGATCACTGCCGTTACTGATAATCTTCAGATAGCTGTGGTGTAACTGTGATTGTCTAGAGCAGAGAAACGGACGAATCGATCTCATATCGTGTTTGAACGTGAGCCGGTAGCATACAAGAGATCTTACAATGCAAAGACACACAACAGCGTGTCAGGCATGATGATGAAATGACTGTACAAGATTTTCACGGCGATATGCCCTTTCAAGCGAAAAGTTTTCGTTCCTTATACGCGACGGAATTAAATGGATAGCATTTTTTTAAGGTGAAAACGTTCTGCCACCTTATGCGACATAGTCACATCGAAAGTGTGACAACATTTATTAAGGAAGTTTTTGTATTTCGTCATTCACTTGTGCTCTATCGACTTTAGGCTGTTACAAAGTGCCTCAACAATTAAAGCTCCATCAGGGCCGTCAAGTGTAGATGGAGGTTTGAGCATTGATGCTGACAGTGCACAAGCGAACCATGAAATAAAGAAACATTCACTTCAGATATTTTAGACAGCCGAAGGTGGCAAAGTGCATTTAACCTTCAAAAAGCAGATCCTTGCACAGGAAAATTATCGGATGGATTGAAGAGTCACAGGGTATGTAATGTTTAAATGGGACCTTTCATTTTTGCATTGTCTGCTCATGTTCAGATTTGGTATTTATTTGCAAATGTTGCCTCACTTCATACTTTAACTGAAAAATTGTGTGGCTATAAGTAGATAATTCAATGAAAAGCACTTCGCGTAGTGTGTTCGTGTTACAGTGCAACGAGATGCGCCGAGCTTCGGAAGAAAAACCAGAACTACTTCATTGAAACCTCAGACTAGAAACGTAGAATCAGTAAAATCTCCCATAAATCAGAAAATGAATTTTATTGGAGTGTGAATGAATACTTGAACTGTATTTATAGGCCTAACTTAATTACCCTTGCTGTGCATAAACTTCAGGTTTGTCTCACGAACTATAAAATATTTCATCAATTTACACTCTGCTAGACGTCGCACACCCTCATTCACCGTACGACGACACTTACGCCCAACATGCCGTTTACTGAAAAAACAGCTACTCATATCCGTGTTTACGACTGACACGATGGCACCTTCCTTTTTCCGTTCCTTCCCTTTTTCATTCGTGTCTCAACTACTGGATATTGCATTATCTTTGATTTTCCTTGTCGCGTAACATCCACTGAATTTATACACACATAAAGTTTACTGTCCGAAAGTGAGTTTACAGAAACAGCTACACGACTTCGCTGAAAGTCCTCTTCGCTATTTTACTTTTCCGCTCATAATCCCGGCTACAGTGATATGACTCGTGACGTTTAGTCGCACGAAATGTAAATTCCGTCAGGAAGGAAGGTGTCCTTGTACAAGGTTTCTCAAACTCAGGTTCGAGACCACTCTGAGGGTTCCAATAACCTTTTTTGTGCGTCGAGTAATAACATGAAAAACAACTGTTTTTTCGTAATTTCTAATTTTATCATTTGTTTTCAATATTAACATTATTTATTGTACAGCAAACGACGAAGAACCACGAGCACTCGCTGGTTACAGATATTTACACATTTTATTGTAAACAGTCTCAGGCATCCGTAATTATAAACACTCAAACTCATTTGTTGTGGCGTTAAACCATTCTGTTGCCTCCCGCCTTTCAACTACTGGCATTTGGCGGACTCCTATGAGGTCAGTAGTCGCGGACTAGCTGTGTTGAGGTTTATGGCAGCTGGTGGTGCTGAGTGATCTAGCGAGCAGCTGAGCTTCAATCCAGCGTTTACCGAACGATATATGGAATCCTATATAACGTAGTCCAGTGTTTCTACCGTGCTTCGGCGTGCAAAACCAATTACTGGTTCAAATGGCTCTGAGCACTATGGGACTTAACATCTGAGGTCATCAGTCCCCTAGGACTTAGAACTACTTAAATCTAACCAACCTAAGGACATCACACACATCCATTCCCGAGGCAGGATTCGAACCTTCGACCGTAGCAGTCTCGCAGTTCCGGACTGAAGCGCCTAGACCCGCTCAGCCACCGCGGCCGGCCAAAACTAGTTACTGTTGAGCATATCCTAAATGATCATTTGATGCATTTGGAAAACAAAAAAGATCACCGACACAAATATCGTTAAAATGTCAATAAGAATTTACAGTGTCAGTCGTGTGAATCAAAACACGAACTCGATTTTCACGGAAATATTTCAACAGTTTTTAACTTGGTGTTCAGGCAGAATTTTCGATGCTGTCGCATTAAATGACGACGCTTCTTCTGTCGTAAGCTGCCACTTATTTCTTTGAATCGTCAGTTTCAACATCGGTGGCTACTACACCAAACTGTCGCTCAAGTGTACAGAACATGGAGAGTACGATGAAGCCAGCAGTGAAGAACATTAAGGCACGTTGGGTGATATTCTGACACAAAAGGCAGTCACATCCGTATCGCTAAGCGTAAAAAATGGTTCAAATGGCTCTGGTCGCTATGGGACTTAACATCTGAGGTCATCAGTCCCATAGAACTTACAACTACTTAAACCTAACTAACCTCAGGACATCACACACATCCATGCCCGAGGCAGGATTCGAACCTGTGACCGTAGCGGTCGCACGGTTCCAGACTGTAGCGCCTAGAACCGCTCGGCCACTCCTGCCGGCTCTAAGCTTATGTTTTTCCACCATTTAGTAAGATACCCTTTGATACATTAATACTGTACGTCACAAATCAGTTTTGTGCTTCGAAAATATTATTACGTGCTTTTTTTGGTTCATTGTTAGTGTTAAGTGCCCCAGTCGGTGAAACCGACTTCGTTTCTAAGAACCCTTTTTTCTCAGAAATAGATAGACGTATGAAGTATGTCACATACTGAGGTCTACGGTCAGTTGAAGACGTGAAAAAGTTTGGTTTCTAAGTCAACGCAATGAAACGACAGGGCCATTTATGTCGCGTATTTTGGTGTCTTGCCAGTATCGATATTGATAACAGGTAAAAATCGTGGAAATTTTCTCCTCCCAGGATGGACCAATTATCTGTATACTTGATTAAGTTTGTACGGAAATCTCGGCTCTTCGGGTTTTTATTGTCAGCGTTCTAGCCCGCTGTTTTAATCATGTATTTGTCCCATTCAAGTATTTTTCATGCAACTATTCTTCGCATGTAACAATTTACTTGGACAGCGTTTCAAGAATTCGGGACATTAGAATAGATTTCATGCAGAAAAATACGCGTAGAAACTGTTATCCTGACTGCATATATGCGCTGTTTGTACTGATAACATTTGCAATGGCGAGTGGCGGTGGCGAAGAAAGATGCCCGCATGAAGCGGTCTGACAAGGAGACGGCAATTTTGTGTGGTGAAAGAAGACCCCTAACACCTCACGTGGTTAAAATATTAGGACGCACTACTCGGAAACTCCCGAAAGTTTCTTAGGTGCCTTATGAGCATGAAATGTTAACTCATTGTCGTGCCGCCGTCTGGCCAACATGGTTAGCGCTCGGACCCTTACGCCAGAGGTCTCGGGTTCGATTCCTCCTCCGGCACTTTCTATTTTTCTTCTGTTGCTTGCAAAATTGCAGCGCATTGTTATAGGAGAATCGTGAAATTAATTCTCGGGAAGACTGTATAAAAATTCATTCCATAATTCACCATCAATTATCGTCACCAATATTCTGAGACATGATTTAATATGCCTGGTTTGACTCAAAATTGTCAGAAACTCGAAACATTTTCGTAAATGTTAATGGGGCATGTTTTTGTACAGATTTATTGTAAACGCCCTGTGATTGTAAAAAATCCGCTTTTATATGTTGCGCAAGATGTCGCAAAAATTATTGCTTTGTTTGTTTTTACGATAATTACCACTGCGGTTCTTGTTTATAATTATTATGTTTCCCGATCGACTTTGTTATTCTGAGTAAAAAGGCAATGTTTCTCCTCATATACTTTACAATGAAAAATGGGAAACCCACCCCCATGAACTGTGTTGTTGGACAAAAATAAAATAATTTTTATTCAGTAATGTAATTAATTTGTTAAAGATAATGTAGGTTTTGGAAACTTTCTGAATAATTGACGGAATAACCAAAAAAATGAAACAGAAGAAAAAAAAAGTGCCACAGGAGGAATCAAACACGAGACCTCTGGCGTAAGAATCCGAGACCTAAACACCGAGGCCAGACGGCGGCTCGGCAGTATACTAACATTTTATACTCATAAGGCACCTAAAAAACTTTGGATCGATTTTTCCCGGGATTTTCCCAGTAGTGCGTCCTAATATTTTAACCACGTGAGGTGTTAGGGGTCCTCTTTCACCACACAAAATTGCGGACAAATCCCCGATCCCACGGTCGTGCCGTCTCCGTGTGAGAAGCGCTGTCTGGTACCAGAGCTCTGCAGCTCCCCCGCTATTGAAAGAGAGACTCCCGAAATCAAAACAGATCGCCGGCGGCAGTCGGCTACTCAAACAGCTGCCACAATGGCTGGGTGACAAACGCCGCGCTGCGCGCGCAGCCCGGCGCAGCGTTCGCTTCCGCTGTTGATTGTAATTAGCGGCCCATTATCTGTTCTCCGCAATTATTTCGTGACGGCGGACGCCTCGTGACAAATTCTCCGCCTAATGGGAGCCGACGGCAGTCTCAATTACAATCGCGGCCGCCACATTAATCTCCGCTCGCTCCTCTCAGCTCAACACAATTTCTTCAAACGAGCGCCACACATTTCCCATTTCACAACTAATCTCCAAATACTACAAGAAGACAGCTATATACCCCATGCGAACTTAGTCGTCAATTACAATGAACGAACTTGACCTTGGCCCGCTAACATAAATTCTCACGAAACTGGCCTGATTAAAAGCGTAGCAGCTATTCGAGATCAAACCTCAACAGCACGACATCACCTGAATCAGATTTTTTTTTTTTTTTTTTTTTGCAGTGAAATGAAGCCTCTATGCATTGTAGCAGATTTATCTCTACTCTTCGGCTAAGGGGATAAGGCATTGCAGAAGCGGGCGTTACTGCTGATTCTGTGTGTTGTGAAGTCCTGTGGACAAGAAGGTGTTATTCAGTAGGTGGCCGGCGAACATTTTCCGTTTGGCCGGTGGACAGGAGCAGTAAGTCCGAGAAACAATTACTCGAAAAATTACCTGCATTATATCAGACTGGAAAGCAACAGTGGCAGTGAATTGCCGAGCGTTACATTGAAATGTTCCTGATTAAACGTACATAGAAATTAGAACGATCGTATAGCGTTCAGTACGCTTCAAGCCACCGTTCTCGACAGCAGTATGCGAGTAACGCCACCACCTGTCATTTTCTACAAACTATCCAAGATATCGAAACCAGCTCTCCGACACATCATAGTACGATTAGAAACTAATAGTTGATGCACGACTAATTCACCATTTTTAACTAGCCTATTTAAGCAGCTAAGACTTTAAAAAACGTTTACTTTTGAGACTCTAAAAAAAGGGGTTTAATCTCTTTTCGGCGTCAACCGTAAAGTTATTGCTGATGACTGTGACGCAATGTCATTGCAGCCTTTCTTTCATTGGCATGATTTCGATCTCACGTATAGTACAGATCCCAGCGCTTTGCGAAACCTATTCTGGCGAACTTTCGCTTCTGCTATGCCACAATATTTATTTCTCATAAGATGTCTAGTGCCGTTAAAAATTTTCCACTATATATGTATATTTAACCCAGAGCCTACAATCCGTTATTTTTTTTTTTTTCATTTGAAGTTTGTGGTTTGTGGAACATCAGGGGCCTGCACATTATTTCGCTATATAATTCGTGATTACTTTGTAGGTCAGACTACATCGATGACGATACTGCCAAGAGTTATTTGTTCTTAAGTGCGATGCACTGGTAAAATCGTCTTGCATAGCGGATGTAAAATCTCAGTTATTTTCTTAGTCCGTGTAAGACCAGTTCAGTGAGATGTGTCTCAGTTGAAAACCCGTGGTAAAGGAGGAAGATTGAAGTCTCGTCGACAATGGGATCTTTAGGGACGGAGCATAAGCTCGCATTAGGGAATGACGGGGACGGAAATCGGCCGTGGTCTTTCAGAGGATCCATCCCGACATTTGCTTAGTGCGGTTTAGGGAAATACGGAAAACTTAAGTCTGGACGCACGGACGGGGATTTGAACCTTCGTCCTCCTAAATGCTAGTTCAATATGCTATCACTGTGCACCTCGCTCGGCAAAATCCGTGGGGTAAATTAAGAGTAGCAGCTTTTCAGAGAGACTGCAAACAATTTTACTTTACCAGTCACGTACTTCGATCATCGACCATAAAGACAGTGTGAGAGAAGTTATGACTGACACCGAGTTATATCATTTTCCTCTGAGTCAATTCCGAATGAAACAGAGCAATTCTATCTGTAACTGAGCGAGAGAAAAATGATTGTTGATATACTTCGTGTCGCTCCTAACTTCTCTTACGCCGCGCGACTGAAACAGTAAAATTTTTGCAGTTTCTCTGGAACACTGTTCCTGTAACTCTACCCCACGGCTCTTCAACAGAAGAACATAGATCTTTTTTACAAAAAAGTGCGATTTGGCGTCTTTGAAATGGATTAAGCAAACAGTTATGACCTCTGCAGTTCGTCTCTGAACCACACGGGCGTCTTCCTTTAGATTTAGCTAGCAAAGAACTGGAAGCGTTACTCAAAACTGGGTGGTACAATCATTTTGTGTGTAGAGTTGTGTGTGTGTGTGTGTGTGTGTGTGTGTGTGTGTGTGTGTGTGTGTGTGTGTGTCTACAAATTTCGGATATGCACAGTAATTACTTTTTTCTGAAGTTATTTGGGGTATCGACGTGCATGGTATCTTTCATTTTTTGTCATCCGAAACTGATGTGCATACTGTGTTCAAAATTACGTTACGACTGACACGGTAGGTGCGCAAGTGAAGGCGCTGAGCGCAACAAAGTTGCCACATCTTGTATAATATTAAGGTTCATTCAACTCGCTCAGATTCGCGAACTATTTAATCTACCTGGATGTAACTGACGTCATTGTATTCTGCAAGTTCTGAATTATGTTTTGGTTTCAGTTTTATTTACATCTCCAATTTTTAAGAAGATTTACACAAAGTACATATAATATTTCCTGACGTTATTAGCCAATATTCTGTAAGCTAGAAGCTGTTTTGTTGTTGAAGTCACCTGCACGTATTATGCGAACGGGATGCATGTTATTTTCGTCAGTTATAATCCAGAACTCTGTTGGAGATTTCTAAGAGGAGATACTTCCAGCTAAACGCGGGATATCTTAACGCTGCGCTATCGTGTCCGGAGCGTGGCGCTCGTACGTTGCGCTTCACTACTAATAACGGATCGCTAGGGTTATAATTACGGTGTTACTGCGTTTCCTGATCAGCCACACGGTCATATCTTCTCTCTCCATCAGTAGCTCGTGGCCTGAGTAGTGTCCACAATGAAAACCCAGCTCGTTCAGAACTATAAATAGCGAAATGCGACTGCCTTGAAGGAGACCCGGTTCCTTAAGGGCGATGATCTGTCGAACGTCGGGTGTTCCTTTCTGCAATGTAATCCTAAACGTGTCGACGCACCGCATCCTCACCAAATGAGTCTGTTTTCGTAGTGACCGTATCGCGTTTTCCGAAGAGATATTACCTACAACGTATTTCTAGCTTTCTGTGCGGCTGGTCGCGGCGTAGGTTCGAGTCCTCCCTCGGGCATGGGTGTGTGTGTTAGTCCTTAGGATAGTTTACGTTAAGTAGTGTGTAAGCTTAGGGACTGATGACCTTAGCAGTTAAGTCCCATAAGATTTCACACACATTTGAACATTTTTTTGATTTCTAGCTTTCTCTGTGTTCTCGAACATTTCCTTGCTTTTTCGTAACAGTGTTTTTATGTACTTTCATTGCTGTTTGTTTCTCTCTCCTTGTTAATGCCCATAGCGATTCTCTATTCCCCCTTTTTTTCTAAATTAGGCACGTAACGGGCAAAGTATTTCCTCAACTGACTTCTGCATCAGTCTGTTGACCAAGAGAGTTACGTGCAACGTTTGCACACATAAAATTTATCGAACTTGCTTGTGGTATTGTTCAGTATCACACAGTAAACGGCATAACAACAAGATAATAGTAACTAAGGCGATCGTAAGAAAATAAAAGAAAATCGCTGCGCGAAATGAACGACCGTGCAACTGCGGGTGGACGCTGGCAGTTCTACAGCAGGTCTCTTCGGATTGGCTCGATTCGTGCCATGCCTTCCCCGACAATCTGCCCCCAGTGCTTCGTACCCACCTATCAATCCTGAAGTACCAGAAAGAGATTTTCACTCTGCAGCAGAGTGTGCGCTGATATGAAACTTCCCTGCAGATTAAAACTGTGTGCCGGTTCGGCGGAGAGCTTCTGCAAAGTTTGGAAGGTAGGAGACGAGTTATTGGCAGAAGTACAGCTGCGAGGACGGGGCGTGAGTCGTGCTTAGGTAGCTCAGCTGGTAGAGCACTTGCCCGCGAAATGCAACGGTCCCGAGTTCGAGTCTCGGTCCGGCACACAGTTTCAATCTGCCAGAAAGTTTCAATCCTGAAGTAGTTTTGAACAGAGCATAATCAAATCGATGATTCCATTTCCTACAGTTCTATCATCGTCATTAGTTTTTTGACATGACACTTGTTTAGAACAAGCAGGCCAGTCATCAAAATGTAGTGCAGAAAAATAACGCAGTAGCAGGAGTAACGTTTGTCAGTAGGCGTCATTCGCCGAGCAGCCGCTGGAGCAGCAGCACGTACACACAGAGATGCCGCCCTACTACAAGAGGAGGAGGCGCACACGCCAGACAGTTTATAAAGCTATAGACAATGTGAATGTCAATCACACTAATGGAGAAGTGTTTTTGCACGGCCCTTGTGTTTTTTTTTTTGTGGAGGAGTGTTGAATTTCACTCTAACAAATAATGATACCAACCAAGCAGGAAATGGAAGGGTGACCGTAGCAATTCTACGTTACCCAGGAGATAAAGTGTCTAAAGTTGAAGCGCTTGAGGCTTTTTATGATAGAGACATTATTGCCTATCGTACATACTTGTTTAGAACAAGCAGGCCAGTCATCAAAATGTAGTGCAGAAAAAGTGTTCCTTATCACGCCTCCATACTCCAGAGTACGTCTGTTCCCTCGAGCCCGTCCCCCAGTTCCCGTGTACGGTGAGCTCGGGAGGCGCGCCGTCCTGACGTTGTGCCGGCCTCTTCGGCCCACGCCCCTCTGCCTGCGCGCAGGTGCGGCGGCCGCGGCGGCCGTGTCGCCGGATTGGACACGGGCGTCTGGACCGCGACGCGGCGCCTCGCCGGCCTTCCAGAAATTTCACAGTGGCGCGCCGCCCCCCACCCCACCCCCAATCTCCTGCCGTGCCACGCGGCGACTGACAGGTCGGCACGATATCGCCGCTTCCCTCTCTCCACTGACACGACGCGGGCGCGCAACTGCAGGCGGCGGAATGCGGTGTCGGGTGAGGCGCGGTGGGCTGCCCTCCTAGAAGGGCTACGTGGAGGACCTAGCGGAGGTTCTGACACTTTACCATCTCTTGCGTCCGCGTCGTAAATTCTGACTACACCAGCAGCAAGGCTGTAGAAGCGTGCACAGACAAAGGGCACGCACAGTCCAGTCACATTGACGTGACCACTGCCAATGTTCGACGTCAGCGTACAATAACAACTGGCAGATGGCAGCACTAGCAGTGGAGGATATACAGTGTGGTCAGAAAATGTCTGAAACGCTTGTAGGGACGTTGCAGGGCAGGTTGTACTGAGATACGAATTGTTACAAAAAAATTCGAAACGTTCCGCCGTTTCCGAGTTATTTAGCATTGAAGTTACCCAATCAGATCGTCGCGCGCGAGAATTCAAGTTTCAGCTAACGAGACAAAGCACTCATTGGGCAACACCGTCCCTGGCAGGCCGCTTGAATGTGAGCGGGCGACACCCTGATTGGCTAAATTCTATACTAAATAACTCGGAAACGGAGCAACGTATCGAATTTCTTTCTTAACATTGCAGTGCAACCTGCCCTGTAACGTCCCTACAAGCATTTCACACATTTCATGACCACCCTGTATAAACCGTGTCGGGGGGAGGGGGGTGAAAACAGTGCAGTCGTTGTCGTCATGCAGGAACTGAGCAATTTATCTGACGTCCAAAAGAGCACCAAAGGTGGAACCATTTCCGAAACGGCTAAGATTTTTAGCTGTGGTTAAACTGTACCGTGCATGGTAAAATGGCGCCATCCAAAACTGGCGCCGAGACAATGGTGGCCTACCACGGGCCGTAGATGATAGGGATGAACAACGGCTGTGAAGGTGTGTACGGTCGAATAAACGTCAACTATTGAGCAACTGACTGCTTAGATGAACTTGTGCTGGCCTACGCTAGCGACAGCATACCATGCGGCTTAGAGGTTGAGAGGGTATCGATACAGGCCAACGACAAGACTCGCTGGAAACGCTCCGCCAACGCCCTCTCAGCCGCCAGTATTCAGGATCGCCGCCGCGGATCGGAGGGCCAGTTTAGCCCGTTAGTTCGAGGCTGTTTCGTCAGTTAGTTCGAGTCCGTACGCAATGGAGTTCCAGCGTACCAGCGACATTAGCCGGAGACTTAGCCTCTAGCACAGACACAGGCAGCACATAGCAACCTTACAGTGAACATGGCGGACTGTGCACCTCACCAGCAGCGAAGCTACGTGGACTATACAGAAGAGAGCTTACATCACACCACATGGAAACTTAAGTAGCTCTTTGTTTAAGATCAGAAATAGGTTCAAATGGCTCTAAGCACTATAGGACTTAACATCTGAGGTCATAAATCCCCTAGACTTAGAACTACTTAAACCTAACTAACCTAAGGGCATCACACACATCCATGCCTGACGCAGGATTCGAACCTGCGACCGTTGCAGCAGCGCGATTCCGGACTGAAGCGCCTATAACCGCTCGGTCGCAGCGGCCGGCGTTTATGAATGAAAAACCCAGTAATTAATTGCGTGCAGTTCTAGAACGAGGACACCTGCCACCAACCAAAGTCCACTCCTTGCTTCCCATGGTGCAGCTATACAGAGACAACCACATAAAAAAAAACTAACCGGCCACCAACAGTGTCCCCTTTCACCGAACGTTGCTGCGTACGGACCTCTGCAGCAGGCGCCTGGTTTTTGCATCTGTGTTGACTGCTGTTTATCGGCGGCTAAGGCTGGAATGTTAACGCCAGTACCGCAGCTTCACGCCCACTGAGTGGCAACAAGTCACCTTTTCAGATGAATCCCGCTTTATGCTCCAGTGGACAGATGGAAGACGACATGTTCGGCGTGAAACGCCTGAAAGCAGACACCCTGCAGTCAATAGGGAACGTTATGGTCTGGGGAATGTTTTAGTTCCATTTTCGGGGTGATCTCGTCATTTTGGAAGGCACAACTGGTCAACACAAGTGTGTACCTAGTCTTAGGGACCATGTTCACCCTTCCATACGGTTTATTTTTCCTCGGCACGATAGCGTCTACCAGCAGGTCAATTGAACATGTTACAGCTCGCAGCGTAGTTGCGTGGTTCGAAGAGTACAAGGATGAGTTCACGATGCCCTTCTCGCCACCACGGATTTAAACCCAATCGAGAATCTATGGCCGGCCGGGATGGCCGAGCGGTTCTAGGCGCTACAGTCTGGAACCGCGCGACCGCTACGGTCGCAGGGTCGAATCCTGCCTCCGGCATGAATATTTGTGATCTTAGGTTAGTTAGGTTTAAGTAGTTCTAAGTTCTAGGGGACTGATGACATCAGAAGTTAAGTCCCATAGTGCTCAGTGCCATTTGAACCATTTTGAGGATCTATGGGACCACATGGATCGGGCTATTCGTGCCATGGATCGTCAACTGCGAAACCTAGTGCAGCTGACCACGCACTGGAGTCAACATGGCTCCACATCCCTGTCGATACCTTCTAGAACTTCTCTGACTCGCACGTCTCACACTGTAAAAGATGATTATTCATATTTTTAACCGGGTGGTCACTTTAATGTGCTGGGCAGTGTAGAACACAGGGTAGTGCTACGGTGAAAGTAATGTATAGAGTGGGTCTATATAAAGGAAATATACTTCGGTTGACTATTACGAAATGAAGGAGGAGGTGAAAATGAGAAAGGGGAATGGTACTGTCACAAGAATCTGACAGAGCAGTGAAAGACCTAAATGGAAAAAAAGACTCCTGGAATAGACAATACTCTCTCTGAGTTACTGATATACTTGAAAGAACCAGCTATCACAAAATTAATTAGTGCGTAATATTTATCAGACAGGCGAAACATCCTCAATGTTCAGGAGTCGTGTAATAATTCGAATTGCAAAGAAAGCGAGTGCTGTCTGGTGTGAATACTTTGGAACCATCTGTTCAATCGGTCATGGTCGCAGAAAATTGACATGGTTTATTTACAGAGGAGTTGAATAACTGGTAGAAGCCGACCACGGGGAACACCAGTTTGGGTTCAGGGACACCCTAGGCAATACTGACCTTACGTCTTACTTTAGAATATACAACGCGAAGAAAGGCAAACCTTCGATTATCGCTTTTGTAGATTTAGAGAAAGCTTTTGACTGTTCATTCTGGAAATGTGAAAGTAGTACGAATAAAACACAAAGTCCGAGAGGTTATTAATTCTTGTACTGAAACCAGACTGCAGTTACCAGAGACTGGCCTAAGGACTTGAACAGGAAGCCGTACTTGAGAAGGAAGTGAGAGAGGGTTGTAGCCTTCCGCGATGTCATCCAAATTGTAGATCGCGCAAGCTGCAAAGGAAATCAAGGAGAAGTTTGGAAAGGGAATAGACGTTAATGAGAAAGAAATAAAAACGTTAACATTTGCCGATGACATTGTAATTCTGTCAGAGGCGACAGAAGATTTGGTGGAAGAACAGATGAATGGAATGGATGGTATCTTGAAAAGAGATTTATCAGATGAACGTCAGCAAAACAAGGTTAATGGAATGTAACTTGCATATCCAGAGACAGCACAACTCACAGTGAGCCAGTTATCCATGCTATGTTCATCCGCTAACTGAGAATGAGGGCAGTTAGCGGCTCCCACCAGACTTTAGACACAATTTCAAACCTTTCAGAAACTTTTTCTCGCTGACACTCTCCACAAAATAATGAAAGGAACAAAGCTTGGTTCTTACTACATTTTCTCGATTCGTGTGATAAAACTGCAGCATCAAGCATGAGGTTTTAACGTGTTAATACTGTACTATATTAGCAACATATTTTCCAGACGCAATACTCGTGTACCACTTGAAACGTCCCCTTAGAAAAATTTATGAATGACTGTGCTGATAAACCGCTTACGTTATTTGATTTTCAAACAGCTCAGCAGAACTGAACGTACTCAGACATTCCTCTCTTTACTTACTCTGATGAACACTAAACTAACACACAATATTTTTAGCGCAACGCAGTCTGACTTTCAATAACCCCTATAAAAGAATGGCCCTGACTAACATTAACCTATACCTTTCACGAATCACTTACCTCACAAAAATCTTTGTTACTCGAACTACTGTAACACAGCGAATGCCAATACTGCCAGCTAAATAAAAGATTCTAATTACTGAAGGCACTAACTACTGATAGGCATAGTTAGCAAATGAAGGATTTTGATAGAGAACAAACAATATATTTACCTTAATAGCGTTCAAAAGTCATCATATATATATCTATATCAGTTCCTGACATCCAGTCTTACAAATTTTTCTGATGGACACACGTCCAGTTCGCCCGCTCTCAAAATTCTGCCATCTCTCTCCCCACATCCACCACTGCTGGCGGCTCACCTCCAACTGCGCAACGCTATGCGCTGTTCACATCCAACTGCCCAACACTACTATAGCGAATATTCCAACAATGCCAACCAGCCACAGACTGCACACAGCACACCCAGTGATTTTCGTACAGAGCGCTACGTGGCGTTACCAACATAAAAACCTAAATAGCCTACTTACACACTGACTGAAGTTGCAAAATTACATCAGTGTACGGGATTTATGACGTTCTAAACATAGGAATTCGATTCTTCAAACAGTTGGGTGGGGGTGATGATTCACTGGTGAGACCAGAATCGGAGCCACGGTTCACTTTCTAACTGCAGTAGAAGTGGCAGATTTCGCGATTGCTTTTATTCTTTGGGGGTAGGGGTGGAGAGGGGGTCAGGGAAGGAGGTAAGTGTAGTGTTGTGAGAGACATGACGGGGGACTGAGACGTTACGCCGACTCGCTGCTGCCGGGCGCTGCGGTGTGACGCGACGGCCGCCATCTTGGACGCCTCGGCGATGGGGACACGAGGCCAGCTCGGCCTGCTCGAGCTGCGAACGGCCGATAAAGGCGACCGTCGCCGATAGCGCTGGTTTTTACTGCGGGAGGTGCCCCGCTGATTTTTAAAAAGCTCGTCACGCGGTCGACAATGGCAGGAAATTTGTGAACGAGCGCGCCGTTTAGTAGCTGTGTAATGAACGGCTGGTCGCCTTTACCGGCGCCGTAAAACTCCGCAGACTGCTCGGACGACGATAAGGATGGGCATTCGGCCGCGACCGAGGTCTGCGGGCGTGCGACGAGATACCAGACACGCCGGCTGTGTTGGCGGAGCCGTCAGACCTCCGTCACGCAACTCAGCGACCCGCGGGCTCCGCCATGGCGTCCGTACTGCAGTAGACCCGGGGCAGCCACTGCACCCCCGGGAACGACCGCTTGTGTTCACTTGGGGACGACAGATAACCACGTAACTGCGTGTCAGGTCTGCTTTTGCCACCGTCGGGTCAGCTAGAATGTTATTTTACCAAGCGGTCTCAACAGAATAATAAATCAAACAACATAAAGTTGTCAGGTCCTGAACGCGTGCTAGTTCGACCACATGGGGTGATTTTTCTTCTAGCGAAGATGATTTCGTTACCTGGGAATTTTATATTTTTTTTCGACTCTCCGGTGAAGATAACTAGACCAGAGAAGCCGAGCCGGCCGGAGTGGCCTAGCGGTTCTAGGCGCTACAGTCTGGAACCGCGCGACCGCTACGGACGCAGGCTCGAATCCTGCCTCGAGCATGGATGTGTGTGATGTCCTTAGGTTCGTTAGGTTTAAGTAGTTCTGAGTTCTAGGGGACTGATGACCTCAGAAGTTAAGTGCCATAGTGCTCAGAGCCATTTATTTTTTTTTTTTTTTTTTTTTTTTTTTTTTTTTTTTTTTTTTTTTTTTTTTTGAGAATCCGAAATATTTGTTTGTAAACACCTATTAGGGAACTGCTTCTTAATATGATAATCTTTCCTTGAGGTGGCTTTACGTGTATTTAGAATTTGACGGGCAAAATTTTCTCCTTTCACCCGCGGCTTCACTTCGGTTGTTGTGTGATATCACAACGATCGAAGTGAAGCCTTGTGTGACATGTCAATAAAGTAAGTATAATTTGATTTAAACGAACATGAACTAGACCCCTATGTTTCGCTGAAGCATGGAATTTGAAGGAAGACAACTTCCCAGCCGACATCGTATTAAATGGCTCTGAGCACTATGGGACTTAACATCTGAGGTCACCAGTCCTCTAGAACTTAGAACTACTTAAAACTAACTAACCTAAGGACATCACACACATCCATGCCCGAGGCAGGATTCGAACCTGCGATCGTAGCGGTCGCGCGGTTCCAGACTGAAGCGCCTAGAACCGCTCGGCCACAACGAGATCGTATTAATAAAACCTTTATTTATGATGTTCGGTCTCGATAAAACAAAAATTGTGTACCACTTGACGAAATTTTTTAGCCCTTAGTTTTAACGACATATTGTATTTTTGGACTTACTGTTTTACCTCTATATGCTAACGTCTACTCTTGCTGTTTCTATAAAATATTGCAGCTCTTGCACATTAAAATATTTTATGAAGGAATACCAGTTACCACGTTTTATTAAAATTACATATTTATACCAGCCGTTTATGACATGAATACACAAACGATCTCTAGTGGTACAAAAAGTCAACAAGTTCTCTAGTAACTTTCACCGTGTGTCAGTTCAGCGGCGCTCTTGATTTATTGATGTACCCTGTGACCTCTAATATGCCATAGATGCACTTGAAGAAACATATACTAGTTTTATGTTCGATATGCCGGTCCTTCTTACATCAACTATCCGTCTAATTAAGATGTGGGGCACATACATACCCCTAATTTGGCAACTGCAATAACCTTTACCGTGATATGTTTAACAACAATTCACGCTATGTATTATATTTTTGATAATATATGCTATTTTTCGTAATTTAATATTTTACACGTTATGTTCACAATCCACAGATCGGATAATGGTAACTGCCTTACCTAAAATAAAGGTTTTACAAATGCGATGTTCAATGAGAAGTTGTCTTCCTTCAAGTTGAATGTTTACAGATCACCCCTTTCTACGCAATATGAGTAAGCTAAATACATCATCGAACGTTTCAAGCTGATTTTTTTCATTATTTTGCATGTGCATAGGGACAAATTCTCTCTTTTTCTCCCTCTCCCTCTCTCTCTCTCTCTCTCTCTCTCTCTCTCTCTGTGTGTGTGTGTGTGTGTGTGTGTGTGTGTGTGTGAAAGTGTTGATCAGACAGGAACGTATTGGGATCCAACAAAAGACATAAACCGGATGACTTAATACAAATAATCTTTCTGTGCGATGGGTGGTTCAACAGATTCCAGCGTGGCGCCTGCAGAAGATTTCTAGTTCGCAAATCTGCACGCATCAACCTGCAGAAAACTCCCCACGTTACACTTTACAGTACAGCGAAATCTGAGGAAATGCCTGCGGGGTCCTCTAACCATGAAATGACGGTTCCCCATAATTGTTCTACCAAGTCACCATAGATGAACATACTGCCGACCTTCGGAAAATTGGGTGCAGCAATAGCGTACCTTCTACTTGATCGAGACTTCTGTTCCAAGTTCTAAAGCAAAAATTTTTATCGGGGTAATGTCTGTATCTTATAAAACTTAGTCTTGCAGCTGGATGCACAAATAATTTGCAGTTACTGCAAAAGCGATATTGCCAGTGTTCGGGAAGTACCCACCATCAGCACGTCCTCAGTCTCCCATAGATACCTAGTCGCCTTTCCTGAAGCACGGCGTACTGTTATTTGCTTCATGGAAAACTTTGACACCTTCGTTTAAGAATCGGGTAGTCCCTC
This sequence comes from Schistocerca serialis cubense, assembly GCF_023864345.2. Lineage (NCBI taxonomy): Eukaryota > Metazoa > Arthropoda > Insecta > Orthoptera > Acrididae > Schistocerca > Schistocerca serialis. Next base: position 483,428,399 of record NC_064646.1, on the reverse strand, counting down.
CTTAAATTCAAATATAAGATGAATGAGGGATTTTGGGAAGACTTGCATAAATGTTTTTCGATTTGTTTGTACACTCAAGCTTTTAACTAGTTGCTCTGTCGTAATCGCCAGGATGAAACTAAAATCTTATCCTACGCATCTACCTTCTGGGATCCCGTCAGTACATCAGAATGTGCAGCTACACCTTTAACCGAGATAGCGATTGTAACATTAGTGGTGCACGGACCGGGGGTTCAATGGCGAAACACTGTAGAGCTGAAGCAGGGCTGATTCACTGAATGTCAGTGGATCGACATGGAACCGAATGACAGGCAACGTCACCGTCAAATGGCAGTGTGTTCGCACTAGAAGCGTCATTACAGGGTCACTTCTCTTAGCCTAGTGGAACTGTGGAAGTAAGGGTGGCAGATACCATCCATGATGCAAAACGGCAGTATCGCGATTAAGGAGCCAGGTATGATAAAGTTTATTACTGTCAAAAGCAAACATAATAACGGATGTTCTTCACAAACTTTGTATTGTAAACTTCCGATAAGTGAAACAGTAGGAAAAGTCATTGAGCCACTTCAAAACATCGACATGTGTTTGCTAGAGAAAATATATACATACGAAAATCATCAAACAATATTTAGAAAACAATAAATAGAGTCTTTATATCTTATCTGTTATGTTTTTTTCCAAGTACTGTATAACGTCAAAACTAACTGTACTTTTCTCCTCCAATGCAGTTGACTTTTTACCTGTTAAAAAGGTTATTTAACGAAAATTATTTCCGCCCTTTATATTTGTATTTGTACACAGTCTAAACTTTTTCTTTGTCAAGTTATTGTAAAACAAGTCTTTTGTGCTTTCAGAAATCTGGCTTCTTCTGTAGAAGAGCCCTCGAAGATATCCAGGTCGTTATGGAACATTTGCAATTTGGCAAAAAAAAAATAAAATAAAAGCTAAGAGGAGACAAAAGCGACAAATCCACTACTATAACGTAAGTGAACGAGACGAGAGTAGGTTGGCTTCCGATGTTAGCATCAAAACATTCTACCCGCGAAACCATGTTGTTGGCGCCCCTTTCGGTTTGCGGACGGCGTGTGCGAATGCCGCCGTTTGAAACGCATTGTGGAATGTTTTGATGTGTCATTCCGTTCCCTCTAGTGGGAATCGATTTTTATCCATCGACATTGCTTCATGCAACGCAGAAGAGATATTGTCTCCGGTAGCGTACAGAAGTTCCGTGCGTTCGTGGCGTATCAGCCTGTCAGGATGACGACGATAGAGGAAGTCTTTGAAAGCTTATGTTTACAAACAAATCCGACGCGGCAAGCCAACCGGAAGACATTCCTCCAAGAATGTGACGACCACAAACTACGTTCGCGTTCTACGGGGAACCGGGTAGCTTACAGGTACTGTGCATTCGTTGTAAAAAGAAACTGAGGGACACAAGAATAACGCTTAAGGCCAACTTGACGTTTCAGCTGAAGCAGTGAGTAGTTAAAGGGAAAGCGACTGTAGCAGCAATGTACCTGCTTCTCCTGAGAGGCGCTATTCTGATTACACATCGTACTGCAGTAAGGTCTCGGCGACATAGTGTACTTTGATCTGCTGTTCCGCAAATTTATGAGCACACTAGCGCTAATAGGTTCTCCTCCATATTGACTGAATCAGTACCAGGACACCCTTAGTAACAGTTCTCCAGATCTGTTTGTCGAGCACTGTCAGTTCTGCCACCACCTCGCTCGTGAGACGACACATACCATTTGATTTCTGCTACTGGGAATCGGCGATTAGGTACTTGCTATAATACCCCGACCGGCTACACTCACTGGCTCACAGGAGGATCCATCACACAGTTGATCAAGTTATGCATGACGTAATGCAGAAGGTTTGGCAAGGGGTGGACTTCAGACGGACCAGCAACCGAATCACCAGTCGATCACACACAGGGCGATAAAGGTAAAACTGCGCCGTACTTTTCTAAAGAATAACATCATAACCCGTCACAATAAATTTAATGCGAAGCCGTGAAGTCCCGCCTGAAGCCTACTGCATTACATCACGAGGTCCTTCACACTTTCCCATACAAATCTCAAACGAACTGCAACCCAAATGTTTGTTTTGAATAGTCTCTTGCTAGGATTTGATGTGAATATGTTTACGTGTTACAGCAACATTCTTGTACGCGTGCGGAAATAATAATTGTCAAACGATATTACTGTTGAAAACAAGTGTAGAAATACACTGATACGCCAAAATATTATGACCAGTGCCCATAGCAACGTTAGATGCCGCATGGTGGCATTGCGGACATGTGACGCGGTAAAAAAAGTATGCAAGCGGAGCAGACGCTAACGGGAGATAACCCCACCGAAGATATGGGCTGCAAATGGGGAAACCCTTTGAGATAAGCGACTTGGACAAAGAACGGATTATTATTACGTAGAGCCTGTGAACGAATATTTCGAAAACGGCGAAGATGGTCGAATGTTCACGTGCTGCTGTCGTGAGCATCTACGGAAAGTGGCAGAAGGGCAATGAATCTACCACTAGGCTCTAAATGGTTGGACGTCCAGGACTCTTCACAGAACGTGGGGTTCGGGTGCTTGTTTGCTCTGTGAAGTAGAATAGATGGTGATCTGTGGCATCTCTGCCGGAAGAGCGGAATGCTGGTGCAGCCACGAGTGTTTCGGACCACACCGTTCGTTGTAGATTGTCGTACTTGAAGCTCCGCAGCAGACCACCCCTCCCTGTTCACATGTTGACCCAACGACATCATCAATTCCGACTGCAGTGGTCGCGGGACCATCACGCTTACAGCTGCGAACCACCTGCAGTCCTTCACGCTTAGTGTCTCCTCCGACGGCGATGTCATCTTTCACCAGTTTAGTTGTCTGGGTCTCGGAGCCAGAACCGCGCTGCAGTGGTCTGATGAGCATTATAGTGAGCTCATGTTGATGCCTCGGCGTCCAAATTCGCCTGACGCAAATGCTGTGGAACCCATCTGAGGCGCATAACCCCGCACGCAAATCAGCGGCGTGTTATTTACGCGAATTACGTGACCTGTGCGTAGACGTCCAATACCACATGCCGCCACAAACCTGCAAACAAACTGTCGGGTCCCTGATACGTAGAGTCAGCGATGAATTTCGTCCCAAAGACAGACAAACAAGCTATTAATCAGGTGGTCATAATGTTTTGGCTCGTCAGTGAATTTTAAGCGTGATTATTAATAGCATGAAAAACGTATGAGCATTAAAACAAAACAAAGTGAGTAACCTACGAGTAGAAAATCATAATAAAGAAAGTATTCAAAAGAAATTATAAATACCAGATTAAAATGCACATATGGCGCATTTGAGGTAATCCCAGTATATGACGTAACTGAAGTTTTTATTTCCGTGTAGGACTACCGTAAGACCAATGCAGGAAATCTACTATTTCCGTACGGTTCCAAAATTACGTGCTATTTCTGTGGTGGCATGTGTTGTAAAACGTGTAACGAATGTCCAGAATTCCTGCAGATTCCAGCTGTCCAGTCAGGAACAACAACAATGCTGGACAACCGCATTCTCTCGGCTGACTGTCATGTTAATTCCGAAGTAGTGTCTTTCGCATCGGTGATTCCCTCATGCAGCAATGCCGACAGTCGAATGACCTGAGCGTCCATACATTCGACCTACTGAACGGAATCAGAAAGAAATACGCTTTAGTTTCATCAAAAAATCACAGTGTAATCAAGTCGAAACGAATCCAACTTTATTTAAACGTAGTGAAAGCAAATAAATTCACAGAGAGTGTCAGCCAATGCCACATGAAAACGGAATGGTCCTGTGATGAAAATGTGCATAGTGTATTCCGAAAATCACAGCAGTGTCCCGTGTAGCTGGATTCACTCGCTTCATGGAGTTGGACGGTGCCTTACAAGAAATCTGGCGACGAATAACAAAAGAATCAAATTCACCATTCTGACGTTCATCCTCTGGCGTAGCGAAACGATTACAAAGCGTGTAAATAAAAAAGCAGTAGTCAGAGCTAAAGAACAAACAAACATTCTTCGATTAGGTATGGATGCGTTGAGTGTTATTTTAAATGTCAGTGTTGTAGATAATACCCGTTTATTATCACTAATTCAAGAGTGGAGGAGAACTTATGTAACAGTTAATGCAATGCTTGCCGTGCTAAGTGCTTCAGTTCCGTGCAAGACGCAAAGGGCTTACACTCTAAACGTTATCTTTGGAAACACTGCCAACATCTGGCAATCCTCGCAAACTTCACAAAATTTTGTACGTTGCTTAGCAGAAACTAAAGACAAAACTAACACTATTTATAATATTTTCTGTTTTTCTCAAAACATTAGCAACGCTAACTTCAGTCGTTGCCTCTTGCAGTGCAAGTCCAATCAGGAAAAAAACATTTTCCGCCGTTAAATAGTTACCTCAGCAATTACCATTTCTTTTTCTGGTAGCGTACGACTGTTCTACTCGTATCTCATCATTTTCCTAAAGATCGAGACGGTGCGGTAGTAAGACAATAGCTTGGCATTTTACGTCATCTGGCCATCCAGATGTAAGTTTAGCGCGGTTTCCTTAACCCGTTTAAGGCCGACGTTGGAATGGTTCCTTCGAAAAGAACGTAGCTGATTTCCTTCCTCATTCATCCCCTATTCGAGTTTGTACTCCGGCCCTAACGACCTACTCGTCGAAAGGACGTTAAACTCTAATCTTTCCTCCTACTTCCATTTAAGTGGTTGCACTCGGATAAATTTATAGCAACTGATAAAGTGGTTCGAAATTGCGTAATAAAATATTACCGCAAGTAGTTCGGGATATCGGCTATTAATCACTTCATAAGTGTAACATTTAAAACTTTTCCTGTCACAATGACCTTTCTAACAGAGACTGCTCATACTTAAATCAGCGAATTACTTTCGTGAGTATGACATAGAAGATACCGTCTTGAAAGATATTTCCTTTCGTGTTCTCTACGAAATATCTGAACAAGCAGGGGGATGGTACTAAGAAACTAACATGTCAACTAATATTGATAAATAGGCCTATACTACAACTTAGTAACTTTACATGGTATTTTTGTGCTGTGTAGCTCTTAAGGTGGGACAGATCTTACGCTTACCCGTTCTAAGCGCCAACACAATAGGACTACAGCGACAATTACCGAATAAATATTATGCAAAGTTGTATTATGTTTATCAATATTACTTGTTAAAACAGTCCGTGATTTTTACCGCGCAAATTGACTGACGTCAAAAAGAGTCGCGGAGACTACGACATTGTACTATCAGTCCAGTCCAGAACAGAGTCTGCAGCCATCACTGTCGCGGGGCACATTTAGAGAAAAAAAAGGGAAGGGCTGTTGCAATTCGATATTCCGTCGACAGCGGGTCATTGGCTCGGATGCAAGCTCAGATCTGACAAATGTAGAGAAGGAGGTCATCTCCTCGAAGGAACCAGTCCAGCATTGACCTTCGAGAGAAACGATTGAAAATCAAAATGACTAGGCGGGAATTTGAAGGCCGCGCTACCCAGCTGCGAGTCCGTTGTTTTACGGATGAATCTGCATAAACTTCAATCGATTCTAAAAAGAAGGGCTTCGCACATGGATTCCATCAGTTTCCTTTACGTTGAAGGCGACGTAGGTACTCGGTGTTTTACGATACCTTTCACTGATGTTAGACGCGCCTCGAAGCGATGAAGTGCCAAAACTAAGAAATACTGACACGCGTCAAAGCGTTTCAAGAATTCGAACTAACTTCGTTAAATCGCGAGCCGGTCATCACACCGGGGAAAGCGAGAACCTACGTTCCGCTTGGAATAAGACCATATCTAGCAAGGCGCTGAGGTATTCAAGGTATCTTCGGGTTACTTACGCTCCCTTGAAATAAATTTGCGTTACCATTTGCAGTAATCCGTGTGCAAAATGGTTCAAATGGCTCTGAGCACTCTGGGACTCAACTTCTGAGGTCATTAGTCCCCGAGAACTTAGAACTAGTTAAACCTAACTAACCTAAGGACATCACAAACATCTATGCCCGAGGCAGGATTCGAACCTGCGACCGTAGCGGTCTTGCGGTTCCAGACTGCAGCGCCTTTAACCGCACGGCCACTTCGGCCGGCTAATCCGTGCGCAAGCTCGATACCGATGTATTAGCAATTGTCGGTAACTGGTGGTTTGTCCCCATAATCCGAAACGCTGCTGTGCTTTTCTGATGACATCTTGAGACTGAAGAATTTTGTGATGCAGCTCTCAATGCAAGTGCGAATCTCCTGATTGCTGAATAACATATTTCAATCTACATTACCGGTCAAATATTTTGGATCAATTGTGATTAAAACACAAATATCGTTTTGAATATTCCATCCTATCCCATACTGACAATAAAACAAGTATAAACACATAAGCACCTCTGTTGTGCATTCGGCTAGTTCGCCTAGAGGGACGCCGATGAGTGTTCACAGCAGCACTGACCTTTATCTAAGACGGTTCCATTCGAATAGGCCTCATTCCTTTAGCCATCTGTGTAGTAAGCAGTACCTTGTACGCATCTGGCAGTGAGTGTGTGTACCTGACCAAGGTCATACCATATTATCTGCTAATGGGACGGGAGAAAGGGACTGGAATCGAAAAAGGAGCTGTAATTCTAGCTCTGCATCAGAAAGGCTATTCTAGTACGATAACAGCAACAATTCTAGTAGGACAACGGCAACAGAAGTTGGAGTAGCTCAATATACTGTTCTGTACACTGCAGGACTTCAAGCAAACTGCCGGCCGGGGTGGCCGAGCGGTTCTAGGTCCTACAGTCTGGAACCGCGCGACCGCTACGGTCGCTGGTTCGAATCCTGCCTCGGGCAGGGGTGTGTGTGATGTCCCAGGTTAGTTAAGTTTAAGTAGTTCTAAGTTCTAGAGGACTGATGACCTCATAAGTTAAGTCCCATAGTGCTCAGAGGCATTTGAACCATTTTTCAAGCGAACTGATGCCAGTGCAGGTGTTTCGCGATCTGGAACACCCTCAGTAACATGATACGGGGAAGATTATTTTGCATGTGTACAGAGTAAACGTCAGAAGACTCGTACTGCACCTGAAATTCGCGAAGAAGGTAAACAGTTTGTGAGCAGCTTCAATCTCGGTCTCAACAGTGCAACATCGTCTCCGTGAGCAAGGTTTAAAGGGATACATGGCAGCCAAAAACTCTTACTACGCAAACAAAACAAGGCGAAACGATCTTAGTGGGTTGCTGCAATGTAAAAACTGGAGTGTCCAGCGATGGTCGAACGTGTTACTCGCAGTCTACTCTAGGGCGAAGTATTTGGAAGCCATTGTCGGATGTTTGTTCGTCGTCTTTGTCGAGAACTGTTGAAGAGGCAGTGTGTGACGCCAACGGTGAAGCATGGTGGAGAGACGGTCATGGCGTGGCAAATGTTTGCGGGTGGCAATGTTAATGATCTAGTGAGAGTTACTGGAAGATTAAAGAGGAAAGGATATCCCAGGATACTGATCAACAATTCTGTTCCATCTGGCAATAAATTTATTAGTCGTGGATTTGTGATGCAGCAGGACAATGATGCTAAATGTGCTTTTAAATTGTGCAGATGGCATGTCAATACAAATGAGCAAAGTGGGTAAATGAAGAATACGATTTCGACAAGTCATTTACCTGACAAATCCAGTCGAACTCTTATGGCATGAACTTTATAGTGTGGTTAGAGAAATGAAGTCATCTAATGCTGGAAATCTATGGAACAATTTACAGACGTTTTGTGGTGCAGTGTTTACAAATCAGCACAAAATCTTATCTCCAGAATGCCAAGAGTTCGTGTAGCTGTTGTGGGGCCAAGGGTGGATACTTTGAAGACGATAAGATCTAAATCATATTTTATGATACTTAATGATAGAGACACAAAATATTTATTTCGCTGATCTATTTAGTTTATACGATGAGTTTGTATATCCAAACAAAGTAAATAGCTTTCTCCATGGGTGGTCGAAAACTTTCGACCGGTGGTGTGTATCAAAACTGCTTACAGTAGCCAGCCACGATTCCTGTTTAAAATTATATAATGAAACAGATAAAAAAATTCACCGATTGTCTATCTGTCAGCCTGTGAATCACAGCTCAGTAGGCTCAGAGAATTTTTGAAGCTGGTCTTTCGGACGAGCGTTGTTACCATGTGTGTGATAGTTACTGATGTTATGAAATTAAACTACTTTTTGGACCATTAACAAAGCATCCGTTGACTGTCTTTAGCGATTCAAGTATATAATAAAAGGATAACGAATTATACTGCATTTAGAGATATTGCCGAATGAAAGTGGTATTCGACTTCTCCTCAAAGTAGGATGCTCTACATCTACATGTGATTGCTCTGCAGTTCACACTTACGTGCTTGGCAGAGGATTCTTCGAACCATTTTCAGACTATTTCTCTGTCTCTCCAGTACGTATCAGCGCGTAGATAAAATGAACGCTTAAAGGATTCTCGTAGAAACGGCAGCAAGCAAGCACGAAAATTCTTTTTTTTCTTTTAGCTAGCTTTCGCGTCAGGTGTGTTCTTGCCTTCAGTCTGAAAACAGATTTGATGCAGCTCGCCTAGTTTAGTCCATCCTGTCCCAATCTGTTCATCTATGAATAACTGCTGCGACGTATATCGATTTCAAAGTGCTTACTGTTCTCTCTCTACAGTTTCAAGCCCCCTCCCCGATGCTAACACCCCTTACCAAATCGACCTCAGGTATCTCAGAATGTTTCCTACCAACCGAGAGTGTTCTTTAAGTCAGATTTTATCACAAATTTATTTCCTCCCCATTCGGCTACCACATCCAATCAATCTGATCTTAAGCATTCTTCTGTAGCTTAACATTTCAACATTTTTTTAAAAAATATTTTATTCTAAGTTGCTTCGATGTCAACGAAACAGAAGGAAAACATGAGAAAAAAGTCTCATTCTTTGAAGTCGGTTCGTTCTCCTCTGTCTGGCGGCGCAGGCAAATAGGAGAATAACGCTGTGCTGCGTAACCTAGTGTGCAGTCTGCTGCTGCTGTGAGAGCAGTAACACACGACGCAGGCAGGACTACACAGGACTACAGCGACGAGCAAAAGGACTAGAGAGCGCTGGTGCAGGCCGAATTTTCGTTCCGCGATGCGCCGTTGCGGGAGTAAATGAAACAGCGATGGAGAGAGCGGCACACACGCGCATAGACAGAAATACGATACTCGGCGGTTTAATAATAAAAAGAGAATGAGAAACAGAGAGAGACGCACGGAATATCTGCGGGGAAAAATGAAAAAAAAAATGGCGAACCCGGACCGGGCCGTAGCGTAGCGTAGCGAGCACAGGGCGGCCGGCGCGCCGCGATTCGGGACAGCGACTGCAAAAATTTCGGCGTTAATCAGCGCGACGGCAGCGGCCGCCTGTCCGCCCCCGGGGGCGGCGCGGGGGGCGGGGGCGGGCAAAGCCTCGCCAGCTGAAAAATTGGAAAACTAATGAAGCGGCGGCCGCTGCCGGCACACCGATAATTACTGCAGGCCCGCGGGCGCTCCGCCCGAAAAACTCAGACAGCGCAACAAAAAAACTAAATAAACAAACGAATAAATAAATAATATCTCGAAAATGACGGCTGCGGCAGCCCTCCAACCATGTACCCACGCGCGTACAAGTTACCCATCCGTTACTTGTCTACTGTTTACTATGTGGGGCACGCAGTAATCCGTCGAGGTTCCCCGATTACGTCGATCGCTCGATTTGCTCTTTGCAACTTCGCCTCAAAAGTACATACTTCGTCAGGTACTAAAATCTTTGATTCTTCTGTCCGTGCGGCGAAATACGATTGCGGAACCCATGGCAGATCTATGATAGCGGAACCTATGGCACATACTCGCGGCGAAACGTGAAGGAGCAACATGAATGTGCGAATGTGCTTACCCGCGGATATCAACTGTAAAATTAGTTTCGCTGGTTAAACCACGCAACGATGAGCATGTTCGCTGGTGCATCTGCGGGTAACCTCCATAGCAATCACTACGCGGTTAAAAGTTAAAGAGCAGTGTCAATACTACGATTTTCGTGCGACTTTGTTTCACAAGCGATCGATAATGACCATTATTATGGATTAAGTCATTATTAATAGCCGTTCAGAACGGAATGCTGCAATGTTCACCTGGCCTGAACGCGCAATAACCTGGGACGGCAGATGCTTTGAGAGGTTTCTTTTTTTTTTTATGGGGGATCTAGTATTATAATCAGAATTCAAAATAACTTTGGACGACTTAAGCTCAAATAAGGTACAAGGGATATATAACATTTGATCAGAATTTCTAAAATCATTTGCAGAAGTGGCAACAAAACGATTGTTCACGTTGGTGTGTAGAATGTATAAAACTGGCAGTTTGCCACGAGACTTTCGGAAAAATATCATCCACACAATTCCAAACACATCAAGAGCCGACAAGTCCAAGAATTATCGCACAATAAGCTTAACAGTTCATGCATCGAAGTTGCTGACAAGAACAGAAGAATGGAAGGGAAAATTTAAGATCTGTTATTTGACGATCAGTTTGACTTTTGGAACTGTTGGAACCAGAGAGGTGGTTCTGACGTTGCGGTTGATAACGGAAGCAAGGCTGAAGAAAAATAAAGACACGCCCACAGGATTTGTCGACCTGGGAAAAGTTGTAAGCTTAGGGAAACATGAGTACGACGGAACGATAACACTGTAAGACTACGAGCGAAGCACTCGGACTAAAAAGGCTGTAAGCCAGGGAAGTGGCAACAATGTTCAGTCTATACATCTGAGAATCAATGACGGAAGTATAAGCTAGATTCAAGAGTGGGATTAAAATACAGGTTGAAAGAATATTAATGATAAGATTCGCTAATAACGTTGCTGTCCTCATTGAAAGTGAAAAAGTATTACAGGTTCTGTTAAATGGAGTGAACAGACTAATGAGTACAGAATATGGATTGAGAGTAAATCGAAGAAAGACGAAAGTTATGAGAAGCAGCAGCAATGGGAACAGCGAAAAACTTAACTTCAGAATTGGGGATCACGAAGTACACAGAGTTAAGGAATTCTGCTTCCTAGGCAGCAAAATAACGCACGATGGACGGAGCAAGGAGGACATAAAGAGCACACTAGCACTGGCAAAAATGGCAGAGTAGTCTACTAGTGTCAAACACAGGCCTTAATTTGAGGAAGAAATTTTTGAAAATGTACGTCTGGACCACAGAATTGCACGGTAGTGAAACATCGACTGTGGGAAAACCGCAACAGAAGAGAATCGAACCAATCTGAGATGTAGTGCTACAGGCGAATGTTGAAAATTATGTGGACTGATAATAATTATGAGGACATTTTCCGCAGAATCGGCGAGAAGATGGGACAGGCTGATATGACGTCTGTTAAGACATCAGGGAATAACTTCCATGGTACTAGAGGGAGCTGTAGAGGATGAAAACTGTAGAAGAAGTCAGAGATTGGAATACTTGCAGTAAATAATTGAGTTGCTACTCTGAGATGAAATGATTCGCACAGGAGAGGTATTCGTGGAGGACTGCATCAAACCAGTCAAAAGGCTGATGATTCAAAAAAAAAGTCAGTTACAACCAAGAAACAGGAAATAGAAAAAGAAAAGACACGCCGTCGAAATCCCTATCGCTTTTTTCCGTTGTTGGCAGTATTTCGATTAAGATATCAAGAATCGTTTTTAAATTTCAGGTGAATGTGGTTTTCCGTCCCCCATTTAAAATTACAGACTTTCTGCAATCCGTAAAAGAAGATGCTTTATTGCAGAAGCCCGAAGTCCGCAGTACACCTTGCCAGTATGGCATGGCCTACACAGCCCAGACCAACCGCACCGTTGAAGAACGCTACACCCAACGTCAACGCTGCGCTCTCATTTTTTCTACTCGCCAAGTCTGCTGTTGCCAAACATTGCACCTCCACCGCACATTCAGTGGAGTATGATGAAAGAAAAATTTTTCCCATAGTAACATCTTTTTAGTACTCCATTATTAAAGAATCCTTTTTTTACTTTCATGTGTGGATGAACAGGCATTAGTGACGATTAATAGCCGTCCGAAATCAATTCGAAATAAATTCACCGAATGCGAACATCTTGGGGCTGTGTTACGTATAGATGAACTACCTATGTGTTCTATCAAAACTACGGTTCGTTAGATTTGGTACAGTACATACATAAATGACATAGTAAATTGTAGGGTTAGCGGTACTATTGGTGGTATTGCTAGGGAAAGAACATAAATGAATCTGTGAGAGTGAAACTGGGAACCGATGACTTCGTTTTTTGTTTGTTTGTTGCTTTTTCACATAATTACAACCGAAAATTGTTCAGTGTTAGTTCAAATGGCTCTGAGCACTATGGGACTTAACATCTGAGGTCATCAGTCCCCTAGAACTTAGAACTACTCAAACCTAAACTAAGAACATCACACACATCCATGCCCGAGGTAGGATTCGAACCTGCGACCGTAGCAGTCGCGCGGTTCCGGACTGAAGTGCCTAGAACCGGTTGGCCACCGCGGCCGGCTTTCAGTGTTAGTCCATTGTGTATTTTATATACTTACAAAATATAAATTGCGTTTGATAAGTAATAAAAACAAGTTGATTGCGTAACTTCTGAATTGACATGAACAACCAAAAAATAATTATGTAATTACTGTTGTTATTTTGCACTCCGTAGAACGCTCTCCATCATGATCAAAGGCAAGACATTCCCGTGAATATTGATAAGTGCGAAAGTTGTTTATGAATAACAGAAACATATTCTATATAAACTCGACGAAGTATCGAAGCGGTGACTGATATTTTTTGTTTTATGAGACTTTTTTTTAAATTTTACCTTTTTTTGAGGAAATTGCGTTTTATAGCTATATATGATAAATCTGTATGTTTTTTTTAAACTTTTACTACAACATCCATCTGTTACACATCACACACCAGTTGTTTAATAAAACCTGATTAAAATTAGAGAACTGATGTTTCGCTGCAAATACTGTTTATTTTTTAATAACAGACAGATTGATAGCTGCGTATAAGAAAAAATGTTCCACAGGATACGGGGCCCTTTTTATATCTTTCTTGACCGTTCAACGCTTCCATTTTCTAAGGATGTGTGGTAAGACACTAATCCCATACGCAAAAAGCGATCAAAATTAGGTAATGCTCGATAGGCGTGCAACACACCTGACGCACGGATAACGCGGTTACGACCCTAACTGATCAAGGCTGCTAGGAAAACACTTACTTACGATAATCTACTGTAGCCTACGTCTGTTTTGCAAATCTAATGACATATGATAATTTGAGCTTGACCGGGACACGAATATGGCCTGATGGTGACTGGCAAGTGCCTAGTCGAAATGTAGTGGATTGTACTTAACGAACACTGGCTGCAAGCCTGAAATTTCTTTGAACAGTTAAGAGTCGTTGTTGACATTTGCCGAGGCTAAAGATGACACTCTTCCCGATTTTCCGCAGCGTTTAAATTACTTCCTACCTCCGTCGCACCAGCTAGTGTCTCTCGTCTACGTCATCTCTGTGAGAGTTGGCACTGGCAGAGGACTCCGAAAACCGCCGCAAAGCGACACATAGGCTTTTCCAGGTTACTCCAACCATTGTAATCTTCGTCAAGGAGTCTGTCTCCTGTTCGCGTACCGCGCACGATACAGATAACGTTCCGTATAAAATCAGAGATGCTATCAACGTTTCTGTTGAAAGTATTCTCAAATACACAGTGCAACGATTGTTTAAATTCAAAAGTGCACTTCGTTAACGTGGTTTAACACTATAGTGAATTGCCGTACATTTGGTAAAAGAACTATTATTTGCCTAACATTTAACACTGTGCGAGAGGTGACGAAAAGTTGAATCGTGACGTCATTTGACTTATCAGTGTAGAGGCAATATTTTGCAGTAAATTTCACAAAATTAATTTCAATGACAATTATAGGAAGATGTAACGCAAGGTTCGTATGAAGACTATAACAGTTTATGTTGGATGATCAAAATGTGATTATGTCTATGTTTTTCGTCTGTGAAATGTAAATTACGTTGGTCGGGTTTCAGGAGACGAAAATTCAGGCCAGAGGCAGTCTTCCCGTCACATCTCCAGCGAACCGAAACGCTTAAGGTGGTTTACAGTATTTTAATACACGCGAATCGCGGATGTAGTGCAGATGCGGTTATGTTTTTCTTGTCGGTGCAGGCCCCTGTTCACAAACCAGCTGCCAAACGTTAGATTTCGTGTTCCGCTGGAAGCTTTGGGTCATCACCTCAAACGCATAAAACTGATTGGATGTCTTGCGTCCTCACAGCGTGGAACGAAGTTTTTCACCCGAGGTGTGGTGTCGCTGCAACAACTTGTTTTGAAAACAGAAGCGACGTCTATCAGCTGTAGGTCACTCCATGGCGGGAAAAGAAATCTCTAGTGGCTCGAGAAGTCGAACGGCGGACCCGCACACAAAACAAAGCCATCCTAGGTATTGGAAGCGTTCTTAAAAACAAATCCGGTGTCATCTTCCACGTCTTCTCCTGAAATCATCTCCTCACTTCTCTTTACCAACTGCACCCAGCCCTTCCTTTTTTGCCTGTGTTGCGTTCGGCCCTGCTGTGATGAAGCACAGGTGACGAACAATTCGGCAGTTGTTCCTATTCTGTGTCTGGATGCTCCTACCGCCACCGCAGAGATCGGTTCCCTGAAGGGGAAAAGTTTATCTGTGAACCATATAAACTTTCTTCCGTACATTTTTGTGTTTTAATAGCTCATTTTACAAAAACAAGAAAGATCGAGACACTTTCATAGAATTTGTAGGCCGGGAAAAACCGTTCGACAATGTGAAATAGTGCGAGATGTTATCAGGAAAATGGTGAGAGCTATAGTGAAAAACGAATGATGTACAACCCGTACAGGGACCCAGAGGGATTGAGAACGAACGAATAAGTGAAGAAGTGCGCAGATTAAAATCGCGTTAGGAAGTTTTTTCCACTGCTGATCACACTGTACGTCGAAGAACTAATGACGGAAAGCTTCAGGACTGGCATTAAAGTTCAAGATGAAAAGATGTTAGGCTGTTAATGAACGTAGGAGCATACGAAATAATTCCACAGACATGTGAGTGTCTCGAAGACTTTTTAAATAATAGAACCCAGTATGTTGTCCTCGACGGTGAGCGTTTATCAGAGACAATGGTATCGTCAGGAGCGCACCAGACAAGTGTGATAGGACCGCTGTTGTTCTCTGTACACATAAATGATTTGGCTGACAGTCTGAGCAGCAATGTACGATTGTTTGCTGATGATGCCGTGGTGTACGGTAAGGTGTCGCAGTTGAGTGACTGTAGGAAGATACAAGACGACTTAGATAAAATCTCCAGTTGGTGTGGTGAATGGCAGCTGGCCCGAAATGCGGAAAAATGTAAGTTAATGCGAATGAGTAGGAAGATCAAACTTGTAATGTTCGGATAAAATATTACTAGTTTCCTGCTTGACACAGTTAAATCGTTTAAATATTTGGGCGTAATACTGCAAAGTGATATGAGGTGGAACGAGGATGTGGGAACTGGCCAATGGTCGACTTCGGTTTATTGGGAGAATTTTAGGAAATATTGGTTGACCTCGAAGGAGACCGCATATAGCACGCTCTAGTGTTTGGGATCCGTACCAGGTAGGATTGAAAGTAGCCATGAAGCAATTCAGAGGCGGGCAGTTAGATTTGCTACCGGTAGGTACTAACAACATGCAAGTGTTACGGAGATGCTTTGGCAATTCAAATGGGAGTCCCTGGACGGAAGGCGACGTTCGTTTCGTGAAACACTATTGAGAAAATTCAGAGAACCGGCATTTGAAACTGACTGTCGAACGATTCCGCTGCCGCCAACCTACATAGCGCGTGAGGACAACAAAGATAAGATACGAGAAATAAGGGCTCATACGGAGGCATACAGGCGGTCGTTTTTTCCTCGCTCTACTTGCGAGTGGAACAGGAGGGGAAATGACAGGTAGTGGTACAGGCTACCCTCCTCCACGCACTGTACGATGTAGATGTAAGATTCGTTGATGACATTGCTATCCGCAATGAATTTTGAAAAGAAATACAGGACCTGCTGAACAAAATGAACAGCCTAACGACCAAAAAAGGCGGAAGTAATGCGAAGTAGCAAAAATGAGATTAGCGATAAACTTAACATTTCCATTCGGGACCACATATTGCAAGAGTGAAGGAATTGTTATCTACATGATGAACCTAAATGAAGCAATTCAGCTACCTTGGAAGCAAAATATCGCATGAAGGACGAAGGGAGAAAGATATAAGAAGCAAACTAGAATAGGTAAAGGGCGTATTTCTTGGTGAAAGGAGACTATTAACATCAAACATAAGTCTTAATCTGATGAACTAATTTGTGAGAAATTGTATCTGGAGCGCAGCGTTGTAGGGAAGTGGGAAACCGGAAAAGAAAAGAATCGAAGCGTTCGATACGTGTGCCGTAGAAGGATGTTGAAAATCAGGGGGACCGAACGGTAAGAAATGAAGTGGCTCTCGGCAGAATCGACGAGGAAAAATGTACAAAACTTTGACAAGCAGGAGGGTCTGGGTGATAGGACATGGGTTAAGACGTCAGTGACAAACTTCCATCTACTAGAGGGAGTCGTAGGAGGAAAAAACTATACCGAACCAAACACTGGAAGACGTTGGGTGAAAGTGTTGCTCTGAGGTTGGCACAGGAGACTGATGATGACGAAAAAATAAGGAGTCTGTTTCAGCGAACTACCAGCATGTATGCAAAGACGAGCGCCGGATTAGCAGCCAAGCGCTCGGTAATCGACTCCGGACCCATCATATGCGACTTCCTTTCGACTGCGCCAATGGCTGCGAGAAACTGGTAGGTTCGCAACCAGGAGAGTTCGCTGCTGTGATCTCTGGACGCGCGTTGGGGTTTGTGGGTGGTGTGAGTGAATGCATGCGTCACAGACACACCTTGTGCGGGGAACAGCAGGGTCACCACCTGGAAACAGCTCCTATAGAGCACACAGGTCACACCTTAATTGTTTGCTTGGTGCATACTGTAAAGCGCGAGATTTGAAAGTGATCCGATCTTCAAACAAATTTTACATCCGCCGGCACATATCTGAACATGAGTTCCGTATCAGAATTCTACCTATAAGTCCCCTCTATAGCCACTAGAAGCCTGTAATAAGCACACTGTACAATTTTTTTCATTGTCAGGAAGCAACTGCAAAAGCTACAGAATCACAGTAGAAAAACAAGTAGACGTGACATATTACTGGAATCAAAGAAACCTCTGCAATAATCTCAACAAGAAACCTGTTCAAAAAATGATTCAAATGGCTCTGAGCACTATGGGACTTAACTTCTGTGGTCATCAGTCCCCTAGAACTTAGAACTACTTAAGCCTAACTAACCTAAGGACATCATAAACATCCATGCCCGAAGCAGGATTCGAACCTGCGACCGTAGTGGTCGTGCGGCTCCAGACTGTAGCGCCTAGAACCACTCCGCCACTCTGGCCGGCAGAAACCTGTTCCTTTGACACCTTTATGGCAGAATACACACCAGAAGACCCCAAAATGGTACTGTGTCATTAAAGTATGTCGCAAACAATGATAACCGATGTTAATTCTGCAAAGAAGTAATAAACTTGAGCTTTAAATGAAAGCCGTGTTATGGTCGTACCCCTGCTCAGTTTTCCTCTATTTAATATCCACATCGAATTTCTAAATAAATAAATCTATAACTCCATGTGGATCAAGCACGGCTGGGCGGGTGCTAGTACGCAAGCTTCCCGAGTGTGAAATGATGCGAGTCCTTATCCGCCATCAGAGTGGATACTGAGACTCTAACTTCCTCAGATTGGCGAATTTCTTCTGAAGGTCGATTGTATCCCAGGAGTGCTACTCTTCACAGTGCTTTCTTCTGGTTTAGCGAGCCAAAACAATGGATCTGTGCTCCCAGGCTGTCATCGTACTTCATTGTATCCATGAGCTCTCCTGTATTACACCAAAAGAATTTTGCGATCGTTCCATCTTTCCTAAGACGATGCCTCTGTCAATATACCATCTTCTCCTCTCTTTCCGCTCAAAAGAACCGTAGAAAGAAGATATTTTCTTTTTCTTTTTGTCGTGTGATGCGCGGAACCGAGATATACTTTCAAACAGACTGTTATCTGCTGCCTTTCTACGAAGGTGAAAATGTGCGTCTACGCACAGCCTCCTCCATGTTATGCCCTATCTCAACACGTATAAGTACCTAAACTTCATTTAGTATCTTAAGGAGATCTACATGAAGTTTCGATTGACATGTTGTTACTTGCGTACTTGGACAGTAGCATATTGTGACAAGTTTGCTGACTAATTTCGTAATATATACGGAATGGATAACGCAGATGATGAGCAGACCCAACACTGGAAAAAGTGCAGACACAATTAGGATATAGGGCTGTCATTTTTCGTAGCTTGAAAGAGTATGCAGCTGTAAACCTTCATTTTTTGTTTCATCTTTTATTACCCGAGAAATCATTCTCGGATACAGCATCAAAATATACATATTCCACTTGAACATTCGTCTATTCAGGAGCACGACAGACGAAGCAAATTACATGTGTGGTAAGTTCTGAATGCTTGGAACATGTAAAATTTTCAGCAAGGAAGTGCGGAAAACCTAAGCTCTTCAGCAAATCGAGTTCACGGTAAATACAACAAGACGCAGCCTGTTGTTATAAGGGTATAGTTCATGTAGACATCGCCACAAAATGAAGGTATCGATGATGCCATAGGGGATTAGTACGTACGATCTGGCTATTTCCGAAATAAGTAAAAGAACATAAGCAGACTGCCGCTAGGTAGTTGTTTGTTATGAAATAGGAGATGTGCTTAAAAAAACTGCATCCTTTAAAGAATTTCGATTCTACATCAGTGCTATCGCCCTTCAAAGCAGTCCCCATTAGATTTAACGCAATCGCGCTACCGCATTTTTCAATCCTCAAAACGCTTCTGGAATTTGTCTTTGGAATTGCCCTGATCTTTGTTTGTAAAAGCACAGCCCTTTAAGGTGTTATTTATTTTTGGGAACAGAAAAACTCACATTGGACTGTGTTGGGCTGTGGCATCGTTACAGTATTGTTTCCGGCCAAAAATTCACAAATGAGCAACGAAGTGTGAGGAGATGCGTAATCGTCATGCAGAAGCCATGAATTGTTTCGCCACAAATCCGGGCGTAGTTTTTTTTCCGGGTTGTTTCACGTAAACAGCTTTGAAATTGTAAATAATACTTCGTGTTGACAACTTGTTGCAAGCGCTCATGGTGCGCTGTGGCATTAAAACCAAAGAACACAGTGAGGATAAACTTCACATCTGACCGCACTTGTCAACGTTTTTCGGTCTTGGAAACGCAGAATACTTCCACTGGGACGATTCTTGCTTTACTTATAACAGACTCGCCGAAAATTTATCTCTATAAATAGACTTGGTACCCGTAAATCCATGTTTCATCAAATGTTACCACACGTTTAATAGTTCTGCACCGTGACTGACATCAAGTAGCGACTCCGGAGGTACTTGCTATTCGCCGCCGTTGATGGTCGTAATTTAACAATTTTTGAACAATTTTTTTGTCGCACGATTCGTATGCAAAACATCCGAAAAATTGCAAGGTATGAGTCAGTTGAGATGCCAGCAATATCAGTGACTTCTCTGCGTTTCGGCGATCGTTCATGATCGTTTCTTTCACTTGTGCCACGATTTCATCGGTTGATGACATATGGAACTTGTAGAGGGGAGTGAGTAGATAATATTTTGAGCTGGAACCCATGTCCAGAAACGTACCATTACATGTTGGTAATGCGACCATTTTTAGAAGTAATTTATTAGGCGTGACCCAGTACATCACTTATTTTACAATGCCACTCATTAATAACCAAAGAAATTGCCCTGTGCTCTTTGGCGGGTTCTCTTCAATGTGACGCATTTCAGCCTCTTCCACTTCGCGTGTTCGGCGACTCCTTTTAGCATCATCCGACATGTCTACTGAGCTGAAGGTACTCTTTCCGGAAGACGCTGCGTAATTGTGGTGAAAAGGGTATGCGATGTAGTCACGTTGTGGGTAACGATCTTTATAAAGGTAACGAGCGGCTGTTCCATTACCGTCAGCTTCACCATACCAAAGGTTCGGGTCGATGTATTCTGCAAATGTATACCCAACCATGTTGCTCTAACACCCACAGACACGTGAATGAGGATCGAACCGGGTCAGAGATGTGGGATAGACGTCGGCCAATCCGACGTAAGTACTCCCCCACTGTGACTACCCTGTTGCATACCTATAAGCAAACACGTTTTCAAACGGCTGTACTGTACTGTGTAAGTCATAAAATTAAGACAAATTCTCTTATCCATTTTCATTCAAAATAATCGCCGATACTACGAAAATGCATGTAACCTCCTCGACAGTCGACAACAGGCTAAATATCCGATACGGCCAACACTGTGCGCATACGTCTGGGACATGTTTACCTGTAACGAGAAAGTCTCGCGAATAAGACTATTACAACACGCGACATTACAAAATTCCCGTCACTGTTCGAACACAGCTTGCATGCTAGCAAAGTGAAGTTCGCAGCCGCTGACACACGTCATAACTACACTTAATTAATTGCAGGAGGTTGAGGAGAAGTGTAGAGAGCTAGCGAGGTAGCTCGTGCCCCATCAGTGGCGGCGGCATGGTTGGCACACCTACGCCGGAGACAATGGTTCGTTTAGCGTCCGCTGATTTCTGGAGCACATTCGCGCCTATCTTTACTGCCGCGCCGGGGGCCTATCGAGGCGCGACTTATGACGCTTTTAAAATACCATTGCCGGGACAAATGAAGAGCCCCTATCCGCACTTGACTCTGAACACAAACGGCATCGCCATTCTACTGCTAAGGTAAAAAAGCAATAACAGCGCCAACGGGATTATGTCCTGCAGCTAATCTACGACGGCTAATCGGAGAAAATGGTTTCCGGTGAAAGCACGACGAATTAATCGTGACGCGTGCGCCTAGCAGGGAAACGTTTTAAGTATATCGGGTATTATATGAGATGATCACCCATCGTATGTTTTCGGAAGTGTGAAGCTATTTCAGTGAGGTATTGCACGAATATTTGCTGTAGCTAATGTCTTGCATTTATAGGTGCTTTGTTTACTGCTCGCTGTTACTGTTTGTAATATATTTCTAAAACTCCAAACTCTTTGGTTCCTAACCCAACTCTTTGCATTGGACCGTGTAAATTTTCAACTTTCTGTTTCTATAGATTCTCGTCAATCTAACATCTATCAATATGCATAGTGTTAAGACTATTCGGAAGCTTTAACAACACACTCTGCCTTAGTGTTGTTTTATCTCAATATTATACACTTACAAATACAGTATTCGTTCCACCGTTTTCAAATTTCTTCCTTAGTTTTTTAACTTTTGGACTAAATTTATGGCTGTGTTTTGGTAGGCAGGAAACGTGCGTCTACGGCCCCTCTTACTTTGATCCATTTTTTTAGCAGCAAATTTCGCTATACCTGCCATATCACTCCAATTTTCATTTGGATTGTTATCTAACTAAATTTTGAAATTCTACGTTTGTTTTCCATTTTGAGAACAGAGTGCGTGCAATAGACGATACGTTATTAGAGCATAAAATGAGCAACATGTGCAGCGCCAGAAACATACCTGTTTCGCTAGTGGTTTATCTTGTAATGGCGGATTTCTTGATGGGGCACTCGTACGGAAAGCGAAAAAGGTGAAAAAATCTACTTGGATATCTATACAGTGTCTTGAGTCACGGGCAGTATGTCGAATTACAGTATTCGTTTTCGTTTTGCAGTCAGACAATCTAAAAATACGTAGACACATCCGATGAGATATACTAAAACTCATGATTTACGAGAGGTTTGAAGAGTAGCTACTCTCTCCGAAAACCGTTTGCGTTGTCTTGGTAACTTATAACGATAACTCGCGAGCTGTTTAAGCAGACCAGCGGTATAGTGTGATAAAGAAAAGAAACAGTTATTTAAATCGTGGTGGTGTTCTGAACTTGAGAACTGTATGTGGAATATAACGTTTCCCAGTCCAGAGTAATACAAACGGTAAACTGAGAACTAAAATGAGCCATTGGTGGTCTCATCGGTTCATTATCTGTAAGCCGCGCCGCGTGTTGTATGCAGGAAGTGGTATGGTCGTCCTTGCCAGTATTACACCATTAGTTTATCTTGAGCATTGCAAAACGTAGTCTGACTGATAACGCCAGTAAGTGGTGCAGTACTAATTTTTAAATTCTCCCTATTGACTGTTGAAATATCAAATAATTTGACGAATAACTGTTATTTCATACGTCTGATCATTTCTCTTGGAAAATGGATATGTTCTACTGTTATTAGTGATAAGCCTGCTTGCTGTTTGTGATACGAAGTAAGGAATTACGTACTACGAAAGAAAAGTCGTTTGTGCAGAATATTTCTCTGCGTCCTTAATCCTTAATTTTTTTCCGCCACTAATTGGTAACTATAGCTGCACTCTTCCAGTCACTACGAATCTGTCCCTAGCACGGAGGGATTTTTCTGAGAAATTTCGTCTCATGCTGTACTTCTTGTTGGACATCTTTTCGGTGAATTATCGTCTCTTCCATCCCGTATTCTTGTACGCCGATTTTTCTGCGTGGCTACAAGTTCCATTTCGCCATTACTGCTCCTCATAGACCCATACGATTTTAATTTTGATTGCCTTATAGGGGATTTGGTTTATTGTGTCATTTTAGTTCAAACATTTCATAACACGGCAGTTGTAAGCCCAAATAATATGTTCACAACTCTAAAAATACAGCCATCGAGTTTAAGTGCGTCTGGAACGATATAAAAATTGTGCGGAAACTCTGTGACGGCCAAATTGTAGGAATGGAATGGCCTGCTTTCCATTTTGCTAAACGGCTGCTCGTTAGCTCCAGTACAGAGTCTGAAAAAGCCGTCAAATTGAGCTACAAGTGAGTGTAGCTCACCAGCTTTAAACTTACGCTTCCACGTAAAGTACGTTTCTCAGGTTTTAAAGCGAATATGTATTCACCGACAATGTTGCACCCACTTATGGCTGGCAGATTGTGGCTTTATAACCTCTGACGATATGTGTTGAAGCTCTGAGCCTACACTCGTAAACAAAATTGCGAATACAAACATAAAATTAAAGGGAGTAATCTAATATTGTAATTTATTGCTCTCAAAACCTTCTTCCCTACAAGTACTTTTTAGTTACCATCCTCGCTTCCTAAATAATAAATATCCTTGTTAGTGACGCAGACTTTCACAGCTGTCGTAGCTATCTCTCGCATGCAGTGTGTCTTTGTCGCTTCACGAGTGGTGTGCAGAGCATATTTATCTACCCGCTGTGCTACGGACATTCATTTCTGCATCAGGGCTTTCGCCGGTAGGTGAGCGTACATTTTCTTCCTTCCGTCGCTTCGGTGAACCACTTGCAGCCAGGCAGCTCTCGCGTGTGGATAACCCGTGGAATTACTGCTGTCGCCGCAGCCGTAACAAGTCGAGACTGCCCGAATGTTGGCGCCAGACAGTACTTACGACGCCCGTTCGGCACTTTCGTTTCTCCTTCGAAACACGCTCATACAAAAATAAAGAAAATAACTTTTATCCTAGTTATAAATGCGCACTTTAGGTGATTTACGATCGGTCGTGTTGACTCCATTCTCCTCTTACTCCAAATGACACATAAAAATACGACAATAAAGGGAGCAAGCAGGTCTGGCGAGCGCTGAGCGTTGTCTGACGTTGCTGCGTATAGTTATCGCCTTTCCACCCCTTCACCAAGTTTGGGATGCTTCAGCTTACGAAGCTCATTTGCATTTCCTATGTTACTGTTAAAAGCATTTCGATTCGATTGCTCCTCGCAGGAAAAAAATGAAAACTTACAAGAACTACTGAACAAAGTGGACATTGTCACCACGAGGTCTGGATTACAGCTAAATAAATTGAAGGCGGTAGTGATAAAAAAATGTACAAACCAGACTACAGTCTCCCTAAAAATCAGAAGAAATATTGATATACAAAGTCAAAGAATAGTCTTAGCCAGGAAGCAAGACTATGCAAGATGAAAGATGCGAAGTAGACACCAGAAGCAGATCTACATCTTACATGACTGTAATTCACAATTAAGTGCCTGGCAGAGGGTTCATCTAACCACCTTCAAGGAATTTTTCTACCATTCGACTCTCGAACAGCGCGCGCGAGAAACGAACACTTAAATCTTTCGTGAGAGCTCTGGTTTATCTTATTTTATTGTGATGATCGTTTCTCCCTATGTAGGTGGGCACCAACAAAATATTTACGCACTGTAAGGAGAACGTTGGTGACTGAAATTCCACGAGAAGATCCAGCCGCAACGAAGAGCGCCTTCGTTTCAACGACTGCCACCCCAATTGGCGTACCATATCCGTCATTTTACGACATTACAAAATGGGCTGCCCTTCTTTGACCGATGTTCTCCGACAGTCCTATCTGCTGCGGGTGCCACACAGCATAGCAGTATTCCTAATACTGTCTCTGTGTCGCTCCGATTTAAGTTATTCGTAAGACGGGACACAGTAAGTGGAAATTTTTTAACAGTTGAGGTTTGCTAACATGAAATATCGATGCAGGTATAAAGAATTTTTATATGCAGCGAAGTATATGGATCATACCATCGTACTGAATGGAACGTGCAACATTAGAAAGCCAGAAAAGAACTAATGTGGTACGACAGAAATACGTTAGGTAATTACGAAAGCGCGAGAGTAGTGTATATAAACGTTTCACCTACAGGGTGTTTCAAAAATGACCGGTATATTTGAAACGGCAATAAAAACTAAACGAGCAGCGATAGAAATACACCGTTTGTTGCAATATGCTTGGGAGAACAGTACATTTTCAGGCGGACAAACTTTCGAAATTACAGTAGTTACAATTTTCAACAACAGATGGCGCTGCAAGTGATGTGAAAGATATAGAAGACAACGCAGTCTGTGGGTGCGCCATTCTGTACGTCGTCTTTCTGCTGTAAGCGTGTACTGTTCACAACGTGCAAGTGTGCTGCAGACAACATAGTTTATTCCTTAGAACAGAGGATTTTTCTGGTGTTGGAATTCCACCGCCTAGAACACAGTGTTGTTGCAACAAGACGAAGTTTTCAACGGAGGTTTAATGTAACCAAAGGACCGAAAAGCGATACAATAAAGGATCTGTTAGAAAAATTTCAACGGACTGGGAACGTGACGGATGAACGTGCTGGAAAGGTAGGGCGACCGCGTACGGCAACCACAGAGGGCAACGCGCAGCTAGTGCAGCAGGTGATCCAACAGCGGCCTCGGGTTTCCGTTCGCCGTGTTGCAGCTGCGGTCCAAATGACGCCAACGTCCACGTATCGTCTCATGCGCCAGAGTTTACACCTCTATCCATACAAAATTCAAACGCGGCAACCCCTCAGCGCCGCTACCATTGCTGCACGAGAGACATTCGCTAACGATATAGTGCACAGGATTGATGACGGCGATATGCATGTGGGCAGCATTTGGTTTACTGACGAAGCTTATTTTTACCTGGACGGCTTCGTCAATAAACAGAACTGCCGCATATGGGGAACCGAAAAGCCCCATGTTGCAGTCCCATCGCCCCTGCATCCTCAAAAAGTACTGGTCTGGGCCGCCATTTCTTCCAAAGGAATCATTGGCCCATTTTCAGATCCGAAACGATTACTGCATCACGCTATCTGGACATTCTTCGTGAATTTGTGGCGGTACAAACTGCCTTAGACGACACTGCGAACACCTCGTGGTTTATGCAAGATGGTGCCCGGCCACGTCGCACGGCCGACGTCTTTAATTTCCTGAATGAATATTTCGATGATCGTGTGATTGCTTTGGGCTATCCGAAACATACAGGAGGCGGCGTGGATTGGCCTCCCTATTCGCCAGACATGAACCCCTGTGACTTCTTTCTGTGGGGACACTTGAAAGACCAGGTGTACCGCCAGAATCCAGAAACAATTGAACAGCTGAAGCAGTACATCTCATCTGCATGTGAAGCCATTCCGCCAGACACCTTGTCAAAGGTTTCGGGTAATTTCATTCAGAGACTACGCCATATTATTGCTACGCATGGTGGATATGTGGAAAATATCGTACTATAGAGTTTCCCAGACCGCAGCGCCATATGTTGTTGAAAATTGTAACTACTGTAATTTCGAAAGTTTGTCTGCCTGAAAATGTACTGTTGTCCCAAGTATATTGCAACAAACGGTGTATTTCTATCGCTGCTCGTTTAGTTTGTATTGCCGTTTCAAATATACCGGTCATTTTTGAAACACCCTGTAAGAACTGTTGGGTGCCACTAAATTTCATTTGTGTCAGTTATACATGGAATCAGACAGAACAGAGACAACCCAGGGGCTGTTTCATGCAATGCTCGCTGTCAGTGAAAACTATCTTTTCGGTTGTCATTACGAACAAAATCCTTCTGAAAGTCTGTGTTTATGTTCTAAACGAATAGAGCGCCATGACATTGTTCTGAAGCACTTTTCGCTCCAGGTATATTTATTGACAGTGGAACGGAAACATTTCCAACAGCGACACGATTCCTCTTTGTGTGTGAAAACCATGTCGATAAATAACCTCTAAAATGAATGTTGCACATGATTACCGCGAATGCACTAAGTCGACTACGAACGTAAAATTACACTTTTTTTTCTTTTGAAAGGACATCATCTTCCCGCCGTTAATTATAATGTCTTTTTTGTTCAGTTTGTGATGGACATCTCTGCACTCAAGCACTTCTGCAACAGAACGACAACTGTTAAATGTCTCATTGGTAAATGTATCATTGGTAACATTGTATACAATATATGTCTTTCAAGATATTCACTCCGACTGTCGATCTCAAGGAGCGCAAATTAATAAATTTAAACATTTTCACTGTGGCGAGAAACGAAACTTGTATTGTTGTCGATACCGGACGCCGCATGGAACACCCCATAAACCGGAGGGGAACATCCCTCCTTGTTAAAATGAACATGATATACATACCAACTTTGTCGTATTCTTAAAGGAATGTATGTAAAATGGCTCTGAGCACTATGGGACTCAACTGCTGTGGTCATCAGTCCCCTAGAACTTAGAACTACTTAAACCTAACTAACCTAAGGACATCACACACATCCATGCCCGAGGCAGGATTCGAACCTGCGACCGTCGCGGTCGTGCGGTTCCAGACTGTAGCGCCTTTAACCGCTCGGCCAGGGATGTATGTATGTAAAATAGTTTCAGGCACGAACTCGATGTCTTCTGAGATCAGTTGAATTCTTAACCAAAAAGAAAACGGGAAACTCGGAAATAGGTGCGCTCTAGGTCTGACAGGCTGCAATGTCCTTCCATTATTGAAGCAAGAAAGGAACGTTCGACTCGTATTGTGGGGATTGAATAATCCAGTACGTATTGTCCACGCAGAGAAAAGCGAGTCTAGTCATTATGTATAGGGACCCATTAAAATTCAAGACAATAGCATTTTTCTTCTACCGGTATGTTCTCGCATTGTGGATTTGGACTGTAGATTTGTTTTTAGTATATCTGTGTCTGATGCAAAATGGGTATGCATTTTAATCACTCCTAGTGACCTTAGAAGCATTATCACAGGTGTTTTGACAAAGAGTACATTCGTCCATCGATTTCCTTCAACAGTTTGCAGCGCCACGCAGTCGACATGGCTGTTTCGAGAATAAAATATTTTGTTCCCCCGTTAGATAACGCAACGAAACTCGTACGCGCTGTAGCACTAGTCGACGCCGATAGTCGCACAATCAGAAGAACACGTGCTGTTACAGTAGGGGCAGAAGGACGGCGTACCCCACCATACCGTCAAGGAAGGAGTCGCTGGGAATACGGACTTGGCATTCATAAAGCGACATTACCGACATTTGCCTGGGAACAACCACAGCGAAAATTCCAGGTTTCTAACCGGGAACAATACGGAAAACCCGTGAGATGCAACGAACAAAACAATTATTATTTGCAGACAAGGCAAGCTGTATTCCTTCGTTTCTCACACCGCTGAAAAGCACACAGTCTACAAAGGAAACTCATTAGAAGCTACTAACGACGCATGCCAATTGCCTCGCTGCTGGACAGCCGACGGATCTTTCGGTGTTACGAACGACAGAGACGTCGCCGATCTGAATTAAAATCAGTAGTAAAAAAAAACGTACGAGAGGATGCATGAAGAAAGCACGCACGGCAACGGTATCCCTTCCGCAAGTAGATACGGAGCAAGAAACAGATTTTGTGCTGATGACCAGAGCAACATAGAAGAAACATTTCATTTCTTTCGCTTCCATCCTTCCGCGGTAAGCGTACAAATGCGATGACTGTAGGAGTCGCCTAGAGCGTTGCTACCAAATCCGGCTAAAGAGTAAAGTTGTACAGAGGTGCGTAAACTCTTGGTGGCGCTGCTACCCATAGAAGCGTAGCACTGTAGAAGGTGTTTGGCAAAGCGAAGGTTCAAAAATAGTTCAAAGGGCTCTGAGCACTATGGGACTTAACATCTGAGGTCATCAGTCCCCTAGAACTTAGAACTATTTAAACCTAACTAACCTAAGGACATCACACACATCCGTGCTCGAGGCAGGATTCGAACCTGCGACCGCAGCAATCGCGCGGTTCCGGACTGAAGCGCCTAGAACCGCTCGGTCACCGCGGCCGGCCAAAGCGAAGGGAACAGAACGCACGGCACTGTCCGCAGGCTGGTATCACCGTAAACAACGCTAACATGCAGAGCCAGCTGTCGGCGATAGCGGTTGGCGAGGCTCGAGTCTGGATAGGGGCGTCTAACGCCGCATTTACTGCTCTAGGCCTCGTAATAAACGGACTAAAGGTTAGCTCCACTGCCACTATGTCAGCTGGAGATTGGTTGAAGCGGATGTAGATTTTTGAGTGCTAAAATGTTTGCATGCCCATATTAAACCATGTTTCGATCCAGCTCCTCAAGAACTTCCCGTAGTTCACGCGTACTCCCACAGGTAGCCC
This sequence comes from Schistocerca serialis cubense, assembly GCF_023864345.2. Taxonomy (NCBI): domain Eukaryota; kingdom Metazoa; phylum Arthropoda; class Insecta; order Orthoptera; family Acrididae; genus Schistocerca; species Schistocerca serialis. The sequence continues at coordinate 483,399,284 of NC_064646.1, read as the reverse complement.
TATCTGTGTAAATCTTCCTGTAACAAACAAATGTAGAACAAAAGCACTTGGCGATATATTGTCATATGGTATAACTGAACTATCAGCTTGGTAAGTCATGGGTACGTTATACTAATACACATCATTTTCCGGAGAATGAATCGCCTAGTAAAAGTCAATCTTGGACAATATGAGTTTGTATTCCGGAGAAACTGATGAATACACGGAGTAGTATCACCTCTACGGCACATTATCGTAAAAGGAAGGTTGAAGAAAACCAAACCAAGATGTATGGACTGAAGATATGAATTAAAAAACACCTCCAGTCACAACTTTTCGTATTTTATTAAATACACGATGCATTTCGGACTGTAATTTGTCTTGAAACATGCTTTATTTCTTCTCTTGAATGAGGTGAAATGCATATTCCTGTCACAAAATGGTTTGATGGTAGGTTATGAATTATGTAAGCCAAACGTGGAAAATATGAGCAAAATAGCGGAAAAGGTGCACAGTGTAAACTTACCACATAATCCAAGAAAAGCGTTTTTAATTTTTTAGCACCAGCAAACATTCTTTTTCTGTCGTTTTCGTGACGTGAATGAAGTAACATGAACAAAAACGACGGAGAAAAGAACTTTTGCTGCTGCTAAAAAGTTATAAAACGCTTTTCTTGGATTATGTGATAAGTTTACACTGTTCATCTTTTCCACTACCTCGCGCATATTTTCCGCGTTTGACTTACGAAATTTACAACCTAACATTAAACCATTTCGTGACAGGAATATGCATTTCACCTCATTTAAGAGAAGAAATGAAGCATGTATTAATACAGTTACACCTGATGTTGGACCCACAGGGTCCGAAATGCATCGTGTATTTAATTAATAAAACACGAGAAGTTGTGACTGAAGGCGTTTTTTAATACATACCTCCAGTGTATTGAATACAATCACGTTGGAAGCTGCGAAATATGGATAAAATTTAGATATATAGAATTTATTTATTTATTTAAAAGGAACTTTTCGACAGTATTGTCTGGGATACAGTCTTTGAAATTTTGAAGTTACCTGGGGTAAAACACATGTAGCAAAAATTATCTACAACATGTACGCTACCCTTTACGCTGTCACAAGGGAGGCAAGATACAAGAAGAGTCAGGCGGGCTTGAAACTTGCCTGTCGTTTCAGTCATTCTGTGCATACAGTAAGATGAACACTTAGGAAAATTTTTGACAAGGAATTGAAGATGAGGAAGAAGGAATTAAGTTTTGCCGACCACATTGAAACTCTGCAGGAAAAACGGAGGTCTCTTAAAGATCAGTTGAACAGAACGGATGGAGTCTTGAAAGCATATTATAAGACGCACAACAACAAAACTCAAACGAGGGAAATGTAACACTGTTGAATTACGTTGTATGCACTGAGGGAATGACACTGCGAAGTGAGATATTAGAAGTAATAGATAGTTTTTTTTTCTCTTCTTCAGGGAAATAACTGCCCATGGCGAAAGTAAACGGGTCATAAAGTTAAGATAACAACAACAACGTTTCTGAGAAATATATTTGTTTAAAACATAATTGAAATATAACTGTTATAACGTGTCTTCTGGAAACTGGTGTGTGAAGTTAAGGCTTATTTGGAAGTCAAATATGGACGACAAAGACTTCTGACAAAAGAAGCGTAAAAGCTATTGAAATGTCATGTTACAGAAAAACGTGAAGAAGGGTTACTGGATAGAAGCCGGCCGAAGTGGCCGTGCGGTTAAAGGCGCTGCAGTCTGGAACCGCAAGACCGCTACGGTCGCAGGTTCGAATCCTGCCTCGGGCATGGATGTTTGTGATGTCCTTAGGTTAGTTAGGTTTAACTAGTTCTAAGTTCTAGGGGACTAATGACCTCAGCAGTTGAGTCCCATAGTGCTCAGAGCCATTTGAACCATTTGAACTGGATAGAAGAGGTGAGAAAAGATCTTTATGAAGCACCTTGACTAACAGACGGGATAGCGCCAGGAGACATTTTGAGGCATGAAGCAGATGTTAATTATTGAACGAGGAAATTGTAGAGGAACATTAATGTTTGCTACAGTAAGCAGGCGGAAGTGAAGATGTAGCTTTCAATTGCTATGCCAGGATTAGGAGACATGCACAGGATAGACAAACGTGGAGAACTGCAGCAGACCTGTCTTCGGACTGAAGACCACCACCATCACAACAACAACAACAACAATATGCGCCTGTGCTATGAACTGCAAGGACAAATACAAGCATGCATTCACCCTCACGCAGAAAATGCACTGGAACTACAGGTATAATATAGTTTGCCATTAGTGAGAATGACTCACAAGTTGAAACCAAAAATGGTTTCTTTTGGGGAACGTAAACCACATCATCTCAATGCACAATGTTCTCATTTTATTCATACCTTCATTTATTAGTCCATTCATTTTCCTTAGTACAACATTTCTGATTCTTTTCATTTTATTACGTTGTAAGCATTTATTTTGTTTTTGTAACTGTTACAGGTGGACCGTTTCTTATTACGAAACACAACTCGAAACAAGTAATATCAAAGCTAGTTGTCTGAGTATTACTTTCTGACAGTTAAGTTGTATCATATACGTTTATCACAAGAATGTTCTCTTCCTAGACTTCAGGTGAAGCATATACTAATGTTATTCTAATTTTATATCAAGTCTCGATGTTTCCAACGTTACATCTTATTTTCTGTCCTACTAATAATAGAACTTTTTAAACAACCACTAAACACTTTTTCAGTGTGTAACCTAGTACAGAACGCACACGACAGATTATTTGCAAATTCATTGACATATTACGTGTCTGTTATCGTTCTAGATGCATATCACAGTACTATATAGAAATCACGGAATTTATGAAGACACGAACAAATCGAAAAATACGCGGACCAATGAGACACTTTTTCAGTGTGTAACCTAGTACAGAACGCACACGACAGATTATTTGCAAATTCATTGAAATATTACGTGTCTGTTATCGTTCTAGATGCATATCACAGTACTATATAGAAATCACGGAATTTATGAAGACACGAACAAATCGAAAAATACGCGGACCAGTGAGACTACGCAACACAGAATCACGAGATGTCGAAGACAAGCATATATGTTTAACCAGCCACAAATGGTTTTATTAAAATCGTTGGGCGCATTTAAACGTTTTGTTCCTTACCTTCAGGTGCTTTCTGTCTACATTTTTTTTTACATCATATGAATGATTTTGTTTTAGAATTACGGCACCGGAGTCTTAGAAATTTTTTGCGCAGTGCAACGTTACTTTATTTTTCAGCTACCTGTTCTTCAAAGCAAAATCACCTGCATGTTTATCAGTCGATTATCCGGCAAATGTATTTTCAAGGTGTTTGATCCCTTGCTTGGAGATCTTTGTCTGAGCAAATAAGTAGGTTGACTGAATGGGGATGCTATATACCGATTTCTTTATTGGTCGTCTTTTAGTCAGTCCCTACTTTGTTATGTTCTTTTAAACTTTCAATACATAAGTTATTGTCAAGACCTGAGCTCATAAAACACATTTTCAAGGTTCATATTGTACAGTGTAGTGTAAAACGAGAAATAGATGACAATATTACGAGTCAGACTAGATAATAGTCTCGCATATCAGTATCGCGGTGTTTTTGCGCTAAATACAGTTACGCTCGTTTTGTAGTTTCCAGTTGTGCGCTCACTTCGTAGATCTTCTGATGCTCGTATTCTTTTTCTGTAAGGTTTAACATATCGGGAATAGGTGAGTATCTAGATCATTCATCAGTAGCTGGTGACTAGAATAGGAATATGGTGTGTCTTCGTTAACGAAAGAAGACCGGTGTTTAGGGGTAAAGAAATTTTGGAAAAATACAGGAATTTAAATAAGACTTTCGTGACCGAGACTTCAGTCTTACACATGTTTAATGCGAACCCGCTTCCTTCTGACAGCGTAAATTGGCTCGATGTGGCCTCTGGGGAGACGGAAGATTACAGATTTAACGCCCGGTCGATATGGAAGAGATACCAGATGAAGTGAAAGCCTAGAATGGACAAATAATTATTGTAAACGTGCATGCCCATCGCAGCAGTAGCGTCAGGTAAAGGTGTGAAGTCTTCCACATGCGGAAAAAAGGATCGTTAAATTTCAGTTAACGGTTGTCGGTTGTCGGTTCAACTAAATATCTGAGGATGACAATTACCAATGATTTAAACTGGAGCTGTGATACAGAAAATAGTTTGAACGAAGACGAACCAAAGACTGCGTTTTATTGTCGAAACGCAGTAGTGAAGATATAACAGATCTGCTAAATAGACTGCATAAAACACATGAATCCGCCTTCTTCTAAAGCATTGCCACGCGGTATGGGATCGGTACCAGATAAGAGGACTTTGACAAAGTTCACAGAAATAGGGGAAAGTGTGTCACGGATATGATACACGAGACGGGGTGACAATCATTCAAATAAAGGCTGTTTTCGTTAAGACGGGATCTTCTCATGAAATTTCAATCACAAGTTTGTCCTCCGCGTGCGAAAATATTTTGTTGGCGCCCATATACATAGTTAGAAATAACCATAGGTACAAAGTAGGAAAATCAGAGCTCCCACAGATATATTTAGGTTTTCATCTTTCTCACGTACTATTCGATAGTGGAAGGGTACAAAAATAGTCTGAAAGTAGTTGAAATAACCCTTTGCCAAACACTTAAGTGAGAACTGAGAAGTAATCATGTAGGTGTGGATGTACATGTAAATAAAGTAGGGAAACGACGAGAAACCTATATGAGGTTGGCTTCACGGGGATTGTAACCTCACTAATCTGGAATTCGCGTTTGGTGTCCTCGATGCGAAGAGTGGTTGTTAAAGCGCGAGTGTCGGGCACCAACGCATTAGACCTATACGCTCAGGTCATGGGATAGCTAAATCCACATTCACAGATGGCGGTGGTATCGGGTATAGAAGGTATAAAAGAGCAGCGCATTGTCGCAGCTGTCATACGTTGTCAGGTGCTTCACGTGAAAAGGTCTCCGACGTGATTACGGCCGCACGACGAGATATAACAGACTTTCAACGCGGAATGGTAGCTGGAGCTGGACATATGGGACATTCCGTTTCGGAAATCGTTAGGGAATTCAATACTGCGAGATCCACACTATCGAGGGTGTGTCGATGATACCAAATTTCAGGCGTTACCTGTAGCCACGGACAAATTTCAAGGATATACCTTCTAAGTACGCTGTTTAGGTTTTTATGTTGGTAACGCCACGTAGCGCTTTGTATGAAAATCACTGACTGTGCTGTGTGCAGTCTGTGGTTGGTTTGCATTGTTGGAATATTTGCTATTGTAGTGTTGGGAAGTTGAATGTGAACAGCGCGTGGCGTTGCGCAGTTGGAGGTGAGCCGCCAGCAGTGGTGGATGTGGGAAGAGAGATGGCAGAAGTTTGAGAGCGGACGATCTGGACGTGTGTCCATCAGAAAGAATAAATTTGTAATACTGGATATCATGAACTGATATATATGTATATGAGACCACTTTTGAACATTATTAAGGTAAATACATTGTTTGTTCTCTATCAAAATCTTTCATTTGCTAACTATGCCTATCAGTAGTTAGTCCCTTCAGTTGGTTGGTTTGTGGGATTAAAGGGACCAGACTGCTATGGTCATCAGTCCCTAGTCCCTTCAGTAGTTAGAATCCTTTATTTAGCTGGCAGTATTGGCGCTCGCTGTATTGCAGTAGTTCGAGTAACGAAGATTTTTGTGAGGTAAGTGATTCATGAAAGGTATAGGTTATTGTTAGTCAGGGCCATTCTTTTGTAGGGATTATTAAAAGTCAGATTGCATTGCGCTAAAAATATCATGTATCAGTTTAGTGTTGATCAGAATAAGTAGAGAGAGAAATGTCTGAGCATGTTCAGTTCTGCTCAGCTGTTTGAAAATCAAATAACCTAAGAGGTTTTCCAGCACTGTCGCTTTTAAATTTTTCTAAGGGGAGGTTTCAACCTCTAAGCATGGACAACGCAGTGGCCGACGGCCCACGCAGCGGCGTTTGTGTAGAGTTGTCACTGCTAACAGACAAGCGACACTGCGTGAAACAACGGTGGAAGTCAATCTGGGACATACGACGAACATATCCGCTAGGACAGTGCGGCGACATTTGGCGTTAATGGGCTATGACAGCAGGCAACCGACGCGAGTTCTGTTGCTAAAAGCACGATATCGCCCACAGCGCATCGCCCGCAACGCTTCTCCTGGAGTCGTGACCATATCGGTTGGACCCTAGACCGTGGCCTGGTCAGATGAGTCTTCATTTCAGTTGATAACGGCTGATGGAAGGGTTCGAGTGTGGTGCGGACCCCACGGAGCCATGGACCCAAGTCGTCAACGAGGCACTGTGCAAGCTGGTGGTAGCTCCACAAAGCTGCGGGCTGGGTCGTCTGGGCCAGCTGGACCTACCATTGACTGGAAATGGTTGTGTTCGGCTACTTGGAGACGATTCGTTTACTCCATGCTCTCCAACAACGATGGAATTGTTATGGATGACAATGCGCCATGTCATCGGGCCATAGATGTTCGCGATCGGTTTGAAAACGACTCTGGACAGTTCGAACGAATGATTCGACCGCACATATCGCTCGAAATGATCCTGTCGGGCATTTATGAGATGTAATCGAGAGGTTAATTCGTTCACAAAATCCTGCACCGGCAACACTTTCGAAATTTTGCAGGCAGCATGGTTCAATATTTCTTCAGCGGATTTCCAACGACATGTTGAGTCTCTTCCGCGTCGATTTTCCGCTCTACGCCGTGGAAAAGGAGGTCCGAGACGATATTAGGAGGTATTCAATGGCTTTTTTCACCTAAGTGTATGAGGGAGGTAATGATCTTGTGAATAAAAACCAGCGCCAGAGCTTCGAGTTCGTACGAAAGCCTCTCGGACGCCTGGTGGGGTATTTTGTGCGGTTCAAACGCTGCGCGTGCTACCTGAACGGTACGAGCAAACAGCTGCTGCAGTGTGAAGTGCGCGGTTCTGCGCAGGCGTCGCGGCGAACGTAAACACACCGGTATTACCCGAGCAGGGTAATCGACTGTACGTCTTCTCTGGCACAGCGGCAAGTCGGAGTTCACTGCAGTCGGCCGATGCGGGCAGCGCCATCAGGGGCGACTTTAAAGGTCAGAAGTGGCACAGGCGAGGCGGACACAGGGACAGGTGTGAAGTTGGTGCTCCGTGGCCGGCCCTGGGCACGCCGGCACGCCACTGCACGGCTTTCTCTCGGCGCGTGCGTTTGCCGCCCACGCGCAGGCGAGCTACGACTATGCAGTGAGAGAACGCACAGAGACAAAATGTCCGCTTACTGTAATGAACGTTCGCTCTAAGTGTGGCCAGATATTACAACCGTAAAGATGGCATCTGTTAAAACCTAGAGCGCTAATAGGGGGGGGGGGGCGGGGAGGGGGGAGGGGAATATTAGGTTGCTATTAAACCATCGTAAATTTCACTACTGCAGATTTTATTCAAAGGAAGTGATAATTTATAGTTTCTATAATTCCCCCTTGTTGGACGGAATGAGATGGCGACTGGTCGAAGACTTGAGGAGAATAGGTACGAACAGCCTTAATTTTCCAGAATGAGATTTTCACTCTGCAGCGGAGTGTGCGCTTTAATTTTATTTCATAATTTTATTTAGCACGTCTACCGAAGTCTTTCGATTTGACGCCACTTCGGCGACCTGCGCGCCGATGGGGATAAAACGATGATGATTAGGTCACCACAACACCCAGGCCCTGAGCGGAGAAAATATCCGACCCGGCCGGGAATCGAACACGGGCCCTTAGGATTGACATCCTGTCGCGCTGACCACTTCTTTTTTTTAAATCTCATTTTGTTCGTTTTAGTTCGTTGCAGTTGTTCGTGGTGGACGTCTCCCATGATGCCTGTTGAAGTTCATTATTGATCCATTCACTCAGTTTTTTTGTTACACAGGGCAGCTAGCCCTCTGACAGAACACGCTGAGCTACCGTGCCGTCACCACTCAGCTACCGGGGGCGGACAGTGGTATACAATAATCGCTACAATAATACAAACGACTTAGATGACACCTAGTTTCGTGTATAGTCGCCTGAAGATTGTGACAATGCGGCAACGAATCTACTAGCTAAACAAAGTTATTAAATGAAACTATCGCTGTTGGTATCTACTTTCAAGTCGTAATTTATAGGCTACGTGCTAGTTAATTCCAATCATTAGATTTCCAATGGTACGTTACACACAAAATAAGCACAAAATGTCGTGTTTATACCCTATCCTACAACATTAATTTTATTGCTCGAAACGTCATTAGAAAAGAAAAGATAGTTTATATTCTGTTCTAATTACTAATTATTATACCTCGACGAGTCTTTTACGCAGAGAGTCATCTGCTTTAGACACTGTTATTACAATCTGTGCTGTGAGCGGCGGTTACAAAATGCTCCAAGGACAAAATGAGCATATCTTTCTCCTGTGAGGTTGTCGTAGATTCTGCTGCAACTTCTCGAGTGAAGTTCTTCAAGCAAATCACCCAGTGTGTTAGTGTCAAAATTAGACTCAGCATCATCCATATGTGCTAATTTCAGTTCAAAAATGTGAGATTAGAACTAAAGACTGCCAGTGTTATATAAACTACTCCAAAAAGCTGTGACTGCTAGATAGACCACAATACGACAAATTCTAGCCGATAAAACAAATGCACCAGCCATTAAAAACCGTATTACTAAACATTAGTAATATTTACAAGAGCACCAGTGCCGGAAAACCTCTGGAGCCAGGCGATAAATAATTCAAATGTTATTAATAACGTTTGCCATGGAGGTACTCAGGAGCACGTGTTCCCAAAATGTTCAGATTGGCGGGAACAGCGAACAGATACCAAGTGGAATCGTTACGAGGGTTTAGTAATTTTTTGTTAAGCCTCCCTTTGCACCAAAGAAAAAGCAAGCGAACGTGCAAAAAAGTTACTTGGCAGTGAGCAAACGCTGTTCTGCCGTTCACATTCGGTTTTAGCGAACCGTAAAATCAAGCTTCCGTTTCAGTGCTAGCAGCACAGAAAAATTTCGTCTTGTGTCTTGTCTACTTCAGCTTTTTCCTCCGCTCGGCGATGGAGTGTGTGTTGTCCTTACGTTCGCATTCGTAACTCACAAGAAAATCGTCTCCAGTACACGGCCCTATCGTCTTTCCATTATTGAGATGGCTGAAACCCACTAAATTGAAATTTAAAAAAAGATGCTTCAGTTTTTGACACGAGTTGCGGGAACGGTGGAATGGTGTGAAGAGATGCAATGTTGCTGTGAAGAGATGTAATTTTGCTGTATTATAGGTGTCTATGGGATCCAAGAAATGCACAGCACAAATGCCGAAGGAAAAGGAATATGGCTGGTAGAATTGCTGAAACACCCAAAGGTCCTACAGGGGAAATGAAAAGTATTATAAATTCATCAGATGAGTGCAGCCGGCGGAAACGGACTGACCAAATACAAGCTTTCTAACTTTTCTTATTAAAAAGGACAATCAGACTAAATTTCCTTTAAAGTAAACAAGTGCGAATTATGCTGATTAAAAATACACGAGAGAACCTACAGTTTAGTTCATGGTATGTGTAATTACATATCTGAAGCATTACTATATTCCAGGTTTTTTGATTACAAATAGAAATGGTTTACCTGGGATCACGCTATCTCCTTTCTAACAAAGTATATAGAAGATTTTATCAAGTTGTCTTTGTGATAGGCCTATGTATTAATCAAATTTTACTCCAATTATCTTTCTTATACGTACTGCAACGAAATTCTTGAAGTGCTTCGTGTACGTCGTTGCAACCACCAGAAACTATCTGTGATGTAGTAGTTACTGAAACGCGAAACGAAAACCACTGTAAATGCCTCGGTTTGCTAGAAAGCAGAGTATAAATGCTGGCCTTTAATTGAGGGTGTGCTGATCGTCAGTGATAAGTGGTCTACTTCCAAATTTCTCCCTGACTTGTAATGACAAACCAGCGGAAAGCATCAGCCGACATACGTGCTGAGTTCGGACTAATTGTAAAGAAAGTTGCAGCTGCACTTCAGTGTTACGTGCACAACGTCCACGCATTTCATGTTTTACATACTGATTGAGACACCTAAATTAGACTTCCTTTCCTACACCAATTTCCTTAATTTCTCGAAAATAGTGCGGTCGTCTTGTAAAACAGTCCTCCCTGAATATAAAATTTTTGCACGTGTCACTAACTATACATCGTAACTACACCGAAATGCCCTGTTTTTGAGGTGTGGTGGTTTAAAAACAGTGCATCTTCCTTAGTTTCAAGGTCTAACTTACCGTTGGGTGGAAAATGATACGAAGTTGCTGCCTAATTTTTGTCAACGAGTGGCGCGTTTTCATTGTTTCTTTGTTGTCAGTACAAGCAAAAATTGTGTCAGTTGAGGAGAAAGCACAAACTGCGCTTTGGTAGGCAGAGTTTAAATAGGTAATTATAGTACAAAGGCAGTGTCGTTTTGTTTACTAGGAAGTAGCACGAGACGCCAGACGGATAAAAGCGTGGCATAGGGTGTTTCTGGATACTGGCAGTATTCTGAAGCGGCATGCAGGAAGTCAAGGTGTCTCCGAGGAACAGTTTGACAGTGACCGCCAAGCGCTGCAACGAAGTCTACGCAAATCAATTTTACATGGCGCGGGCAGCTATTTTCAAGGTCCTTAAAAAGCGGCTACGTCTGTATTTATACAAGGCGCAGATTCTGTAGGCACTAAAGCCCGATGGCAGAAACGGGGGATACGGGTTTGTATGTAAAATGACTAACCGAAACGACTGCAATCCTGGTTTTTTGTCAAGAGTAATGTTTTCTGAGAAGACCACATTTCATGTATCTAGATCTCTGAATAATCGTGTTCGCATTTTGAGGTCACAGAGTCCAGAGAGTATCAGTGAAAATGTGCGAGATAACTAGTAAGTGAACGTGTGGTGTGGCTTCCAATGTGCCAAAAGACATACCTAGACATGTTGAAGATGTTTGCTTTTTCCGAGGTTGAAGACATGCAAAAAAACCTTTTGGTTTCAAATAGATGATACTCCACCTCATTGGTCGTTTGATGTCGCGAACAATCTGAATCGAACATTTCCAGGATGTTGGATTGGGCGAGATGGTCCCGTAAATTGGCCTGCACCTTCTCCTGACAACACACCGTTGGATTTTTGTCTCTGGAACTACGTGAAGGATAGGGTATTCGCCGCTGCGGTGCGGGACCTTCAAGACGTCCGTACTCGGTTTGTGGAAGTTTTCGTACTATACATCCTAACATGCTGTAGTGGATCTGTGTGGAAACAGAATACGGGTAAGACATTCCTTGCGTCACTAAAGTGAAAGTGTTTTGACTTGATGTAAACTTTCTTTTGAAACATAAGTTGACATATAACTTATTATTGAGAAGGAAGTAAATTTATGTCTTTTATTTTTGTGTTGGGAGAAAATTTAAAATAGAGCATTTCGGTGTAGACACCCTGTATAGTGTTGTATTCTGTGTGGTAATTATTAGCGCTAAAAAAAATAACGCAGCGTTAATTCGCTGTTGTTCTTCACAGAGACAAACAAATGGTAGCGTAATAGTCTGCGAATGCGCATTCGCTTCCGTTCGCTCCGTGTAAAGGGGCTTAACAAGATTATTGGAGAACATCTTGAGTAGACCTACGTCAAATGTTTAGGGTAATACTTGCGAAACGATGTGAAATGAGAGGATCTCGCAAAGTCAGTATTACGGAAGGAACGCTTACATTTGTTGAAAGGGTTCTCGGAAAATGCATTGTTTAGAAAGGAAATGGTACACAAGACGCTAATGTAAGCAATTCTAGAGTTTTATTCCAGTATTTGTATTCTCTATCCCGACATCGAACGAATTCACTGACGCGCTGCTAGGATCGTAACAGGTCTGTGTAGCCACACGGAAGTGGAACAGAAATGCTCGGGGAACTGAAAAGAGAATTCTTAGAATAAAGACGATGTAGTTCTCGAGGAACTATCTTGTGTAAATTTAGAGACCTGTATTTGAAGGAGATTTTGCGATCATCCTTCTTCCGCCAACGTATACCTCGTTAAGGGACTATAGGAATGAGATGAGAGAGACCGGGGTGTGTACAGAAGCATACAGGCAGCCGTTTTCCCACCCTCGACCTGCTAATCGAAAATGACAGGCGACAGCTGATACTGCTGCGAGATCTCGTATGACGCGAGGTATGCACTACCTACAGTGGATGGAACGGTTACCTACGCTGATGACATCCTTACTGTAGCGTCTGTTAACTCCAGATCAAAGCCGGAGCAGCCAGCGTATGACGCATTCGTGCAATCGCAGGAGTGATGCGCGAGTGACAAATTATATATATGCTCCTGTTAACGTGCATGACAGTTCAATAAAAAGAAATGTTCTGTGCAATGAGACAAGGGAACGACAGTTCACATACATTATTGAAGTTCGTCTGTCGTAAGTTCGGTAGGGAATGTATTGAAACTAATGCACAAAGAATCCAACTGCAGGGGTAAACATTACTAAACTAGCCTACTCAGATAGTATAGCATTAATAAGTAGTTGTAAAACATAATTAATCAGAATGATGCAAAATTATTATAAAACCGCTGAGGAAACACGATTATGTGTGAATCAAGGAAAGACAGAATATCTGGTCGTAAGTAAAACACTTCGAAGTGATTTATCTTTGAGTTTTTTCAATACAGTTGGTCACTTGAAGTACTCAGGTAGTCTTTTTAGTGAAGGCAACCGAACGGATATACAAACAGATGCCGTCTAGAAGCAGATATCAATATCGCACGGAAAAGGTTATTTAGCACTAACTTCAAAATTCGCTCGTTTCAGTTACCTGTTGTACGGATAGTATTATGCAGATGTGAAGCATTAATGTTCAGAAGGGAATATGAAGGAAAACTCTTAACATTCGAAAGGAAAAGTTTTGGGCTTGTGTACTTAATTGACGAAAGTAATACCGAATGGAGGGTAAGCAAAAAAGTAAGAATTAAGAGAGCTATCCGAAACATAGTCGAAATTCTAATGAAGAGATGGCAGACCTGGGCTGGTCACATAGCAAGAATGGCGGAGAATAGACTGCCTAGAATAGAATCCTGCGGGACAATACATGGAACGAGTCGAGGAAGAGGAAAACCCAGAATTAGATGGCGAGATAACACGCGGGAAAACAGAACTAGGATGAATATCAACACTAAACTGACAAACAGGGCACTCGATATGAAGAAGTGGAAGAGAATCGTTCAACAGGCATATGGTCGATAAGACCCTTGCCACATGAAAATACGCAGTTATCTAGGTCTAGATAGCGATGACAAAAGAAACTTAACGGCACACGTAGCCACAGTTTGATTGCCCATAGCGTCGCTGCAGATTGTAATGAAGGCCCAGCTGCAACCACTGTAAAGTTAACACGAGTCTACTGGTGCAGGTATCTCCGGAACTTTCAGCACCACACCGACTGCAGAGCTGTCTGCGATTCTTGGACTGCGCCCACACGATAAAACCGTGAGATATGTGGAAGCGTCGAGACAGCTTGGGCAGCGCCTGTGAAATTACAGGTTTCAGAGTAACGGCTAAAGGCATCCTAAAGCTGGGAAGTATGCTAAGGGTAGCGTGAGTGGGACGAACATTCAAGAGTTCGTTTCATATTCCCTGATATCAGGTGAAGACAACGTCTGAAACACCTTAACCCGACTCGGGGCACACTGCATTTGCAATGTCTGTTTTGTTTTTCAGGATAAATTTCAGTCATCAGTTGCAAATAAATTTTATTATGCTTTAACGGTTTCGACAGATTAGCCATCTTCAGATGCCTACAATGTTAGGGATATTATAAATCCCTATTTATATATTTATAAATATTTTTAGTATCCATAATTATGGATATTAAAATTTGTCGAAACCGGTAAAGCGTGATGAAATTTATTTGCAACTCATGACTGAAATTCGTCCTGAAAAAATAGAGCTACCGTTGCTGAAAACTGCAGCCATGGATAAAATAATAAATGTTTAGTTTAAAATTGAGAAACGGCTCCCGGAAATGTATTCACTTATGGCAGACGTTAGCGAGCAAGTCACTTGACAAGGTTTTGTACCTATAACCTTCTGAGAGTCCCACAACTATAGCCGTAATGGACACAACTGCACGCAGAGTTTCAAGAATGTAGCTTCGCTCCTTTCTTGTCTCACCTCTCTCCAGCCATAAATGTTAGCTTGTATGTAAATGTTGCCAGTACGTTTTTGCTTGTTTTGTACAGGAGCGAACAGAATGGAATTTTTATAACCTGCACGTACTTGATGATGACTAGAGCTGTGCAGAGACACGAAACAGCCGAAAGATACCGCTATATTATATAGCCTACTACTACGCTGTCCCTAAAACTCTGTTTGGGATGCACGGCAAGTGACACAACGTACGAAGTCTTCCCTAGATAGTCATGAAGCCTTAAAACAGACCGACATGACACCTTGAAAGATTCTAGCATACAAAAAAGAGACCTTTAAACATATGCGACTTAGTTTCTTATCATTAGTCGGAGTGTTTATACCAATTAAATTAAATTCTATTTTATTACACAATCAGTTTTTCTTCAGACATTTTTTTTGCCACAAATAACTTTACGCTTGTAATTTAAAAAATAATAGGTTGTAATAAATTGACGCTTGGGTGTTAAAAGATTTGCTGTAGAGACTTGATGAAATAGCAATAAATAAATGTGGCGGCCTGGCCAGTAATTCGCTCGCGGCTGTTGCAGAATCTGTAATATTAGTTTACTTAGTGGCATATCCAGTATATGGACTAATGCTTTACTTATTAGGCAGCAACTATCATTTCGCAGTATGACAACGGCCAGCCACTGCTGCTATCATTTTTTTGCGCGACGTGTTTCAAAGACCAACGTCAATTTGTATAATCTATGAGATACCGATGCCAGTGCAGTCTGTCACAAGTCTGATATATGTGGTCGCTTCCTGTCAACAACTTAGTATCTTGATGGTTGTTCGATTATCAGTAATTGGGGCAGTGATAGTGACACAGGTAATTCAATTCCGAATTCTGTCTTAATCTTACATTTCTGTCCAAGTGATTTTTCCGTGTAAGATTCTGTTTACGTGGTATTGCCCGGTTATAGGGAACAAACAAAGCGAAATTCCAGTCTCTGGTTTTCAGAGGTCAAAAATTGTTAAGCTTCTCAATTATTATTATTATTATTATTATTATTTTCTTAGTCTCCTCACGACGGGAGGGGAAAACGTTGTCGTCTTTATGCACTGCAGGTCGACATGTCAACGAATATGGATCCGAAAAGGTGCACGTCAAGAGACAACCCGATTCTGCAATCAACAGTGTTTGCAGCATAAAATCAAGAGTGGAAAACAGAGTACTTTTTACATAGTCGCGGTATAGGCTTATTTATTACTCCAGTATATGAGGGAAACAGTGTGGCATTTGCACACGTCTGCAACACAGGTTCTCAATGGTTGCACAACGAAACAACAGCCTTCCTATCTCTTACGCAGTAGAATAAGAAAATTTGTTGGATAGCGTTAACTGAATCACAGTTAACTGTAGCAGATCTCGAGACAAAGGGTTAACAAAGGAGGTACAGTGCCCAAATCTGAGACGAAAGTACGGATACAAATTCCAAACGTCTCGACGCTGCGTAAACATTCGTTACTAATAGCAAAAACTCTAAGAATGAAATCATCTACATGATAATACCGAGACGAAGATATCTTCAGCTGCAGACAGACTGAAAACATTTGAATTATTACCTCTATACTAATATATTTCTTTATTTTGGAAATGATGTGTTAGGACCAAAGACAACAAGAAATACACTTATTCGCTACAGTCTGCAAGATGTATTACTGCCTGTTTTGGTATTATGCAATACCCAGCGTCCCGGACGGTCAGACAAAAGCAGAATGCTACAGAATTTTTGCAAAGAGAAGAACCTCTATTGCAGAAAGATATTAGAGAGCAACCGACGGTCGAGGAAAAACTGCCGACCTTGACAATTTCATTGATGTATAATACAGGACTAAAAGTAAGAATTTTCCTCTGAATATACAAATACAGAAATTATAATATTAATTCAGTCAAAGGTAGAATTTTTAGCCTTTTGACTTCACACAACGTAAGCAGACGCAATCAATAGGAATTAGGCATTCGAGTAGAAAAAATGGACTTTTTTGTATTGACTAGTACGATATTGCGGAGTTAATACGTGGCATGATGTAAAATCCAAAAATCGTGGAGAAAGGCGGTAGTTACCACACATGGAGTACGTACTGCTAGTACACTCATTTGCTAGGTTTGGGTCGTGTAAAAGCGCACTCAGTAGCCAAAGCAGCTTAACAATGCTTTCTTCTGAAATAGCTTCCTTTCTTTCCGATCGCCTCTGAAACTGATCAATAAGGAATTAAGTGTGGCAGTTTTACAAAAATAGCTCAGAACGCCATATAGTTGGATTAGTGTGAGGCCCTGACTCCAAAAACTTTGTGTTTTCGGAAGTATTCCCCCGTGGAAAAAGCAAAACGCATGGAGAATACTGGATGAAGAGACAATGATTTTATCCCAGTAAACGTGATTCTGAAATGAAGTGAACATGCGAAGTATAAAACGAAGATGCAGTGAAAGGAGTAGGCGAGGAAGGTTGTCTATAAGATACCCTTGCTAGTAAAACCGGGTGGTAAGTAGGACATGAGTTAAGGCATGCAGAGCTAGCTAACCTGGCTGTGAAATGTACAGTAAAAGAGAATTAAGTTGGAGAGGGTGCAGATCGAAATACGTGAGAAAACGACTGACAGCTGTTGCTGTCTGCGCGGTGCGACCTTATCGCAACCTTCTGTTACCTCCGAGGAATATTGCGTCTCACTGTTTGCTACTTTTGTTTCCTGGTGAGCTTATAATTAACGCTTAACATGTCTGTTCCTAGTCAGAATAATATTTCGGTCGAAATGATACCGGAAAAGAAATTTAAGCATATCTCACCAAGCAAAAATATCGACTGTGAAGTCCACCAACGCAGTGTAACATGCATAAATAAATTGAGTCACGCTATAATATCCCCATTGCCTGTTCGAACGAGAAACTGGTGAAAATATTCCTGTACAAAGTTCAACCCATTTACCGCGCACAGTTGAAATGTATCTCCTTAGCCCATCCCTTAAAGGTAGCTAGCCACTTCCTAGATGTATAGCACATCTGCAGTAACGTAATCTGTATAACTGGGCAATCGGAAAAAATCTTCATTAAAAAAAAACGAAAAAGTGTTAGTTGGATTCGTGCTTTGAGTGTTTCGTACAAACTTAATTGTGTCTACCGATAGTTCGTTTATAACTTTTGATATGTAAGTTCGGCGAGTATCAAACTATGTTAGATAAAGGACCGTATCTTCTGACTGCATCGACTTAGAAGCTTTCGTCTTTTATGTCACAAAGGGACCGTAAACCTTATTTTGACATAAATTTCAACTTGGTTCACCTACCTGCTCCTGAGGAAAAAGTGTCTTAACAGACGGAAAGACGGGCGGACAACAAACAGAATCTATAAAAGTTCCGTTTTCACCGATTAGAATGGTGTAGCGACCACTCTGAGAATGGTATCCGTGACAAGGAAGGGACGCCATTATTTGTACATTCAGTACGGCATTTAGCTCCTTGTGCTACTGCTGAAATCATGCTGGTTAATCATGTATTGTCACAATATATGAAATTATGACCGGCAGTTGTTTGTCAACTGCACAGAGGTCGTTAAATGGAACATTGACGGTAATGCGACACATGACCACAAAACAATTCCTCATAAATTTCGTGAAATGTTCCAATAAGGCTACTTGAATTGAAATGGTGAACCACATTGCAAACAAATCTAACACTTGTCGACTGAATTCAAAAAGTTATTGCACCCTCAAACGGTCCTCAGTATTTGAAGTTTCTTGAACATTACGTTTTTTTATTCAAAATATGAACATCATTTTTGAGTGTTAATTGTTTATTAATTTTTTAATTATTTGTGTGAGTACCAGTTATATGCTGAAGTATATTAAAGATGTTTGTACATTTGTAAATCCAAGTGGAAAAGTCATGACAATGGCATGTCTCGATCATCGTTTAAAAATTGCTAGACTCACTCGAATGTAATGATTCAGTCATAGAATATCCGCTTCCCTTCATAATAGTGTAATTAGCTGTTACTGTTTAGAAAACTTTCACTTTTGAGTAACTAACGGAGAAAATAACATTTTGCACCTAAAGAATAGAAACGGAAGTAGAACGATAAATTAACTGTTTTTTAAAAGGAAATTCTTGTAAACAAAAAGCAGCGTAGATCATAAAAAGTGTTACAGACCACATGAGAAAGCAATGAGCGCAGTTGACATTCGTGTCAGATTGCTGCCTAGAAGCACATAAGTTTTAATATGGAACCATGTTTTCCTCTCACAAATGTCTGCTTTTCGAGAGTGAGGGGAGTTACACAAGACCAGACGTTTCTTAACGATGTTAACTCGTGTACCGCTGCGCACTTCGATCGATTCTCTTTTTCAAAGGGAGTAGACCCTACGATGTGGCAGAGTGCTGCGGATTTCACAGAAACTGGACAGGAAAATCAGTATTCTATTAGGCTATGGTGCACAAAGGTAGCATGCGGTGTTGCAAAGTATGGAGCTGTTAATACAAACTTCAAAGACTCTTTTTTTAACCAAAGTATACAAACTTCAAATACTCTTTTTTTAACCAAAGTGCAGTGTGTAATTTGGCTGTTCTTCTTGTTTAAAATGGAAAAACATAATTTACTTTCCAATGTTTGTCCGTATCGAGAAGGCTTACAGTCATGCCGTAGTAGATGAAGTCACAACTTGTGTTAAAATTACTTTGGTGTTAGACGGCAGTTTTCATGATGATCTATGAATGAACGCTGTCACCAACAGTGAAAGTCTTGTGAATATGTTTACTTTTTTTTTTACTTGCAAGTGAAGGGAACCTTTCATGTCTCTTCCGAGCGACTGCCTGCTTGTAGTCTGTTGAAACGCGTGCTTAAGTCTTGGCAACTCTTGGTCTAAGAAGTTATTTAAACTATTTACATTGCACTCGCTCGATAACAGGGAAGAAGAACGAGCATTAAATAAAATAATTATGATTTGAATACGTTATTTGCGAGGGCAATACAATGCGCAATGCTTCTGTTCATTATAAACTGATTCAGGAGCTTCATACTTGTCTATTTCAGAACGGAAATGTTAAAGGAAGAAGGTTGTAAATGCCTTGGCTCGTGGAGACTTTAACTGGACAGGGGTTTTTCAAAATAATGCGCATTTGTCTCTTTACAGCAGAGACATCTGCATCAGTACATTTTATTTTTCTATAACATTTAGCACTCTCTTTGGACGGGCAGCTAACCAAGCCTATCTAGTTTCTCTAACATTTTTTTAGATAGCCTAAAAAATCTGGATATATAGCACAACATTAAAAAGTGTATTTCTAAAAGCCAGATCACATTATTGAAATATAATTTTAACTCAAAAACGCCCATTAAATCGAACATAGCATACTGTGACAGATCCTACATTGCTGCTACCAAATGCTTTAAACCAAATATTATTGTCACAACATGCCCAAGAGTCCATAATGTCACTGAATGTTGTAAATATAAGTGATCCGTTAGAAACGTCGTTTTACTACCGAAACTTCTGCTTATGAGAACATAGTTAAAAAGTTTCGTACTGTTCAGCGGCTTTCCAGGTTTGGTTGGAGTAAATACGGTGGGTGGTACACCTCTCATGTAACACCTTTCTTGCACTTCATCGATGAAAATTGCGAATAAAAGAAAAGCACTCATGTTAAATAAAAGCATGAGATCGTCTTTAGTTGAGTGCACAGTGTTGTTAGGAATGCTTAGCTAAGATTTCTCACTGAAATGTTCAGCGTGCCACAAAGTGACAGTGAAAATAGAATGTAAGATAAATATTCAAGGAGAAAGCAATTCTAATAGAGGCCCTCCTCCTCATGCAGTATCATAGCTCTACAGAACTCCGAGAAAATTGGACAGTTAATTAATCTTTCCATGAATAAGGACAATTATAACACACTTAGTTTTGTTTATAGACATTTTAAAATTTCAAAACTTTGTAAGGAGATCAGAAATACATCTATATTCTTTAGGAAATGCTTTCAGTAACATAATATCTCCGGAATATACATAGCCGTAGTAAGTCATAGAGGCCACTTATCGTACGAAATAAATGAAACATTAAAGAACGATCAAACTTGGGAAACTTGGAATTGATCGTTGGACACATTTCTTAGTGAATCTGAGGGTAGTAGCCACTCGATAACTGAAGAACTGACAGTTTGACTTTCATGCTTTGACGTCTGCATCATATAAGTTTGACATATAAGTTTGTGTACACCCTAGACACCCATAACTTATCTTTATTAAATTAATTGGGTGTTCCATCCATTCTCCCCCTAATATTTTCATAGTTGCCACTTGATAAACAAGACTGTCGTACATCTACATCTGAGAACCGATTGTAAGGCCGCTTCATGCAGAAACGTTCACCGATGTTGTGTTTAGAAGTGTCTGGGTTGAAATACTGTCGACATGTTCCCGAAGTACGCCGATACTTGTTGTTTTGTCAATCGGAAAAAAGTAAATAAAATAGTTCTCCTAACGGTTTGGAAACTAACCGAAAAGTTAGAGAATAGCTACTTGCTGCAAGAGTTCACGCTGTTCTAAGAAGCATTAGGTTCATAAATAACATACGTTCTTCATCAAATATATTAAAAAATCTTTGTCTTGACTCATGATAGGAGTAAAAATAAACACCTTTTCCCAATAAGACCTAGTTGCGCAGAAAGACGACATATATTCCTCAGTAAAAATACAACAAAGTATGTATAAATTACGGCAAAGGTAAGTTTCAGCATTTTTATTAGTCTAGCAACAGCACAAAATCAAGGTGCCTCGTTAGGTCTTCTTGAATTATTGCTAGATTTTTAACTCCAACGTATTAACGTTTAGGGTGAATAAAACTTGGCAACCAACTTACTGAGACTTCATTTAGATAACTTCTTATTTGTCGGTATTACTAACGCAAACAAGAAATGTCTTTTGGAATCATTTCTGAGTGTAATGTTTCGATATATTATTGATTGTCTATACTTGCCTAGGATAGCTAAATGCATACTATAAATGTCAGAGCCCATTTAAGCAAATATCGCAATTTACGTATCGTCACTGTATTCATCCGATTATTTCTAATACGATTTAGTGCCTGTAAAAAATTGTGTTCCCTACTTCTGTAGTTTAGTCACATGCGACAAAACAGAACTGTATGCATTTCTAGTAGTGAAACGAAAAGTTTACCACCTGCCTCCAATCTTCCTACGAAAGCCAAAAGGATCGTAGGCCTTCGTAGAACTTCATCAGCTATTCGTTTACAACATTTCGAGTGAACAAATGACGGCATAACATGTCGAAAGACAGGATACAAGGAAATAATTTCTATGCAAGCTGGGAAGTTCATAGATGAATATCTAGCGCATTTTTTGGGGAGCGTTAGTGTACAGAGCAGTGAAAAAATATATGTATTTTTTTCTGCGCCGTTCTAACGTCCACAAATTTTCCCCAAGATAAATTCTACTCAATACGTCGTCAATGAAAAATCCCTCGAAACTTCACTCGCATTTATAACACACGTACAAACAACGAGTCATGTATAAACCAACACTTACGGAAATCGCTTAAAACTTCTTTCCTGACAGGCTGTTGTGAAATTGGTGGGTGTCACAGGGAGGCGAATAATTCATTTGCGAATGTATATGCAATAGTTAGAACTTTCCCTGGATATCACACATATGTCAAAGTCACTTGCTAACGATTATCGCGCGCACACACACACACATACACGCACACACACACACACACACACACACACACACACACACACATTTACAACTATCATTCCCCTAAGTGCATTACAGACATGAGTGCATCGGCGTTTTCAGATATTACGGTAAAAAAAAATTACAAAATCGACCCAAACTTCACGTTGTTAATAATAGAATGTTAGACCTCAACCGCGGGAGCGGAGTTCTGCTTCGTAACTTTCGTACCTATTGATATTAATGTCTGCATGACCGTCTTCTTTCCCATAAATACTAATGGCACAATCGTTCCCAGTGTGGAGAAATGTCTGGCTCCCACAATCAACATGATTTGTTAAGCGTTATCGTCGCTGCCACAATCATACGCAACGTGTAAGGTCACGAAATTTGTTACGAAATTACTACGAGCAATTTTGATCGGCGGACTCTTAAGACAACAGTGAAGTTAGAAATGCAGTGGAGAGATTTGGAGACCGAAGGCATGCACGATGGGCTCATTTGCTAAAGACTTCTCAGAATGCCAGTCATGGCAATAATGATCAAAATGTATATACGAAAGTATAAATTCTCACCTAACGTGTCACGTCACACGAAACTATTATAATGAACATTTTAATGTACCTTCAGGATACGACAAGTTAGCAAATTTAGTAACCTGGTGTCTGAAATCCTTAAGACATAACACGCATGTGTGTTTAGTAAGATGTTAACAGAATTTATCAACCAAAGCGTAGGCAATTGTGGAGGCCCAACTATTGGTGCTTGTGGATCACACTTGTGTCGTAATATCTTGTATAAGCTAGCAGCATCTGTATTTGGGACGGCACATTAGAACAGGTTAGGGAATGGATGCGAAACCACTGTTCAGAGCGCACGTTTGTTTTTGACGATGCTGACAGTATTTATGTACCGTACTGGAGAAAATGGTGGAGGCGCAAGTATTAGGCCCTGTGGGGACACGCATGCCCCTGCTGTGCGCGACAGTACGGCAGAAATAGCGGCAGGGGCCACGTGTTTACCTACACTGGGACGTGTCAGGACATGCATGCGGAGCCACGTGTGTGACGTGGGGGGTCGGGCTGACGTTACGCACCTATGTTGTGGGCGGCGGTGAGGGCGCAGCAGCCGGCGGCCGGGGCCGCATGTGCCGGACCGGGGCCCGGCGCGTGGGGCGGCGTGTGGTGCGGGTGGTGGTGGTGTGCGTGGCCGTGGGCGTGGTGCGGGTGGTGGTGCGCGTGGTGCAGGCCCAGGAAGGCGGCGGCGGGGGCGGCGGCGGCTGCGGCGGCGGCGGCGGCGGCGGCGGCGGTGGTCGCCACGACGCCAGCGGCGGCTGTGGGGGCGGGAGCGTGCCGGCGCCTCGAGGCGGCCGAGGGGCCCGGCCCGGCCTGCGCCAGCGGCAGCGGCGGCGTCGGTGTCGGCGTCGGCGTCGTCTTGGCTGCTGCGCTGCGAGCGGCTAGCAGCTGCAGCGCGCCCGCATCGGGCTGCACGCGCTTCGCCCGGCACGAGGTTCACATTCACCGCGCGCACGTGTCCGCACTGTTCACACTCGTCCCTCTCCTGCGGTCCTGTCGCTCGCCGCTCGATCCGGAGTCGTCGGCTGGGGAAGCGGAGCTGTGTCCGTCACGACAGCGGCGCTGTCGCGTCCACGGGGCGCTCGCTCGTGGTGGGGGCGGCAGACACGCGGTCGCGCTCGGCGGTCCCCGGCGGCTGCTGCTGCTGTGGCTGCTGATTACTGGTGGGGCTGGCGCGGTGCGTTGTGCGCGGTGCGTGTGTCGCTCGCCACGGCCTGCGCCTCGGAACTGCCTGCCGACCCGCAGCCCCACGACTCACGCATTGTTGCCTCCCACCACTGTGGGGCGGGGGGACCGCAGCGTGAGGGGGGGCAGAGTCACGTGACGCGCGCGCGGTTGGCGCTGCCGGCGGTCCGGGCCGCCCGCGGAGGGAGCGCTCCGCGCACGCGCCGCCCACGGTCGCCATGGCAACGGCGCTGCTCGCGCGCCCATTGGCCGCAGTGGGCGGAGCTGCCGGTCGATACCCGCGGCCGCGGGTTCCCCTCTCCGGGCGGGCACGAGTAGTGGGACAGCGGCCCGACGCGGCCGACGCGCGGCGCTCTGCCGGCAGGAGTCCGCCGCGGGACGCCGCAGCTGCAGCTGCTGCTGCCAGCACGGCGATCGCTCTGGGCCCGGCTGCCGCCTCCTCTCGGCCGCCGCCGACGCCGCTGCCGTCGCCGCCACCGCCCTACACGCCTCCCCCCGGCGCCGAGACGCGTGGGCTTCTTTTTCCCTCCCTGCCTAGCCGTCCTTTTTTTCTTCTCCTCCTCGTCCGTCTTCTTTTGCCCCCGCCCGCCAGGCTGGGGGGGCGGGCTCTGGGCCCCGCTGCCCCCACCTCCACCACTCGCGACCGGCTCTCGCGCGTCAATATTTATAACTTGACGCCGGCGACGCCGCCGAGTCGCGCGCTGCACAAGTTTCCATTTACGTGACCGCACGCCCGCCGTCCGGCTGCTCGGCGATTCCTTTTTTTTGTTTTTTGTTTTTTTTTTTTTTGTTCGCCTCCTTTCCCTCGCTGTTTCATCTACATGCAAAACACGAGGTGTGTCTCAAAATATGTAAGGATTACTTTTTGGAAAGAATTTTATTTATTCGCTTACATCCACGGTACCTCCTTCAAAATAGTTCCCGTCAGATATTATACACTTGTCACAGCGTTTTTTCCAATTTCGGAAACACTTCTGCAACTTGTAAGGTAGCTCCTTTTACAGCTCGTCCGAGTATCACGGTACAGGCCTAGTTTTACAAACGAGCCTAGCAGGGAATAGCGTCGGCAAATTGTAAGCATAAGTGAAACTGCACGCCTGGACCAAACACTGGCTTGTTTTGCCCTGTGTTTAGCGCCGCGGGCAAGTAATAGTAGTAGCTGGTCGGCTGAGCCATTCGGTAGCTATCGTTGCAAACTGTCGTACGGTTCGGGCAGAGTGCACCAATCTCAACCAGAAAGAGCGATAAGCGATGTCCTGTGATCGCGGCACAAATTAACCGCGTTTAAAATGTGTCTGCCCTGTACCATCGTTATTCACCAGTCACCAAATCGTGATCAAATTTAAATGCGAACATTTTACGTTAGACTCTACCGTGACTGTTATTGACATTAAGTGAAACAACAAGTTTATTGTTACCAATCACTGTTTAGTTATCTCCACGACGCGTTTCAAAAGTTTAAACCTCCATCATCAGGTGCATTTAGATTTGTAAGTATGACATGTGTGTGTGTGTTGTGTTACGATGTGTAGACAGCGCCACAATTTCATCAAAAAGATCGTAAAACACACACACACACACACACACACACACACACACACACGCACTAATGTCACACCAACAAATGTAAATCCGGTTTAAACCTTTCAAACGTGTCGTGGACATAAATAAAATGGCTCTGAGCACTATGGGACTTAACAGCTGAGGTCATTAGTCCCCTAGAACTTAGAACTGCTTAAACCTAACTAACCTAAGGACATCACACACATCCATGGCTGAGGCAGGATTCGGACCTGGGACCGTAGCAGTCGCACAATTTTGCCGGCCGCGGTGGCCGAGCGGTTCTAAGCGCTTCAGTCCGGAACCGCGCGACTGCTACGGTCGCAGGTTCGAATCCTGCCTCGGGCATGGATGTGTGTGATGTCCTTAGGTTAGTTAGGTTTAAGTAGTTCTAGGTTCTAGGGGACTGATGACCTCATATGTTAAGTCCCATAGTGCTCAGAGCCATTTTTTGGTCGCACAATTCCAGACTGAAGCACCTAGAACCGCTAGGCCACAACGGCCGGCTGAGATAAATAAACAGTGACTGGTAACATTTAAAATCGTGATCAGCCAACCGTGCATCTCAACGCGGTTAACTCGTCGTAATGCAGTAGGAGATCCCTGGAGACGCAAAGATGTTAATAGACATGTGAATCTGCACACGGCCGCCTTTATAGCTAAGTACGTAAGGTTTGCAGACAACCGCTCGTGAGTTACGTTACTGTCACACGTTCTCACTTTCGACAACAAGCAGAAGTGTGTTTACGTTCAGCGAAGTGGAAAACATAAGAAGAACAACAAATTTTACGAAGCGTGGTAGGGATGTAGCCCCTATTTCTCGATTTGGTTACTGTGAATGCATCAGTTCTTGAAAATGAAAAAACTAACGGGTGCAGTACAAAAGAAGGAATACACGGAGTCTCGTTTCCGACTTTTTTTCTTTTTTCCGTTCATTTCGAATCCTGCGTCATTTAAACATAAAATTCATTAGACTTATGCTAATTACCGCATCTAATGGTAATTTTTATGAAAAATGCAGGTCTTCTTATTTCTAACTATAGACTGCTCACAAAAATGCAGTTTGGATCACAGAAAAAAATTCTTAATTACCTTTTATAAAAGATTATTGATCAAGATTCTGTAAGTTAAAAAAGCACAAATTAATTTCTTGTCTTTTGGTATGTTACGCTCCATACAATATGCAACATGCAACATGTACCTTTGTTTAAAAATTTAAATCCACCCAGAATCGAATTCAGATCCCTCTAGCAAGGCACAAGCACCGCACCAAAGCGCCACACTGCTGTCGAAAAAATAATAAAAAAAAAATGTTAGCATATTAAATGTGGTCGGTAAACTTAGAAGTGGATTTCTACGAGAATTTTGAGAGCTACGTCGAACTGCTTTGGGAGAGGTATATTTCACTTACGACCTTCACGGACGATAAATACAGAAAATTACAAAAGTATCATTTTTCTGTGGCCCCCTTGTTAGAGAAACACAGGCAGTGTGGTCACATGTGGAGGCGCGACTTAATTCTACTCCTGGTAACTTTGATTCATAAATTAATATCTTGAGTCTGTCTCGGTACATGTTTATATCGTACGCTTAGAAACCAAGTATCTCGGGAAAACCAGGTGTGAGCCGTCGTTTAACATTGGTCGAGGTCGATGCAACAGAATTTTACTTTGAACAGGCTTAAATGTGGACTTTACCGCGGTTAAATCGTAATCGAGATTGGTGTACTCGGCCGTTCGCCGTTGAAATTATTTGTCTGTGCATAATAAAAATAAAAAAAAATCAAATAAAGTAGTTGATTCATAAATTAATATCTTGAGTCTGTCTCGGTACATGTTTATATCGTACGCTTAGATATCGTATATCCCTTTTGGACTGCACGTATAAGATCATGTCAAGAATACTATACAACCGCTGTAAAGATCAATTAGAACTGGAACTGGGAGAATATCAAGGAGGATTTAGATCCTGGAGAAGCTGCCCAGAACAGATAATCACCTTGAAGTTAGTTATGGATGTCTACAAAAGAAGGCAAAAACAACTAGTCATAACCTTTGTAGATTTCAAAAAGGCGTATGATTGCATCCATAGATCTTCAATGATGAAAATATTAAGGAATTTTGGACTTCATCCTAAATTAATAAAAATGATACAGTTAACCTTAACAAACACCAAATCCAAAGTAAAATTTAGAGGAGAAATATCTGAACCATTTACGATTAAAACAGGGTTGAGACAGGGAGATTGTTTATCACCATTGCTATTCAATTGTGCTCTTGAATATGTAATGAGAGAATGGTACAAGGAAAATCCTATGAATATTAAAATTAGAACTAAGAAAGATAAAATAAACCTAAATTGCTTGGGATTTGCTGATGACCTAGCATTACTAGCTAATAATATTCAGGAAGCCACGAAACAAATAACAAGCTTACAAAATATAGCACAAAAATTAGGACACCAGATATCATTTGGAAAGACTGAAATAATGGTAACGGATCCACTTGTAATAGATCACATCACAGTGAACAATAGGGAAATTAAAATAGTGAAACAATTTAAATACCTGGGTGAAATTATAACACATAAATTGGACGAGAGACCTGCATGGCGAGCAAGAACTAATAAAATGATAAAAGCTCAAAAACTGACATGGTCTACGTACAATAAAAAATGTCTATCAATTAAAACAAAATTAAAACATTACAAGACGGTGGTTCAACCAGAGGTTACATACGGAAGTGAAACTCTTTTTAAAGTCACCCAGAAAAACAGAATTGACAAAATTTTAAAAGTAGAGAGAAGAATTGCTAGAACATGCATAAATAAGAAATATCAAAAAGCTGGTCAATGGCGGATAGTTCCAAATGAAGTGGTATACAGAGAACTGGAGCCCATCACTGATACTATACGAAAGAAAAGGATCTCTTTTTGTGGTCACATTCTGAGGTCACCAGAAACCCGATTCTCAAGGAAAATTATTTAGAAACTCTGGAATTTGAAACAACAAGGAGGATGGCTTAAGGAAATAAGAGAGGATATGGAAGAACTGGAAATAACTCTGGATGATTTGCAGAACAAAACGCCAAATTTAAAGAAGTTGAGGGACACAGAAATAAGATTTAAACCAAAAATTGACAAACGACATACAATGAAAAGGGTATTTACGGATAAGGAACGACGAAAAGCATCGGAACGAATGAAGAGATACTGGGCCACTCGGAAGGGGAAAATACCAAAGAAGAGGACCAGAAATGATTGACTGGTCCAATGAGGCCGTAAAAGCAGAAGAAGAAGAAGAAGAAAGAAGTTGAAATGATCCAACGTGTAACTAAATTGCTGGTCGCGTAGTTCAGCTAAAGGTTGTAGCAGAGCAGATTAGTGATGTAATAATAACCGCTAATTGTCACTGGGAACCTGCGCTTGCAGCAGCACCAGACGCCGTTGGCAGAGCACGACCGATGACATCGGCCGAAAGCCTGGTCACGGTTCGTCAGTGTTTGCCGCGTTCAGGATTGGAATCTCTTCTCTCAAGGAGGTTAGAATAGATTCTAACCTATATCTGCCTTGAAAAGAACGTGGCGAGTACTGCACACTCCTTCCCCACTTGTTAGAATAGCCACACGCGTTTTACTAATACGTGAAATGAAGAGAGAAACATTCTATTCCTTAGTATACACATTCTATTCCTTAGTATACTCGACACAATTCTTGGTGGCAGTGTAAAGCAACATTACAAACACTCTGCACAGTTTCAAATAAATTCAAGAAAACAGTGATAGATCAGTTAACATTCAATGCCTTTCATTCAGCATATGTGTGGAAGACGAACATAAGTTTTAGAATAAGATGCACTGAAAAGTGGAAACTCGTACATCACATTTGCAAAACACTTCACATGACAGAATCACTTTCCTGGCACAGAAACCCCAGTAAGAAGTAACAACAATTCCTGAACAGCTAGTGCCCACATTTTTAATAATAATAATAAAAAAACGAACACTACAGTGGCACTAACCATTTAAATCCACATACGCCACTGTTCTCTCTTCAAAACATAATTTGTTGAGGTTCTAAACTAGGTCAAAAATTTCCGATACGGATTTTGCCTGTGTTGCAGATGATATGCAGCAAACTACAGACATGAGACTGAAACGGCTAGAGAGTCACAGAACATACAGAATGTAATCTAAGATAACAGAGCCGGCCGGGATGGCAGAGCGGTTCTAGGCGCTACAGTGTGGAACCGCGCGACCGCTGCGGTCGCAGGTTCGAATCCTGCCTCGGGCATGGATGTGTGTAATGTCCTTAGGTTAGTTAGGTTTAAGTAGTTCTAAGTTCTAGTAGGGGACTGATGACCTTAGAAGTTAAGTCCCATAGTGCTCAGAGCCAGCCATTTAAGATAACAGATTATTTACATTATTGTCGAATTTTTAAGTCGTTCGAAATTTGTGGTTGCCAGTACAATAACGATTTCAGTCCACAGTTTTGGACACATACCCTGTTAATACACAGTGTGGTCAGAAACAGTCCTAAAAGCTTGTAAAAGTGTTGCAAACAAGGGAACCTCCCCATCGCACCCCCCTCAGATTTAGTTATAAGTTGGCACAGGGATAGGTCTTGAAAAACTGAACACAGATCAATCGAGAAAACAGGAAGAAGTTGTGTGAACTATGAAAAAAATAAGCAAAATATACAAACTGGGTAGTCCATGTGCAAGGTAGGCAGCATCATGGACAGTGTTAGCATACGAGCGCCGTAGTCCCGTGGTTAGCGTGAGCAGCTGTGGAACAACAGGTCTTTGGTTCAAAGCTTCTCGCGGGCGAAAATTTTAATTTTTTTATCTTCAGATAATTATCAAAGTTTAGGCACTCACACATAATCAACTTCAGTCTCCAAAATTCCAGGACATGTTCAGATTTGCTTGAACATATACAGAATTTGACGGTCTACGCACAGAAACATTTGAAAACGTAAAAAAACATGTATTGACAGAGCACAGGGAAAACTGTGCGACTCTGAAACTGTTGCATTCATTTGATGCAGTTTATGTGACAAACTCTTATGTTTTCATCACTTTTTTTGGAGTGATTATCACATCCACAAGAAAACCTAAATCGGGCAAGGTAGAAGAATCTTTTTACCCATTCGCCAAGTGTGCAAGTTAGGTGGGTCGACAACATATTCCTGTCATGTGACGCACATGCCGTCACCAGTGTCGTAAAGAATATATCAGACGTGTTTTCCTGTGGAGGAATCGGTTGACCTATGACCTTGCGATCAAATGTTTTCGGTTCCTATCGGAGAGGCACGTCCTTTCGTCTACTAATCGCACGGTTTTGCGGTGCAGTCGCAAAACACAGACACTAAACTTATTACAGTGAACAGAGACGTCAATAAATGAACGGACAGATCGTAACTTTGCGAAAATAAAGAAAGTAAAATTTTCACCCGAGGGAGGACTCGAACCAATGACCTTTCGTTCCGCAGATGCTCACTCTAACCACTTTTTTTTTTTTTTTTTTATAAAACCTTTATTAAAAAAAACAATGTTACACATTGCAAATACATACTAAGTTATACATACATGAAGTTATTTGAACATAGCGGTTTGATCATTTCAATTGCGCTGACATTAAGGAAAGACAACAGAAGATTGTGTTACTGACTAAATCACCAGAAAGAATTAAATTAAGCATAAATACTTGAGAATGGCGGAAAGGAGATATATAATAAAGTTAACTAGCCTTCCAACTACACTTACTGGACATTAATTGAATCTAAGTATTTGAAGTGATCAGATTTATATAATCAGTCTTTCACTGCAAAAATGAACAGGGCAATGTGCCAGCCATTGAATATTACATTTAACGGATAGAATCTTATGGTTTTAACCAATCGATAAGGGGATTTCTATAAAAACTGTCTATTTCCAAATTTCTAGTATAATCCAATAATGCACCTTTCATGATTTGTGTTTGGCACTATTAGACACACAATCTCAATGTCACATAAGTTCTGTACATTAGCTTATAAATTTCAAAAAACTACTCTCTGAAGTACAGAAAGCACACATCATAAATATACTGTAAAATCTTAAATAGTATCCTTAAGGTAACTACAATACATCACTGTCAACACAGTCTTCTTTTTTATATTAACCAATGCCCATTCTTTCAAATACAATTTTTAGCATATTACCGAACTTTTTCTTGTGATTCGAATAGCTTCTAATTTTGTGGAACTCACACAGCATGTGTACCTTGAACTCTATGATGCTATCGGATCCTAATTTGTTAAGGACGTAGTTAACAAAATTTCCCAGCAACCAGTACACAGCGTTATTTTTTGCTTCTGGGAAATAGCGTGCTTCAGGCCTGTTTATCAATGACAGCGATATATACTCAGGGGATGTTCTTGTAATCAGAGCTATTTGCTCCCGGATCCACTTCCAACTATTCATGTGACCACTGCAAGTATATCGATGAACTACTGTGTCAACTAGATGGCACTGTTGACATAAATTTGTTTCACAGAGTCCGATTGCGTGCAGTCTTTCATTGGTGCTAACTATGTTGTTAACTGTCTTGTACCATGACGTTTTTATGTTAGACGTGAGCACATTAGAACTAATGTTTTTCCAAATCTCAGTCCACTCAATGTTTGGAAACTGTCGTTCTATTTTGTTTCTTCCTTCGCTTTTCTTTCGTTCCCGCATTATGGCTCTCGATGTTAAGTGTCGGGACTGCCTGAGTTCGACACTGACATAACTCAACTCAACATAGAAAATCCTCACGTGCTGTAAGCGACTGTTGATATTCTGCACGTCAATCGGGGGAAGCAGGCTTGGAGGTTTAATGATCTCGAAAAGTTGGCTGGTTATGCTTTCTCGCGAGTCTCTTATTAAATTAACTTGCCTTTTGATAAAAAGAGCAGAGGCTTTATCCGTTATATCAGTTAATCCTAGTCCACCATTTTTAGGATCTAAAGTGGCTACTTTAGCAGGTACCCTGAACACTTCACCTCTCCACAAGAAGTTGGTGATTTTAGACATTATTCTCCTCGCTATCATTCTCGGTATTGGAAACAGCTGGGCAGTATAATAAGCCTTAGCAAGGATGCATGAGTTGATATACTGTGTTCTTTGAACTTGGTTCATATATCGAGTTAAGTTCTCTACAATGGCTCCTTGCACTTTATCTGCTGCAACTTTCCAATTTAAAGCCGTCATTTTCATAGGGCATGCTGTCAGGGTGATCCCAAGTGTTTTATGTTGTCGGACTAATTTTGCCCACTCGACGTTGATATTATCAAAACCTCTGAGATTTAACATCTTACTTTTTTTTCCGTTTGCATTGGCTCCAGATGCTCTACAGTACGAATCAATCACTGTTGCTAGCGTGGTTACCTCGTCATTATTCCTTATAATTACCCCTATATCGTCAGCATAGGCTCTTATAACTGTTTTGTTTCCTGATAATGTTAAGCCTTTTAATGTAGCATGGACATGTCGGAGGAAAGGTTCCAGCGAAATTGCGAAGAGCGACATGGACAGAGGACTTCCTTGAGGAACACCTCGTTGTATTTGCATCGGCCTGGATTGTTGACAATTCACCGCTATTTTAGCATTTATTCCAGTTGCTATGTTCTTAATCAACTGTATAACCCTATCGTTGAAACCTATTTTCTTCAATGTCTGTAGAAGATATTCATGGTTTACTACATCGAACGCCTTATAAAAATCTAAAAACAATAAAGCACACTTTATGTTTGTTACAGAAGTTATTGCAATGATATCCCTGAATTCCGCTAGATTTTGAAAAATGGTTCTGCCTTGCGTACAGTTCTGATGTTGACTAAGAATTTTATCTGTAAACCATGAAATTCTCTTGTTTATTATTCTAGCTATTAATTTATAATCAGAATTCAGCAATGAAATTGGACGAAAGTTATTTAAATCTTTGTTTCCATTATTTTTTGGCACCAGAACAATTTTACTCTCCTTAAACTCAGCCGGAATCATTTTACCCTGAATAACCTCATTTACAATGTCCGTGATTTTTGCACCTACTATTGGCCAGTAACGGACGTAAAATTCTGCTGGCAGACCATCCGGTCCTGGGGATTTTTTTGGTGGCGAGGCGCACAGAGTCTCATACACGTCTTCTTCACTGACAACCTCGAGAAAATTTTCGTTGTCATCTTCTGTCAGCTGTGGGGCTAGGATGTCAAGGAATTCTTCCAAGGAAGCATCACTACTTTGATGTACAGAATATAGCTCGCAATAATAGCGATAAATCTCGTTCATGATATCCTGCTGGGTTCTGAGAATCGTGCCGTGTTTTGTTCGAATTTCTTCAATAAAAGTCCTTCTCCCGTTTCTCGTATGCTTCACTAAATGATATAGGGAAGTAGTTTCATCTGCTGACACCGACTTTGCCTTCGATTTTATTTTCAACCCTTCCATTTGACTTCTCTTGATATTAAGTAACTTGGCTTTGACTTTTTTTATGTCTGCTATCCGAAGTGAGGAACCTGCTGAGACTTGATCATATAGATCTCTCAAAACGGAATAGTAATACTCTATAGTGCATTTCATTTCCCTTGCGCTCTGGGCACTGTATTGAATAAGAACTTTCCTCAACTTTGGCTTTGCCATTTTAACCCACCAGTCAATAGCAGTGGCATATCTACTACGGGCTCGCAGGCATATTGCCCATGTTTCTTTAATCAGATCTTCTAAATCATGATTAACTAACAAGGAAGTGTTCAAATTCCACTGATTCTTGAACCGGCGAACCGGCTGTCTTGTTAGATTTATGCAAGCTAAGACACTTGAATGGTCTGAAAAGTACGTAGGAATGGTTTCTACTTTTGTCACGGAAGTTACAAGATTTTTAGAAATATATAGCCTATCAATCCTGCTACGTGATGTTGCCGTGACATAAGTGAACTCAACAATGGAGGGGTATTTGATTTCCCATATATCCTTTAATTCTAAACCAGTAACTAATTGTTTTAGTTCACTTGAGAAATTAAAATTAGGTAACTGATCTTTTCGATTTAAAACACAATTAAAATCACCTCCAAGTAATAACTGTCTTGGTGATTTCCTTAACAAGTATATCAAGTCATCTTTGAAGAAACATGCCCTGTCAGCTCGATGAGAACTTCCTGAAGGTGCGTACAAGTTGATGATAGTCACATCATAGATATTTAGTCCTATTCCCCTTCCGGATTCCAGTCGTTCCACCTCGCTTACTGTAATCCCTTCCCTTACCAAAATAGCTGTTCCAACATTTCTTTCGGGAGACACATTTATGTAACTGACAAAACCGGGAATTACCAAATCCGAAATTAGAACTTCTTGTAACAGGGCAATATCAGTCGCGGATTCGTACAAAAATTCCTTAAGGACCGATAATTTCAAACAGGTCGTGATTTTATTTATGTTTATAGTGGTGACAGAATAAGATTGCGTCATTGTGCTGTCACTATGTAGTTGTTTTGTTGAACTAATTTAGTTTACTGTGGTTCAGGGTTCAGTTAAGCTGTAACAGTTTTCTCGGAAGGCTGAGCATGGAATAACACTTCAATCAGTTTATTAGTTACTGTCCCGTTTTTTTCTACTTCTGATGTTTTCTCTTGTACCGCAAGCAGACTGATGTCCTGGTAAACTTTCTGATTTTTCCTCCAGTGATTCGTGTACGACCGTTTCGGACTGAACATTCTTTGGGCTTGGGTCGCCCCTACTGGATTTTCCTTTCCCTTGGTTACGAGCTACATTCTCATTTGGTTGCGTCGGTATTTTACTTCGCGGCTTATCTGGAGCAGCAGCAGACGCTTTAGCAATTTCGGTTGCCGGCGCCTGCCCTGAGGTGTTGACCGTGATTTCAGTTTGGCCACCACTTCCTCGTTCTTTATTAATTTCACTCACTTTCTGATCGAGGGAAACAAATGGAGACTGCAGTTTTGCATCCTCTCCCTGAATTTGGTTATTAACAGATAGATTCTGATCTTTGCAATCGGTTACTGCACCTGTTGTTTCTTGCAAATTAATGCTGCTTACACCCCTTTCATTTTCTGGTACCGTATGTGTATTATCTTTCTGTTCATTAGTTTCCATTCGCATTTTGCCTTCAGGTTCCTCTGCCTTCTCATCGCACTGTTTTTGCTTGCGAAGTGAGGGAGTGGGACAAGACAGCTCGTCCTCTGAACAACTATCAGTTATCTCCAGAGGTCGTTTTTTCGGTTGCATTTCAGTTTCACGAACAGTGGCAACGGGGTTTCCTTTTGTTGTTAACGGGGGAAATTGACTGTTATCGTGAAGGGAGACATCAGCTTGTCCCGCTGCGTTAACATCCTCAACCAGTTGTTCCGGGCTATTCTTTGGTAACAGATCATTTAAGGTAAGCTTCTGACGCTGTATCAAATTACTTTTGAGCACAACAGTTCGCCGCGGACATTCCTGTCTGAAGTGGCCGGTTTCGTTACATATATGACATGTAGCTTCCTGACCTGTATAAACAATTTGTGCCTTATACCCACAAACAGTTATGTGAGACGGAATATTCGTCTTAACGTCCATCTCTACACAGCGGACCCCGTTAAAACACTGCAGTTTAAAGCGAGGCGACCATCTTTCATTTGCAATTGATTTAACGTCTCCGTAGTTTAAAAGAGCTTCCTTAATCTTATCATTTTCAATTTCAATGGGGAGATTCAAGACACGAACGGTTTTGTAATGAATGTCCGCTCTATAGATGGAAACCTTACTTTTATAACCATTTCTATGCACAAAATCTACTTCGTAGCCCCACTTTCGTAACACTTTATCAACAGTCGAAGCACTGATTAACTTGACAAAAACACAGTATTTTTCCTGATCCAGTTGCCAGGTATGAACGGTTTCAGAATTTAGACCAATTACCTGTGTAATCCAGTCATCTATTTCCAGGGATGTTGTCTGAACAGGACGGGATTCCTTGTCAAACGCAAATACCAGAGTATTCTTCCTGAGGTTTGTAGCCATGGTTAATCCAGCGAAGCAATTTCGGTTAAACAACCGAAATTCCAAGTAGCAGCAGCAAGACCAGAAAGAGCGATCAGATCACAAGGAACAGGAACGAACACGGAGATTAACGGACGGACGGCACTCGGCGAAGCACAAGTACAGCGATGTAAACACTGAAGTGCAGCGCAACAGTTAACAGCGGCCACTCGCGAGCGCGGCTGAAACGGAACTATGACACAATTCTTGGTGGCAGTGTAAAGCAACATTACAAACACTCTGCACAGTTTCAAATAAATTCAAGAAAACTGTGATAGATCAGTTAACATTCAATGCCTTTCATTCAGCATATGTGTGGAAGACGAACATAAGTTTTAGAATAAGATGCACTGAAAAGTGGAAACTCGTACATCACATTTGCAAAACACTTCACATGACAGAATCACTTTCCTGGCACAGAAACCCCAGTAAGAAGTAACAACAATTCCTGAACAGCTAGTGCCCACATTTTTAATAATAATAATAAAAAAACGAACACTACAGTGGCACTAACCATTTAAATCCACATACGCCACTGTTCTCTCTTCAAAACATAATTTGTTGAGGTTCTAAACTAGGTCAAAAATTTCCGATACGGATTTTGCCTGTGTTGCAGATGATATGCAGCAAACTACAGACATGAGACTGAAACGGCTAGAGAGTCACAGAACATACAGAATGTAATCTAAGATAACAGAGCCGGCCGGGATGGCAGAGCGGTTCTAGGCGCTACAGTGTGGAACCGCGCGACCGCTGCGGTCGCAGGTTCGAATCCTGCCTCGGGCATGGATGTGTGTAATGTCCTTAGGTTAGTTAGGTTTAAGTAGTTCTAAGTTCTAGTAGGGGACTGATGACCTTAGAAGTTAAGTCCCATAGTGCTCAGAGCCAGCCATTTAAGATAACAGATTATTTACATTATTGTCGAATTTTTAAGTCGTTCGAAATTTGTGGTTGCCAGTACAATAACGATTTCAGTCCACAGTTTTGGACACATACCCTGTTAATACACAGTGTGGTCAGAAACAGTCCTAAAAGCTTGTAAAAGTGTTGCAAACAAGGGAACCTCCCCATCGCACCCCCCTCAGATTTAGTTATAAGTTGGCACAGGGATAGGTCTTGAAAAACTGAACACAGATCAATCGAGAAAACAGGAAGAAGTTGTGTGAACTATGAAAAAAATAAGCAAAATATACAAACTGGGTAGTCCATGTGCAAGGTAGGCAGCATCATGGACAGTGTTAGCATACGAGCGCCGTAGTCCCGTGGTTAGCGTGAGCAGCTGTGGAACAACAGGTCTTTGGTTCAAAGCTTCTCGCGGGCGAAAATTTTAATTTTTTTATCTTCAGATAATTATCAAAGTTTAGGCACTCACACATAATCAACTTCAGTCTCCAAAATTCCAGGACATGTTCAGATTTGCTTGAACATATACAGAATTTGACGGTCTACGCACAGAAACATTTGAAAACGTAAAAAAACATGTATTGACAGAGCACAGGGAAAACTGTGCGACTCTGAAACTGTTGCATTCATTTGATGCAGTTTATGTGACAAACTCTTATGTTTTCATCACTTTTTTTGGAGTGATTATCACATCCACAAGAAAACCTAAATCGGGCAAGGTAGAAGAATCTTTTTACCCATTCGCCAAGTGTGCAAGTTAGGTGGGTCGACAACATATTCCTGTCATGTGACGCACATGCCGTCACCAGTGTCGTAAAGAATATATCAGACGTGTTTTCCTGTGGAGGAATCGGTTGACCTATGACCTTGCGATCAAATGTTTTCGGTTCCTATCGGAGAGGCACGTCCTTTCGTCTACTAATCGCACGGTTTTGCGGTGCAGTCGCAAAACACAGACACTAAACTTATTACAGTGAACAGAGACGTCAATAAATGAACGGACAGATCGTAACTTTGCGAAAATAAAGAAAGTAAAATTTTCACCCGAGGGAGGACTCGAACCAATGACCTTTTGTTCCGCAGATGCTCACTCTAACCACGAGACCACGGCGCTCAGCGGCCGTTATCCGCCTTTGTGTTGCCTGTCTTGCACATGGACTCCTCAGTTTGTATATTTTTCTTATTTTTTCATAGTTCCACACAACTTCTTCCTGTTTTCTCGATTGATCTGTGTTCAGTTTTTCAAGGCCTATCCACTGTGCCAACTTATAACTAAACCTGAGGGGGGTGCAATGGGGAGGTTCCCTTGAAAGTAGATTGTGTCCAAAATTAGTTGAAAGAAAAAAAATTCGGTCGGTTGCGCCGTCGTTCCATAGCTAATTAGCACTGAATTTTTCCAATCAGGCCGTTGCCCCCGCCAATCCAAGCGACCCGCCCACACACGGTGTCGCCAAAGATGTCCTTCGTTTGGTTCTCTAAAGCAGGCCAAGAGGGCGGTAGAAAAAGTGGACGTGGAACGGTAGTAAGGATGGAATTCCAGCCAAGTCTGAGCAGTCTCGTGCGCTGACACCTACGCTACGAGAACAACTGACAGTTGTTGTATGTGGCGGGCCACTTGAATTTGCGCGCGCAACAGCCTGGTTGGCCAAGTTCAGTGCTAATCAGCCCGGGAACGGTGCAACCTATCGAATTCTGTTCTTAACACTTATTCCTCAGCACAACCTACCTTTTACCCTGCAATATCCTTACAAGATTTTCAGACTGTTTCTGACCACCCTGTATAGACTTAAGGGGCACTCAAATAAAACGAACAGATTGAAAAGAACTAAGTAAACGGCTTATTATGGCAAATGTAATCTCCATAACTCTTAATACATGTATCCCACCGTAAGACAAAATAACGGCCAACGTCTCTATGGAAAAATGTTTTCAGTTGCTTGCGGAATCATGATGGCACAGAGGCGTGCACATCTTCGTCCGAAACGGGACTAACATATTGCCAAGATTGTTTTCAGTGCAATGCAGAAGTTTCGCTGGAAAGCCGTTATACATCTTCCATATAGTACAGATCTCTCCACATGCGATTTCCAAATTTTTGGAGTCCTGAAGAAAGATGATAGTGGCCGTCAATTTCCTCCCCAATGAAGAGGTGCACGCCTAGGTATAACCATGGTTTCGCAGGAAACCGCAATCTTTTTTCCATGAAGACATTGACTGTCTTGTCTCACAGTGGGATAAATGTATTAACTGTCATGACGATTACTTCTGAAATTATAAACACTTTTCCCTGTTAGTCCATCTGTGTCGTCGTCTTTTAACTGTCCTTCATATTTCTCATTCCCAGGACGCCACAAACTCCATCTCTCTTGTACTAGATTCCTCATTTTCACACAAGCTATGTTTTTAGTACGAGAGCGTCTGCTAATTCGACCGAAGAAAAAAAAAACTAATTTGAATTCCACCGTCCATCGTCCGAAGTCTGTACGCTCGGACGTTGAGATCCGGTTGCACAAAGAGGACGTACGTACTGCGCACTATCCTTTCAAAATATCGGCAGTTTTCGACCGATGTCGGTCATCGGCGGAATGCGCCGACGTCGGCGCCACTGTGACCGGAACCTAAGACAGTTAGTCAGTTTCCCGATTCGCCCCATATTCTACTTTAGGAGAAAGAACAGGTCTACGAGACGGCTCGACGATGGGAATGCTACAATCTCGGTGTTTGGGACAACTTTCAACTCTCTCAGCGACCCCTTTTTAGTCTCACGCATGCTTGTAAAACGACGACCTGTAAGGTTTTCTTTATTTTTGAAAACAGGAAGAAAGGACCATGTCTTTAATTTTTTAAGCAGGAAAATGTCACATGGGGCCATGTCTGGAGAATATGGAGGCTGGGACATCATTAAAGTGTTGTTTATTGTCAACAGTTCACGAACAAGCAACGAAGTGTGAGCTGTTGTTTTGCCACAGATCCTGGCATCTTTCTTCGGGTTGTTTCATGCAGACGGAATTAAACTTGTAAACAGTACTCCTTGACCGTGCGACCTTGTGGCTCTCAAGGTGAACTATGCCGTTAAAACTGAAGAACGCAACGAGAATAATCTTCACATTTGACCGCACTTGGCAATTTTTTTTTCAGTTCTTGGTGATCAAGAATGCTTCCAATGGGAGAACTGAGGCTTAGTTTCTACGTCATATCCGTAAACCTATGATTCAGAAGCTGTTATGAGACCTTTCAGTAGTTCTGGATCGTTGTTGACTTCATCTAGCAACTCCTGAGAAACGTGCACTCGACGCTGTTTTTATTCAAAATTCGACAACTATCTGCAACAAAATGACTCCGGAGGCGCGACGTAACCGACAAACACCATCATAGTTCAGCCAGTTTGCCCGAAATATTTATAAGTTATACACAAAAACCATTCTTGTAAATCAGTCCATCTATTACCGGTTCTTGAGATTAGCCTACATATAGAGACCAAAAAACAAAACAAAAAAATAAATAAATAAATAAATAAAAAATAAAAATAAAAATGCGACGATGGACTTGAATTTACATGTACAGACAGTACACACAGGTAACCTTTCTGATTACTAACAACAGACTATACAGTCGATACGGCTAACATTATACAGATATTTTTAACACAAATTAACTGACACAAAAGAACAAAAAATCACCTAAATTGTACTAACATAATACGCAAAATAACAAAATTCACTTTGTTTTTTGAACACAGCTCGTGTATATGTATTCCAGAATTAATACAAAAATGTACTCTACCGATCACTACGAAGTGACACCGACCTACAAAGGGAGAAACGATCACCACGATAAAACAAGGGAAATCAGAGCTCGTACGGAAAGATATAGATATTCTTTCTTTCCGCGCGCTATACGAGATTGGAATAATAGAGAATTGTGAAGGTGGTTCGATGAACCCTCTGCCAGGCACTTAAATGTGATTTGCAGAGTATCCATGCAGACGTAGAGGTAGAAGTCGGCCACAGGGCTTACTTAGTTTTAAAGTTACATACTGCGCCAGCCGCAATACAACATGCAAATGGTTCAAATGGCTCTGAGCACTATGGGACTTAACATCTGAGGTCATCAGTCCCCTAGAACTTAGAACTATTTAAACCTAACTAACCTAAGGACATCACACGCATCCATGGCCGAGGCAGGATTCGAACCTACTACCGTAGCGGTCGCGCGGTTCCAGACTGTAGCGCCTAGAACCGCTCGGCCACAACTGCCGGCAATGCAACATTCTGCACAATTTGTTTCTTACCTGCTTCGGCCATTGTTTGCTCTGCCCGAGCTCCAGTGACAAAATTTCGGAGCTTGTTCAATGATATTTTGTCGGTACTGTAAGATCCCGGTCATCTGCGTTAGTGTGTAGCCGAAAACTTTTGTTTGCTGTATTCAGAAAAAGTGTATACGTCACATTCTAAGTCCATTGCATTACTTTACGCGTTACTCGCCGGACACTGACAACTTGTTTACAAAATTAGATGATAGCGTACCGACAATATCTTTCCCTGGAAGGAGGAAAAGGGGGGAGGGACGGTAGCGGTAATGAGACACAAGTACCCTCCGCCACCAACCATGTGGCGGCTCGTGGAGTGTAGATGCAGACGTTAATACACACTGTATTCAGTTTCGCTTGCTCTTGGTCCAGTTTCCGAAAAATATCGTGCAATAATTATCTTCTGTTTTTGTTTACTGTTTACTTGTTTCCTGAGGGCGGATTCCATTTTCTGGGTACGGCGAATGTTCTCCTACATATTCCAACAACAGATCCACGCCTTTCAGTGCCTCGGTATGCATGCCGACGACTTTCCCGATCGCCCACTCTTCATTCTCTTCCTGAAAACAGAACACTTTCTTAATTACATCCGCCTCACTTAGTTGCTCGCTATTTAACCAGTAGCGAATGTTTTCCACATATACGTCTTCACCACCAAAAACTTTGTTTCGCAAGATCGATTAATCTAGTAGCAGCACCGCATTCCTTACTGGTGTGACCTTCAAATGCATCTTCAGTGGTGGGAGTTGCACCGACTTGCGGCGGTACAACGTGAGTCAAATGCATAGTAGTGCGTTTCGAATTATAACAGAATACTTTAGGCTTCGTTTTTATTTCTTGCTCCAAAATTGCCGAAATATGAACAGGTAATCCACAAACAGATGGTCTTCGGTGATTCGTTACAGAGTACAAGTGGCACTATAATTCATTTGGTTTGTACCCCTGTTGCCTTTGTTTCCATGAAATTTCTTCAAAAAGTTCAGATACAACCACACAAACTTTTTTTTTTTTTTAAAAAAAGCCCACCTCGGGGAAGATCAGATTGGATTCCGTAGAAATGTTGGAACACGAGAGGCAATACTGACCCTACGACTTATCTTAGAAGAAAGATTAAGGAAAGGCAAACCTACGTTTCTAGCATTTGTAGACTTAGAGAAAGCTTTTGACAATGTTGATTGGAACACTCTCTTTCAAATTCTAAAGGTGGCAGGGGTAAAATACAGGGAGCAAAAGGCTATTTACAATTTGTACAGAAACCAGATGGCAGTTATAAGAGTCGAGGGGCATGAAAGGGAAGCAGTGGTTGGGAAGGGAGTGAGACAGGGTTGTAGCCTATCCCCGATGTTATTCAATCTGTATATTGAGTAAGCAGTAAAGGAAACAAAAGAAAAGTTCGGAGTAGGTATTAAAATCTATGGAGAAGAAATAAAAACTTTGAGGTTCGCCGATAACATTGTAATTCTGTCAGAGACAGCAAAGGACTTGGAAGAGCAGTTGAACGGAATTGACAGTGTCTTGAAAGGAGGGTATAAGATGAACATCAACAAAAGCAAAGCGAGGATAATGGAATGTAGTCGAATTAAGTCGGGTGATACTGAGGGAATTAGATTAGGAAATGAAACACTTAAACTAGTAAAGGAGTTTTGCTATTTGGGGAGCAAAATAACTGATGATGGTGGAAGTAGAGAGGATATAAGATGTAGACTGGCAATGGCAAGGAAAGCATTTGTGAAGAAGAAAAATTTGTTAACATCGAGTATAGATTTAAACGTCAGGAAGTCGTTTCTGAAAGTATTTGTATGGAGTGTAGCCATGTATGGAAGTGAAACGAGGACGATAAATAGTTTAGACAAGAAGAGAATAGAAGCTTTCGAAATGTGGTGCTACAGAAGAATGCTGAAGATTAGATTGGTAGATCACATAACTAATGAGGAGGTATTGAATAGAATTGGGGAGAAGAGGAGCTTGTGGCACAACTTGACTAGAAGAAGGAATCGATTGGTATGACATATTCTGAGATCGAGGGATCACCAATTTAGTATTGGAGGGCAGCGTGGAGGGTAAATATCGTAGAGGGAGACCAAGAGATGAATACACTAAGCAGATTCAGAAGGATGTAGGTTGCAGTAGGTACTGGCAGATGAAGAAGCTTGCGCAGGATAGAGTAGCATGGAGAGCTGCATCAAACCAGTCTCAGGACTGAAGAAATGTTTCAAATGGCTCTGAGCACTATGGGACTTAACATCTTAGGTCATCAGTCCCCTCGTACTTAGAACTACTTAAACCTAACTAACCTAAGGACATCACACACATCCATGTCCGAGGCAGGATTCGAACCTGCGACCGCAGCAGTCCCGCGGTTCCGGACTGAAGCGCCTAGAACCGCACGGCCACCACGGCCGGCAGGACTGAAGACAACAACAACAACAACAACAAGGGCCATCAGACCTGTCAACCATATAGTTTGATGAGTCTGTCCTAAGTACC
Source organism: Schistocerca serialis cubense (assembly GCF_023864345.2). Taxonomy (NCBI): domain Eukaryota; kingdom Metazoa; phylum Arthropoda; class Insecta; order Orthoptera; family Acrididae; genus Schistocerca; species Schistocerca serialis. Next base: position 483,355,258 of record NC_064646.1, on the reverse strand, counting down.
TGGTAGCGACTATTCATGCGATGGCTCTTACTTTCCATGAAAGTCGATTTTGAAGTCATATGTGTAGCTCCAGTACCTGGAACGTTATAATGATTCGACCATCTAGCGTAGCGTAGCGGGTAACCTTCACAGGTACTATAATGGTAGTCCAGGTTCAAATCCTGCCCTTGTATTTTTTTTCTATTTCATCGTACATAGTATGATTAAAAATTAAAAGTCATGTAAAATTATACAAAAATTGTCGTTTTAGTCACTGCAATTACGTTAACAAATCAATAATTACAGAAAATATTCTTCAGTTTGCTACACAGCAGATTACGTCTATTAAATTATCCGCAACGATTATTTGTCTTTCGACTATCATATCTTGTATTGCGCTGGATATTGCATCTCCAGTTGCAATGCCATTAGCAGAAACCGCGCCCGGAGTTGTAAGAAAAGTAAAACCGTGAAACTATCTTTCGGTGTATCTGCTAGCGTTAGCGCGAGGGGCCCTTCGGTTGCTGGTCACACTCCTCGACTTCTGAAAGATCTTCTTGTGGCCATCCTTCTGTAGAGATGATTGCTCCTTCCATTCCACTGTGCTCTTTTGACACACACTGCCCTGACGACGCATTCCGGAAAGCTGATGCTGGCGACGAATACCAACTTCTGGTTTACAGGGCCTGGTAATTCCGTGATGTCTATGAGGAAGAAGGTACAACAAGACTCGAAGTCACGTCTAGGAACATCACAAAGAGCACATCGTCCACATATTTGGAATTTTAACCACGAACTGCAAGCGGAACTGACGTATAAAGAAAGACTATTGTAATGACTGGATTATTAATGAAATTACTACTGTGAAAATGACTATTTCTGAAAAGTCTTGCGTGACATGTGATATCCTTTAGGATGAAGTGAAAAAATACGAGGGCTGGATCTGAACGTGGACCACCAGTGTGTTAGCCGTGTGGTAGCTGCTACAGTGTGCCTGGTGGCAGAGACAGTGTTAACATAACTGGTACAGGAGTTGCACATAAAATTCTAATGTGGATTTTAGCAGAAACCATGGGCCATCGCATGAAAAGTACCTAACCAAGTACCCAGGACAAATCCCTCAACAGAATACCTAGGACTCATCAAAATCCGTGATTACCAGGTCTGGCGGTACCGTCTAAGATAAACCCGAGCAGTACTGAATGCAAGACTGAGGGCGAAGGGAAGAGCACGGATTACATCTGTCAACGGCATGTACTCTGAGCGTAAGGAGGACTTTGTTTCTAAACAGGTCACACAGCACATACCATCGACATGTGCATTGTTGTGCTGGTACTTTCAGTGAAATACAGGTACGAAGGTGACCAAGGTATCAAAACGAACGCAATGCAACTATTCTGTAAGGAGCGACCGGGGACCACGGCTTACTTACACCAAAATACTCAGAAAATATTGCCTGAACGAACTCTGATATTTTGTCCGTGTTGTTAGAGTTCATTCTATATTAAATTGGTTTTTCTGTTTGGTAAGGCATAACTAGATTTGATTCTCTCAAAGGATGACATTTTCAGAAGGTGTAGAAATGTTCAGCATCGCAGTTGAATTTAATGTAACGGGAATATTGTTACTTTTAACCAACAGGGACTTAAAAGCAATCGTCTTTCCAGTAAAAGAAAGAAATATTTCTTTTGCTTCTCCGTTTTTCAAAACTACAGCTAATTCTAGTCGTTGTTCTGTTGACTCTGGTATGCCTTTGACTTCTTCAGATCCTTTAATTCACTTACCCAGTTTAAAACGTCTTCCGAACCACGGAACAGTTCGGAGTCCTACACATGAATAAACAAACCTTTGCCAGAGTTGAAAGGAGCAATAAGAGACGGAAAAAAATCCCGGTATCAAACCTGGGATAGACCACTGAGGGCAACCGAGCCTCCTTCACATATTTATAAAATCATAGTCTCTGTGTATACTCCACATCTTATTTATTTTTGTATAACTACTGCTGGGGAGGTCGTAAACCCTTACTGCCCCTAATAGCGGGAGTGCGGGTGAGAAACTGTCCCGTGTAAAAACAACCACCGATATTAGTATCGAATCCTGTTTGTCGAGTGTCGCTAGGCTCAATGATGGCAGTCTCGATGGGGGTAGGGTTGAGGTGAAAAGGGGTGACATAAAAGCATTATTTAGGAACCCCTGGTATATAACTACTGCTGGAGTAGGATATCCCTACTAACCTTAACGGTGGTGGTGGTAATGTAGACGTGAAGGCAGGTGAAAGATGCGTTTCTCCAAATCAGCAGGAAGGCATGAAGCAGTGTTGCGCTCTCAAAGAATGTTCCTCGAATTCAACTAGCACATTTGTTTCTGGAGTACTGTTCGTAAGTTGAAATAAATGTTGCTTCAGAATTCCACGGTTTTTCATTTACACTCACAGCCGGCCGATGTGGCCGAGCGGTTCTAGACGCTTCAGTTTGGAACCGCGCGACCGCTGCGGTCGCAGGTTCGAATCCTGCCTCGGCCATGGATGGGTGTGATGTCCTTAGGTTAGTTCGGTTTAAGTAGTTCTAAGTTCTAGGGGACTGATGACCTCAGAAGTTAAGTCCCATAGTGCTCAGAGCCATTTGAATCATTTACACTCACACTTTAGCATAAACAAAAAGATACTAACAAAAGAAAGAATGTGAGCAAATGCAAAGAAATGGGATGAAATTCTTACTCTGTTATTGATTTTAAAAAGGGTTTGTTCTTTTGTTACACCTAAAACTTTGAGCCATTGTCCATGACTTTTTGAGTACTTCTTACCGATATAGAATTACAAATGTGCTCAGGATTCAGATTAACTGCAGGGAGAAATACGCTACAGATACAGATGAGATAGTATCTGTACAAAAAATATCCTCGTGGCGCCTTAACGATCGTTGCTGGTATACCGACCAGCGTGAGTGTGGTTTTTCCCAAGATCGTATAGGGGAATGTTAGGCTAGGTTCGAAATTTCGTCTCAGAAGATACGATACACAAACAGTTAAAATACGATTACATGCAGAACACAGTTGCACGAATCACAAGACGGATGGCGCGCACGACTTCCCTGCCTTAGGTTGCCTTCACGACTGTGTCCTCAGGAAAAGCATCCCGCCACAAGATTAAATGATAAAGGAAAATTTAATAAATTCTGAAGAAAAAGACGCAGTACTATATGGGAAAGAAATACAGAAAGTTGACAGAAAAAGTGAAGGAGGCAACGAAATGAAACTTCACTATTTTTGAAGGTATGTAGGGTCTAATGTTATGTCAGTGATTACGAAGTCGAGACAAAGTTGCAAAGATGTTGTCACTGTAAGGCCTCTTACCAGGACGACGTTGCAGCCCCTCTGTATTCGGTTGGGAAGGGTGTCGTAAAGTGGTTGACCGTCACTGAGGCAAGCTGGCAAACAGCAGCTGTGACTGGTCCTTAACATCTTGGATACTGCCAATGGGACAGAGGTGACGTGCGAGCTGGTCCCGGAGACAGATCTGAGGATCTTGCTGGCTACGGGAGTACTTCCACATCATACACACAGTTCAGAAGTAATTTATGGCGTTCCGCAAGGTATTTCAAATGGCTCTGAGCAGTATGGGACTCAACATCTGAGGTCATCAGTACCCTGGAACTTAGAACTACTTAAACCTAACTAACGTAAGGACATCACACACATCCATGCCCGAGACAGGATTCGAACCTGCGACCGTAGCAGCAGCGCGGTTCCGGACTGAAGTACCTAGAACCACTCATTCACAGCGGCCGGCTTTTCTTTTTTTTAATCGCATAAGCATTTCAGAATATCGTAAACGATTACGACCAACTGGTGGCCAGACTGAAATGCCTAGAACCGCTCGGCCACTCCGGCCGGCCCGTAAGGTAGTGTTAGAGGCCCTTTGCTGTTCCTTATCTATATAAACGATTTGGGAGACAATTTGAGCAGCCGTCTTCGGTTGTTTGCAGATGACGCTGTCCTTTATCGACTAATAAAGTCATCAAAGATCAAAACGATTTAGAAAAGATATTTTGATGGTGCGAAAAGTGGCAGTTGACCCTAAATAACGAAAAGTGTGAGGTCATCCATATGAGTGCTAAAAGGAATCCGTTAAACTTCGGTTACACGATAAATCAGTCAAATCTAAAGACCGTAAATTCAACTAAATACCTAGGAATTACAATTACGAACAACTTCAATGCTGTGGGGAATGGTAACCAATGACTGCGTTTTATTGACAGGACACTTACAAAATGTAACACATCTCTAAGGAGACTGCCTACATTACGCTTGCCCGTCCTCTTTTACAAATCTACTCCGCGATATGGGATCATTACCAGATAAGATGACAGAGTACATCGAAAAAGTCCGAAGAAGGTCAGCACGTTTTGTATTATCGCGAAATAGGGGAGAGAGTGTCACTGAAATGACTCAGCATTGGGCCGGACATCATTAAAACAAGCGCGTTTTTCTTTGTGACGGAATCTTCTCACTAAATTCCAATCACCAACTTTCTTCTCCAAATGAGAAAATATTTTGTTGACACCGACCTACATAGGGAGAAATGATCACCATGACAAAATAAGGGAAATTAGAGCTCGTACGGAAAGATATAGATGTTCGTTCTTTCTGCGAGCTATACGAGATTGGAATAATAAAGAATTTTGAAGGTGGTTCGATTAACCTTCTGTCAGGCGCTTAAATGTTATTTGCAGAGTATCCATGTAGATTTAGATTCGTGGAGACGCCTGCAAGTCAGGATGAAAACTGAGTTGTTTAAATAAGACGACAAGATATTGTCGAGTGGCAGGTAACCCACGAAAACACAGGGCGCCCGTGGAGTACCGGTGTGCTGTCCACTCAGACACTACCAGTCACCTGACATCATACGCAATGGCTATCCACATCACGACGCCAGCCAACACTGTAATGCCTCTCCAAAATACTGGAAGAATGGAACTTCTCCCGAAGGTGTCGCTGTACTCGCCGACGATGGTTACCCAGGATAGTGCAGTACCACGATTAGTCGCTGAACACAGTGCGACGATATACGGGGTGTTTGAAAAACGACTTTACAAATTCAAAAATTCATATAAATTTACTGAAAGAAGATATAGAGCTGGCTTTAGTTACATTTTGTAAGGAAAGACATCAAGTTTTTTTTTACCTTAAACTAAGATGTTGTATTGAAAGGGTACAGTACAACCCGACATTGAAAATAGGTACAACATTCTTCGTTATTCTTGTCAGAACAACATATTTTTTGTAATAATAACTCAATTTCACTTAATACAGCGAAGCCGGATATCAGTGTAGGAAAGAACGACAATTTATTTATTTAATTGATCACATGTGCACTCCCACAAAATTAATCCCTACATCCAATTTGGTGAGATCTGCGAAATGAATGAATGTATGGTCGTCTGCTAACCGCAGATAGTGAATGTGCAACATGTGATCATCTTTGAGACGGTCCTTTGGTCACCATTGGTGGAACCAAAGAGATGAAATTTACCTGAGCTTTGAACGCCTGAAATGTGGCTGACCAATACGGTAGCATGGTGCTTCCCCACCTCGGCAGGGGTGCGAGATGACCTGAAGAACGGCCATGTTTCAGCACTCTGGCGCTGGATCTTGTTGTTGCTAAGACCTGTCTTAGGTGTGCTTCATAAAGACAAAGGAGTGGAGGGAATGGTATGCATGTGAAATACTTAAGAGTAGTTTGGAATAATTATTTCTCTATACCAGGAATTTTTGGGGGGAGAGTTAAATGTCAGGCAGGTAATATCAAGGGGATCGTAGTAATCTTCGGAAGTGACCAACAGTCACAGTGAAACCACGTGTAGCAATAAGTTGAAATACTTGCGAGCGCTGTTACTAAGTTGAAATACTTCCGAGTGCTAAAGTTAAGCTGAATTACTGGCGTGTGTACTGTATGTTGCAAGTATTTAAGAAATGGCGTGTGCTGGACATGAAATTAGAGACGAGCACTTCCACGTGGTGAGTACTGTGTGAGACTCAATCTGTGTATGAGACAAATGATAAAGAGAAGTAATCGTCCAAAGTATCAGTTGAGGACTCGCGTGTGTGACGAATATGTTCTTAACATTACTTTGCATGTTATGTTTCGTGTGACGCTAGATTCAAACTCTAATACTCTGAGAGAGAACCAAGGTGAGTCAGCCGTCTATCCAGCAACGCCACTTGGTTTGCATTGCACAGGAAGACATGCATATATCCTCCAGAGTTCGTAGTAGGAAAGAAAAAGTGGGGCAGTGTCATGTGAAACTGGGATTACTAATTGAAGTTGGTTCAAATGGTTCAAATGGCTCTGAGCACTATGGGACTTAACATCTGAGGTCATCAGTCCCCTAGAACTTAGAACTACTTAAACCTAACTAACCTAAAGACTTCACACACATCCATGTCCGAGGCAGGATTCGAACCTGCGACCGTAGCAGTCGCGCGGTTCCGGACTGCAGCGCCTAGAACCGCGTGGCCACCGCGGTCGGCAATTGAAGTGGGAAAGCTGGAAGTGAAGTGATTCTAACGTTGTGACTATTCTTTGTGATGTATTATATGTTGCCAGTGTGATGTATTTCATGTAATTTAAGTATGTGTGGTTTGCGTGGGAGAGTAGCAAGATAGGTTCAGAGGCAGTGGGCTATGCATGTCCCTTTTTGCACCGCTCGGTCTGGAGTAAATTTTCGTCATGATAGGTGTGAGAGTCGAAGTGTGAGATGTACCAAAAGATCCACCATCCTATCCAGAAAGTGCACTGTAGCGTTATATAATTACGAGACCATAAGATAGAGAATCACCAATGTAAAGCCATGCCCACTGGTCGGAGTTTCTCATGAGTAATTGTAGTATAAAATGTAATGGTGCGTTTAGGTTATCTTTGAATCATAATAGAATTTATCGGAATAAAAAAGATAGTGAAAAGAAAAAGATTGGTGGCCTTGTTCTCTGAATAGTGTGTAGTCATGATATCCAGAATTTATGATGTGTGCGCCATTCATATTCAGTGCGATGGCCACGTGTTCATCAAAGCCGTTGGATAAGAAAGAAAATGTGGTATTGCCAGAGCGTAGTGAACAATCAGAGTTGAGTAAATTCCAAATAGTCAGATGTGAGTTATCCGTTTCCGTTGAGTAATATTGAAACAGGAGCATAATTTGTTGCTTAACTGTGGGTACTAGAGCTCATAATCAGTCATTGATGTTACCCGAGAAATAAGAATAAATCCACTCGCTTGGAAGACTACTCATCTTGCAGGTCTGACTGCTTGATGCCACAGTATGAGCAAGGCATGTGGGTGCCTCTCAGTATGTGGCTTCCGTTGGTTATTCTGCACACATTCCTTCGGAGAGCCAATTTCCTCCCAAACTCGCTGTAGCATTACAGGTGTAACTTGCTCTGCAGCCGGCTGTGGTGGCCAAGCGGTTCTAGGCGCTCAGTCCGGAACCGCGTGACTGCTACGGTCGCAGGTTCGAATCCTGCCTCGGCCATGGATGGGTGTGATGTCCTTAGGTTAGTTCGGTTTAAGTAGTTCTAAGTTCTAGGGGACTGATGACCTCAGAAGTTAAGTCCCATAGTGCTCAGAGCCATTTGAATCATTTACACTCACACTTTTACCATAAACAAAAAGATACTAACAAAAGAAAGAATGTGAGCAAATGCGAAGAAATGGGATGAAATTCTTACTCTGTTATTGATTTTAAAAAGGGTTTGTTCTTTTGTTACACCTAAAACTTTGAGCCATTGTCCATGACTTTTTGAGTACTTCTTACCGATATAGAATTAGAAATGTGCTCAGGATTCAGATTAACTGCAGGGAGAAATACGCTACAGATACAGATGAGATAGTATCTGTACAGAAAATATCCTCGTGGCGCCTTAACGATCGTTGCTGGTATACCGACCAGCGTGAGTGTGGTTTTTCCCAAGATCGTATAGGGGAATGTTAGGCTAGGTTCGAAATTTCGTCTCAGAAGATACGATAGACAAACAGTTAAAATACGATTACATGCAGAACACAGTTGCACGAATCACAAGACGGATGGCGCGCACGACTTCCCTGCCTTAGGTTGCCTTCACGACTGTGTCCTCAGGAAAAGCATCCCGCCACAAGATTAAATGATAAAGGAAAATTTAATAAATTCTGAAGAAAAAGACGCAGTACTATATGGGAAAGAAATACAGAAAGTTGACAGAAAAAGTGAAGGAGGCAACGAAATGAAACTTCACTATTTTTGAAGGTATGTAGGGTCTAATGTTATGTCAGTGATTACGAAGTCGAGACAAAGTTGCAAAGATGTTGTCACTGTAAGGCCTCTTACCAGGACGACGTTGCAGCCCCTCTGTATTCGGTTGGGAAGGGTGTCGTAAAGTGGTTGACCATCACTGAGGCAAGCTGGCAAACAGCAGCTGTGACTGGTCCTTAACATCTTGGATACTGCCAATGGGACAGAGGTGACGTGCGAGCTGGTCCCGGGGACAGATCTGAGGATCTTGCTGGCTACGGGAGTACTTCCACATCATACACACAGTTCAGAAGTAATTTATGGCGTTCCGCAAGGTATTTCAAATGGCTCTGAGCAGTATGGGACTCAACATCTGAGGTCATACCCTGGAACTTAGAACTACTTAAACCTAACTAACGTAAGGACATCACACACATCCATGCCCGAGGCAGGATTCGAACCTGCGACCGTAGCGGTCGCGCTGTTCCAGACTGAAATGCCTAGAACCGCTCGGCCACACCGGCCGGCCCGTAAGGTAGTGTTAGAGGCCCTTTGCTGTTCCTTATCTATATAAACGATTTGGGAGACAATTTGAGCATCCGTCTTCGGTTGTTTGCAGATGACGCTGTCCTTTATCGACTAATAAAGTCATCAAAGATCAAAACGATTTAGAAAAGATATTTTGATGGTGCGAAAAGTGGCAGTTGACCCTAAATAACGAAAAGTGTGAGGTCATCCATATGAGTGCTAAAAGGAATCCGTTAAACTTCGGTTACACGATAAATCAGTCAAATCTAAAGACCGTAAATTCAACTAAATACCTAGGAATTACAATTACGAACAACTTCAATGCTGTGGGGAATGGTAACCAATGACTGCGTTTTATTGACAGGACACTTACAAAATGTAACACATCTCTAAGGAGACTGCCTACATTACGCTTGCCCGTCCTCTTTTACAAATCTACTCCGCGATATGGGATCATTACCAGATAAGATGACAGAGTACATCGAAAAAGTCCGAAGAAGGTCAGCACGTTTTGTATTATCGCGAAATAGGGGAGAGAGTGTCACTGAAATGACACAGCATTTGGGCCGGACATCATTAAAACAAGCGCGTTTTTCTTTGCGACGGAATCTTCTCACTAAATTCCAGTCACCAACTTTCTTCTCCAAATGATAAAATATTTTGTTGACACCGACCTACGTAGGGAGAAACGATCACCATTACAAAATAAGGGAAATTAGAGCTCGTACGGAAAGATATAGATGTTCGTTCTTTCTGCGCGCTATACGAGATTGGAATAATAAAGAATTTTGAAGGTGGTTCGATTAACCTTCTGTCAGGCGCTTAAATGTTATTTGCAGAGTATCCATGTAGATTTAGATTCGTGGAGACGCCTGCAAGTCAGGATGAAAACTGAGTTGTTTAAATAAGACGACAAGATATTGTCGAGTGGCAGGTAACCCACGAAGGCACAGGGCGCCCATGGAGTACCGGTGTGCTGTCCACTCAGACACTACCAGTCACCTGACATCGTACGCAATGGCTATCCACATCACGACGCCAGCCAACACTGTAATGCCTCTCCAAAATACTGGAAGAATGGAACTTCTCCCGAAGGTGTCGCTGTACTCGCCGACGATGGTTACCCAGGATAGTGCAGTACCACGATTAGTCGCTGAACACAGTGCGACGATATACGGGGTGTTTGAAAAACGACTTTACAAATTCAAAAATTCATATAAATTTACTGAAAGAAGATATAGAGCTGGCTTTAGTTACATTTTGTAAGGAAAGACATCAAGTTTTTTTTTACCTTAAACTAAGATGTTGTATTGAAAGGGTACAGTACAACCCGACATTGAAAATAGGTACAACATTCTTCGTTATTCTTGTCAGAACAACATATTTTTTGTAATAATAACTCAATTTCACTTAATACAGCGAAGCCGGTTACCAGTGTACGAAAGAACGACAATTTATTTATTTAATTGATCTCATGTGCACTCCCACAAAATAAATCCCTACATCCAATTTGGTGAGATCTGAGAAATGAATGAATGTATGGTCGTCTGCTAACCGCAGATAGTGAATGTGCAATATGTGATCATCTTTGAGACGGTCCTTTGGTCACCATTGGTGGAACCAAAGAGATGAAATTTACCTGAGCTTTGAACGCCTGAAATGTGGCTGACCAATACGGTAGCATGGTGCTCCCCCACCTCGGCAGGGGTGCGAGATGACCTGAAGAACGGCCATGTTTCAGCACTCTGGCGCTGGATCTTGTTGTTGCTAAGACCTGTCTTAGGTGTGCTTCATAAAGACAAAGGAGTGGAGGGAATGGTATGCATGTGAAATACTTAGGAGGAGTTTGGAATAATTATTTCTCTATTCCAGGAATTTTTGGGGGGAGAATTAAATGTCAGGCAGGTAATATCAAGGGGATCGTAGTAATCTTCGGAAGCGACCAACGGTCACAGTGAAACCACGTGTAGCAATAAGTTGAAATACTTGCGAGTGCTGTTACTAAGTTGAAATACTTCCGAGTGCTAAAGTTAAGCTGAATTACTGGCGTGTGTACTGTATGTTGCAAGTATTTAAGAAATGGCGTGTGCTGGACTTGAAATTAGAGACGAGCACTTCCACGTGGTGGGTACTGTGTGAGTCTCAATCTGTGTATGAGACAAATGATAAAGAGAAGTAATCGTCCAAGGTATCAGTTGAGGACTCACGTGTGTGACGAATATGTTCTTAATATTACTTTGCATGTTATGTTTCCGTGTGACGCTAGATTCGAACTCTAATACTCTGAGAGAGAACCAAGGTGAGTCAGCCGTCTATCCAGCAACGTCACTTGGCTTGCATTGCACAGGAAGACATGCATATATCCTCCAGAGTTCGTAGTAGGAAAGAAAAAGTGGGGCAGTGTCATGTGAAACTGGGATGAATACTAATTCAAGTGGGAAAGCTGAAAGTGAAGTGATTCTAACGTTGTGACTATTCTTTGTGATGTATGTTGCCAGTGTGATATATTTCATGTAATTTAAGTATGTGTGGTCTGCGTGGGAGAGTAGCAAGATAGGTTCAGAGGCAGTGGGTTATGCATGTCCCTTTTTGTACCGCTCGGTCTGGAGTAAATTTTCGTCATGATAGGTGTGAGAGTCGAAGTGTGAGATGTACCAAAAGATCCACCATCCTATCCAGAAAGTGCACTGTAGCGTTAAATAATTACGAGACCATAAGATAGAGAATCACCAATGTAAAGCCATGCCCACTGGGCGGAGTTTCTCATGTGTAATTGTAGTATAAAATGTAATGGTGCGTTTAGGTTATCTTTGAATCATAATAGTATTTATCGGAATAAAAAAGATAGTGAAAAGAAAAAGATTGGTGGCCTTGTTCTCCGAATAGTGTGTAGCCATGATATCCAGAATTTATGATGTGTGTGCGATTCATATTCAGTGCGATGGCCACGTCTTCATTAAAGCTGTTGGATAAGAAAGAAAATGTGGTATTGCCAGAGCGTAGTGAACAATCAGAGTTGAGTAAATTCCAAATAGTCAGATGTGGGTTATCTGTTTCCGATGCGTAATATTCAAACAGTAAATATCAAATAGACAGATGTGAGTTATCCGTTTCCATTGCGTAATATTCAAACAGTAAATTCCAAATAGTCAGATGTTAGTTATCCGTTTCCGTTGCGTAATATTGAAACAGGAGCATAATTTGTAGCTTAATTGTGGGTACTAGAGCTCATAATCAAGCATTGATGTTCCTGAGAAATAAGAATAAATCCACTCGCTTGGAAGACTACTCATCTTGGAGGTCTGACTGCTTGATGCCACAGTATGAGCAAGGCATGTGGGTGCCTCTCAGTATGTGGCTTCCGTTGGTTATTCTGCACACATTCCTTCGGAGAGCCAATTTCCTCCCAAACCTGCTGTAGCATTACAGGTGTAACTTGCTCAGCAGCCGGCCGTGGTGGCCAAGCGGTTCTAGGCGCTCAGTCCGGAACCGCGTGACTTCTACGGTCGCAGGTTCGAATCCTGCCTCGGGCATGGATGTGTCTGATGTCCTTAGGTTAGTTAGGTTTAAGTAGTTCTAAGTTCTAGGGGACTGATGACAGATGTTGAGTCCCATAGTGCTCAGAGCCATTTGAACCATTCTTTTAACTGGCTCAGCGGCGGCGTAAATTGTTGCTCTAAGTTCAGGTAGAGATGCCGGCACAGGAGGCACAAACACGATATCGTTGATGAATCCCCATTAAAAAAAATCGAGTGGTTTCAGGTCTGGGGAACGTGCCGGTCACGCAGCTGGAGCATCACGGCCAATCCATTGCCATGGAAAGCGGTCACTGAGAAAATCCCGGACGTCAGCCAGGTAGCGGGATGGTGCACCATCTTGCATGTAGTAAACATTTCAGTCTTGGTCATCCTCATCGAACTGTGGTATCAAAAATTGTTGTAACACATCCAGGTACACTATCCCATTGATGGTTCTCTCACGAGAAACAAAGGGGCCGTACACTTTGTTCTTGCTCAATGCACAAAAAAGTTCAGTTTAGGACTAGAACGAACATGTTGCAATGTTTCATGTGGATTTTCACTGCCCCAAATCCTACAGTTACGTGTGTTAACCTTGCCACTGAAGTGAAAAGTCAACTGGTCAGGAAAGCTGATTTTGTCCAAGAAATGTTCATCCTCATGTAATAAGTTTAAAATATCCGCACAGAAGTTCTGACGAGCAATTTTATCAGTGTCTTTTATTGCTTGTACGAGCGTCAGTCTGAACCGTTTCATATTTAAACGGTTTCTCAACACACGCCAAACAGTCATTTGTGCGATTTGTAGTTCGCGAGATGCACGCCACGTCGATCTCGTAGGGCTGTTGACAGAACGTTGCCTCACTCGCTCAACGACGTAGTCAGATGTGCTTGGAGAACCTGATGATTTACCATGTCTTACCGAGCACTCTTCTACAAAACATTTATGCCACTCATAAATTGGTGGCTTACTAGGAGGATCTATAGCGTACCTGGTACGGAAATTACGTTGTAGTCGCCGATTTCGATTCTTCAAACCAAAACACACAGCTAGCACACTCGGATCCAGTGACGGCAGCCATCTTTACCGCAACTGCTGCTAGCGCTCCTCGCGGTGCGATTCGGCACTAGCGAATTACGAAACACAGCACATGATGTATTTCTCTACAAATTGACACTACAATCATCTCTGTAGTTACCATGGATTTTCAAAGTTGTAACGTCCTTTTTGAATCACCCTGTATATGCTTGCCGTCAATGCTTCCCAGTCGTGGCATCAGTCCACATACAACCGTTTGTGTGGTGTTGTTAAAGACAGCCTACGCATGGGACTGTAATCCCCTATCTAGCTGCTGCTAGTCTTCGACTGTGTGAGATGACAGAATGTTGCTGGGAGTCCATTACTTGTTCTCGGATGGCAGGCGCAGATGTGAAGGTATTAAGATGTGCTTCCCGCACAATGCGGTCATCCCCTCTTGTGGTGGTCAGACCCTGTCGACCGCAACATTGTCGACAAGTACGCCTACACTCACAGTCGCAAGGAGACCAACATCAGGCCACTGTTACAGCTGAATGCCTCATAAAATTTCGATAGCACACTATTCGACCAGCTTGCCAAATGGTCAGGTTGCCTCAATGATGCCCGTTTTGAATTCTGTCAGCTGCTGATAACGCTGTCTTACACGCATATGCGACCTCTCCGAGTCCTTCACAGTGATCACTCAACGCTTGAAGCTGTGCAGGCTCCATACGCAACATATCAGACTTGGTAACAACACTAAATACGAAAAACGCTAATGCACTGTCACAGAGAATGGCAAGTCTATTTATTTATATTCCCGCCGATGGTGTCTACCTGTACGAAATAACATAGACGTCCGACCATAGACGACGCTCGTGCCCGGGGGCAAGAGGGGGGGAGGGAAGGAGGAGCCGCAGCGCTTGCCTCCCCCCCCCCCCTTGATCTAGTTCTCAGGCGAAGGAAGAAATGGAGTGTTGTGAGGTGTTTCTCTTTCGGTATCAAGTAGGTTTTTAACTGGATCGTAACTGAAACTTTCTTATGGCTACTTACAAAGTCGCCTTTCATCTTACAAAATATTAAAAATACTTCCTATCTCGAGGTATGGGTTCCTCCTACAAACTATCACATGGGCGCCCTTGCTGACCATCTCTTCTGTTTGTTTCAGTTTTTTATCGGCCAGTGGATGTGACGTATGCGTACGTGGGTGAAGCTGCAGGGAAAAAGCCAATATACGTTTTGTGATTACAAATAGAACGGTATTCTCATGGGCAATTCAGCACGTTACGCAGTGTGAAACTTAATTCGCTCTTTCTCGTGAAATGAGCGCAAGCATATTCACTTTAATATCTTTGGAACCTGTAAGGGGCTGAACATGTTTACCGGTGGCCTAGGGCGCAGTACCGCCTCGAGCGTCGAGCGGGAAGGTTGTTAGTTTACTGTCTCGCAGCAGTGGCGTGCGCCTGCACAGCTTTACCTCAGTGTTGTTTGTGCTGTCGCGTGTGTCACATCGTCGTTTGGTCCGTAGCGTTACTTGCTGTTTTGTGTGTCCATTGGGTGGCGTCGTTTCTACACATAATGTTGGCCATAGGTTCCAAGTGTGTTCCGAGAAAAGGTACAGTCAGCTTTAGTTTCGACTAAACCAGCGCGCCTTCCCTGTAGCCAGGATCTTTGCGGGTTCATGACTGGCTTGTTGATACCATTCACGAAACATCTGATCAGGTTCACACTGCCTATTTTGATTCTGATAACTATGTCTTTTTTGTTAAGGTTTTGGGTCCGCTACAAGTAGAGAGGTTGCTTTTGCGTCATAGTTCACAAGTTCTCTCTAAGCATCGTGATGGTTCCCTAAGTGTGATGCTTCAAGCTAACGTGGAACCAGATTACACAAATGTCTGAGTATTCAGTCTCCCACCGGAAGCTTATGTTATGTGAGGTGTATACGACTCGAATGCTGCTCACTTAACATCGGTTGCAATGTTACAGCAGAGTCCGTTCAGTGGAGATGGTGTTCAAACGTAACATTCCTTCCCATCTACAGGTCTGTGGTTACCGCATTCATGTAACGTGTAGTGGGCAAGCGGTACGTACTTTCTCTGCAGTGAAAGTGGCCATCTTAGAGCTAATTGCCCGCAGTAGGTATTTTTGTTGAAGTTCTCATTTGAACTGTGTCGAAAATTGAGATTGGCTGATCTAGTTTCTGCCCGTTCACGGGCAAAAAAATGGCTCTGAGCACTATGGGACTTAACAGCTATGGTCATCAGTCCCCTAGAACTTAGAACTACTTAAACCTAACTAACCTAAGGACATCACACAACACCCAGTCATCACGAGGCAGAGAAAATCCCTGACCCCGCCGGGAATCTAACCAGGGAACCCGGGCGCGGGAAGCGCGAACGCTACCACACGACCACGAGCTGCGGACTTCTGACGTTGGAGCCACGTACTTCCCCGGGTGCAATGGAATGACAGAGGGACGCACAGCTTACTGATCCCAACTTAATGCCTTTAGCCTCACCGCACGTGCCTAAAACTGTTATTGTCAAGTCGCTGTGTCCGCAGTGCAGCATAAGAGACATCGTATGCAGGATGGAGAGGAGCTGCATACTATTCCTCACCCTTCCCTGAAGTCTTTGTAGGTTGATCTATATTGTAGTACAGATTGCTGCATTCCTGACGTTGGAACGAGCTACTGTTGTTACTCGCATGGAAGCGATTGCTGGCCAGCAAGTGAAAATGATGTTGAGACCCTGCTGCGGAGACGCCGGAACCTTCACTTGTGTGTCGATCTGAATTGCAAGGATCCCATCCTGTGGAATGGGCTTCTGAGTCTCCTTAGAGTCACCCATTTTGGCTGATGTTCAAGAACCTCCTACGTCCCCAACTACAAGTGCTGTATTGCCTCGTAGTCTCTGTAAGCAACGCGTGGTGCCTGATGACTTGTCTATGGGCTCGGTAGTCGACCTTGCCACACACTGATGACGTAATTGGTTAGCGGATCGAAACCTGTTTCTTTTTGCTAAAATATACATGCTTATACGTTTCTTTCTTTGAATGTTAATAGGGTGGAATCTGATCTGGGGCTCGCTTCGTTGCTTCACTTTATGATTCCTGTGCAGATGTCGTGTACCCTGGTTTTTGCACTGTATTTAATGTGGCTCGCGAATGTTCCGCGGGGACAACCTTGTTTTTTAGGGAGGACATTTCTATTGAAAATATGCAAGTTCTTAATAATTGTAGAGGAATATGATGTACTTTTCTTCAGCTGATATTGATTCTCCTTCATGCACCGTCCGGTACCGGCTGCTCTTTGGACCTTTCTCTATTTTACACGGAAGAGATGGTTTATTTGTTGCGGAAAAGTTCGCAGAGTATTTTGAAAAGTGATAATTTTAACTGTGTGTTGCTCCTGTTGATCGGTCTCTAAATTTTAACTTCTGTCGGGACTGATAAGATTTAGTTCGTTCCTTGAAACTGAGACATGTTTGTGTCTGTGAATATCCGAGTCTTGTCAAATTTATCTATTTTACTGCTGTTCCTTGCAGTAGGCTTTAGAGATTTTATTTGTCTCATTCGATACGTGATAGTATTTTGGCTGTTGATGTCATCCCCGCCAGCTTTTCGGACCGCTTTAAATCGCAGGCGACAGTCGGTAATATTTTTCGATCTCCTTGTTTTCTGAATATGGCGCACTAGGAGGATCCCTCTCTATATGAGATGGTCCATGAAGTGTGGGACCGTAATCTTCATTCAACTGCGCGATGCGCTTCAGTTTTGGAATGATAGATTCAGTTGGCAAAGCCGAGGCTCTGACAAACGTTGGTACGATTGTGCGCCGATAGAGCGCGGGAATTTCGGAGGACTCAAGAATTTTACTCTGTTTTACGTGACCTTTATAAAAGTGCTTATCAGGTTCTACTACGTATTGTGGCCGTGAGGCGTAGAAAAGGGCAGTTATTACAACTGAAGCAGTGTAAAATGAAAGGGTTAAAGATGAGTTTCAAACCACATTCCTTGGTATTTGATGAACTGATTCGAAATCAGACTTGGGCGTGTATCACGTCTCTCAACGCGGACGACGGCAATGTTGTGGCGGCACAGAAGGACGTTTTGCTTCCCCTACATCAGTTCTACGTTAGGCTCTAAGAGGTGCCCGTCTCTGTCGATCTGTCATCCGAATTGTTTGTTTGGATTCTGGATCGTAGACTTACACCTGCTCATAAGCTGCGTTTTTAGATGCTTTTCATTGTGACGACATCTATGATCTTATTGTCAAATTGCCATGTCATTAAGCCGTAGGAGGTGGGTGGTCTGCCAACGGGGTTTGATGTGCGTTATTGTCCATTGCTGGGTACTACTTTTACATTGCTTTTGAATGAAATGTTGGAAGAGGGGTTTATCCCTGACCGGTCAAAAATCTGGCAAAATTTTGTTAATTGGTTCAAATGGCTATGAGCACTATGGGACTTGACTACTGAGATCATCAGTCCCCTAGAACTTAGAACTACTTAAACCCAACTAACCTAAGGACATCACACACATCCATGCCCGAAGCAGGATTCGAACCTGCGACTGTAGCGGTCGCGCGGTTCCAGACTGAAGCGCCTAGAACCGCTCTGTCATACCGGCCGGCTAAATCAGCTTTACTTAGCAAGAAGATGAATACATTAGGCTTACGTAACTTTGGGTGAGATGAGCACGTAGGTGCGAAGTTGTACATCTATCAAGTTACACTGGCAAAATCTGTAGTGGCTCACCAACTATGAAATTGAAACAGTGTTGCTTAGTCGCCGGCTCCTAATCAAATGGGCTGAATCCGGAGCGATCCTGGCAGAGCTGCACAGCGCCGGCTAGAGGGCGTTGTCGTCGGTGTCGCAGAGCCCACCTACGTTTGTGGCATCGTAGCAATCGATACCACACTGACTATCGACGCTGTATTTCTGGGCGTACTTTACCGAGTCCGGTAGTCATGATGTATCAGGCGCCGCTCTTAGATCCTACTTTTGTTCCTGGTCTCCTGGCTTTTTTTTTTTTTAATTTTGACATGGCGTTCGACCGGTTCAGTCATGAATTCCTGTTGCAGGTCTTGGAAGCCGTTGGATTCACAATTGACGCGCACAGTGTCTTGTCTAATTCAGTCATAAGTATCCAAGCTACGGTGGCTGTCAGTGGCTGACTGGCACCTCCGATTACCATCCGTAGTGGATTCCCACTGGGACGTCCACTCTCAGTGTCATTGTTTGTTCTATCGAACCCCTTTTTCAAAGGACAGTCGCTCAGTTACACTCTTGGACGACCTCGGTGCGTGCCTACGCAGACTTTGTGGTGTTACTCCAATTTTCGCTGAGATTTCGTTGCTCAAGGCTACATTGCATGCCTTTTTGTCTTGTATTTGGTGCCCTCATCAACGAAGGAAAATGTCGGTTGATGAAATTACGGGGTTTTGATAATGCTGTCATTTCGTGGCCATTAGAAATATCTGTTTCTCCTGATCGTTTTGCGCTCCAAATGGCTACACTTCGTTGGAATTCGGTAACGGAGAAGATACAAGATGCAATCCTGGAACGTGAATGGCGTTCCATTGGTCTGCTTCAGGAAGCTCGGATCCTGGATACCTTTATCTCATGTAAAGCGTGTTACATTCCGCAGATATTTCCCCCTCCCGCGATGATAAATGGGAAACTGAAAGAGCTGTCAAGCTTTTTTTTTATGGAGACAGCACGTTTCTCGAGTTCGATACGAGGTGGTTGCGCGTGCGTGTTCTGTCGGAAGCTTGGAACTTTCCGATATTCAGTGTGTTGTTTGTTCGGCGCACAGAGTAGACAATCTCTGACGCAATCCACACATTTTACTGTCTGCGGCTGGGCAGTCTTCATCCACCTGTCGATGTTGGTCGGTCGAATTCGAGTTAAAACATGTCCGTCAGTTTTATATTGCTGTCAGTCGTTTGTGTGTTGATATTCCACAGAGGCAGCATCTCACTACTATATTTTTGTTACTGGGCGGGGGAACGATTGGCTGTATGGCGCGTGTTGAACGGGTATCGCTGCAGAGTTCTTGGAAGACGGCGTTGTTCATCTTAGCCTTCCTGTTCCACCAGTGGCGGTGGCGTCCTCTTGTTATCAACTAGTACATTACCTGACATCCACCATTTTCTATTGGACTTGATGTCACGAATCAGTCACGCTACAACACATATTTACCTGTCATGGTCACGATGCGAACTGACACTGGCTTAAAAACAATTAGCGTTTGTAACTTGATCCGATGTGTGTGTGTATGTGTTTGGAGCTTATTTGCGCCCAACGGTGAGGTTGTCAACGTCCTAACACTCACTACAGCAAACGAATGTGGGTCATATCTCATGCCTTCTAATTGAATACACAATCATTATGTGCTAAAACAATGGAGGAAGAGTAAAATAAGATATCTATGAGATGCCATGATTTGTAACCTCAGTGTATATATTTATATCAGTTTTTATAAAAATGTATGGACGTATGTAAAAATGTAAATGATTTTACTAGAACTTCTTTTTGTGAGAGGTGTTTACGTCCCCTCTGATACCGCCTCCCTTGCCCCTGGAACCACTGTGGATGTCACCTTTGTGCCATCGGTTTCCCACAAATCTTCTTCCTCAAGAACTGCAGCTGTTTTGCATTGGATTTCCTTGTCTTCTCTGCCTCTCGTACTATAACGTTGATTATCAGCGCGTGTATCGGAATTTTGTTCCTTAAAATTTTTTTCTCAGCTCGACCTACTTTGCAGCACCCAACAAGCTTTTCAGACTGTCTGACCATTCTGAGGAGAATTTTGTTTCAACTCGAGACGACTAAATATCTCGAAGAGGACGCATCGTACGAAAAAATGTTATTATTAGTAAAAGGGACATCTGACTGTGATACGACTGGCCTCCTCCTAACCACCCCTTCTGCGTGGGCGGGGTCAGTTTTGCTTTTTCAAATAGGAACCCCCTATTTTTATTACATACCGGGCTTTTATTCCTAAAATACGTACAGTTTGCTCAAACCATTGCTTCTCATTCGTGGTAGACTGTGCTGTACTCGACAAATATCAATTGTGACTGTTTTTGCAATTAAGAACCGATGCAACTGAGTCTGAAATTCATATACAATATACATGCAAATCTTTGTACTCTGACGGTTGATATCAATGTTGACACGTTACTTGACTGTTGGAAATGTGGTTCTATCGTAATAATAATATGGCTAGACACTGAAATTTCTGGCAAGAAAGCGAGTTGTATGGTAGCTTAATTTTCTGTTACCCATGGGGTTGCTTGTAACGGCCTTGCCACAGTGGTAACACGGTTCCCGCCAGATCACCTAAGTTAAGCGCTGTCGGGCTGGGCTAGCACTTGGATGGGTGACCATCCATCTGCCAAGCGCTGTTGGCAAGCGGGCTGCACTCAGCCCTTGTGAGGCAAACTGAGGAGCTACTTGACTGAGAAGTAGCGGCTCCGGGCTCTTCACATTACTCCCTGGAAACTGGTTGATAATGGCATCGATTCACTGTCAGCTGAAAGTCTTACTGAGTTTGAGCAGTAAGTGGTTGCGTTGAATGCAGTTTGCATGTTTTCATTGCATACCTTTTTGATGAATTAATTAAATACTTTGATTTTATTTATGAAATTAAAAATCAAAATAAAATTAATTTAATTAATTTGTATTAAAATAAAATTAATCTAATTGTCAAAAATGGGTGTGCAATAAAACCATGCAAACTGTATTCAATGTACCAACTTGCTATTAATATATAAATATTCACAACAATTTTGAGAGCACTAAAATTAAGTTTTAAAAAATAATTTGAGACCCAAACTAAAACCAAAGGTTAAAAAGAAACACTGTGCTTTACTCTCAACAACAATTAACTTGCATGAATTTTTATCATCAGTAATTCTAACTACTAAGTGAGCCTGTTTAATTCATTTGGTGATAATGTGTTAACATTCTCCTCAATCTCCCACAAACTAAAAAAAGGACAGAACTTTGGTTTATATGTATAAATAAAATTTTTAGATCTCTAAATTCATTATCTATATCATTATTATTAAGTCTCTTCATTCCACAGTTTAAAATTCCTGCCGCAAAACTGAGAATACCGACCACTAATTAATTTCAAATATCTGCCTAGCAAAATAGGTTTAGGAACATTATGTAGTTCCACACATATTTTCTCTCCATGGCTAGTAATCAAATATTCACAACCAGTAATGTTAACTAAATTACTTGACTGTAGCTCACCTTTTTAATGAAATAGTATTGTTGGCAATGCTGAGCTTCTTCAGTTAGGCAAACATTTATGTAGAATAAAATTTTATTAATAAAATATAATATTTGTATGGTACTGTGTCCTAATTTTCTAAAACTATTCTTTTATCATACTGAAATGAGAAATTTTCTTAACTGTTTTGTTTATTACATTTTTAATATTCATATATAGTTATTTGGCTGTACTCTGATCATATCTTTTCTATCAACTGATCCTCAGTCTTATCTCAGATTCACAATTCAGCTTTTGAATATTCTTACAGTTTAAAGTGAATCCATCTATTCTGATCACTGTATTTTAATCATTTTTTATAAAATAATAACTATTACGGAAATTTCAAGCCCACTCGGTAACCCAGTTATTTCTTAATTCATCGGTCCATTCACCTAGGATACAACTTGTTTACACAGTAATTTCACCCTTATCAATACTGTCTGTATCAAAATATGTAACAACTTTTCCTAGCTTATCTCACATATCATATAATCTGAGTGTTGCATATGATGTAGTGAATGCAGCTTTAAAAATATTTTTAACTGTGTTATGTTTTACACAATAATTCTTGAAACTGTAGTTCATCTGAACCATATTGTCATTTATTAAGTTTATATCTACATTATCTAATCGATCTTTCAGTAGTATCTTACAAAAGTTTTGTAAATGTATTGCACAAGAGTAAATCTATGGTAAAAGAGTAAAACTGAGTATGTTACTTAGCAACAGCTCGTTTTTGGGGCGTTAGTTTTATTCAATCTAGGTCTAAGTCAATACCTATTTTTCTTTTGCCTATTTTATACATATCTTATTAGTTACAAACTCACAGGAGTTTGTTTCTAATTTTTTTCCAAAAATCTTCCATATAATATCTAAACAGCATGTTGTTTTTATTTCCAAAATTGCACACTTCTTAGATATCTAAAATTTTGTATCTCTTTTCTATAGCTTTATTTACTTCATCAGTTATCCAAGTTTCAATGCAACTCCTTTCATCATCATTGTGATTACACTTATTTATATTTTCTTAACTTTATTTTACGCATAAATGAAAGAATAGTTTTTCATTTTTATCAGTCTTTATTTGTTCAGGTAATCCTCTGGGTGCCACACTTTATAGACCAATACCATTTTTTAGAATAATGTCTTACCTTATACAGGGTGTTACAAAAAGGTACAGTCAAACTTTCAGGAAACATACCTCACACACGAAGAAAGAAAATATGTTATGTGGACATGTGTCTGGAAACGCTTATTTTCCATGTTAGAGCTCATTTTATTTCTTCTCTTCCAATCACAATAATAATGGAATGGAAACACACAGCAGCCAGCCGGTGTGGCCGTGCAGTTAAAGGCGCTTCAGTCTGGAACCGCGTGACCGCTACGGTCGCAGGTTCGAATCCTACCTCAGGCATGGATGTGTGTGATGTCCTTAGGTTAATTAGGTTTAAGTAGTTCTACGTTCTAGGGGACTGAGGACCACAGATATTAAGTCCCATAGTGCTCAGACCCATTTGAACCATTTTGAAACACACAGCAACAGAACGTACCAGCGTGACTTCAAACGCTTTGTTACAGGAAGTGTTCAAAATGTCCTCCGTTAGCGAGGATACATGCATCCACCCTCCGTCGCATGGAATCCCTGATGAGCTGATGCAGCCCAGGAGAAAGGTGTATTGTATCACAGCCGACCACAATACGAGCTCGAAGAGTCTCTACATTTGGTACCGGGGTTGCGTAGGCAAGAGCTTTCAAATGCTCCCATAAATGAAAGTCAAGATGGTTGAGGTCAGGCGAGCGTGGAGGCCATGGAATTGGTCCGCCTCTACCAATCCATCGGTCACCGAATCTGTTGTTGAGAAGCGTACGAACACTTCGACTGAAATGTGCAGGAGCTCCATCGTGAATGAACCACATGTTGTGTCGTAAAGGCACATGTTCTAGCAGCACAGGTAGAGTATCCCGTATGAAATCATGATAACGTGCTCCAGTGAGCGTAGGTGGAAGAACATGGGGCCCAATCAAGACATCACCAGCAATGCCTGCC
This sequence comes from Schistocerca serialis cubense, assembly GCF_023864345.2. Classification (NCBI taxonomy): domain Eukaryota; kingdom Metazoa; phylum Arthropoda; class Insecta; order Orthoptera; family Acrididae; genus Schistocerca; species Schistocerca serialis. The sequence goes on along the minus strand of NC_064646.1, from coordinate 483,331,619 downwards.
CAAACGTTCACAGAAAATCTGTGTTGATGACGTGATTGCACAATTGCGTGTGGGTTCTCGTCAGTCCACACATGTTGATTGTAAAAATTTACAATTTCATCACCTTGGAATGAAGCTTCATCCGTAAAGAGAACATTTGCACTGAAATGACGATTGCCACATTGTTGGATGAACCATTCGCAGAAGTGTACCCGTGGAGGCCAATCAGCTGCTGATAGTGCCTGCACACGCTATACATGGTACGGAAACAACTGGTTCTCCCGTAGCACTTTCCATACAGTGACGTGGTCAACGTTACCTTGTACAGCAGCAACTTCTCTGACGCTGACATTAGGGTTACCGTCAACGGCACGAAGAATTGCCTCGTCCATTGCAGGTGTCCTCAACTTTCTAGGTCTTCCCCAGTCGCGAGTCATAGGCTGGAATGTTCCACGCTCCCTAAGACGCCGATCAATTGCTTCGAACGTCTGCCTGTCGGGACACCTTCGTTCTGGAAATGTGTCTCGATACAAACGTACCGCGCCACGGCTATTGCCCCGTGCTAATCCATACATCAAATGGGCATCTGTCAACTCCGCATTTGTAAACATTGCACTGACTGCAAAACTACGTTCGTGATGAACACTAACCTGTTGATGCTACATACTGATGTGCTTGATGCTAGTACTGTAGAGCAATGAGTCGCATGTCAACACAAGCACCAAAGTCAACATTACCCTCCTTCAATTGGGCCAAGTGGCGGTGAATCGAGGAAGTACAGTACATACTGACGAAACTAAAATGAGCTCTAACATGGAAATTAAGCGTTTCCGGACACATGTCCACATAACATCTTTTCTTTATTTGTGTGTGACGAATGCTTTCTGAATGTTTGGCCGTACCTTTTTGTAACATCCTGTATATTTTTGTTGGATAACCTACAGGGTAATAAACATAACACTGTACAGCTGGACAGAGACTACACATATCAATATATCTTATTTTTGTGTTAACACCATCTGCTTCAGCTCTTAATTTTATTGTATTTAGCTACCACCTTAAAAAGCAGCTCTTGGTTTCAGTTGTCCGACTACTTCAGGCAACTGTTTTAATTTCTTAAGTTTTTGTATTGAGTACTGAACTAATCCAGTTACATTCCCAAAGTGTTGTTGTGGGCTTTAGTTAAGAGATTGGGTTGATGCAGCTCACCATGCTACTCTATCCTACGCAAACCTCTTTAACCCCGAGTAGCTACTGCAACCTACAATCTTCTCAGTCTACTAAATGTATTCATATCTTGGTCTCCATCTACAATTTTTACCTTCCACACTTCCCTATAATACTAAAATGGTGATCCATTGACGCTTCAGAACGTGTCCTACCAATCAATCCATTCTTCTAGTCAAGTTCTGCCATAAATTCCTCTTCTCCTGAGTTCTATTCAATACCACCTCATGAGTTATGTGTTCCACCCATCTAATCTTCAGAACTCTTCTGTAGCACTGCATTACAAAAGCTTCCATTCTCTTCTTGTCTAAATTATTTATCATCTATGTTTCACTTCCATACAAATATTTTCAGAAAGGACTTCCTGACACTTAAACCTATACTCAATGTTAACATGTTTCTCTTCTTCAGAAACGCTTTCCTTGCCATAGCCATTCTACACTTTATGTCCTATGTACTTCAGGTATTTTGCTTCCCAAACAGCAAAACTCATCTACTACTTTAAGTGTCTCGTTTCCTAATCTAATTGCCTCAGCATCACGTGATTTAATTAGATTACATTCCATTATCCTCATTTTGCTTTTGTTGATTCTCATCTTATATCCTCCTTTCAAGACACTGTCCATTCCTTTCGACTGCTCTTCCAGGTCCTTTGCTGTCTCTCACAGAATTACAATGTCATTGACACACCTCAGAATTTTTATCACTTCTCCATGGATTTGAATTCCTACTGCAAATTTTTCTTTTGTTTCCTTTACTGCTTGCTCAATATTCAGATTGAACTGCATCAGGGAAAGGATACAACCCTGCATCACTCCCTTCTCAATCACTACCCCCCCCCCCCCCTGAGTCTTACAACTGCTATCTGGCTTCTGTACAAATTGTAATCTGCTTTTTGCTCTCTGTATTTTACACTTGTACCTTCAGGATTTGAAACAAGGTATGCCCAAATTGCAACTAAATTATATCATGAATTTCGTGTTTTTTTTAGTTCTTGTTTGTGTCTTTTGGTATAAATCATCTACTGTTTCTCGATTTGTGTTGTTAATCGTTTCATTTGAATACATATTTCTTTTCAATTAAATTGTATACATAATTCACATTCTCATATGTTAATTCATATGTGAATGTGGATATGTCATCATCAGGATAACATAAGGATGAAAGATATGAAAATATTATTTTTCTTATTGTTATTGTATAATACATTGATACACAAAACTTTTTCTTAATGAAAATAAAGAATCTAACAAAAGTTGTCTTCTATTAAATAGAATCAATTTCCAGTACATCTCTTGCTGAAGCATCTTTAACGAATACATATCAGAGTAAGAACACGATTGTTTATAACAATAAAGAAGTGTTTGTGACAACTGAGAAGACAATCCATGGTTTAAAGCTGAAGATGTTGGAGAGGTACTGGAATGTAAAGACACCAAAAGCAATTAAAGACCATTTTAAAGAGGAACATAGACAAATATACAGTAATCAAGGTTTGGTCAATTTACCCACCTATTTAAATATGGAATCATATATTGTTTTTATTTAATGAATCAGGCTTATATCAGCTTATTTTGGATCTAAAATAGTAATAATTATGGAATTTAAATTTTGTGTAGTGGAGGAAGCATCGCCTTCAGTTCAGAAACATGGTAAATATGAAGTACAAGAACAAATTAAAAATTTACACAAATAGATTCAAGATCCAGAAATTGACAAAGAAATGAGTGTGGATGCTGATGAAAAGAAGAGAAGAAATTCAAAACTTAAAAAGACAAGAAGAATTGCTTGTAGAACAAATTATCCATATGTAACCACAAGCTGTTGTATCAACTGAAAATACTAATTTGAGAAATATGGTCCAGCTTGAAGGCTGCTTCAGAACCCACTTGTTTCTATTGCCTGAGTATCTGATAATGACTTAGCAAATGGTTACTATGTGATTAGATTTCAAAGAAGAAAGCTACAAACACACAAATGTACTACTAGACAAACACCTAAATTGTGAAGAAATAATAAGAATAGAATATAACCCAAACTTGATTAACAACAAATTGAATCATAATATTAATTTTTACAGAAATTGAATGTTAATTACTTGATATACTGAGCAACAACTTTTACAAGATGTAAGAAATCTTTGATAAAAAACTGTTTTATTTTTATTTACCCAACTATTATGCAAATTATACAAATCCTAGCTATTTAACATATACTATGTCACCTTTCTTTCAAGAAACTTTCTTAGGAAGATACATCAGGATACTTTGTTTTCTCATTAAAACATCCTTTTTTTGGCCCATAAAATACCTTGAATTTATATGTGATAAGATTAGAATGAATAACATCGTTAATTTAAAAAACTTTTAGTTGACCTTTTAGCTATGTATCCTTTTTCAGAAATTCCTATAAGTTTACTAATTTTAACTTTAGCTCTTACTTTAAACTTCGTATCAGGTGAAGCAGACATAAGTCTACAATTTGCTTTATCATTAGATACAATGATAGCTGGTGTATAATTTTTGTCATTAACTTATATTGACCTCATTTTTGTTGTTGACTACTTTGTAGTACTGTATTTTTCTACATCTACGTGATTACTCTGCTAATCACAACGAAGTGCCTGGCAAGGGTTCAATGGAACACCTTCAAGCTGTCTCTCTACCACTCTTGAACGGCGCGTGGGAAAAACGAGCACTTAAATTTTTCCGCATGAACCCTGTTTTCTGTTTTTTTATCGTGATGATCATTTCTCCCTATGTAGGTGGGTGCTAACAGAATGTTGTCGCAATCAGAGGAGAAAACTGGTGATGAGAAGATCCCATCACAACAAAAAACACCTTTGTTTTAATGATTGCCACTCCAATTCACGTATCATGTCTCTGGAACTATCTCCCCTACTTCGTGATAATACAAAACGAGCTGCCCTTCTTTGTTCTTTTTCGATGTCATCCGTCAGTCCATCTGATGCAAATCCCACACCGCACAGCAATACTCCAGAATAGGTGGACAAGTGTAGGGTAAGCAGTTTCTTTAGGAGATCTGTTGCACCTTTTATGTGTTCAGCCAATGAATCACAGTCTTTGGTTGGCAAACAATTTTTCAACTAGTTCAGTCCATTTATAGTTAACTTGAAGATAAAATATTTTCGAGGTCCATATACATGACACTAATCAGACCTCTGAGGATGTTTGCAGCTCCTATCTGGAGATATCCAGTTCCTACACACCTGCAATGTCTGCAGGTCATACAGAACAACATGCTACGCATCATTAGCAATGCTGGACGCTGCAATCGCACTGTGGACCTTCACAAAGTATAGTGTCTTAAATCCTTCGAAGTATTTAAAAATCTTGCTACACGACTATACAGGAACTCGAGACACTCGAACAATTCTTTTATCCTCACTCTTGGGGAACTGTGAGCACAATTATTGGTGGATGCGTAACCAACCAAAGACACTGCTAGCTATGGAATAACTACCTGTGGCGAGTTAACTCACACTCTCAAGTGACAACATCAGAGAGCCTCTGCACTTCAGCAATACTGACTGGGTATGACAGCTACTATCACAGCCAACCAACAGGCAACTGCAGGAAAGCCAATAAACTCGCACACTAACACACAAGCAAACCACCAACACTACACTGCGCTGTGCATTCAGTATATGACCTTTCGGACACCAACCGATGATATGAACCCAATTGTTACAGGTACACTGATGCTGGTCAAGAAGTTAACACCGTTATCTAGCTGCATCCACCAAGCAACAACACCTTACAATTGTAAAAGGTATGTGCCTGTATGATACCCACCACTATTATCTAACCTTTGCATGATCTCTTACAGGTAGCAAGTAAGCACTACTGTTGTTACTAGCCAACACAACTATCGCAGAAGTTTTTTCCCTTGGCTCTTTCCTTGGCACTTTTATCCTCTGACCTTCAAAGTGCTACCCTTTGTTCAACTTTCGATGCGATCTGTCTCCAGATGGGCATGTATTAATGGTTAATCATAACCAGATGTACACAAACATCATGGTAGCCGCATCCTGTGGAGAGCTTAGAGAAAACGAACCACTGTGCAGAGATGTGATAAGATTAGAATGAATAACATCGTTAATTTAAAAAACTTCAGTTGACCTTTTAGCTATGTATCCTATGTCAGAAGTAAAAGAAGACATTCACCTTCATATTTTGTTAGTCCTGAACCTGCTTTCTTTTTGTTAGATATTTAACAATTTTTTTACAATAGGAATACCTAGCGTTATGATTAAATTGCCACCAGATTTTTTGTAGTCCTGATAGGCTCATAAACTTTGTTTCTATCTGTATTCGTTTTCTGTGAATCATTTAAAAAATCACCAGTGCCATGTAATTGATCATTATTTAGTTTAATTTTCATTGATTCTGGTTTAGTTTTGCCACTAGGTAACAAAGTATAATCAATAGTAAAGTTATTGCCTTATACAGATAAGAATTGTACAGGGATTAATATTTTTGTAGCCCTGTTCGTTATCAGCAATTCTATTACCAGTGACAGCTGAAGCAGTCATGGCTGTGCCCATTCATAATTTTCGTTTTCCATACATTATTCCTTTAACTGCTGTAGCGGTTAATTTTTCTCTTACCAATGTATTAGAAGCGTGCATTATTTCCTTTGCAGCTAAATGAAATTCTTTATTGGGTTGCCATCTAGATTATAAATCTTTATTATCTTGCAGGATATATCATGTTGTTTACATGCTTCATCTAATGGAATAATTCTTCAATCTCCTCTAGCTTACATTTCATCTAGTTTGGTTCCTGAACCACAAAACCTATAGCCTAGTAGATGCATTTCAAAATGTAATGTATTAATTAATGTGTTAACTTATTGTTTCCCATATATTTGATTTTTCCAAGATGTGTGTGGGGAGTTATTCAAAAATATAGTCAGATACAGTATTCCTTTTGGATTATTGATAGTGCAATCACTAAATATATTCGTTAAAATTTGTGTTATTCCAAATTTTTCACTATTTTAATTTTTATATTCACCTAATTCTTCATCGTGAATTAGTAATTCTCTATCGATTAAAACTCTAACATCATTTGTCTAAACGTATTCAGTTGGTTTTATGCATATTTCTTTATGACACCTTCGTCTAGTTTCTCATCTACTTATGAAGAATCTGTATTTGACTGTAACTGTATTAATTTCAGGAAATAATCATCATTAATTTTTGTTTTCAAACTATAGTATTTAATACCTGTACTTTATTTTATTTTGGCTTTTTTTTTTCAGAATATAACATAATAAATCTGCATAAAAAATCTGCATAATTTGTTAAATCATCACCATCAAAGCTTTCATCTATATCACTTATTTTCAACTTATCTCAAACAAATTTTGCTTGTTATTGCCATTATGTTTAAAGCTACCAACAGGTCTCAGTCCAAAAACTGTCTTTACTACAGTTGATATACTTTAACATGCTTCCACATATATTATTTTTCTAATATACCATCCTTTATTTTCTTAACAGCACCCTGAGCTTGAGTTACCTTTTTGTATCTTTCACCTTTTCTTCATATTTATTCAACAAATTCTGTACCTCTTCTTCACTTAAAGTATAATCACTTTGAGGGCTATCATATGGAATAATTTGTGATATATCGCCAAATTCTTCTTGATGATCTGCATAAGGCAAAATTTGTTTTTTGAGTTCTTTATTTTCTTCAGTAGCTTACAGGATATTGTCGCTTAATCCTTGAAATGATTGTTCAGATTTTTCGATTTCATCAGTAGCAGGTTGATGTCTTTTATATTTTTCACATTCAGTTCTTGGTTGTTTGTTCCATTATTAAAATTCTTCTTGTAATTCATCAGATATGTGAAAATTACCGAACTATCAGTTTAATAAGTCACAGCTGCAAAATACTAACACGAATTCTTTACAGACGAATGAAAAAACTGGTAGAAGCCGACTTTGGGGAAGATCAGTTTGGATTCCATAGAAATATTGGAACATGTGAGGCAATACGGAACTTACGACTTATCTTAGAAGAAAGATTAAGGAAAGGGAAACCTACGTTTCTATAATTTGTAGACTTAGAGAAAGCTTTTGACAATGTTGCTGGAACACTCTCTTTCAAATTCTAAAGGTGGCAGGGGTAAAATACAGGGAGCAAAAGGCTATTTACAATTTGTACAGAAACCAGATGGCAGTTATAAGAGTCGAGGGGCATGAAAGGGAAGCAGTGGTTGGGAAGGGAGTGAGACAGGGTTGTAGCCTGTCTCCGATGTTATTCAATCTGTATATTGAGCAAGCAGTAAATGAAACAAAAGAAAAATTCGGAGTAGGTGTTAAAATCCATGGAGAAGAAATAAAAACGTTGAGGTTCGCCTATGACATTGTAATTCTGTCAGAGGCAGCAAAGGACTTGGAAGAGCAGTTGAACGGAATGGACAGTGTCTTGAAAGGAGGATATAAGATGAACATCAACAGAAGCAAAACGAGGATAATGGAATGTAGTCGAATTAAGTCAGATGATACTGAGGGATTTAGATTGGGAAATGAGACACTTAAAGTAGTAAAGGAGTTTTGCTATTTGGGGAGCAAAATAACTGATGATGGTCGAAGTAGAGGGGATATAAAATGTAGACTGGCAATGGCAAGGAAAGCGTTTCTGAAGAAGAGATATTTGTTAACATCGAGTATAGATTTAAGTGTCAGGAAGTCGTTTCTGAAAGTATTGGAGCGTATTGGAAAGTATTGGAAAGTATGGAGCATAGCCATGTATGGAAGTGAAACATGGACGATAACTTGTTTGGACAAGAAGAGAATAGAAGCTTTCGAAATGTGGTGCTACAGAAGAATGCTGAAGATTAGATGGGAAGATCACATAACTAATGAGGAGGTACTGAATAGGATTGAGGAGAAGAGAAGTTTGTGGCACAACTTGACTAGAAGAAGGGATCGGTTGGTAGGACATGTTCTGAGGCATCAAGGGATCATCAATTTAGCATTGGAGGGTGGCGTGTAGGGTAAAAATCGTAGAGGGAGACCAAGGGATGAATACACTAAGCAGATTCAGAAGGATGTAGGTTGCAGTAGGTACTGGGAGATGAAGAAACTTGCACAGGATAGGGTAGCATGCAGAGCTGCATCAAACCAGTCTCAGGACAGAAGACCACAACAACAATTCATCAGATTTGTTTCTACTTCTCTTAGCTTTTTTAACAAACTCTGGGTATTATTTCGAATACATTTGCTAAAACACATTATTGAAATTTATTTTTATATTTTAATATTTATGATGGATTTATAAAAATTAATAAGGTAATGCATTCTGCTTTTATACTTAAAAAATAGCAGCCACATGTATCCCTTTAGTGTCTCTACTAGCCTATGAACAATCAGTATAATGTAGACCAAATTATTCTAATTTTGCATATTTTCATATATAATCAAGAGCTTCTATAAATTCATTTTTTTTTCAGGTATAACAGCATGATCATGGGCTAACATATATATAGTGTAATCTTTTAAAATGCTCATTTAATAATGAAAAGTATTGAATTATTTGGCATTGATCCAGTGGTATAATCTCATCATTATTCTTAATTAAAGTAGAAATGTACTCATTATTTTTATCTTCAACTATTTTACACTTTCTTTTAGTTCTTGATATTTCAGTTGATCTAATCTTTTTGAATAAACATACAAGTGCTTATGCAAATCCATTTAACCATCCTCTAGCTATGATGTAACTGTCAGCTATTTGGTCCTATTATTGTACAGCAAATAGAATCTGGTAAAAGCTTACAAGGTTTAGCATTTGGTTCTCTTCTGGAATTATTATTTGCATTAAGTTGTCTGTTCTCAAAAAATAAATACAAAACATAGTATTGGAAACGTGCTTGGATTTAGTAACCACATAATTGTAGGTGATAAAAAACTGTTGCTAACAATATTCTTAAAATTATTCCATTTGAGCTAATGAATATTAATTTTAATTTATCTGATGGAATATTTGTGAACCATACTGATCATTTTCATGGGGAAATGTAATTATTGCCTCATTCAAGCGTAATGCTAAATATGGTGGACTACTAATTCATGAACCACGTTATCCAGTTAATATTCATATTTTTTATGTTATACAGGGTGTATAAATTACTGTAACTGATGAAAATGATAATGTAATTGACTTTAGTGGAGCTTGTGTAACAATTATTTCAGAAATATTTTATTAAAATTTTTTGTGTTTGATAAATAATGAAGAAAATAGAGATCTAGCAGTTCTACTCATTCCCTGTGAATGAGAAAAGTAAAAATAATCTGAATGCCTCATACATGGATACTGAGATTAACATAAATATTTTGTGGTGAGTGGGTACCTCCTAAATATGCTCAGTTGTACATGAGCTTTAGAATTGGTAGAGCTGATGGATCAGATTACCCAGCATATGATGAAAAAATCCAATAAGAATTATTCATAATTATGTGAGAAAACTATTTGATTTCGCAGCCATAAAGAAAGGAAACAATATTCTATCTAGACTCTAATATCCTTTTATTTCATCATCAGTTTTCTTACATTTAACTTCATCTTGTGTTGATAAAATAAGTGTGGAAGGACATATTCTTAATAACCTAAAACAAAGAGGAAGAAAAGTGAGGTTCTTTATCAATTTGGATACTTGTTGGTTTTTTAGGGACTGTAAAGAAATTTTCTGGGAAGCAGATCTTACTGTAATTTTAACTTCGAGTTCAAGTGCTGGACATTGTATTCTACAATGGCTTCATTACAGTGATGCTGGAATTTAAAAGTCGAAAATGAAGGGAAAATTATAATAGTATCTACGGAAATTCGTGTGACTACTATTAAATATAAACCGAATTATGAGGAAATACATTAAATATATTAAAAAATCGTAAAGTTCCTGTATCTTTTTACGAACTTCAAGCAGTTGAGGCAGCAGGATTAACTGGAAAGAAAAGTTTTGGTTTAGATAATTCGAATTAATATAATTCAGTAGAGTTTGATATGCCTTACTTTATTTTTGTTGTGTTTCAAGCTAATCAGAAAATAGATGACTGATTTTTCATTATGTGATTATGTCAATCTTCAGAATGTTTATATTAAAAATCGAAGGAATGAAATATTTCCTCAAGAAAAGTGGATCTTGGATCCATCAACTAATTATCTGAAGGCATATGCTGCATTTCATGATTTTAAACTAGTTACACAGTCGATGGGTAATGTAAATATAAGTCTATTTAATTTTATAATTATCCTAGCTGTGTGATTAACATGACTTGCAGAAAGAACATTGTTGCTGTTCAGAAGACTAGTATGAAATTATGTGCAACATCCAATGTTGTACAAAACGAAGAGTAAGAAAAATGAAGTGTTTTATCCATTTGCAATGCTTGTTTGTTTTTTAGGGACTGTAAAGAAATTTTATAGGAAGGGGACCTTATTGTAATTATGTATGGAAAGAAGAATCTCACATTTGATGCACCAGACAGAATATTAATTTTTTACACTGAAAAAGTGAGTATCTAATGACATCCTATTTCATTCATAGTTATTTTTCTGAATAGCACTTTTTATGTAGATTATGTTAGAATTTGAATTTTTAAAATCTGTTTAGAATTAGCTGAGAAGTAAACAAAAATTGATCTATTTAACTGCCCAGGTGGCAGCTGTTACGCAGATGTTCTACCTCTAGGGGATCTCTCAGCTGAGTATGCTGGACATGGCTGATAATCATGCCTTTCGCTTCACTCTGCCTCCTTATCATCATCTCGCTCACACAGTGGCTCTCTCTTTGTCATGCAGTCATATTCACCACATTGGCAGACAATATTAGTGGTCTGAACTTCGAGTTATACTGCTAATTAAGTGGTTTACCATCGTTGTCGTAATGGATAAAACGAATTTGAAAAACTTAATATGCACCACATATTTCTGGCAACACAGTGGTTGTAAACAATTTTTTCCCCTTTTTTAAAAATGGAGTTCATAGTTCAGACTTCGAATTTATGCTATTTATGTCGTTGCTATCGTTTTTATTGTGTGCTGCTTGAGGTATGAATTTTAAAGTAACATTTTTTTATCTTCTGCAGATAGCCCAGTGCCAAGATCAGTGGATTGAAACCATGAAATGATTTTGTGGTTCGAATACTGCTCAAATACTAAGCATTTTTTTAAAAATCCTGGGAAGTGTAGCCCAAGATTTGTCCCTATGAGACAGGTAGTTTTGCTGAAGTAGAAAATTTTCAACTAAAATATGTATTCATTATGTTAACATTCTTGCTAACGATTTTAATCAATTGAAGAAGACAGTATCAGGAATGGAAAAGTTTAAAAAAACGATATTGAATTTCATAACCTGTAATTTTTAAAAATTGATGTGAATTTATATGGTAGTAGTAGTAGCAGTAGCAGTAGCAGTAGTAGAAGTCGGTATGTTCAATCCAATGGGTGTGTTTTTATTGCACATCTATTTTTGATGAATCAGTTAAATTAATTTTATTTATGAAAATTATAGATTTATGGAAATTAAATTTTAAATTATCTGACAATCAAAATAAAACTAATAATTTAATTCATATTAAATTAATTCATTTAAAAAGGGTGTGCAATAAAAACTTGCCAATTGCTCTCGACATATACTTACTACTAGCCGGGAAACAGTTGTCAGTTCGGATACTTTTAACAACTGTTGTGCCTGTGTCATGTTGTATGGCTACACCTTTCCATGTTGACACATCAGGCAGTCCACATTGATACATTGGCAAGTTAGACAAATTCGTTTCCTGGTTGTTGAGGAACACATCTAAATGTGGTAGCTCCTGTCTTCCATTCTGTAATGTCTCCACATCGATCCACGTTCATGTGTTGATTCTTTACAGCAGCCAACTGGCAGTTCCTCGTACACAGCACTTCACTGGCAGCAATGGGAAGGACACGTGACTGCCTGGTAGCAGTTCTACAGTGCTCCAAAATCACCAGTGTGCTATTTTAAGGAAGGTGACCAATATTTTGCATGGTAAACATCATTCACCTTACGCTCAATTCACACAGAAATGGCATGGCGCGGACGCGTGGAGGTGGTGAGTCGGGTTTGTGGCCCGTGAGGGACGTGACAAGTTCACAGTGAAGTGGCGCTATCAGAGAGACGCGGAATGGTCGTGCTACCAATGCATCAGGATATATCATCTTCGTAAGACAAAGATTTTGATGCACTTGATCTTTTTTAACTTGTAAATGTTGAACAGCGTTCCGTTATGGTTGGAAAAAAGGGAAGAAGTATGGCGCAATTATCACCAAAGTGTTTCTATGTCCGTTAAATAAAGTGAAGTACAGCATTCAGAAAAAAAGCAAAGAAACAGGAATTATGATCAAAACTTACCGATCTTTCCTATGATTTTCTTTTGAACATAAGCCAAAATATTGCTGACTTTGCGAGAGATGTTCGATATATTAGAACACATTTTCAAAATATAATCGTTTGTAAACATTTCACTCCTACAGACCCCAAAATCCTCGTTACCGGGCATTGTTTCCAACTATGTGATAGAGATTTTGTCTTTATAGAGAGGAGCAAAGTATCCTTTTACCCAGGCCGCCGGATTCCAGTCATTGCCAACGAAAGGACAAGGGATTTCTTCTGTGCAAGATGTAGTCAGAGGATTTCAGGGATCTTAGGGCGCTAGACCACGGGTTTCACAGAGGCTCATTCAAAATGACTGATTATGTCTGGCAACACATTTCACCAGACTACCGTACTGCAGTAAAGGAAAGAAAATGTCATAACGTCAGGCAAAAGTGGATTTGTGAAAGCATTGCAAAGAAGCCGACAGGTGCTGCGAAAAGAAGTCTGCCGCTAGGTAAATTAGTTTTCCGTATGTTGTGTGATAAAATTCCACCAGTAAAAGGTGTCCAGAAGAAAGCGTTACTTGACATATGACAGTACATCCCAGCTGAGAAACAGAATTTCTGTGTGCATGTACCTAGTGAATTGTGGATTTTCACATCTGAATGGCAATATCCATTGACTGAGGACTTAAAAATGTGATGTTTAGTTTAAGTGCAATACGAATAATGTTAATTTCTTTCGGTATCTTCTGCTGCTTATGCAGATTTGTGTTGCAGTAAACATTGTGTGTTTTGCACTGTGTTGTATTTCTATCAAAATAGGATTTCTGCAATAAGTAAGGAAGAGAAGCCAGAGTGTTTTATCTCACACAGAATGCCTGCACCATGGAACCCCAAATCGGTAATCATAAAATAGGTAAGCATAAAGCCGCGCGGTTTGAAGCGGCACGTCATGCATTGCGCGGCCACTCCCGCCGGAGATTCGAGACCTCCCTTGGGCATTGGTGTGGGTGTTGTCCTTAGCCTAAGTTAAAGGGAGTTGGAACGCCCATTCCCAACAATGTTAAATTTAGTGACTTGGCCTCCCTGTATTTCAGGAACCACTGTAGCCATTGACATGAAACTTTTACAGGACATTAAACTGTATTTTCTGAGTCTACAATAATTGCGTTTCAGCCACTACTTTCGGAAATACTATTTTTTTACTACACGGTTAAAATTTTGTGTACTTTCATGTACGTTATCCTAAATAATTTTAATTATACATAACATTATGTTCTTCTTCTAGTTCAGTAGACTCAGGATATGTATGTTACTGCTCCCTGAAAATTTGTATACTCTACTCGAAGCGGTTTCTGGTATTTAGGGAAAAATGCATCAGAAAATGTAAATTTTCAAGAACAGCTTCTAAAGTTTCAAAAGACTGGAACTCAATATATGTTTAATTTTTTTTTGTTTTTAGTCACTCAGAAGCACCCTGCACCGTACTGTATATCATCCTCATGATCTTTTTCCAAGTTTTTTCTTCTTTTCTTCTTTCTGGACTCCTTAGTGGCCAGCTATGCTGCGTACTCTGCTTTATCAATGCGAACCTTATCCATCCGTTCAAGTTCTCTGATGCAGTTTGCTCTAGAATTAATTCTCATATGCTGTAGCACTTTCACCCTACAAATTTTGCCATCATTAAAAGCAATAACAGCATCACTGACCCCCCCCCCCCCCCATGCACTTCAGCGTCTTCATTCCAACAAAAAAATTTTTTGGTAAGTGAGTCTATATATGAAACTTCCTGGCAGATTAAAACTGCGTGCCCGACCGAGACTCGAACTCGGGACCTTTGCCTTTCGCGGGCAAGTGCTCTACCAACTGAGCTACCGAAGCACGACTCACGCCCGGTACTCACAGCTTTACTTCTGGCAGTACCTCGTCTCCTACCTTCCAAACTTTACAGAAGCTCTCCTGCGAACCTTGCAGAACTAGAAGAAAGGATATTGCGGAGACATGGCTTAGCCACAGCGTGGGGGATGTTTCCAGAATGAGATTTTCACTCTGCAGCGGAGGGTGCGCTGATATGAAACTTCCTGGCAGATTAAAACTGTGTGCCCGACCGAGACTCGAACTCGGGACCTTTGCCTTTCGCGGGCAAGTGCTCTACCAACTGAGCTACCGAAGCCCATACGGCCTGCTTCATTTTCAACAGGTCCACGGTATTATTTCTAATGGCCATCCCATAATACTGCTGTAGTTTATCAAACATTTTGTCTGTCAGACTGCCTCTTATACTTTTACCATCAGAAAGTTTCCTGTCTCTCAAACTTTGTTTGAACTTCCTCAGCCTGGTTGTAAGTAGGCTGTTTAGGTTTTTATGTTGGTAACGTCACGTAGCGCTCTGTGTAAAAATCACTGGCTGTGTGCCGTCTGTGGCTGGTTGGCATTGTTGGAATAGTCGCTATTGTAGTGTTGGGCAGTTGGATGTGAACAGCGCATAGCGCTGCGCAGTTGGAGGTGAGCCGCCAGCAGTGGTGCATGTGGGGAGAGAGATGGCAGATTTTTAAGAGCGGACGATCTGGACTGTGTCCGCCAGAAAGAGTAAATTTGTAATACTGGATATCATGAACTGATATATATATATATATATATATATATATATATATATATATATATATATATATATATATATATACACATTGTTTGTTCTCTATCAAAATCTTTCATTTGCTAACTATGCCTATCAGTAGTTAGTGCCTTATGTAGTTAGAATCTTTTATTTAGCTGGCAGTAGTGGTGCTCGCTGTATTGCAGTAGTTCGAGTAACGAAGATTTTTGTGAGGTAAGTGATTCATGAAAGGTATAGGTTATTGTTAGTCAGGGCCATTCTTTTGTAGGGATTATTGAAAGTCAGATTGGCGTTTGCGTTAAAAATATTGTATGTCAGTTTAGTGATGATCAGAATAAGTAAAGAGAGAAATGTCTGAGTACGTTCAGTTTTGCTCAGCTGTTTGAAAATCAAATAACGTAAGGGGTTTATGAGCACAATCGTTGAAAAATTTTTCTAAGGGGGGGTTACATATGGTGACCATCCTGTTTTGGACATGACCAATACAAACACATAATTTAACCATTATAACAAAGCAATCTACAGCCTTCTATATAAAAAATTACCGATTTTATTTGATCTTGAAGTAATTCACGTAAATATTGTAACAGTTTCAACCACTGTGTATTATATTTAAAAAATAAAATAAAATACTTCCCATGTGCGTCTATAAGTGATACATATACAGGGTGTTACAAACAGGTACGGCCAAACTTTCAGGAAACATTCCTCACACACAAATAAAGAAAAGATGTTATGTGGACATATACAGGGTGTTACAAAAAGGTACGGCCAAACTTTCAGGAAACATTCCTCACACACAAATAAAGAAAAGATGTTATGTGGACATGTGTCCGGAAACGCTTAATTTCCATGTTAGGGCTCATTTTAGTTTCTTCCACCTACGCTCAATGGAGCACGTTGTCATGATTTCATACGGGATACTCTATCTGTGCTGCTAGAACATATGCCTTTACAGGTACGACACAACATGTGGTTCATGCACGATGGAGCTTCTGCAGATTTCTGTCGAAGTGTTCGTACTCTTCTCAACAACAGATTCGGTGACCGATGGATTGGTAGAGGCGGACCAATTCCATGACCTCCACGCTCTCCTGACCTCAACCCTCTTGACTTTCATCTATGGGGGCATTTGAAAGCTCTTGTCTACGCAACCCCGGTGCCAAATGTAGAGACTCTTCGTGCTCGTATTGGGGCGGCTGTGATACAATACGCCATTCTCCAGGGCTGCATCAGCGCATCAGGGATTCCATGCGACGGAGGGTGGATGCATGTATCCTCGCGAACGGAGGACATTTTGAAAATTTCCTGTAACAAAGTGTTTGAAGTCACGTTGGTACGTTCTGTTGCTGTGTGTTTCCATTCCATGATTAATGTTATTTGAAGAGAAGTAATAAAATGAGCTCTAACATGGAAAGTAAGCGTTTCCGGACCCATTTCCACATAACATATTTTCTTTCTTTGTGTGTGAGGAATGTTTCCTGAAAGTTTGGCCGTACCTTTTTGTAACACCCTGTATATCATTTTATTCGGAAAACTGCAGATTTTGTAATGCGATAGAAGTCCGAAAATACGATTTTTTTTCTGTTCTAACTCCCCTTAAGTAGTGTGTAAGTCTAGGGACCCATCATCTCATCAGTTTAGTCTCTTAGAAATTCACAGACATTTGAACATTTGGTAAGCGTAAAACATGCACAATATTGAATACTTTAGTTATATCAGCAGCAAAATGCCATTTCACAATCATTACTCGCTGGAACATATGTCATTGTAGTCAAGAAAAGTTGGCGTATACAATATATAAGGTGATTATAAAAATTTTTTTTGCAAACTTACGTGGCACATCGGGCATTCAACAAGGATGAGTAATCACATGGGAACCGGGCGCGGTGAAGGTCATTCGGGTTACTAAATGGCGTTGCAGTTATTTATTCACATATTATAAAATGACATCCACTACAGGAAATGCAGAATGTTTTGTCCAGATGCAACGAGACACGCCTGGCAGCTACACTGCACTGAACGGCGCACGCTATCAAAGGTACCTGATGTACCTCGAAGACATCCTGCTGCCGCAGCAATCCTGCCCACTAGGTCCTCTTGTGATGTAACAAGTGATGCACAAACCCCTTCGGATACCCCAAGAGGGAAAAATCGATTGGCGACAGAACGAATGATAATGGTGGCCATGCGACTGGCCCACCGCGACCAATCCAGCGGCCGGGAAGGTTGCCTGCAGATGTGTCTCACTTGTCCGCTGAAATGGTCAGGGTGTCCGACGTGGTGGAATCGAATGCGGCAACGAATAGACAAGGAAAATCATTCAGCATGTTCGGCAGAACCTCTCGCAGGACTACGAGATACTTGCGTCCATCAAGTTGGTCCGGGAGAATGAACGGCCCAATTAAATGGTCTCCGATGATGCCAGACCATACGTGACCGTAACACCTTCTCGTGGAGTTTACGACCCCCATTTCCTATGTTATTACCAACGCTTGCTGCTTCCCCCATGAGCCATATCAGTTTGTTCAAAATGGTTCAAATGGCTCTGAGCACTATGGGACTTAACATCGGTGGTCATCAGTCCCCTAGAACTTAGAACTACTTAAACCTAAATAACCCAAGGAAGAGGTACCCGTAGTCTAGGGGCAGTTGCGCAGTCGGCTTTCAGCCGTGATACCGTGCGGACGGGATCGGCGCGCCGGGCAGTGCTCCGCAGGTGTTGTTGTTTACCCGCTAGCGCGCGGTCGCGTCGTTGTATTGCCGTATAGTACCTGTACCGACCCGACATGGCGTTCTCATATCGAAAAGCTACAATCAAACTAACGTTCAACGCATCGTACACGAGACCGAAGGCCCATGAAATTGAACGGTTTCCACGAGACATCATGCACATAGACCCACAAGAACTGATAGGAATTCATCTGTCTATGTAACCAGCACAGTGTACCTCAAACTGATTGACGAAGCGGCCTGCGACAGATTACTCCAACGATCTGCAAACGGCTTTCGCTTCTGTCACGCAGACGGTAACGTGAGCGTGGTAGGAGTTGACCATGCTGGTCTGGGGGTGCGTACTGTGCGCATCTACGTTCTACGTTCTACGAGTCGGGGCGCGGAATGTCACAAGCTTGAACGTGGTAGGGAAACTAGAAAATTTGAAAAGGGAAATGCAAAGGCTCAATCTAGATATAGTAGGGGTCAGTGAAGTGAAGTGGAAGACAAGGATTTCTGGTCAGATGAGTATCGGGTAATATCAACAGCAGCAGAAAATGGTATAACAGGTGTAGGATTCGTTATGAATAGGAAGGTAGGGCAGAGGGTGTGTTACTGTGAACAGTTCAGTGACCGGGTTGTTCTAATCAGAATCGACAGCAGACCAACACCGACAACGATAGTTCAGGTATACATGCCGACGTCGCAAGCTGAAGATGAACAGATAGAGAAAGTGTATGAGGATATTGAAAGGGTAATGCAGTATGTAAAGGAGGACGAAAATCTAATAGTCATGGGCGACTGGAATGCAGTTCTAGGGGAAGGAGTAGAAGAAAAGGTTACAGGAGAATATGGGCTTGGGACAAGGAATGAAAGAGGAGAAAGACTAATTGAGTTCTGTAACAAGTTTCAGCTAGTAATAGCGAATACCCTGTTCAAGAATCACAAGAGGAGGAGGTATACTTGGAAAAGGCCGGGAGATACGGGAAGATTTCAATTAGATTACATCATGGTCAGACAGAGATTCCGAAATCAGATACTGGATTGTAAGGCGTACCCAGGAGCAGATATAGACTCAGATCACAATATAGTGGTGATGAAGAGTAGGCTGAAGTTCAAGACATTAGTAAGGAAGAATCAATACGCAAAGAAGTGGGATACGGAAGTACTAAGGAATGACGAGACACGTTTGAAGTTCTCTAACGCTATAGATACAGCAATAAGGAATACCGTAGTAGGCAGTACAGTTGAAGAGGAATAGACATCTCTAAAAAGGGCCATCACAGAAGTTGGGAAGGAAAACATAGGTACGAAGAAGGTAGCTGCGAAGAAACCATGGGTAACAGAAGAAATACTTCAGTTGATTGATGAAAGGAGGAAGTACAAACATGTTCCGGGAAAATCAGGAATACAGAAATACAAGTGGCTGAGGAATGAAATAAATAGGGAGTGCAGGGAAGCTAAGACGAAATGGCTGCAGGAAAAATGTGAAGACATCGAAAAAGATATGATTGTCGGAAGAACAGACTCAGCATACAGGAAAGTCAAGAGAACCTTTGGTAACATTAAAAGCAAAGGTGGGAACATTAAGAGTGCAACGGGAATTCCACTGTTAAATGCAGAGGAGAGAGCAGATAGGTGGAAAGAATACATTGAAAGCCTCTATGAGGGTGAAGATTTGTCTGATGTGATAGAAGAAGAAACAGGAGTCGATTTAGAAGAGATAGGGGATCCAGTATTAGAATCGGAATTTAAAAGAGCTTTGGAGGACTTACGGTCAAATAAGGCAGAAGGGATAGATAACATTCCATCAGAATTTCTAAAATCATTCAGGGAAGTGGCAACAAAACGACTATTCACATTGGTGTGTAGAATACATGAGTCTGGCGAGATACCATCTGACTTTGGGAAAAGCATCATCCACACAATTCCGAAGACGGCAAGAGCTGACAAGTGCGAGAATTATCGCACAATCAGCTTAACAGCTCATGCATCGAAGCTGCTTAGAAGAATAATATACAGAAGAATGGAAAAGAAAATTGAGAATGCGCTAGGTGACGATCAGTTTGGCTTTAGGAAAAGTAAAGGGACGAGAGAGGCAATTCTGACGTTACGGCTAATAATGGAAGCAAGGCCAAAGAAAAATCAAGACACTTTCATAGGATTTGTCGACCTGGAAAAAGCGTTCGACAATATAAAATGGTGCAAGCTGTTCGAGATTCTGAGAAAAGTAGGGGTAAGCTATAGGGAGAGACGGGTCATATACAATATGTACAACAACCAAGAGGGAATAATAAGAGTGGACGATCAAGAACGAAGTGCTCGTATTAAGAAGGGTGTAAGACAAGGCTGTAGCCTTTCGCCCCTACTCTTCAATCTGTACATCGCGGAAGCAATGATGGAAATAAAATAAAGGTTCAGGAGTGGAATTAAAATACAAGGTGAAAGGATATCAATGATACGATTCGCTGATGACATTGCTATCATGGGTGAAAGTGAAGAAGAATTAAATGATCTGCTGAACGGAATCAACAGTCTAATGAGTACACAGTATGGTTTGAGAGTAAATCGGAGAAAGACGAAGGTAATGAGAAGTAGTAGAAATGAGAACAGCGAGAAACTTAACATCAGGATTGATGGTCACAAAGTCAATGAAGTTAAGGAATTCTGCTATCTAGGCAGTAAAATAACCAATGACGGACGGAGCAAGGAGGACATGAAAAGCAGACTCGCTATGGCAAAAAAGGCATTTCTGGCCAAGAGAAGTCTACTAATATCAAATACCGTCCTTAATTTGAGGGAGAAATTTCTGAGGATGTACGTCTGGAGTACAGCATTGTATGGTAGTGAAACATGGACTGTGGGAAAACCGGAACAGAAGAGAATCGAAGCATTTGAGATGTGGTGCTATAGACGAATGTTGAAAATTAGGTGGACTGATAAGGTAAGGAATGAGGAGGTTCTACGCAGAATCGGAGAGGATAAGAATATGTGGAAAACACTGATAAGGGGAAGGGACAGGATGATAGGACATCTGCTAAGACATGAGGGAATGACTTCCATGGTATTAGAGGGAGCTGTAGAGGGCAAAAACTGTAGAGGAAGACAGAGATTGGAATAGGTCAAGCAAATAATTGAGGACGTAGGTTGCAAGTGCTACTCTGAGATGAAGAGGTTAGCACAGGAAAGGAATTCGTGGCGGGCCGCATCAAACGAGGTAGTAGACTGATGACCAAAAATAAACCTAAGGACATCACACACATCCATGCCCGAGGCAGGATTCGAACCTGTGACCGTAGCGGTCACGCGGATCCAGACTGAAGTGCCTAGAACCGCACGGCCACAGCGGCCGGCATATCAGTTTGTAAACATTCTTTTATCACCCCGTATATGACTAACTCCGCTGCTGGATTTGCGATTGTCGATCTGTGGTTTTAAAATGAAAATAACGGTTAATGCATGGAAACTTCCTCGTAGATTAAAACTGTGTGCCGGACCGAGACACGAGCTCGGGAGCTTTGCCTTTCACGGGCAAGTGCACTCCCAACTGAGCTTCCGAAGCACGACTTACGACCAGTCTTTCACAGCTACAGTTGTACCAGTACCTCGCCTCCTACCTTCGTAACTTCGCAGAAGCTCTTCCTGCGAACCTTGCAGAACTAGTAGTCGTGGAAGAAAGGATATTGCGGAGACATGGCTTAGCCACAGCCTGGGGGACGGATGTTTCCAGAATGAGATTTTCATTCTTCAGCGGAGTGTGCGCTGATATGAAACTTCTTGGCAAATTAAAACCGTGTGCCGGACCGAGACTCGAGCTCGGAACCTTTGAGTTTCGCGGGCAAATGCTCTACCAACTGAGAACAGGTCGTGAGTCATGCTTGGGTAGCTCAGCTGGTTGCCGGTACGGTAGCTCAGCGTGTTCGGTCAGAGGGTTAGCAGCCCTCTGTAATAAAAAAACTGAGCTAATCGATCAACAATGAACTTAAACGGATGTGTTACGACGTCGGCCCCGAGCAGATGCAACAAACAACAGCGAACAAAATGAGATTTAAGAAAAAAAGGTGGTAGAGCACTTGCCCGTGAAAGGCAAAGGTCCCGAGTTCGAGTCTCGGTCGGGCACACATTTTTAATCTGCCAGGAAGTTTCATATCAGTCCTCACTCCGATGCAGAGTTAAAATCTGATTCTGGGTTAATGGTTAATGTATTGTTAAGTTAAAATCTGATTGTAACTGAATTCATAAACCACATACGAAAGAGAATCCCGAGCCACAAATTTGCCCAGCGTGCGGTCTTAACATACAGCGTGACGCGTCATAGCTTACTGTGGCCAAAGGTCGAAATCTGTCATTCATTTACCTGGTACAGGAAAGTGGTATCGGTCTCCTTCCGCCATTCAAAACAATTTCAATACGTTAGCTATATTTCATACGCAGCAATCTAGGACCTGAAACGCGCCATACGTAAACTGGCCAGCGACTACAGTCTTTACTCACAGCCGACGGCCCGTAAGTTCCACACACACACACACACACACACACACACACACACACACACACATACACACATCTGCATCTGCAAATGAAACCAGTTCACTATCAAGCTGTGACGCCGGACTATAAGAGGCGGAAAAAATATTTATTTTACCGAACAGTTTCATCAAGATCAAATGAGAAAGACTGTCTAGCAGAGAACGTCCACGAATCCAAAAGCAGACTTACATTTTTTTATGCCAACAGTAAATGTTTTACTGAGATACTAAATACAGAAATGGATGTAGCTTTGCTTCATGTACGTATAACGATGTTTTTAGGCACTTTGGATGACTTCAAATTTATGAAAACAACGTCTCCACCAAGCGTCGAGCCGGCGCGCTGCTGATGATTGCAAACAGACGTGGCGCGGACCAGGAAGCGACGCGTCTCCGCCACGCCACCTCTGGTCCACTGATTCATTGACATGGAGATGACTTGGAATAACGCCACGCCCATCCCCCCCCCCTCCCCTTTCAACACCCCACCCGTCCAAACGTCGGTGCCACGTCACTTTTGTGTGAAATGGCCCTTAAGGACACACACACACACAGGTAAACAATAATATTTGCATCTCCAGTCCCGGTACGTAGCGAACCTAATTCCAAATAAGACATATTCAAAGCATATTCAAAGGTATAAGTTTGTTTGGATCAGGATTCCTGCATTCATTGTCCACAGGGTGTCCACCTGAAGAACCATCAGATTCATGATCACTTGGGACGAAGTCACCCAAGTGAGCATCAGTGGCATTTTACGACTCACCGAAGATCAGTCATTGATAATCAACGTCAGCATCTGTAAAAGGCCTGTTGTATCAAGCAAATGTTCAAATATGTGTGAAATCTTATGGGACTTAACTGCTAAGGTCATCTGTCCCTAAGCTTACACACTACTTAACCTAAATTAAGGAGAAACACACACACCCACGGCCGAGGGAGGACTGGAACCTGCGCTGGGACCAGCCACACAGTCCATGACTGCAGCACCTCAGCCGGCCGGAGTGGCCGAGCGGTTCTAGGCGTTACAGCCTGGAACCGCGCGACAGCTACGGTCGCAGCTTCGAATCCTGCTTCGGGTATGGACGTGAGTGATGTCCTTAGGTTAGTTGGGTTTAAGTAGTTCTAAGTTCTAGGGGACTGATTACCTCAGCAGTTAAGTCCCATAGTGCTCACAAGGGAACCTCCCCATCGCACCCCCCTCAGATTTAGTTATAAGTTGGCACAGTGGATAGACCTTGATAAACTGAACACAGATCAATTGAGAAAACAGGAAGAAGTTGTGTGGAACTGTGAAAAAATAAGCAAAATATACAAACTGAGTAGTCCATGGACCACATAGGCAACATCATGACAATGTAAGCGCAGGAGCGGCGTGGTCCAGTGGTAACGTAAGCAGCTGCAGAACGAGAGGTCCCTGGTTCAAGTCTTCCCTCGAGTGAAAATTTTACTTTCTTTATTTTTGCATAGTTATTATCTGTCCGTTCGTTCACTGACATCTCTGTTCACTGTAATAAGTTTAGTGTCTTTGTTTTGCGACCGCATCGCAAAACCGTGCGATTAGTAGACGAAAGGACGTGCCTCTCCAATGGGAACCGAAAACATTTAATCGCAAGGTCATAGGTCAACCGATTCCTCCACAGGAAAACATGTCTGATATATTCTATACGACACTGGTGACGGCATGTGCGTCACATGACAGGAATATGTTGTCGACCCACCTAACTTGTACACTTGGCGAATGGGTACAAAGATTCTTCTACCCTGCCCGATTTAGGTTTTCTTGTGGATGTGATAATCACTTCCAAAAAAGTGATGAAAACATAAGAGTTTGTCACATAAACTGAAAATAAAAAATTAAAATTTTCACTCGATGGGAGATTTAAACCAAGGATCTTTCGTTCCGCAGCTGCTCACGTTACCACGAGACCACAGCGCTCCTGCGTTCCTAATGTCCTTGATATTGGATATCTTCCCATGAACTACTCAGTTTGTATATTTTGCTTATTTTTTTCACAGTTCCACACAACTTCTTCCTGTTTTCTCAATTGATCTGTGTTCAGTTTTTCAAGGCCTATCCACTGTGCCAACTTATAACTAAATCTGAGGGGGGTGCGATGGGGAGGTTCCCTTGTCAGAGCCATTTGAACCAATTTTTTTTTGGAGCGCCTGAGACCGTTCGGCTAATCCCGCGCGGTCTGTTGTATCATTTTCTCCAAGTTGTTCTGCTGCAAAACATTATTCCCTTGTGTCTGGCATTGCAGTATAATAAAAACCATTGGCAAGCATTTCCGAAACGGCTATATTTGTAAGCTGTTCGCGTCCCACTGTGGTTAAACTATACCGTGCAAGGAAAAATGACGATATCTAAAGTCTGCCCCGAGGCAACTGTGGTGCAGCAGGGGCCATAAATGACAGGAGTGAACGCCGGTTGTGGAGATGTGTACGGGCGTATAGAGGTGCAGTTATTTGGCAACTGACCGCCCAGATGAACCGAGCGGCTACCAACAGTGTCTCCTCAACGACTGTTCGGCGAACGTTGCTGCGTCTGGGCCTCTGCATCAGGCGCCAGGTTCACGCACTACGCTGACTGCGGTTCGTCGGACACGAAGATGGAATCCGCACACCAGTACCGCAGCTGGACGCCCATTGAGCAGTGGCAGGTGGCCTCTTCGGGTCAGCTGCGAGGTGTGCTACATTGGACACACGGCTGTTGTCACGTACAGCGTGAAACGTGTGAAAGAAAACACCCTGCAATAATCGTCGGAAGGGTCCAGGCCGGAGAAGAGAGTGTTACAGCCTGCGGAATGTTTTCGTGGTACTCCCTGGGTTGTTTCATCATTGTTGAAGGCAAAATGGATCAGCTCAGCAGCTATCCTGGGGGACCATGTCCACCCTCACATGCAGTGTGTTTTCCCACATCAAGGTGGTTTCTACCAGGAGGACAATGCGACCTGTCACACAGCTCGCATTGTACGTGCGTGGTTCGATGAGTACCAGTATGAGTTTACCGTACTCCTCTGACCACCAAACTCTTCGGATTTGAGCCAAATCGAGGGTCTGTTGGATTACCTCGATCGGGCTGTACACGCTGTGGATCCTCAACCGAGAAACGTAGCGCAGCTGGTCGCAGCACTGGAACCGGCGTGTCTCTACATCCCTGTCGGTACCTCCCACAACCTCACTGACTCTCTTGCTGCACGTCTTGCAGCAGTCTGTCGTTAGTCAAGCTTTCGACAGGTTGTCACATTAATATAACTGGACAGTGTAAGATTAGAATGAGATTCAACGACACTTCACATGTACCGAGAGATAAACAGGGTGTAAATTTTAACTCGAAAAATAAGCTTCACACGAATAAATGTGTAGAATCCAAAGATTATTTTCGAGGGGGACATACGATTGTACCCACTACCCCAGCCCCCTGGGGGTGGGGCTGGAGGCAAGTTTAAAATTTAAAATGGGAACTCCCATTTTTTATTGCAGAATCAGATTCTACATAAAAACTACGTACATTTTGTCTTAAATATTTGTTTTGATTCTGGGTAGTTGGCGCTGTAATTTAAGAAAATCCATGTTCTCATTTTCGCGTGGGAAATGGTTACGGATGAATAGAAAATACTTATTTTCTTCGTGAGTTTTGATTCTCTAAAACTAAAACTCTCCTTCTCTCCCCATAGGGTGGGGTTCGACAGAGAGGAATTAGAGTTTCACAAAACTTATCTGAATCTGCGGAAAAAATTAATATTTGGGTCAACATTTGCAAAACTCTAATTAGTCTCTCTCAAACTCCACCCTACCGGGAGAGAGGGAGAGCTTTAGTTTTAGCGAATCAAAATATACGAAATAAATAAGTATTTTTTATTTATCCGTAACCATTTTCCACGCAAAAATGAGAACATGGATTCTCTTGAATTACAGCGACAACTACCTAGAATCAAAACAAATGTTTAAGACAAAATGTACGTAGTTTTTTTATGAAGAATCTGATTCTGCAATAAAAAAAATGGGGGTTCCCATTTGAAATTTTACCACCCCCAGGGGACTGGGGTGGCGGGCTAATTTTAGCACCAGCAGATGTCCCCCTGGGAAATAATCAGCTTTGGATTCTACACATTTTTTCATGTGAAGCTCATTTTTCGAGTTATTCTGGTTTGTCAACTTAAAATTTATACCCAGTATATTAAAAAATAAAAAGTCCTTGCCTTCACAGAGAACTCATCAGCACAGGGAACAATTAAGGGAAGTTAAGATTTTCGTCATATCTCGGAGGAGGTGCTCCAGCTCCACCTAGCACGGTTTCATTCATTGAACTTTTGTTTGTGGCTGGATCGCGCTGACAGGCGCCTCTATCGTACTGACTCGCGGAGCATAACACTGTGTGACTGAAGTAACACTTTGCTGTGCAGGGCGACCTCGTACTCTCTCCACTGTGCAGAATTCAAGACCTTAATAGCGCTGTAAGTATTGTTTAAGCCACGGCGCAATTCCACGTAAACGCGCGCTCAGCACGTTTTGGTGCGTACTGTATTGGTTTTCGACGTCGTATGCGCGGACGATTTACTCACATTGCTACACCAAAAATGTGGAAATTGCTGTGCAAGGAGAGCAAACACCTTAAAATAATTGCAAAAAAGGGGAACCGAGGCTAATGATACTCATTCCAATATTCTGCGTGAATAGCTGCTGTTCAAAGATGCGATAATCGAGCAGTTTCCCACCAACCACTCGTATTTTCCTCGCCGCCTTTAAAAAACTGATTTTTTGTTGTTGTTGTGGTTAGCTTGCCAGAATTAAGGATAATGACAAAAAACCTCTTACTTATAGAGAATAAGTAAAATTTAACAAATTGGAGGCAATATTAGGCACATATTACCTTCACCGTAATTATTCATTCATCTCAGCACTTAAAAAAATTGTACTATGCATATGCAGTTGAAGAAGACAGCAATTTTACTAACAATTTGGTTTTAAATTAATTTATTGAAATACAGTGTTCACACACAAGTCGTCGTGCTCATTGCTGACCGTCGTGACCCCATGAAGCCTCTTCATCCCGGACGGTTAGCAGCTTCTCTTAGAGCCTGCTCAAGAGGTAGACCAGAGAGAATCTTGATTTTATCAGTCCACTTGTTTGCTGCTCTTCCCCTCGGTCTGTTCAAATGGCTCTAAGCACCTTGGGACTTAACATCTGAGGTCATCAGTCCCCTAGAACTTAGAACTACTTAAACCTGACTAACCTAAGATCATCACACACATCCATGCCCTAGACGGGATTCAAATCTGCAGCAGCGCGGTTCCGGACTGAAGCGCCTAGAACCGCTCGGCCACAGCGGTCGGCCCTCAGTCTGTTGCCCTCGATGTTTCCTTCCATGATTATTCGATCTAGGTCTTATCCATTTTTTCTCACGATATGCCCAAAGAACTGGAGAATTTTTTGGTTAACACGAGGAGACAGGCGCGTGGAGATACTGAGCTGCTCAATTATAGACACGTTTGTTCTTCTGTCAGTCTATTTTGTGCGCAGCGTCCTGCGCCAGCACCGAAGCACAAATACATCGATACTCTGCTTGTCTCTGGCTTTAAGGGTCAATGTCTGACAACCATAAAAGTAGACGGAAAACACGAGTCTTTCAACAAGACGTACCTCTGTGGTGTTCGTTATTTTTTGTTCTGCCAGGTCCTGGTGAGCTGCTTCCTAACCCGTCTTCCTATCTCATCTTCACAGCTTACTGGTAACAGTTGGTTGATCCAAGATAGATGAAACAACGAACTACTTCCAGTTCCTTTAATCGACTGGTGAAATGAAACTCCTCGATCAGTTATCGTGAGTCTGGACCTGCTGAGATTGAGGTCCAATCCTTACAGGCTAATGTCTTTTACCGTTGTTAGCTGCTCAGCAAGTTCAGCTTCGTTGCTGGTAAAAGCACGGTGTCATCAGAAAATCGGAGATTTTTGGTAGTTGTACCACCAGGTGAGGAGCCTTTAATCCAACCAACACAAAGGTGAAAACTGATCTTAAATTTAAAAAAAAAGAAAGAAAACATCATTATCCAGTTCAGTCGCTGTTTTCGTTAAATTCTCACAGCGCGCGATTTTACAAACCTGTTGCCTCATGACAAAGAGATATCAGTTCAAGCTGTTCACTCGAAACTGCCAATTTGTGTGTATTTATTTAATTAGGCATCCAGGGGTCATCTAAAAATGACGTAAGATTTGTCATCATTACGCAGTGAAAATAAATACCATAAATCGACATATAACATACACTACTGGCCATTAAAAATGCTACACCACGAAGATGAAGTACTACAGACGCGAAATTTAACCGACAGGAAGAAGATGCTGTGATATGCAAATTATTAGCTTTTCAGAGGATTCACACAAGGTTGGCGCCGGTGGCGACACCTACAATGTGCTGACATGAGGAAAGTTTCCAACCGATTTCTCATACACAAATAGCAGATGACCGGCGTTGCCTGGTGAAACGTTGTTGTGATGCCTCGTGTAAGGAGGAGACATGCGTACCATCACGTTTCCGACTTTGATAAAGGAATAGCAGAATATGGAATCGGTGAGTTCAGGAGGGTAATACGGAACGCCGTGCTGGATCCCTACGGGCTCGTATTACTAGCAGTCGAGATGACAGGCATCTTATGTGCACGGCTGTAACGGATCACGCAGCCACGTCTCGATCCCTGAGTCAACAGATGGGGACGTTTATAAGACAACAAAAATCTGCACGAACAGTTCGACGACGTTTGTAGTAGCATGGACTATCAGCTCGGAGACAGGAGCGCCTGCGATGGTGTACTCAACGACGAACCTGGGAGCACGAATGAGAAAACGTCATTTTTTCGGATGAATCCAAGTTCTGTTTACAGCATCATGTTGGCGACATCGCGGTGAACGCACATTGGAAGCGTGTATTCGTCATCGCCATACTGGCGTATCACCCGGTGTGATGGTATGGAGTGCCATTGGTTCACGTCTCGGTCACCTCTTGTTAGCATTGACGGCACTTTGAACAGTGGACGTTACATTTCAGATGTGTTACGACCCGTGGCTCTACCCTTCATTCGATCCCTGCAAAACCCTACTTTTCAGCAGGATAATGCACGACCGCATGTTGCAGGTCCTGTACGGGCCTTTCTGGATACAGAAAATGTTCGACTGCTGTCCTCTCCAGCACATCCTCCAGATCTCTCTCCAATTGAAAACGTCTGGTCAATGGTGGCCGAGCAACTGGCTCGTCACAATACGCCAGTCACTACTCTTGATGAACTGTGGTATCGTGTGGAAGCTGCATGGGCAGCTGTACCTATACACGCCATCCAGGCTCTGTTTGACGCAATGCCCAGGCGTATCAAGGCCGTTATTACTGCCAGAGGTGGTTGTTTCAAATGGCTCGGAGCACTATGGGACTTAACTTCTGAGATCATCAGTCCCCTAGGACTTAGAACTACTTAAACCTAACCAACCGAAGGACATCTCACACATCCATGCCCGAAGCAGGATTCGAACCTGCGACCGTAGCAGCAGCGCGGTTCCGGACAAGTGCCTAGAACCACTCATTCACAGCGGCCGGCTTTTCTTTTTTTAATCGCATAAGCATTTCAGAATATCGTAAACGATTACGACCAACTGGTGGCCACCATCAGAGTAAAAGAACGAGTGATTTTCTTTGCGTTGTCATTTTCATATAGCAAAGTAGAAGCATTTTACACAGTTATTTCCATAATTTAGTGTCTTATTTTGTTTAAAAAGTTTTGGAGAAAATGACACATGCAGTAATGCAAGGAAGCTAGTGTGCTTGTAGCACGAGCTCACATGCTGATTGCCGGCCGGAGTGGCCGAGCGGTTCTAGGCGCTTCAGTCTGGAACCGCGCGATAGCTACGGTCGCAGGTTCGAATCCTGCCTCGGGCATGGATGTGTGTGATGTCCTTAGGTTAGTTAGGTCTAAGCAGTTCTAAGTTCTAGCGGACTGATGACCTCAGATGTTAAGTCCCATAGTGCTCAGAGCCATTTGATATGCTGATTCACGTTAATGCACCAAGAAAGTGGGGTGTTCACCCTCCCTCCCAGTGCGCAAGGAGCCCGCCCCCGGTAGCTGAAGGGTCAGAGCGACGGAATGTCAATCCAAAGGGCCCGGGTTCGATTCATGGGGTTGGAGATTTTCTCCGGTCAGGGACTGGGTGTTGTGTTGTCCTTATCATCATTTCATCCCCATCGACGCACAAGTCGCCTAAGTGGCGTCACATCGAAAGACTTGCACCAGGCGCACGGTCTACCCGACGGGAGGCCCTAGTCACACGGCATTATTATTATTATTGTTATTATTAGTTCACAAGGAGAGCGGGAGCTCTCCTCTTCGCCCCCCCCTCCCTTCCCTCTCCTCCTCCACCTCCCGACACTGTTTTCCTTCTTGCTGGAGGCTGCGCTTGGTGGTACAGCGTCATAAAAAACATGGTTAGCTAACATACACAGAGATGTTGTGTCATGAGTTCAGATGTATACCAAAGCACAGTATACTGAGTTTGAAGGCGGCACTGTCAATAGTTTACGAGAAAATTACTTTTTTTCCATATATTTGAGCTCCACTTAAATATAATCGCTTACAGTAGAGCATTTGAGTTGGAGTAAGAAACATCCTCCTAATTAAGCGAAAAGATAAAGAATAACAATTTCATGCCTTAAGGGCAACACAAGAACATTAATTTAAGAGATATTAATATTCGGCTGAAGGCCATATACCAACAAAATATGTTTGACGGCCTAAGGCCTAGCAAGAGTTTCAATCTAAAAGAAAGAAGACCTTATCTTAAGGCCTCCCCAGTAAAATTCGGCTGAAGACTCCATATAAAAATATAACAATCTCACGCGTTAAGGGCAAGGTAAGGACATTAATTTGAGGTGTTGATATTCGGCTGAAAGTCACACATCAACCACATAACTAAAATCCAAACAGGGAAATTACTACATAACACACAAGGAACGGCGCTCAGAAGTTTCCAACGGTCGGCCTTAGATTGGAACGCTAACTCCCGTTTAGGTGAGACAGGCAGCGTGTCCAACGACTTCTTAATCTGGAGGCAATAATTATTGACGAATTTGAAAATTTGAAGTGCTATTACACTCTACTCTTACACTAAAGGCTGAACACAGTAAGACAAGCATGAAATGTAGAAACTGTGTACATATCTTGAGGCAGTGTAACTGACAGCGCGTAAATTATCCAGATCACATCGAGTATTTGAGAATGACAGCATCTAACGACTTCGAACAAGCTTTACACATCATTTCAATCCTTTTCGAAACCTTTTCTTGGAAAAGTGTTGCATGTTAACCTTTAAAGAAATTTTAATACAAAGTATTTCCATTTGTAAAATGAGCGACTGCGTACGGTACAGAGTTGAGACGTGTAGCAGTGAGATGAGACATTCTGTGTTTTTTACTTACGACATGTCTATAGTGTTGCATCTTGCCTAACCGTCGAATATTAGGTGTCTAGGAAACTTTCTTTCTCGGATCACTAGACAACAATTCAAACAAATCGTATTAATGGGTTTTAATACGAAAAATTCATGACAATACTAAATTTGGTGTTTGTTTAACACCGAATTTTGTATTGCCATGTATGTGTCTGTATGTACGTGTCGCGTTGTCGTCCTGGAGAGGGGTTGGTCAGCGTGTAACTGGCTGACGTCTTCTTTACAGCCCTCTCTGCGCCCTCGTTTCCGTCCGGCGTGCTGGCGCTTGCTTGACTTTACGCCGTAACATAAAGTTTCTAGTTTTGTAGTAGATTTAGAAATAAACTGGATGTATGCAAAATGTTATTTTTTCTGTTTGTTATGTGTTTCCGAACAAGAAGCATTATCTATCGTTGTTTGGCGTGTTATTTTTTTTTTTGATGCTGCGGTGTTTTTGCTTTTTATGTCGAGATAACATCCTTATTTTGTTCGTTTTTGTCGTTATACATACGCTCCCTCCCCATCCCCCCCTCTCTCTCTCATTCCCTTTCCCTCCCTCCGAATCACACACACACACACACACACACACACACACACACACACACACACACACTACAAATCCGGGCGCCACGTCCCAAAAAAAACATGGCATGACACAAATCAACACTACAGTCATAATGACACGTAGTGGAAGCGCAAACTCTTTACTTAGCAAGAAATCGTATGAAACGAATATATAACGACAAAAACGGACAAAGTAAAAACACCACAACATCAAAAAACTAAATAAGACGCCAAACAACGATACACACTGCTTTCTCGATCGTAAGGCTACCAGCATAAGTACCCAATAGCTCCATGTGAGGTATGTAAACAAATGCTTAAGTTCAGTTAATTTCTAAATATCGTATCAAACTAGAAACTTTAGACACATCGTAAATAAACAACACAGAATGTCTCATCTCACTGATACACGCCTCAGCTCTGTACTGTACGCAAACCAATGTAAAAAAATATTCGCTCATCTTACAAATGTAAATGTTTTGCACCAAAAGTTTCTTTAAAGGTGACATACAACAATTTTGTAGAAGGAAACTAAATCCACTGAAGATGCTCAAAAAGTGCTGAACGATGTTTGGCTGAAAACAGAACTACAAAGGTGTCTTGCATAAGACGTAATTCCTCTCCAATTTTCGTTGTTCACGCAGTAAGACGCACACCAGGCACAACGCTTTAATTTATTATTTCTGCACTGGTGACACTGTTTGCAACACTTTTTGCAGGCGGTGAACGTCCCTTGGAAAACATAACAGCATGACAGGTAGTTCAGGAGATGTGACGTCAAACATTCAAATGCGTAAAAAATTAGCTTTTCTTAAAATGGAGCGCAAATTACCCACTCTCTACTCACCGACTGTTTGGCAATGACAACACTTAACGAATGGTTCAAATGGCTCTGAGCACTATTGGACTTAACATCTGAGGTCATCAGTCCCCTAGAAATCAGAACTACTTAAACCTAACTAACCTAAGGACATCACACACATCCATGCCCGAGGCAGGATTCGAACCTGCGACCGTAGCGGTCGCGTGGTTGCAGACTGAAGCGCCTAGAACCAGTCGGCTACACTGTCCGGGTAACACTTAACGGCTTCCAGCAAATTTTAAACAAAACTTCAAAGCTGTTCTAAACTTAATTCCGCTTACAAATGGTTCAAATGGCTCTGAGCACTATGGGACTTAACAGCTGTGGTCATCAGTCCCCTAGAACTTAGAACTACTTAAACCTAACTAACCTAAGGACATCACACACATCCATGCCCGAGGCAGGATTCGAACCTGCGACCGTAGCAGTCGCCCGGTTCCGGACTGCGCGCCTAGAACCGCGAGACCACCGCGGCCGGCCAGTCCGCTTACAACCACACAAAATAATGTATTTATGGTATTGACTTTTACATGAATTTGAGAGTGAATAATCATATACTTATAATACGATCATAATTGGGCTTCTACGTCTTCAGGCTTAACGTCAACTATTTCAAATTAACTCATTTGTAATTAGACTTTTGAAGCTGTTTCATACATGGCAGTTCGACTGCCTAAGGAATCAGAGGGAAGGTGGTTGCTGGTCGCTTGCTAACTGAAAGAAGTACGGAGAATCAGAAGCGTCGAGCACCCTTAATTATCTTGGGGAGATTGTGAAAAAGCTAATCGAAAATCATTAACTGAAATTCTCGGAATGTCTGCCTAATTGGTGACAGAAGTAACAGTTGAAGCCTATCGCCCCGTTACCAAATGTGTAAATAGGAGAGGCCAGAGACATGGATCTGTGCACTGTCTCCTCCGTGCGGTGGACAGCGTGGACGGCGCGATAGTGCGCCCGCAAGTAAGAGGAACATTCTCGAGACACGCCCGGGAGCCCACATCCGGCGAAGAGCATCGTCGAGCGGCAGGCAGCGATGTCTGGCGGCGGTTAGCGGGGAGTGCGTGTCGAACACCGCCACAGCATGTCAGAAATCAGAGGCTACTGAATTCACTCACCAGAAACAGCGACCAATATTCATGAGGGACAAAGCTGACTGATATTTCATGTTGTTCGAGCCCAACCTTTATGGAAATGGTAAACTCGATGTTAACTGTCGAGATTGAATGAAACGAAATCTCTTTACCCATTTTGACAGTTCAAAAAAAATCAAGCTCTCCAGGATGGCTGGTACCAGCTGTATGACGGGAAGATGAAAGGCGCTCTTTCAGTCTTGCTGGCGGAATTCTGAATCTCAGGGAGGCTTCCCGGAGGACTGGCTGTTGAGACTTGACTCCGAAACTGCAACACACTGCGGCAGGACCCCTCAAGCTACCATCTCAACTACTACTTCCGTGTTGCAAGTAACCCAGAACAGACTAAACATCTGGCGCCAAACCCGGCGACTACAAGAAAACTAAAAATTTCTCCAACATAAACGTGAAACGTCCCCTTTCAACAATTATACATGACTGTGCTTAAACTGACACACAATATTTTGTTAGCGCAACGCAATCTGACTTTCAATATTCCCTACAAAAGAATGGCCCTGACTAACATTAAACTATACCTTTCACAAATCACTTACCTCACAAAAATCTTCGCTGCTCAAGCTACTGCAATAGAGCGAGCGCCACTACTGCCAGCTAAATAAAAGATTCAAACTATGGAAGGCACTAACTACTGATAGGGATAGTTAGCAAATGAAAGATATTAATAGAGAACAAACAATGTATTTACCTTGATATCATCATATATAAATATAGCAGTTCATGACAAATTTCAAAACTCCACCATCTCTCTCCCCACATCCACCACTGCTGGCGGCTCACCTCCAACTGCGCAACGCTACGCGCTGTTCACATCCAGCTGCCGCTGCCCAACACTACAATGGCAGACAACAATGCAAACTAGCCACAGACTGCACACAGGTGGCGTTACCAATAAAAAAACCTAAACAGCCTACTTACATAGCCCTCATGCTCCCCACAAAAAATTTTACAAATTGGTTTGGACAGTGGTCAATACAGATTTGAAAAAATTTTTCATAATTACAATAACAAAGAAATCAAATGCACACACTTATTGATACAATGTTGGTCAAAAGCTCAAATTTTCTCACAGTCCATAAAGACAGTCCTAATCGTACATAACAGTAGAATAGCAGTGTTTTTCTCAAAGTCTGAGCAGTAAAAGAAAATGCACACGGAAGTAGTGGATTTCCATGCAGTCTTGAAGAAGTAGCGTTGTCCTTCCAACGGAAAGACAGTGCTGAGTCTTGACATGCTGACAGATAATGGGCCACAACAGAGCAAACCCACAGCAGTCATTCGACGTTTTGAAGAATATTGGTAGGTAGGTCATCACGGAGTAGACCCACTGTAGTCCTGGTAGAGATTACGGTATTGGCGGGCCACCAGAGGTGCAGACCCACTGCAGGCCTTGTAGAAAGTGTGCACAGGCCCACTGTAGTCCTGGTAGAGATGACCAGCAGCCATCTGTTGTGATTGTGCAGGTGCACAATCACCAGTGAAGAGTCTTGCAGTTAATATAGCAAGTCCATAACCACCACTTGTGCACTCACAAAGTTTTTGAAATTGTCCTTAGAACCAGCAATGCTGTTATCCAGTCCCTTGCTGAATTATTAACACACGTGCAAACACTAACAGTCCCTACTGCTCACATATTGTCCATATACTATGACCAACAGAAACGTGTGCAGTGAAATGTAACTTACAAGTTAATAATAAGATGAACTGGTGTCAATTACAATTTTATAACATGAGAATACAATTACAAAGGTACAAAATACATCACTAAAAACATAATAATACAGATAACATTTGTAGTAATAGGGGCTTTACAAAAGAATAGAAATAAACATATACATCAGTGTTACAGGAATTATGACATGAGTACATAAATAAAAGATCAGAATAACTTTCGAAACATCAACTTCACACATGAGCATTAACACAAAACAGAGTAAATAATGTCTAAACATCTTTACAAAGTAAATAACACATTATTAATGCCAATTGTATTTGAGGATAACAGTATTCCTCATCATAGTGAATGTAGCTTAGTATTAGAAGAATTCTACAACATAAGTCTTATCAGATAAACACATAAAGACAGGAAGTACACAAATACACAAGGGTACACAAACACATAGCATAATAATACAAAAGGAAAGGACAGGGTTTGTTTTACTGCAGTATTTTGCAAACAAAACTTTCTTTACTTCTTGGAGATCTCCCTTCGTTCGTCATTATTTCCAAAAAGTCCTATCTATACCTGCTTTCTGTACTTTTCTCATATAGCCTCTCAGTGCATTTCTTCAAATTCATCGCAACTCATTCTCTTATAGGCTACCCCCTCTTAAGCTAACTTAAATCTACTGAGCTCAGATGCTAAACTAAGGGACGAGGCAATGCAGCAGCACAAAACAATTAACGCAAACAGCAATGAAAAAAATGCAGATTTGCGAAGCAAGCAGCATTATAGAAATTAGCAAAGCAATTCCAATATTACAACTAATATAAGGCAATGTGCAGCAAACAATGAAAATAAATCATTAGTAAAATGGCTTAACAGAGTAATGCAAAGTGAAATTTAGTAGCACTATGCCTGGCAAACAGCAGAAGCAAAAGCAATAAATTATATCTAAACATGACATAGCTCAAGCAGAAAAAATAGTACATTAAAGATAACAATGCAGATAAAGGTAATGTATAATCGCATCTTAATGTCTATGTAATTAAAGTGGTGCACCACAACAACTGATTGTAAAAAGAAATATTACCATGTACTTGAAAAGAAAGTTATCTCTCCCCACATCCACCACTGCTGGCGGCTCACCTCCAACTGCGCAACGCTACGCGCTGTTCACATCCAGCTGCCGCTGCCCAACACTACAATGGCAGACAACAATGCAAACTAGCCACAGACTGCACACAGGTGGCGTTACCAATAAAAAAACCTAAACAGCATACTTACAAAACTGTTCGCGTGTGGTTGTGGTTGAAATGCACCGTGAATGGCAAAATGGATCTATCCAAAACTGGTGCCGAGGAAGCTGTGGTGCACCGCAGGGATCAACGAGAACTGCGGAGATGTGGAAGGTAGGGATGGAAAAAACCGACCTGTTAAACCGGTACCAGTAGTTTAGTTCTGATTAACCAGTAATTCTCGGTATGTGTTTAGTCTCGGCTATAACAGGTGTTTTTTGTTTTGTTATAACCGACTAAAATAACGAAATGAATTAGCCGCACCAGCATTGATAAAATTTTTCGTTTTTAAATAAATATTTTTTTTACTAGAGGAATAATTTTTATTCGGAAAATTTGCTTCGGTTTTACATATTTCGTTACTACAGAAAATGGGAAAAGCTTTCAGTGCTATTTTAATTACAGTGCCGACATAACCAGTGACAAACACGTGGCATAAGAGTTGGACAGCATTTTGCTGAGACAATAAAGCCCCTGTTGCCCTGTTTCTCGCTGTCCGTTGTGTTGTATAATGGCACCAACACTACTCTCAAAATATTTTACTAAGTGACGTAGCAATGAAGTACTATGCTTAATTTGCTTTACAAGATTAAAGACTTGTCTGTCATTTCTATGAAACTATAAAAGAGGAAGCAAATTATGATAACAAATAATAAATCAAAAACTTAGCAACTCATTCATGGTATACAATAAAAATAGAAGGTGGCTGATCCACTGCCTCTATCTACGCAGTATGTTTTTATCGCCCTATATTGTCCGCCCCTGGTCGCTGAGTGGTCAGCGCGACAGAATGTCAAACTTAACAGCCCGCGTTCGATTCCCGGCTGGGTCGGAGATTTTCTCCGCTCAGGGACTGGGTGTTGTGTTGTCCTTATCATCATCATTTCATTCCCATCGACACGCAAGTCGCCGAAGTGGCGTCAACTCGAAAGATTTACATCAGGTGAACGGTCTACCCGACGGGAGGCCTAGCCACACGGCATTTCCATCGGCCTATAGCTGTTTGAAAACCAAAAAATTAACATGAAAAACAGAGTTCTTTAACCGTAGTTTTCACCCTTTACCAGTGACTGTTCGTGATACATAGTACAATGGTCCCCGATTAAGAGATGACTTTTGAGCAAATTATTGGAATCAATAGGACAATACTGGTGATTTTTAATAGTATTCAACCTCTTAGCACTTTTCCAGAAAGGCACCGAACTGTGGATGGACTAAGTTTTCTTTTATTCATCTATTTAATTACATTAGCACCAGTGAAGCCCCACCCATGACGTTGTACTTGCCCCAGCAGAGTGTATCCCGCTGCACTCTCCTCACATCCATGGCAGGCACAACGCTCGTGAGCCTGTGTGTCCAGGTGCCAGAACCGGAACCCACAGTAGAAGTCAGTATACTGTTATGGAGTAGTTTAATTAAGTTCAAAATATACAACTGTTTGTGAATTCCTAAGGGGCCAAACTGCTAAGGTCATCGGTCCCTAGACTTATATACTTCTTGAACTAACTTATGCTAAGAAGCACACACACACACACACACACACACACACACACACACACACACACACGCATGCCCCAGGAAGTTCTCGAACCTCTGGAGAGAGGGGCCTCACAATCCGTGACGTGGCGCCTTAGCGCGCGCAACTAATGGTCTGCAAGTAGATGAAAACTTGTAAGATGACTACATTGGATGATGTTATTGGATGTGTTGTATTTGTAAAGGAAAACGATATATTTGAGGAACTGTGGTCAGAGAAAGAGATGTTAAGCAACAGTATCTGTGTCTGCGATGGCAGCAATGTGGAGTCGTAGAATCTTTGACAGTCCGCAGCGGATTAGATTAGATTAGATTTACTTTCATTCCAGTTGATCCGTATTGAGGAGGTCCTCCAGGATTTAGAACATGTCAGAAAAACAACAATACATGACAAGTACTTACAACTCAAACAAATAAGCTGATGTACCATTCCACAGGTCCCAAGTGGCATGGTCGTAATTTTTTAATTAACGCTACATGAAAGAATCATTTTACAAATACTAATGCACTGAATTTAAAATATAAAAGTTTTTTATTTATAAGGTAATAAACGTGTAATACAACTACTAAATACTTATATAGCCTGCGGTGTGCAGCAGGTGGGGTTCGTTGGGTGTACAGTGCTATCTATGGACGTACTTTTGGAACTATGCGAGTTGCAGATTGATTACGAGGAGGAATGATGATTCAGAATAATAGTTGGATAACAGACGAACATAAAAAAACGTTTTGAAATGAAGAACAAGATATTATTTGATGAGGTAAAAGGTTTATTTTTATTTTTGTAAATTTGTATTGTTAGTCGACTTCATCCTCGTTACAGTCTAATTTTTGATAAATATTCTATTGACTGATCTTCTGAGTACCATGGAAGTTATTAGAGGAAATTAATTTTCATATTAGACTCTGTAATTGTTCTCTTTGATGAGTTCCTTCCTAACTGAAATTTCAGTATTTAAAGGCTGAGTCATGTGTTTCATTGACATTCTGTGTCAAGACATCAAGCCAATTTTCCTGGACCAACTGTAGTTACTTTTTAACAGTATTTTTTAGCTATTGCGGAGTCTTGCCGCGTTGCTGTTTCTGCCAGTATTTCACTTTGCAGGTGAGATTCACAATACGTGATTCTTTCTTTTCCTTTGCACAATGTAGGTTCTGTCAGTTCGTTTGGTCATATGCCAGTCTAGAAATTTTCGTGTGTTTCAGGTTATATTCTTATACAAGTCGGCATTACACTTGTTTTTTTTTATTCAATTACGGTTTGCCGGTTGCTCTGACCGAGCGATTCTAGGCGCTTCAGTCCGTAACCGCGCTACCGCTACGGTCGTAGATTCGAATCCTGCCTCGGGCATGGATGTGTGTGATGTCCTTAGGTTAGTTAGGTTTAAGTAGTTCGAAGTTCTAGGGGACTGATGACCTCAGATGTTAAGTCCCATAGTGCTCAGAGCCATTTGAACCAATTACGGTTTTTTTACCAGTTCGTACTGACCTAGTCTACTGAGCGTGAAATTATTGGTCTTCTTATTTATTTGCTTATGAATGAGATCAGATTCCACACACACAGGATTCTTTGAGCTCAGTAGCACATTCACGTTGTCAGTTCACATTCCCAGGTTTGTATTTGCGATAACGAACGCAAGCACAAGTAAAGGCGAGTCACTTACAATCTCTAATGTCCAGTTCCAATCAGATTTTGTAATACCTCCGTCGAAGCGTTGCGGAAATTTCAGCGATACCATCCGCGTAACGTACGAAAGCGCCAGCAGTTTTGACCGGACCGGAGCAGTTTGCGACTGCAGGAAGCGGTGAACTCGGGCGCTAGCGGTGGAGGCGGAATGGCTGCCCGCCCCCGGCGCTCCCTTCTTATTTGTCGGCGAGGCGCTGCAGCTGGCGGGGAGGCGGCGCTTGTCGCCGCCACCTGAAGAGTGACGGAGCCAGATTCATTATCGCCGGCATCGGCGCCAGAGCAGGGAAGGC
The DNA here is from genome assembly GCF_023864345.2 of Schistocerca serialis cubense. Lineage (NCBI taxonomy): Eukaryota > Metazoa > Arthropoda > Insecta > Orthoptera > Acrididae > Schistocerca > Schistocerca serialis. The sequence continues at coordinate 483,290,661 of NC_064646.1, read as the reverse complement.
CGCGCCACAATGCGGCGCCAGCCTCGTGCGCCGACAATGGACGCCGGCGCCGCAATCACCGCCGGGAAAGGAAAGCGGGGGCGGCGGGCCGCGCTTTGTGGCCGGCCGGGGGCGGCGCGGCGCGGCTGCTGCGTGCGCCGGCCCGATAGCGCGCGCACACACTCCGCCGGCGCTGATTAACTCCGGCGCCACGAGTGGCTCGGGGCCGTGGGCTGTGGGCTGTGGGCTCCTCTCGAGACGTAATCGACGGCGGCCGCTGCCCCGGCGAGGCCCGCCCTCTCCCTCTGCTTGTCGCGCAGCCCAGGGAACGAAAACAGCGGCTTGTCCTCCGCGTCCCTGCCCACCAGCCGCCTTTGGCAGCAGACGCGTGCAGGCATCTCGCGTCTAGTGCACAATTTCTGCACTTCTCTGTCCACAGACTGACGACTGACTGGAAAAAATCCAGCAGCATCGGGTTCTTCTTTCCTTCGATGTGGAAGGCCAGAACGTTATTAATGTTGTGTGAAGAATGGGGTAGACGGGGGCAAAGGTGCGCACTTAGCACTTTCCTATTTCACAAATCCGCTTTCCTAGTTACACGCCAATGATCCCAATATATGGGATTATGCTTTACACGATACATACAGTGAAGAGCTAAAGAATCTTTTACACCTGCCCAATATCGTGTAGGGTCATCGCGAGCATGCCGGGGTGCCGTAATTCGACGTGGCATAGACTCAACTAACGTCTGAAGAAGCGCTAGAGGGAAATGACACCATGAATCCTGCAAGGCTGTCCATAAATCCGTAAGAGTACGACAGGGTGGAGATCTCTTCTGAAAAGCACTTTGCAAGGTATCCCAGATATTCTCAATAATCATTTCTGAGGAGTTTGGTGTCCAGCGGAAGTTTTTAAACTCAGATTAGTGTTCCTCGATCCACTCTGTAGCAATTCGGGACGTGTAGGGTGTCGCCTGGTCCTGCTGGAACTGCTCAAGCCCGCCGGAATGCACAATCAACATGAATTGATGTAAAATCTTCGTTGATCCGTTATGGACCATGGGACAACAGCTGGCATGTATTTCTTGATGCAATAATGTACCAACAGCCGTATCTATTGTAGAAATTTATTTTATGAACTTCCTATGTGCTACCAGTTTCGGCATTACATTGATGCCATCTTCAGGCCCCAAACGTCAAAGTCGTAAAATCGCTACACACGGAAGGAGGCATAAAACTGGATCCGTGAATCAAATCGTTATGCAACAGTGCTGGGCCATCAGCAAGTGTAAACGTACGAAACATTCAACGAAACATCGTCGATATGTGCTTTCGGAGCTGAAGGCCCATTCTTGTACCCTCTGCGAGTCTGTGTCGCCTGGTCAGCAAGAGCTGTTGCATAACGATTTGATTCACGGATCCAGTTATATGCCTCCTTCCGTGTATAGCGATTTTACGACCTTGACGTTTGGGGCCTGAAGATGGCATCAATGTTATGCCGAAACTGGTAGCACATAAAAGCACTCCGTCTTCAGGCCAAGAGTGGCCTACCGTCACCATCCGATCGCCGTGTCATCGTCAGTGGAGGATGCAGATAGGAGGGGCGTGGGGTCAGCACACCACTCTCCCGGTCGTTATGATGGTATTTTTGACCGAAGCCACTACTGTTCTGTAGAGTAGCTCCTCAACTGGCATCACGAGGGTGAGTACACCCCGAAAAATGGCAACAGCGCGTGGCGGCCTGGATGGTCACCCAGCCAAGTGCCGACCACGCCCGCCAGCGCTTAACTTCGGTGATCTCACGGGAACCGGTGTATTCACTGCGACAAGGTCGTTGTCGGTATCACATAAGAAGTTCGTAAAATAAATTTCTACAATACATACGGCTGTTGGTACATTACTGCATCAAGAAATCAATTGATGTAGGTGATCAGACAGGATGCTTACGTACGTGTCCCCTGTCAGAGTCGTATCTAGACGTATCAGCGGGCCCATATCGCTCCAACTGCACACACCCCAAACCATTAGAGGGCCTCCACCAGCTTGAAAAGACCCCTGCTGACAAGTAGAGTCCACCGATTCATGAGGTAGTCTCCGTACCCGTACACGTCCATGCACTCGATAGAATTTGAAACGAGACTCGTCCGACAAGGCAACATGTTTCCAGTCATCAACAGTCCAATGTCGATGTTGAAGGGCCCAGGCGAAGCCTTAGGTTTTGTGTCGTGCAGTCGTCAAGGGTACAAGAATGGGCCTTCAGCTCCGAAAGCCCATATCGACGATGTTTCGTTGAATGTTTCGCACGTTTACACTTGCTGATGGCCCAGCACTGAAATCTGCAGCAATTTGCGGAAGGGTTCCACTTCTCTCACGTTGAAAGATACTCTTCAGTCGTCATTGGTCCCGTTCTTGCAGGATGTTTCTCCGTCTGCAGCGATATCGGAGATTTGATGTTTTACCGGATTCCTAATGTTTACGGAACACTCGCGAAATGGTCGTACGGGAAAATCCCACTTCATCGCTACCTCGGAGATGCTGTGTCCCATCGCTCGTGCTCCGACTATAACACCACGTTCAAACTCACTTAAAGCTTGATAACATGCCATTGTAGCAGCAATAACCGACTTAACAAATGAGGTAGACACCTGTTGTCTTATATAGGCGTTGCTGACCACAGCGCGATCTTCTGCCTATTTACATATCTCTGTATTTGAATACACATGCCTATACTAGTTTCTTTGGCGCTTCAGTATAAGTTCAAGATGGTTTGTATGACGTGTTCAGGTTACAGACCGAGGTGACAAAAGTAATGGGATACCTCTAATATCGTGCCGGACTTCCTTTTGCCCGGCGTAATGGGACAACGCGGCGTGGCAAAGACCCAACAAGTCGTTGCATGTCCTCTGCAGAAATATTGAACCATGTTGCATCTATAGCGGCCCATAATAGCAAAATTAGAGCCGGTGCAGGATTTTGTCCACGAACAGACCTCTTGGTTATATTCCATAAACGTTCGATGTGATTTATGTCGGACAGTCTGTTTAGCCAAATCATTCCGTGCAACTGTCCAGAATGTTCTTCAAACCAATCGCGAACAACTGTGGCGCAGGGAGATGCCACATTGTCATCCATAAAAATCCCATCGTTCTATGAGAATATGAAGTCCATGAATGGCTGCAAGAGGCCTCCAAGTTGCTGAACCCAACCCTTCCGGTCAATGATTGGGCATTTGGTGTAGAGGACCCAATCAACTCCATGTAAATCCAATCCACACCTTTATGGAGCCACCAGCAGTTTGCACAGTGCATTGTTCACAACTTGGGTTCATGGCTTCGTGTCGTCTGCGCCACACTCCAACCCTACCATCAGCTGTTACCAGCTGAAATCGGGACTCATCTGACAAGGCGTCGATTATGCAGTCCTCTAGGATTAACCAATGTGTCACGAGACCTCGGCGAGGAGATGCGGGCGATGTCGTGCTGTTAGCAAAGGCACTCTCGTCGGTCGTCTGCTGCCATAGCCCATTAACGCCATATTTCTCCGCACTGCTCTAACAGATACATTCGTCGTGCGTCCCACATTGATTTCTGTGGTTCTTTCATGCAGATTTGCTTGTTTGTTAGCACTGACAGCTCTACGCTACGCCGCTGTTCTCGATTGTTATGTAAAGGCCGTCGACCTCTGCGTTGTCCGTGGTGAGAGGAATGCCTTCTCTGAATACTGAATTCCCTAACGATTTCCGAAATGGAATGTCCATGCTGTTGCTCCCGCTACGATTCCACGTTCAGACTCTGTTAATTCCCAACGTGCGGTGATAATCTGTCGGAAACCTTTTCACATGAATCACCTGAGTACAAGTGACAGCTCCGCTGTTGCTCTGCCCTTTCGTATCTGTAAGTGTGCATGTCGCTGTTCCATGATCTTCGTCACTTCAGTGTATTTAACAAAATGTTAGAAACGAACAAACTGAATCTCTGCCCCAGACCTGGGGTAAGCATTATGGTGCAAAAATTCCACACAGCAACAATTATTATAATTGAGGCGTTGAGATCAAAAAGGGGATGTGTCACTTAGCTGATGTTCTGAGATATATTAAAGAACTGTGTAATTCTAAATAACGTTACTCCCAAACCTTGTAGTTAGTCCCACAGACTCGTGAGGAAGAATGCGATGTTATACCAACAATCTTTAATCTTAGGATGAAGGCAACTAATAGAAAATGGTAATAGAAAATGACTGACATATCCCAATTCGATTTAAATAACCGTCATTGTACTGAAATATTGACTTGGGACAGTGTCTCCACACGGCGTTTTGATATGCCATGGAGTGCAATAAAAGCTTTCTTGCACGCCATAGTTTCCTTGAAGCCAACTTTAACCTGCAGATACAAGTGAATTAGTATCATAAAACAAAAAATCTACATAATCTTAATACTGTAACACTATTAAATACATGCCTTAACCATTTCGCCTTAAAGATTTTACAAAACGTGGATCAAAGATGTTCATAATTCGGGAACGAAATGGTTAATAAAATAATATTACAGTTGTGATGCCAGTTACCTTATAATAATAGTTTGCTGTCCTTCCACGATTGGTAGTGGAATTTGGGCGTGGTATCCTTGCTTCTGGAAAGAAGGGAAGAACGTGAGCACTCAAGTACCCATCCTGTCCATCTTTGTTGGGCGCGTTGTTGAATTCTGTCAGCAGTAGTTCCTTCTTAGCAAATGACAACTTCTCAAAACATGTACGCCGGCATCTGTGAACAGATATTAGCGTATACTCGGCGAATGACATATTTTTTGTCGACTTCCTGTATTACAACTAAATTATATGTTTAAACTTTGCGTCCATGAAAGGAATTTATGTTCACATTTTAGTACAATGTTTCTACACAACTTGCCTCTGCTATAGAACATTACATTATGTACAGAGAATTCAAACAATGAACATTGTATGACTATTTACCTGCAATCTGCACCTGCTTCCCTCCTAGGAACACTGATTGCTCTCCAGTTGGCACGCTCCAAACCCTTGACCCTCTTTTCTTTAATCACATTCCTCTTCCACAATTCGGGGAGTCTTTTCTTCCTTCTAAATTCATATAAATCTTCTTCTGACTCGTCTAACACTTCCGTCACCGAAGCCATTTGGAAATCTCGCAGATGATTACTGCAAACCGCTATAGTGCTGCCCTCACGCCTCACGTTCTTTCTTACAATATAGGGACTTTTCTCTGTGAGAAGTCCTCTTTCTGCACGAAACGTTATTTCAACACTGATTTTGACAGGGAAAAATCACTGAACAAATCCAATTTTAGAACCAACAGTTGCGGAATCGTGTGAAAATACCAACTACAGTAATAACTCATACACACCAAAAATGATTATCAGTCCCGTTTCTGATCTCAGCGCCTCAATTATAACGGGCTTAAGGAAAATGAGAGTATTTGTCAGTTACTGCCATTATTAGTAAATGGTTCAAATGGCTCTGAGAACTATGGGACTGAACAGCTGAGGTCATCAGTCCCCTATAACTTAGAACTGCTTAAACCTAACTAACCTCAGGACATCACACACATCCATGCCCGAGGCAAGATTCGTACCAGCGACGGTAGCGGTCGCGCGTTCATTATTAGTATGTATAACATTTTTCTATATCAAAATCATCACCATCGTCATTGTATAATAGTGGTAGCATTAAAGATCAAAACAAGGCAAAACATATCACTAAGCACAAAACATCTCATCACAAGCAAACATACCGTTTTATTTCTGGAGTTTTCCCGTTACAATCAGTATTCCTGTTTCCTCTTCATCATAGACTCAGTTGGACGCAAATAGTTCCGTTTGTGCTTTGTTGTACGCCATTATCCTCTAGATACTCATTTTCTCTGGTTGCCTCAAATTATGACGAGCAGTGAATGGGAGAGCCCAGTCTTTCCCTGCCACTTGGGTTTCTATATTAAACGGGTGGTTTACGCCGTTACTTTCGACGAACTGATTTGCTAGATGTGTTATTAAAGGAGCATCACTGCTTTCAGCTGCAACGGGACTTTAAGCGGAATCAGCGGCGATGAGCGAAAATGTGTACCAGACCGGGATTCGAACGCAGAATCTCGTGCTTACTAGGCAGGTGTGGTAATAACTGCTCCATCCAGGACACAGTGTTATCGCCACAGCACGGACTATCTCGGCACGGCTCACAGCCGACACTCACTCCCACCGCCCGCCGCCTGTCCACAGTCCCTGTCCACTGTGCTCCTGTTCGCTACTCAGACATTCCCACAGGAGGGCGCACGTATATGTGCATTCGCACTTGAAGAAAGGGAATCCGTTGTACAGCTAGGCTTATCAGTAATATGAATGAATGCGCAGTGTCTGTCCGAAAGAAGACACATCACGCAGTATCTGACGAGGTAGTCCGTGCAATTGCAGTAGCACTGTGCCCCGGATGGCACCTGCCTACTAAACAGGAGATCCCCGGTTCGAATCCTGGTCTGATACACATTATGGCTCGTCGCTGCCGATTCCGCTTAATGTTCCATTGCAGCTGACAGCAGTGATATCCCTTTAATTTACATCTAATGTTTTCACAGCTGCTGATTATCCGTGTACCCTGTTCTTTAGGATAGACACCGCGCATTCATATGATTTGCTGCCGGCCGCGGTGGTCTAGCGGTTCTAGGCGCTCAGTCCGGAACCGCGCGACTGCTACGGTCGCAGGTTCGAATCCTGCCTCGGGCATGGATGTGTGTGATGTACTTAGGTTAGTTAGGTTTAAGTAGTTCTAAGTTCTAGGGGACTGATGACCACAGATGTTAAGTCCCATAGTGCTCAGAGCCATTTCATATGATTTACTAGATGAGGAAAGTATTTAACTGGAAGACCGTAGAACAGAATGAGATTTTCACTCTGCAGTGGAGTGTGCGCTGATATGAAACTTTCTGGCAGATTAAAACCGTGTGCCGGACCGAGACTCGAACTCGGGACCTTTGCCTTTCGCGGGTAAGTGCTCTACCAACGGAGCTACCCAAGCATGACTCACGCCCCGTCCTCGCAGCTTTACTTCTGCCAGTACCTCGTCTCCTACCTTCCAAACTTTATAGAAGCTCTCCTGCTCTAGAGACCACTTGCCCGCGAAAGGCAAAGGTCTCGAGTTCGAGTCTCGGTCCGGCACACAGTTTTAATCTGCCAGGAAGTTTCATATCAGCGCACACTCCGCTGCAGAGTGAAAATCTCATTCTGGAAACATCCCCTAGGCTGTGGCTGAGCCATGTCTCCGCATTATCCTTTCTTTCAGGAGTGCTAGTTCTGCAAGGTTCGCAGGAGAGCTTCTGTAAAGTTTGGGAGGTAGGAGACGAGGTACTGGCAGAAGCAAAGCTGTGAGGACGGGGCGTGAATCGTGCTTGGGTAGCTCAGTTGGTAGAGCACTTGCCCGCGAAAGGCGAAGGTTCCGAGTTCGAGTCTCTGTCTGGCACACAGTTTTAATCTGCCAGGAAGTTTCAGACCGTAGAACAGATTGCTACAGTGCTCCGTCAATTCAGTTTCCTCTGTTTCAGAAAATATTTCCTTGAAATGCCCCAACGATGACACTCCATAGTCTGCTTCAAGTGTTTTACGTAACGTGGCTTTATTACATCCAAGCCTTCTAGCTGCGTTTCTAATGGAAGATCCATTTTCTACAAGTTTTTTAAACTTCTCCAACGTTTTATAAGAAAAAAGGCGTGGAGGACGTATTTGTCTTTTAGTTTTTGTAACATGAAATTGAACTATTCTTGTTAATACTGAATACGTCGACGTGAAATACTGAACTATAAATTAAGGTCCATTAAATTTGTTTAACAAACCTACGCGTTCAGTATTAGAACCGAAGAAAGAAAAGACAGACGCTTTGGAGCAAAGTTACGCGTGTGGACATTTCCCCTAACTAGTTGATAGAATATTTGTCTCGTGATGCTTAATGTGGAACTTCTGGTATCAGCGTATGTGATAGCCTGTTACCCTACTAACTAATCTTAAAGCGTGAGCTAGGTTATGTACTTACATACGAGGTACTGGTAATTCTTTGGGATTTTCTTACACTAAACACATAATTATCAGTTACATGGTAAATACTTAGATCGAAAGTTCCAAAAAAAGTAACTTATATCTTGAAAGCTTCTAAGCGCAAACCACTAACGCAACACATCTGACTCTTCCTTCATATAAAGCTCTCAACTGAAGATACGCAGCTGCTACACTACACTTACGAGAAGAAAAACACTAGATTTGGATCTCTGCCCCAGGCGCATCTTTGGCCACGCCTTCCCTATGAAAAAATGATTAGTAAATATTATAAAACAGTATCTGCAGTCGAGGAAGGGTTTAGAATAAGACAGGAGTCCTGCAAAGTGGGATGCCAGAGGGTTGTGCTCTAGGTTCTTTGCTTTCCTTGATACACGAGAAGCGACAAGAAAATAATGAGACAGACATTCTTCCTCGATAGGGTGGCAACCTGCATCTTTCTTTCATAGGCACTGAGTGTCTTTGGCTTTTACCCACTAAAACTGCAAGAGGCGTGCACCAACAACGTTTCAATCAGGAGCAACAACTTGAAGACTGAAGTTCTGTTTTTAATTCACGACAATGAACTCTAGAAATGTTTCCGTATGAAACTCGGCGATAATACCGCAGTTAACATAAGGGAAGCTTCAGCAGATTTTTGGAAATGAGGTTTTTTCAAGGGTGTAACTGTTTCGTTGGCACAAAATATTTTCTGAAGGGAGAAAAAATGGTAACGATAAAACACGGCAGTGGGCAACCAACTGCAGCAACATGTGACAACACGACCGGGATGGCTGAACCTGTGCTAACTGATCGAAGATTAACAGTGAAAATGATTGAAAAAGAACTGAGCTTTAATCAGGAAACAGGGAAGGAGAAAACATCGCCCAAAAATAATTCCCAAAAGCGAAAAAAAAAAAAAAATCAGCGGAGGACTGTGGCTGTTGATCTGTTGGAACAAATGGAATTCAATCCAGTATTACGGAACCAAGTTACTACAGATGGTAAAAGGTAACTTTCCCTTGTGATCCTGAGACGAGACGAAACGTCATAGTTTGCAATGGTGTTTGAATGAATCGCCTTTCGTGGTGTTTCTTTTTTTTACTCCATGGGTGTTGCGCACAAAGAGTCGTTAACTCCAGATGAGTCAGTAAACCAGTACTACTACCAAGGAATTCGCAAAAGAGTTTAAAAACAGGTCATATTGCTTACAACTGTATCCTGCATGACAACAATACACCGCCCCATACTGCACTGTCTGTTGGGCTGTTTTTGACCTCAAAGTCAATAACAGTGCTACTGTAACTTCCCTATTCGCCCGACGTGGCGCCGTGTGATATTTTTCACACTCAAAAGTGAAGTCAGTCATTGAAGAACATTATTTTGCAGCAGTGCAAGGCATCCAAATAGCTGTAACGAAAAATTTTGCAGATATACCAGAAGATGAGTTTCTGAGATGCTACCAACAATGGAAATGCCAACGGAGCAAGTGTGTGTAAGAAGGGAGTTACTTTGAAGGCGATACCAGTGTAGGTGGTTGAAATGTAAGGTAGGGTGTTTTTTATAACTAGCCTCGTTAATTTATCTGTCGCACATCGTATGCTTTGACTATTCTATGTACAAATGAAAGGGGCAAGTGGAGGACAATGAAACAAGCAAATAATCGCAATTAACACAGGTCCAGAAACCTGACTGAGTACTTGAACACCTGATAACAGAGACCAGATGATCCAAATTGCAGATATGAAATTGAGGAAAAACTCATTAGAACAACACTTGTTCCTCGTGACTACAGTTCATGTGAAGAGTGGCTTATGCGCGTCTGCTCATCGATGCTCATACAATTTCTGGAATCCCAGGCGTGTTCTAAACCGAATATGCATTCCCATGGTTCATCCACACTATCAGTGCGACTGGAACACACCTGAGCTTTATATATATACCCATAAAAATGAACAGGTTTTTAGGAGGCCAAGGTATTAGTGAGCCACGTCCGATACACTTGTCGAAGATACATATTCCCATACAGCCATATGAAAGTGTGGCAGTGCACCATCTTGCATGTACCACGTGATCATCTTCATCCTTTCACCATAAGGAACTTCATCCATACAGTCGCTTAGATTGTGTTGCAGGGACTGAAGATATGCACGACCAGCACGTCGGCCAAGTAGGAAATGCGCCTATATCGAGCAAACCATTGGTTCCCAGACCTATTTTTAACGTGTTTATTTCCTTTATTACATTGTCCTCTATTTAACTCTTTTATTTTTACCTACAATCTGTATATACCGACGATCCGCCACTAATCGTCACACTCAAAAAATTTTCTCTTTCGTGATGACACATATGTTATTCATATGAAACGTAATATTTACGGACGAACAGACGTGCAACTATTGAGCAGCTGACCGTCCAGATGAACCAAGGGGCTCCACGGCCGTTCAGCGAACGCTGCTGCGTGTGGGCCTCAGCAGCATGCACATGGTTCACGCACTCATGCTGACTGCTGCACATCGGTGTCGAAGGCTGGAATTTGCACGTCAGTACCCCAAACGGACGTCCACTGAGTGGAGGCAGGTGGTCTTTCCACATGAATCACGTTTCATGCCCCATCGGACAGAAAGTAAACACGCTGCAACAACCGTCGAAAGGGTCCAGGTCGGAAGAGGGAGCGTTATGGACTGGGGCATGTTTTCGTGGCATTCTCTGCGTGATCTCATCATTCTGGGAAACATAATGGATCAACACAGTATCCATCTATCCTTGGGGATCATGAAATTCATTTTCCTGAGCACGTGACTGCACATCCCTGTCGGTATCTTCCAGAACCTCACTCACACTCCTGCACGTCTAGCAGGGGTCTGCACTGGAAAAAGTTGTTATTCAACATTTTGACCGGTAGTTATATCAATGGAAAGGACGATCTAAAAGCGAAATTTTGCATTCCCAGGGTGGTCAGTCAGTGAACTCCACCATCTTCGTATCTCAGTACTGAGAGTACGTAGAAGGCTGTCTTTGGAATATTACGTTCAAGGTATTGTGCAATAACTAAAAGTCGCTGCCTTCAGTGTAAATAGCATCTCCAGCTCTCTGAGACAGTGGAACGCAAAGAATTCTTTATTTTGCGTTCTTTCTCGCAATTATATGTTTCTTTCTACAGTGCAGCCCAGTCAGCAATCGTGATAATCTAATACATAAGAAACTATCAGCCTCGATTGCGGTAATGAAACCAACCTTTACCTAGCTTTCAGCACAAGTAATTAGGCCTTCTTCAGAAGATAAACCTGATTCTATAACATGTCTACGAGGGCATGGTCTAGAAATAAAACTAAAACAGCCTGAATAGGTTTAGTCACATTTTACCGCATTTTTAAAATGTCACTACGCCTATTCAGGCTGTTTTAGTTTTATTTCTACACCATGACCTCATAGACATATTATAGAATCAAGCTTATCTTCTGAAGAAGGCTCAGTTAATTGGGCTGAAACCTACAGCAGGTAAAGGTTGGTTTCATTACCGCAACCGAGGCTGATCGTTTCTTATATATTATCTCGTATGTGTATTTTGGGGAAGCTGCACTTTTTTCTCAATCTGCATTTTAACTACCAGGCCCGGTCATCTTATTACTTTGTACAGGCCGCAGTGTTCCCGACGTCTTAGCCAGTATCCACAGCCCCCCGCCCTCCCTCCCCACTCACCTACTGCACAGTAAAACTGTCCTACGCAGTTGAGGCCACAGGCATTGTTGCCCCGTTGCAGCACGACGAGGAGATAGAGCTGCGTGGAGTTCTTTCGTCTGCTCTTTGATACTATCTTTCATTTACTTACAGCAATTATAATTATTTTGGAGTTCTTTCGTCTGCTCTTTGATACTATCTTTTATTTACTTACAGCAATTATAATTATTTATTACGGAATAATACATGAATTTGGAAGTAGGAAATTATAAATTATGGCATGTTCTTAGAAGAGCACTAAAGTATAGGAAGGAGTAGATATAGATGTCCCACCACCAACACTTCCTTGGAAGAAGACTTGGCGTCCAGGATACCCCTCTGGCGTTACCGATGTCTGAACATCACTCCTCGACATAACTCAATTTGTTCAGTCAATGCTGATCTAATCTAATATACATTGGTGTTTTTTGTTTCTGTGTCTGTTTACGTTTGTTAGCTTACAAAAAACAACTACTACTAGGTTAGTAAGTAAACAAATTTTGCCGGCCGTTGCGGCCGAGCGGTTCTAGGCGGTTCAATCCGGAACCGCGCTGCTGCTACGATCGCAGGTTCGAATGCTCCCTCGGACATGGATGTGTGTGATGTCCTTAGGTGAGTTAGGTTTAAGTAGTTTTAAGTCTAGGGGACTGATGACCTAAGATGTTAAGTCCCATAGTGCTCAGAGCCATTTGAACCATTTTCAACATAACCTCCGTGGGTTGTTTGGGGGAAGAGAACAAACAGCGAGGTCATCCGTCTCATCGGATTAGGGAAGGATGGCGAAGGAAGTCGCCAGTGCCCTTTCAAAGGAACCATCCCAGCATTTTCCTGGAGCGATTTAGGGAAACCACGGAAAACCTAAATCAGGATGGTCGGACGCGGGAAACATAATCTCCGTTTAGTGCGACGGCCTTATGCTACCTTACGGGACGACTGATAGGCCCGCATAGTACCATTCTAGTGGTCGAAGTCGGAGCCAATGTCTTGCTGCATCAATAACCTCTCCACCATCCACGTACTGCTTCCCACGCAGTGGATCCTCCGTTGGGTGAAACAGATGGAAGTCGGATGGTGCGAGATCTGGGATGTGGCGTGGGTGAGCAAGAAAAGTCCAGTGAAGTTTTGTGAGCTCCTCTCGGATGCGCAGACTTGTGGGAGGCCACGCGTTGTCATGGAGAAGAAGGAGTCCGTTTGTATTTTTGTGGCGACGAATAAGCTACAGTAGTTTCCTCAGTTTCCCAGAGGGATAGTACGGCGCACTTCAGAGTTGATCGTTGCGCCACAAGGTGTCTGATGGTGATCCGTCGATCACCTCGAATGAGAGTGTCCGCATGTTCGAGCATTGCATGAGTCACAGCTATGTGCGGTCGGCCGGCACGCGGGAGAACGGACAGGTTTGTGCAATCATGTTTCAGTGTTGACAGACTGCTTCGAATGCTCTTTCATCACAGACAGCATTTTGAAGGCTACGTATAGCACCGTCACCTGTAGGGACTTCAGAAAACTACAGGGGCTGAAGCGAGAGTATTTCAGGATGTCCTACAACAAATTCTACATTTTTTCAACCGGAATTGGGCGAGAAAAAATGTGATGCATTACTTATTGAACGACCCTGGTACATTCATATTATTGTATTTACAATGATGTGTTTATCTATATTATTACTTTACAGTGCTGCGTACTGCTTTAAGGTGTATTATAGAACAACGGTCACCACACTGACTGCTCGCCATGAGTTGCGTAGGTGAAGCAACATTATCAGGGTGTCGGGAGGCGGACGTTAGGCAAGGAAATTGTAAAGCTCAGAGCAGTGCTACATTCTCAAGCACTGGACCGTAACGATTTGTCCATTTATCATCAAACAGCAAAAGAATAAGTAACAAAGTGAGACGAACATTCGAATAGGATTAAGGATGAAAATCAAACTCAGCAGACTAAGTAACCGATAGGTGAAAGAGCCTCCATGTCCTCCTGCTTTCGCACTGTCGCACCAAACTGTCTCTTCACTTCTCATGACTCTGCTTTGCTCACAGACTCCTCAAAAATTTTTTTCTCCTCTCGGCGTTGTCATTGGTGGACTAAATTAGCAACGCCACCCAATGAATGACTGCCATTTCGCGACTGCGCCTCCCATTGCTTGTATGCGCTGGTGTGTGATTCAGGAACTGGTGTTTTTCTTGTGCGTTTACTATCGAAGGTGTTCCCAGTGTTGGTCCAGCACAATGTTCCAGTGTTTTTGCGAATTTCTTAGTTGCTGTGAAAGCAGCCGTGCAACAGTTCTTTATAACGGCTGTGTGTGCGTGAAGCCTGGACAGTCTTATGTTTGTGCTTCTAAGAATCTACTGGCGTTCGCGATTGATAAGAAACCTTGTTACCGTATGGCAAACATTTTTTTTTAAACCGCATGAGTTCTGATTCCGGATTTCGATAATTTCACCAGCCTTCCTCTGTGCATTCTGTGCGATTTTGTGTCTGTGCTCTGTCTCAGTGCCTGCATGGGCCCATCAATTATTTACATGTTTGTCGCTTTTAACGCAGGCCAAAACTGCCCCAGCGAGGCAGGGGTTTCACATGCCTCTGCCTGTGCATTCTTGACGCTTTTATGTATACGCTCTGTCTGTGTGTCCGCATTAGTCCACGAATTATTGGCACGTTTCCCACTGTCCGCCAGGTTCTTCGCGAGGTGTCTGTTCTCACGCAAGCCGAGGGTATCTGCAACCCTGTCCCCAGCATGGAAACAGTATGCCCCGATGTCTGCATCCAGGCGGTCGTTGTATGAGGTCCTACTTTCCCCTCTTCCTGCGCCTCTGGCACTGCGGGGCAGCGAAAGTGTTTGCCAACAAAGGTATTTCACGTTGAAAATCAGTGTGATGGCAATTTGTATTTGTGGGTTCTTGGGAGGGAGGGGCGCGGACTGGAGAGGGGGCAGACAGTGTCATTGGTGTGGCCCTTCCTCTCCAGAATCGAATCCAAGGCGTGTGCTTTCGTTTAACCACAGGGAAGCAAGGTCGACCACTAGCGGAAAAAAAATGGTTCAAATGGCTCTGAGCACTATGCGCCTAGAACTTAGAACTAATTAAACCTAACTAACCTAAGGACATCACACACATCTATGCCCGAGGCAGGATTCGAACCTGCGACCGTAACGGTCGCTCGGTTCCAGACTGTAGCGCCTAGAACCGCACGGCCACTCCGGCAGGCCCACTAGCGGATATCCAGCCCCTATTTCTGGTTACATCTCATAGCAGCATTTTACACAAATTAAGAATTAAGGAAGTGTAATTGCACTTATAAAGAGAAAAATATACACTGATGAGGCAAAGCATTATGAACACTGGCCACTGCGAGGCTGAATGTCTGCTGCAGTAAGGAAATAACGTGAGCGGAAGAGAGACGAGTGGGCAGCCGTTATAGCGAAGATAGGGCCGCAAATGCGGAAATCCACAGATTCTGATAAAGGCCGCATGGTTGTGGTGCTGCGACTGGAAACGAGAGTATCTCGTGTCCTCTTGGCGTACTACTGTCGTAAGCACGTATGGAAAGTGGTTGAAGGATGGTGAAGTAACGAGTAGGCCTCATGGTGTTAGACGACTCTAATCATAAAGCGTAGAGGGCGGAGGATTCCCCGCTATGTAACTGAGGACAGGCAGCGATCTGTGGCGGATCTGATGATAAAGTACAACGCTGATGCAGGCACAAGTGTTTCAGAGCATACCGTTCTAAGGCCATTTGTGAACCACATCACACAACCCCTACGTGTTCCTGTGTTGACCTAACGACATCTTCAGTTGTGATTGTAGTGTGCAACAGAAACGTGTCGCTTGTCGAATTAATCGCATTTCTTGTTACACCAGGTCGATAGTTGGGTTCTTTCACGCCGTCATCCAGGCGAATGGCTGCACCGAGGGTTAGACTTATGCTACGGGGTACAGTGAGTTGGTCTTCCATGGGACTTTGTGGTGGTAATCAAAGGCATCATGACAGCAGTGAATTAGGTGAACATTACTGCGGACCACCTGCAACGCTTCATGCTTGTAGTATCCTTCTACGGCGATGAAATCTTCCAGCAGGATAACTGCCTGTATTGCAAGGCTAGACTCGTGCTACAGTGGTTTGAGGGCCACTGTAGTGAACTCAGTTTCACGTGTGCTCGACAGTTAAACACCTCTTCTCTCAGAAACAGGTGGCGAAGTTTGTTTCACATACTTAATACTCGAAACTCATTCATCAAAACCTATAGAGCACTTCCCTTAGCCTAGTATCATGACATTAAACAAGAAGCATGGTAAAAGAGAAAAATCCTAAAAGTGTAAATTGCTTATTATATAACACGAAAAATATATTTTTTGTCATTTACTGTCCGGCTGTCTGACAGTCAGACTGTTAACACCCATTCTTCTCATGAATGAGTCGACGTATCCAGTTGAAATTTATATTACATACTAACGTCTACAGATCCTTGGCGCTGTAGTAAATGTAAGCTTCTAAGTCAATGCAATCGAAAGATGCGGCCATTTGTGTCACATATTTTGATCCTTGCAAACTCACTAGCAAGAGCTGTAGGCTACTTGCCGTTGTCATAGAATCATGAAACTTGGAAAGAAGCAATGTTTTCTCAGTACAAGTAAAGGCAAAGGCACAAATAAATTACAACACTCTCGAAAGTCTTCAAATTTCTGGGGTCAGTATTTTGTCAGCGTCAATGTCGATAACAAGCAAAAATAGTCGAGATTCTGGGTTCCTGCGGTAAATGAACTGTTTTAAATACATAACTCAGTTTGTTCAGAACACTCAGTGCGCAAGACCTACACGCAGCTGGCATATATATATATATTTTAATCTTTTCGCTCTCCACCCCAAGAAGTGAAGCGGGCTGCTCGAGGAACCACCTATGGAGTTCTTTTGCGGTGCACTTCCAAGAAAATTCTGCCTATTTCTTTGGTTGCACTTAAATGTCACCACCATTGCCTTGGAGCAGTGGTCGGCCCGCTACTCCCAATCATATTTTACAATAAAATGCATCTAGCAACTAACAGCCTCACTCAAAAACGTCAACTAACATTAAGAGCTTCCGGTTCATCAACAAAGAAATGTACTTACAGACGCAACACTATTTTAAGATGAGCTTAATTTTAATTGACGTTGGTGAATTCGGTCGTGAGGTAAGTAAAGCTGACCGCTTACTTCAAAGGCATCGTAGTCACTGCGGGGTTAAAGAATGTGAGGGGAGGAGTGCTAGATTGTTTGTCTTTCTGTTCCGACAACTGGCAGGCTTGCGCGATTTGCACCAATTAGCTGCTATGGTATGAACTTCAGACTGGAGTACCGTGGATTCGTGGGTGCGTACTATACAGAAGGTCATTTCCAGATGCCGTACACATTGCGACGAACAGCAGTGCATGCACTGTAGCGTCGTAATTTTCCGTCTGTTGTGATGTAAGTAACCAGTTCAGATCCACTCACCATTAGTTACTTGTTTAGTGTTTACTATTTACGGAAAGTTCTCGAAATATCTTAAGCTTCCAGTTTCTGCAGTGTGCAATATCTGTACAAGTACCTGCACTCTCCGTCCAGGAGGTCAGTTATGTACTGGCTGATTCACTGGTATTAGTAATAAACGTCCTTTTAATGGTAAGTATTGTACTCCATTGGGGTGCACTCAGCCTCGTGATGGGCCAACTGAGGAGCTACTCGACCGAGTAGTAGCGGCTCCGGACAAAGAAAACCATCATAACGACCGGGAGTGCGATGTGCTGACCACACGCCTTTCCTGTCTGCATCCTCAGCTGATGATGACACGGCGGTCGGATGGTCCCGATGGGCCACTTGTAGTCTGAAGACGGAGTGCTTTTATTGTACACCATTGACGATCCTTCATTTGGATCTGTACTTGATTGTCAATTCGAATTGACAATATTTGTAGTAAACAATATGAAATAAAATTAAGGCTATTATAATAAGCGCGACTAGTTGAAGAAAAATAACTTTATAAACATTTGTGAACGTGCCTTATGCTGCAAAATGCGTTTAAATACAACTACAATTACTTTTATTAATCAGTTACTCACCCTCTCACACAGACACGTAACAACACTTATACATGCAATTAAACTGTCACAGCTTAGGGTTTGCTGAGGGTGGCACCAATCTGAAGCAGAGAACAGTCGAAACAAGTGTTCCAAAATGTGCCGATTTTTAATTATCAGTAGTCGTTGCCAGCTTACTATAGCTTGTCTATTGGGGGCTCATGACATACTGATTTACGTACGTCACCAGTTGATAATAATAGTGGTCATATGCGGCCCGAGGAGCTACCCCAGAATGTCAGTACTGGATGTCGAGCAAAAACGTTTGGCGACCACTGCTCTAGAGAAATGGAGGATAGTTAACTACGTATAGTACACAATAATTTACTTACAACCCTTTATCGATGGAATCACAAAAACAACCAAATCATCGCATCTTTCTTCATCATGAGAATGCCAGCTGTTACGCAGAACGTGAAAAAGTTAATTATTTGGCGGAGAAAAGCATATAATCGATGTCCCGTATCTCGTATGCACCTGGATTTATTTTTGTTCCATTTCGTGGGACAGAACTGCATGGAGAGCAGTTTTAATCACGTCAACAAGCTGTTGAATCCTTCCAAAACCATCTTTTTGATGTCCCAACATCAAAGAGGAAACATATTTCCATAATTAGTTCAAACGCATGCAATGGAGTATAAATTTGTAAAGTCAATATTTTGATAAATAGTGGAACAATTTGTACCAAGTGATTTTCCTTCATTATTTTTTTAAAAACTTTAGAAGCGAAAAGCGGTACTCCTACATTTACCGCAATTACCTCATCTGCGAAGTGGCGTTTTAATTCGAATGTGGCCAGCGGCTAGCGACCCACTTAATTGTCTGAGACTGCAATGAAAAAGAACTTCACCAACATAGTAAAAGGAAAATATCGCCACAAACGTATCATGGACAGGGCAGGAGTGTAGTGTACTGCTCCGGCTAACATGAACTGACGTCATTTCAAGAGCGTGCGCAGTTCGTGACGACCCACTAGACTTTTAGAGCCATGCGCTGATAAAGTGCACTGCATCCCTTTAAAACTGCAACACCAAAAATGATAGGAGATAACGTACGTATTATTTATAGTAGGAAGGACATGTGACTAAATTTATGATGTACAGGTTGTAACAGGTAAAAGTGTACATATTTTTATATGTGGTTGTTTTTCCTATGTATGAGGCAGTCTTCCCACAAATGCTTCACAAGATTTACGACCTGATGTTTTCTGCACAGTCATAACTGCACCAAAAAGTGGACGACGCCACCTGACCTACTGCCCAGGGAAAATAAGCATTAATGGCTTACTCTTGCCACGTATACGTTGCGGTACTAACCAATCTAAAAACATGTGACTTGTAATAGTTATTATTAGTCCCCAAATAACATAAATATTGAGGTAATGTTATTCAGTACACTATTCTCAGCTACCAGTAGAAATATCTGCACTTATGCCCATTACG
The DNA here is from genome assembly GCF_023864345.2 of Schistocerca serialis cubense. Lineage (NCBI taxonomy): Eukaryota > Metazoa > Arthropoda > Insecta > Orthoptera > Acrididae > Schistocerca > Schistocerca serialis. Next base: position 483,271,388 of record NC_064646.1, on the reverse strand, counting down.
CCCTATATGGATTCCGCAATTTAGTACACAGAGCTGCCAGCTGTGACGGCAACATGAGCTCTTTCCGGCTGGGTAAGGAACCAAACTGAGCTTCGATGACACATAGAATTATGTCACTCCGAGATGCTTCAACTCGGTCTCCTAATCGTAGTGGCTGGTGAGTGGGGACATACCTGTCTGTCAGCAAACCGTGACTACACATTGATGAGCCAAATCATTGTGACCACTTGCTTAAGAACTCATTGGTTACTTTTGAACCGCAATACAGCTGCAGTTCTACGTGGCATGGCTGCAACACGAACTTGATAGGTTTCCGGAGACATGTTGTTGCGGTCTTCAGTCCAGAGACTGGTTTGATGCAGCTTCCATGCTACTCTATCCTGTGCAAGCTTCTTCATCTCCCAGTACCTACCGCAACCTACATCCTTCTGAATCTGTTTAGTGTATTCATCTCTTGGTCGCCCTCTACGATTTTTACTCTCCGCGCTGCCCTCCAATACTAAATTGGTGATCCATTGATGCCACAGAATATGTCCTACCAACCGATCCCTTGTTCTAGTCAAGTTGTGCCACAAATTTCTCTTCTCCCCGATTCTTTTCAATACCTCCTCATTAGGTATGTGATCTACCCACTGAATCTTCAGCATTCTTCTGTAGCATCCGGGGACATATGGTACAACAAATCTCTGTAGAAGTGACGCACATCCAGTAAATTACGGGCTAATAGCTCGTGGACGCTGAACTACCACCCTACACTATTCCAGTTGAGTTGTATCTGGTGCAGATCAGCCGAATTTGGTGGCTAAGAATCAGTCTGACTTAACTATCACTCTGCTCCAACCACTGTAGTACAATTCTGCCAATGTCACAAGGACAGTTAACCTGCTGGAAGATGCCATCAGTGTCAGCGGAGACATTAAGCACGAAGGGACGCACGTGGTCAACAGCTGTCGTGGTGGCTTCAGTTACGACCACAGCTCTTGTGGGAGCCAAGGTGAATGTCCCCCATAGCTTAGTACAGACCATACCTGCCAGCGCCCGTAGTGCAGTTGCGTGTTTCAAAAATGGTTCAAATGGCTCTGAGCACTATGGGACTCAACTGCTGAGGTCATTAGTCCCCTAGAACTTAGAACTAGTTAAACCTAACTACCTAAGGACATCACAAACATCCATGCCCGAGGCAGGATTCGAACCTTCGACCGGAGCGGTCTTGCGGTTCCAGACTGCAGCGCCTTTAACCGCACGGCCACTTCGGCCGGCAGTTGCGTGTTTCGAGGGACCGTTTGCCCGTATAAGGGTAGACCAGACACTGCCACCGACATGATCTAAAAACGAACATGCTTCATCCGACTAGGCGACACATTTCCATAATCATGCGGTCCAATGTCTATGATTCCGTAATTGGGTCATTGGGGCAATGCAGTCTGCTGCGGTTTCCCAAGATGAAAAATATACGCTGAAACACTTGTGGGCCAGCACTGTACTCTGTCATCAGACTTGCCGCGGATCGCCGCTTATCCCGCTTCCCAGTGCGGCGAGGCTTCCACTGTTGATGCGCTTTTTACGAAGGTAATCCCAAAAGTAAGGTGTCCTATTTTTTATAAGTACATAGACCTATTTATTTCTACAGTGGTTTACATCAGTTTACAGCTTGAAAATTTAGCTATTTTTCGACATAATCACCATTTCTGTCGATGCATTTTTGTAGACGCTGTGGAAGTTTTTGTGTGCCCATTTCATACCAGCTCGCCGCCATGCTGTTCAGAAACTTATTAACCTCCTCTTTCACCTTGTCGTCGGAGCTGAATCGCTTCCTGGCCAAATGTTCTTTTAACCTAAGGAACAGGTGATAGTCACTGGATGCCAAGTCAGGACTATAGGGTGGGTGGCTGATTAGGTTCCACTGAAACTGTTGCAGGAGAGCAACGGTTTGCCAAGCGATATGTGGGCTAGGGTTGTCATGTGTGCGCCCTTGCTCAGCATTCCTCTTCTCCGGTTCTGAATTGCCCATTTGAGTTTTTTCAGAGTCTCACAGTACCTGTCAGAGTTAATTGTGGTCCCAGTGGGCATAAAGTCGACCAACAATACCCCTTTCCGATCCCAAAAAATGGTTGTCGTGACTTTACCGGCAGACTGTGTTTGTTTGAATTTCCGCAGCTTTGGCGAAGAAGGATGCCGGCACTGGCGTGGTTGTTGCTTGGTCTCAGGTGTAAAGTGGTATGCCCAGGCTTCATCACCCGTGACAATTGAGTCATGAAAGTTGTCCTGTTCGACTGCAAGGCGGTGAAGAAATGCGCGGGAAGCATCAACTCGTTGCCACATGTCTTCCTCAGTCAGCATACGTGGCACCCATCTTGCGCACGCCGTCCGGTAGTTCAATGTTTCCGTTAAAATTATGTGAGCGGTGCTTGGGGGAACCTCAGGAACCAACGTGCTGAGACCACCCAGGGTGATCCGCCGATCTTCACGTATGCTTTGCTCAACCTTCAACACTGTCTCCTCAGAAACTGACAGTCTCCCGCTCCTTTGTTCGTCATGAATTTCGGTCCGACCAACTGCATACTCTCTACACCACTTACAAAAATTTTTGACGTCCATGCACGACTCACCATACACTTCCGTCAACTGGCGATGGATTTCAATCAGCGCAATGCCCTTTGCGTTCAAAAACCGAATAACTGCGCGCAGTTCGCACTTGCTGGTAACATCCAACGGGAGCTCCATTCTCAACGGCTGCCAAGCCAAGACTTAGCGCCTCAGCGAGGCGTCCGCATCTTTACACACAGCGCGTGAAGCGCTCTTCATAACAGTGTGACCAACTGCCACACAAACAGAGTTCTGTACTTATAAAAAACTAGGAGACCCTACTTTTGAGATTACCTTCATTATTTGTGTTTGAAGGGGAGCCGCAACAATGATCGCTTTGGTGACGGTGGTACTCAAGACGTCATAACTCTGTCCATGTGAATACTTGGCAAGTAATACCATTTCATTAATTGACGTTATTGTACTATCCTTCACCGCCGAGGGAAAACTATTTCTTCCGATTGCTACATTCTGATTTGTGTGCATCACAATTATCTTAAAAAAAGTTTTCTAGGGTTCATTGTGTTTATATTGCTTATGCTAACAGCTGGACAAAACCTGGTGTCAATTAATAGAAAAAATAATAACAAAGAGAATCGCAGCTATGAAACAGCTGCGATTTTGCGCAGAACGAAGTGTCATGATATGCGCAGCGTGTTCTCATACAACACTTCGCTGTTCTTCGCTTCATATTTTAGTTTCAGTTTGCAGATGTCACACACAACAAAAGAAGCACGCATGTCTAGCACCCTTACCCTGAAAGCTTTTCTGCAGGCAAACTTGAATTACTCTTCAGCACCTCATCTCCTAGGTAGTTTTTCAGGGCAGCATCTAACAGTAAAATGAAACATTTATTCCAATATTTCTATTGCCATATGCAGCTGATAGTATTTAATAAAAAGAGGACTATGAGAACAGCATCTACTGGGAATGATGACAGTACAATTGAAATGTTTATTGTTACTATTAAGCAACTTCTGTCACATTAACAAGCTACTTAACTACAAACAACATACTACATGAACCCCAGTCCTGCCTCCACAAACATTGTGCTCATCATACGCTCAGTAAAGCAAAAGACGACTTGAACTAGCCATGAACAGACAAGACGTGACTGTTGTGTGCGATAGATTACTTGTGAAACGGTCTTGATTTCTCTCCAGTTGCAGTGCAATAGTGTCTCTCGCACCTGCCATATAGCCAACATTCCGCCATGTCTTGTTCCAAAAAGTCGCAATGGGTACTGGTAATAGCAGGCGTCCCCAGGATTTGGTATAAGGTCCACTACTCATTTCATTGTACGTCAGTGACTTGTCATCAGTTTTTCGGTGTTGCGAATACCACTTGTATGCTGATCATGACCTTCAGTTTTAACTAGGTACAGAACCAATCAACTACAGAAGACTTATTGACAATGTCTGTACCGATCAGTGTGAGTTATTAAAACGTTTAATGTTCAGTTCACCCAAAACACAAATGATCTTGGTTGGCTATTCTAGGATCATTTGCCGAAAGCTGTGGGAATGCCTATTATCTTTTTTCTTACATGGAAGAAACATAAATTTCCTTCCCTAAGCAAATAGTCTAGAAGTAATAATAGATGAAAAGTTACAGGGGGCTAAAATGCAGCGAAAATATTCAGGGAGGCATTAGCAACTCTCCATGACCTACAAAAATATAAAAATCTCTTCACACTTGACCTGAGAAAGAAACTTGCACAAATACTTGTACTGTCTATCGATGATTACAGCGACGATATCGTACAAGGCAGGCCTGTCTGAGGAACGTCTGGAGTTGATGATGAACGTCTCTGTACGATATATCTGTGACATTCGACTCTTCGATCGTGTTTCAGCACGTACGCACAGCTGTCTTGGTGACATGCAGACAAGAGCGGAGGTTTCCATACACGCTGTACCCTCTACTGTTTGTCAACATACAAAGTCTCTCATATCTCTCCTCGACCTTGAAAAGATAATTGGTCACTTCCTTGTGAAACAATAATGTCTGGTTCAAATGGCTCTGAGTGCTATGGGACTTAACATCTGAGGTCATCAGTCCCCTAGAACTTAGAACTACTGAAACCTAACTAACCTAAGGACATCACACACGCCCATGCCCGAGGCAGGATTCGTAGCGGTCGCGCGGTTCCAGACTGAAGCGCCTAGAACCGTTCGGCCACTCCGGTCGGCACAATAATGTCTACGTTTGTTCTGTATGCCCATTACAAACTGAACTTCTCTTCCTCAGAACAATTCTCACGATCGCTCTTCTGTAGATCATTACCAGTAGTGGCCGTGCGGTTCTACGCGCTACGGTCTGGAGCAGAGCGACCGCTACGGCCGCAGGTTCGAATCCTGCCTCGGGCATGGATATGTGTGATGTCCTTAGGTTAGTTAGGTTTAATTAGTTCTAAGTTCTAGGCGACTGATGACCTCAGAAGTTAAGTCGCATAGTGCTCAGAGCCATTTGAACCATTACCAATAACAGCAGTATTACGAGGAGCAGTCAAATAAAAACAGAATACCTGCCACAGCGGGACTATGGGATGGGTCAATTAAAAAGTAATTACCACGCGCGTTAAAACATTTATCCACTAGGAGACGAGACGATTAATTCGTTTCTCGTAGAAAGCGGTCGGCCACCTGCGGATCCACAACCCCTCTCACTCTTGCACTTCCTTGTCCGACTCAAACGGACTTCCATGCATATTGTTCTTCAGATCGCCGAAGATATGCCAGTCACACTTTGAAAGAGCCGGGCTGTACGGAGGATGTCGCAGACTTTCCCAACAGGATCGCTGAAGTGGCACGTTTGGGACGGGTGTTACGGTGCAACAGGATTCTTCTGTCCGACAGCTGACAGTCAAAGGGCAAAGAAATTTATTACTGTTCACACAAGTTCCGGTAAGGACATTATAGCCTTCTTCTTCGACTGCAGGGGTCCTCTACTCGTCGAGTTCCTCGAGCGTGGAACCACGGTGAATGCGCGGAGCTATGTAGACACTTTGCATAAACTGCGATGCGCCGTAAAGTCAGAACGCCCAAGAGTGCTGTCGGCCTGAATCATCTTGTAGCACGATAATGCTCGACCCCACAGTGGCAGTCGGACGAAGGCTACGCTTCAGCGATTTGGTTGAGAAACACTGTAACATCCTCCGTACACTCCGGATCATTTATCATATAAGTTTCACGTCTTTGGCGACCTAGAAAGACATGCGTGGGCGTCGCTTTCAGTCGGACGAGGAAGTGCAAGGGTGGGTGCCGTTGTGGATTCGTCAATGAGGTTACTTATGAGTGGAACCATTCCATGGTCCCACTGTGGTGGATGTTCGGTTCTCATCTGACCATCTTACAGTATCGCTATTACAAGGATACTTCAAAAAATAAGTTACACATTATGGTAGGAGGTCAAGTAACTTTCATTGGATGCTGAACTACACTTCAAAGTGACAAAGATACCTGATACTGTTTTTCAATATAGTCATCAAATCTCTGTCAGCAACAGTCGGAATATTCTATCACTTGTTCACTTGGTCGAGGATAGATATCCGCTCCTTGATCATGGAGCCATTCGAGAACCGCTGAACGTCCTCGTGGTTTGGAAATCTCTTTCCCCTCAGATGTTCTTTCAGCCTGCCGAAAAGATGGAAACCACATCGTCCAAGATCTGGACTACCCGATCAGCATCAGTCACATGTCGGCCTTGCTCGAATTGTTGGCTGCATTGCACCGTGGCTGGACGTAACATCGCGTTTGGTCCACTCACTGCCACAATTTTTCGGTGAATATGTATGCAATTCAGACGTTTCGCCCACGAGAATCGTGCTGTTCCGCCTACCTCAACTTTCGAGTAGGTTTCCATTTGCCGCGCCATTTCGCTCCGGCACTGTGATGATCAGCACTGCAGTAGAATCTTGTCTGCAGGAAATGCAGAACGTCAGCTAAAAAAAAAAAAAAAAAAAAAAAAAAAAACAGACTGAAGCGCCTAGAACCGCTCGTCCACAACGTCAGTTCCCTTTTAAAAATGCGCTCCTTTTGTTGCGCAATTGCTTTACCCTAGGGCGACATATGCAACTTACTTTCTAATGTTGTATTCTTCATGAGGGTGTACCAAGTATAAGATTTATGAACATCCACGCATAGGGGTGCCAAATGTAGTAGGTCTGCACTTGCTCAAATTGTTTTCTCACGCAAGCGATGACAAGTGTCTGTTTTCTCAAAAGATGCAGATTGTACCCTTCTTTCACGATGCGGTTGGTTCCTGAATGTAATACTTTCAGCCAAAAAGTTTTGCCTGGTACGACATACATGGTAGATTTCTGGATGTCACATTCTCTCCCATTTCTCATAGCAGATTTGGAGGTATCTTTCTTAGCTCTTGTCTTTTAAATATGACTCGTAGTCGTCGTCTCGATTGGTTTCTCCTCTTCTGACCGCACACCTAACGCCCATGCAATTAACAGTGCATAATAGAGTGGCAAAATCGGAAAATCTCAACACTACTAAAAATGAGACTTGCGAAATAATGGGACGCCGCTTGATTTTCTTTTATTGACAGACTCACAAAATAAATAAAACGATTCCGACAGCCAGTCTGCTATTAATGTTGATAGCAAAATTTCCGGATGCTAATCATTATTTCCCACAGATAATACTTCACGCGATTTTAATATCAGCACAATTGTAGTTTTCCAAAGCGCAATTCGCACAAATTTTTCCGTCTGTACGTGAAATTGCGCTTCACACACTGACTTACATGTTGCCTCTGAGGAAACCGATCGTAGACTCCTCCACATTATCATAAGATTAACATGATTGTGTAAATCATCCGCGGCAGTTTCCTGCAAATTGTTGGCATTCACACGAGACCACGATTCACACATGGATTCACGTGGTGTTTCTCCGGTCCCTTGTAATTACACTTCTTCCGAGGTATGTTGGGAATTAGGCGCCTGCCAGTTCACTGTGACTGATTGATCATTTCAACCAATAATTATCAATAGTAACTGAAATTTGCAATTTGTTTCTGAGACTGAAATGAGAGTTACTTAAGTTAATGTCAACAAGTTATCAGCGTAGGTGTCGTCACCATCGCGGTTGGAATTCTGTTAGCATTCGAACAATAAAGGAAAATAATGAAAGGTTCGCTTCCAGGCACCAAACCTCCTCTGTGAATCCACGATGTCTCTATGAGTTCCAACACTACAAGGCTGGTGGTCAACGCACCGTTGTCACGCTCTTAGACCATCTGTCGCTTTGCGTTACGGGTACGCGTCTTGCCAGCTTGCAGTACGTTAAAGCGCATCAACAAAATATAACAACATGTAGACAGAGATTTGGCGTGAACAGCACAAAGAGATTCTGTTCCAAATATTTTTTTTTTTAAAATCTGTTATTATCGTTTTGTCACTATTTGTCATATTGCAATCACTGCCGTTCTTGAAGAAGCTGTGATGAAAAAAAATTGTATGTGTAAAAGGCTGGTTCTATGTGAGAGAGGGTCCGAAGACACTCACGTTCCAAAAAAAGCAGAACGCCTTGAACGACTAGGGATAGGACGCTCGTTTTAGCGGGACTTGTACATTAGCATGTTCTGCACAAGTGATCAGCATCTCAGCCACCTCGTTTGAGCACGTGTCCTGTTGCCCACTAGGCACAGGATCCGCCATGAGCCCTGACAACTTGTTCTATGCCTGATGGCATCCACGTGTATAAGGTGCGAATGGCGTCCTGTGGTATAGCCATCTATGCTCATTCACCTGGTTCCAATGTTCAGGTTTGGTGGCTGGATCGGGTTACAGCTCTGCACCCGTCGTTTCACCATAACCCACACATTTTCGATTGGCGACAAGTCTGGTGATCTGGCGGGTTCGTGCATTGTCTTGCTGGGGAATAGCGTTTGGGGTGTTGTGCAGTACGGATATGGCTACGGGTCGCAGGACGTCATTCACGTAGGCCACACAGGTCACAGTGCCCTTAACACGCACCAACTGTGACTTGGGGTGGTACACAGTGGCACCCACCACCGTAAGGCCTTGAGTTGGTGCTGTATGTCTTGTGGGAATGCAGTCACTGCGATGCCGCTCACCTTGTCTGCGGCGAACCAAAATGCGGCCATAACTTTCAAATAAACAGAACCGGATTCGTCCGAAAACACACTCTGATGCCATTCTTGTGCCCACTGACTCCGTTCCATACACCATCGCCGTCTAGCACTTTTCTGCTCATTCGTCATAGGTAGGCGGAGAGGTGGACGACGCGCACGTAATCCGTGCCGTAATAAACGGCGACAGACTGTCGCACCTGATTCTGTATGATGTGTTCCACTGTTGCGCCTGAGCCGAGAGGGACGTAGATCTGTTGATTGGTTCGTTTGGGGAAGAGGACCAAATAGCGAGATCATCAGTCCCATTGGATTAGGGAATGTTTGGGAAGGAAGTCGGCCGTGCCCTTTCAAAGGAACTGTCCCGGCATTTGCCTGAAGCGATTTAGGGAAATCACCGAAATCCTAAATTAGGATGGCCGTTCGCGGATTTGAACCATCGTCCTCCACATGCGAGTCCAGTGTGCTAACCACTGTGCCAGCTCGCTCTGTTGCAGATCCCTCTTGCACTGCCATTGGGATGAAGCGTTGTCGCTCTTCTCCGGGTGAGAGGGGGGGGGGGGGGAGGGGAGGAGGGCGACTGGTCGTGTGTCGTGTTCTACGGACTTCCGTGAACCATTCTGCACATACCCGTTGTACTGCCGAAACACTACGTCCCACATGACTAGCAGCTTCCCGGATGGTTGTTACGCATTCTCCCATGCTAATATTCGCCCGCTTTCAAACTAACTAATTTGACAGTACGGTTCGCACACACGTATGCGAGGCATTCTGTACGTCTGCCCAAGTCACGTTGATCCATTACCTTCGGTTTATAGAGCAACAAGAGCCGCTGGCTCGTTTTACCGATAGGCGGTATTGCACCGAGATATCGATGTTGACGTTGAACCACCGGCCGACATGATTCAAAATGGCTCTGGGCACTGTGGGACTTAACATCTGAGGTCATCAGTCCCCTAGAACTTAGAACTACTTCAACACAACTAACCTAAGAACATCACACACATCCATGCCCAATGGAGGATTCGAACCTGCGACCGTAGCGGTCGCTCGGTTCCAGACTGAAGCGCCTAGAACCGCTCGTCCACAACGGCCGGCTGAATTGGTTCAAATGCTAATAATTTCTGCAGAACATACCAATGTACATGTGCTATGAATACGAACGTTCTATCTCTAGTCGTTCGGTGTGATTCTTTGTTTTTTTTTTTTTCTCCAGAACCTGAGTGTACAATAAAATAAGCAAATAAATGAATTTAGTGCTAATGGCAAGTGAAACAAAAATGTGAGTAACGACGATGCCTTCTACTTGTCATCCTGGCAGCAGTCGTAACGCCCTACAATTTTAAACATAGTACTTTGTGGGAAGAGAACTTCTACTGTAAAAAGTTGATGACAACAGTGGTACTCAACCACGTGCGTGCTCAAAGGTAGTGAATACTCTACATAGTGGGAAAGAATGGGTAATATAGGTATTGTTATCTGTTCCGTATGCAGTTGGCATTGATGGTCAATTATAGCTGAGGCAGCCACTGCTACGAAGAGCAGTGAAGTAAGCAGTAACAGCTTCCTCTGTACCTTGTTTACTTGGGTAGCATCTGAGTTGATTAAATTGCGTAGCGTATTTTTTGAATGAAATTACAGTACACACGCTATGACTGGAGTGGAAGAGGAAATTTCTGTTTCACCCAGGATAAGCGAATCCTTTAACCAGAGGTAATTCTAGTTAAATTATTCAGAAGGGCAGCAATGGGGCAAAGGGAGTGGAATTAGAACTGTTTTATCGCCCAGAGATCCACACCACAGCTCCAGGTGAAGCTAGTAATAACTATGTATTTTTTCTGGAAGTCATATTTTTGGGTTATTCTGATATTATGATGTAAAAAAAGGAAGAGAACTTACATTATTTTCACTGCGAGCCTATGTCAGGTTAATTTTAAAGAACTGAATTATATTTGCTCACTACAGTGTAATCTAAAGGAAAACGAAACGATTAAACGTCGAAACGTGTTTTTATATTGGGGAAATATATCAGTCCATCAGTATTAATCTCTGGTGCAGAATCTTCCATCATATTTTCAGTTCCAGTAACAGAATCATTCTCCCTTAAATGCCACTTTCAACAGATTTCACAGCACCCAGCTTCTTTCCAGATTCTAACCTGCACAGTAACTTTCAACTTGGAAGCATTAATTCGCTCTCTGCTCCACTCACGTCTCCTTGACAGACTGTACGGTGTATGTCTGCTGCAGTTCTTTCGCGCAACCAGTAGACGGATGAATGCCCTTATATCGCATTTAATGACCATTTTGATCCGTTGATCATTATGAACACTGATGAACCTATGACTTAGCTCAAAACCAAGTGCAAATTCATATATTCCTGGATTGCACACTAAACTATACATGCGGGAATTACTGGTATGAGTTTGTTAATACGATTGATCAACTAAGTTATTTTCGAGGTGCTTTATCGCACAGTAGCTCTTTAACGATTTTGAGGATAGGCGGAGAGCATTGTACACAAAAATGTGACATCTTTCACCGTGTCAGAGGTAGCAGAGTGACAGCGAATATGTGATGCAAATAGATGTCGAATTTCAAAATATGGAATAAAAGGATTCCATTGCAAGAGAAAGCGTTAATAAACTTGATAATTCACGGTCTAAAGTGGAAGGTGGACCAGTTGGTACGTGACATGGGCTTGTAACGCCGCGGAAACCCGAAACCACAATATCCCCAGGCACCACCAAAAACCTGGCAATTGTTGACAGTGGGGTACATCGACATCGCTGCCGAGATGGTATCACAAAGCTCATGACTAGACCTCGACTTGACTTAAGTACTCTGAAAATGTCTGCGTACCGTGGTTATTCATTTGTGCCTCCAAGATGATGTTTTCTGTTCTGGTTTACTCGGTTTTTGGCTCTGGGCTTGTCAATAAATGAGCTCTCGTCTCATCTTTAATTATATATTTTGTGGCATTGTCATGTATTCCTTGATCTGGTATAAATTCTTATAGAACACAACTGCCACACTTGTAAGCCACTAGGAACGCGCTTTTTTTGCTAGAGTACCTTTAATGAAAACATTACGGACATCAAGAATTCAGAGGTGTAGTCAGTATTAAGCAAAGAAGGGTATAGTTCCACTGCAGTTAACTGAATACGAAGTTGACACAGAAATTGAAACAATTGATAGAAAGCAGCTAATTTTATCCTGGGACCTTAAACCAAGCATAAATTAACTGTACTGCTATCGAATTGTAGGTCTGCAGTACAAAACTGTCTGAAGCCAAGCATTTTGCATTTAACCCGTTGTTGCGCAACAGTTTCGCTTTTGTTAAATATGATCGTGTGATGTTAGTTAAAGAATGTGGGACATGCAGTGTCTGTTCTTGGATGCTGATTGTTATTATTCTCACAGTAAAAGAGTGTCTTGGTGTGTTTTCTACGCCCGAAGTGATCGTTTCTAGGAGCATGCCATTAACGTGATCCGTTTTACCTGTATCATGGCGGACAAGACTGTTTGTGTGCGATGCTCCCATCGTGATGGCTTCACGTAAATTCTTGTCATGATATTCGTCGGAAGATGATTATGTTAACTAAGTACATCTACATCTACATCTACATTCATACTCCGCAAGCCACCCAGCGGTGTGTGGCGGAGGGCACTCTACGTGCCACTGTCATTACCTCCCTTTCCTGTTCCAGTCGCGTATGGTTCGCGGGAAGAACGACTCTCTGAAAGCCTCCGTGCGCGCTCTAATCTCTCTAATTTTACATTCGTGATCTCCTCGGGAGGTATAAGTAGGGGGAAGCAATATATTCGATACCTCATCCAGAAACGCACCCTCTCGAAACCTGGCGAGCAAGCTACACCGCGATGCAGAGCGCCTCTCTTGCAGAGTCTGCCACTTGAGTTTATTAAACATCTCCGTAACGCTATCATGGTTACCAAATAACCCTGTGACGAAACGCGCCGCTCTTCTTTGGATCTTCTCTATCTCCTCCGTCAAACCGATCTGGTACGGATCCCACACTGATGAGCAATACTCAAGTATAGGTCGAACGAGTGTTTTGTAAGCCACCTTCTTTGTTGATGGACTACATTTTCTAAGCACTCTCCCAATGAATCTCAACCTGGTACCCGCCTTACCAACAATTAATTTTATATGATCATTCCACTTCAAATCGTTCCGCACGCATACTCCCAGATATTTTACAGAAGTAACTGCTACCAGTGTTTGTTCCGCTATCATATAATCATACAATAGAGGATCCTTCTTTCTATGTATTCGCAATACATTACATTAGTCTATGTTAAGGGTCAGTTGCCACTCCCTGCACCAAGTGCCTATCCGCTGCAGATCTTCCTGCATTTCGCTACAATTTTCTAATGCTGCAACTTCTCTGTATACTACAGCATCATCCGCGAAAAGCTGCATGGAACTTCCGACACTATCTACTAGGTCATTTATATATATTGTGAAAAGCAATGGTCCCATAACACTCCCCTGTGGCACGCCAGAGGTTACTTTAACGTCTGTAGACGTCTCTCCATTGATAACAACATGCTGTGTTCTGTTTGCTAAAAACCCTTCAATCCAGCCACGCAGCTGGTCTGATATTCCGTAGGCTCTTACTTTGTTTATCAGGCGACAGTGCGGAACTGTATCGAACGCCTTCCGGAAGTCAAGAAAAATAGCATCTACCTGGGAGCCTGTATCTAATATTTTCTGGGTCTCATGAAGAAATAAAACGAGTTGGGTCTCACACGATCGCTGTTTCCGGAATCCATGTTGATTCCTACATAGTAGATTCTGGGTTTCCAAAAACGACATGATACTCGAGCAAAAAACATGTTCTAAAATTCTACAACAGATCGACGTCAGAGATATAGGTCTATAGTTTTGCGCATCTGCTCGACGACCCTTCTTGAAGACTGGGACTATCTGTGCTCTTTTCCAATCATTTGGAACCCTCCGTTCCTCTAGAGACTTGCGGTACACGGCTGTTAGAAGGGGGGCAAGTTCTTTCGCGTACTCTGTGTAGAATCGAATTGGTATCCCGTCAGGTCCAGTGGACTTTCCTCTATTGAGTGATTCCAGTTGCTTTTCTATTCCTTGGACACTTATTTCGATGTCAGCCATTTTTTCGTTTGTGCGAGGATTTAGAGAACGAACTGCAGTGCGGTCTTCCTCTGTGAAACAGCTTTGGAAAAAGGTGTTTAGTATTTCAGCTTTACGCGTGTCATCCTCTGTTTCAATGCCATCATCACAATAACTTGTATTATTGCGATTCGAAGCGATGTATTTGTATTTGTGAGTTATGAGTTTTCATTAATAAGTCAAATTTTCAGAGGGAGCTGTTAATGTACCGATGGCATCATCTTTGCTAGACACGTTAGATGCTTCACTGAGCATTGGAATGAATACTCGTGACACTCGATCGATTATTGCAACCTGACGTGAGTTTTACCTTCCTTAAATATTGTCGGTTCCGCACACACACACTGCCCACGGTGACGCCATTCACCGCGGCCTCTCCATCCTGCATTCCTTTTCCGCCCCTTAGTGACCGTCGCCACCCACGGACTGTCCTTTGGCGTCCCTTTAGCACTGTCTCTCCACATGCTTGCCGCTCTCTGATCACGAGAACACCACCCAAGGGTACGCTGTACGAAATAATGGGTTTCTCACATGATACTCTGACCAGCACAACTCGCCGGCCGGAGTGGCCGTGCGGTTCCAGGCGCTACAGTCTGTAACCGTGCGACTGCTACGGTCGCAGGTTCGAATCTTGCCTCGGGCATGGAGGTGTGTGATGTCCTTAGGTTAGTTAGGTTTCATTAGTTCTACGTTCTTGGCGACTGATGACCTCAGACGTTAAGTCGCATAGTGCTCAGAGCCATTTGAACCATTTTGAACCACAACTCACGGGACAGTTCCTTTCTTCACGGTACTTTTGTAAAGACGGAACTGCGTCAAGAGCACTGAGTCCAAGGCCAAATTGAAATATGAATTCACATTTTAAAAAGGATTAAAATGTGTGTTAATACAAATGTGTGGAGACATTTGAGGTGCCCGAGGATTTGACCGATGGAATATGTAAAAGGACTATAGAGAGGAGAGAAATATGAGAATAGCATTGCGATAGTGAATTACGTGAATGGGAAAATGACTTACGTGAAGATCTAATGTGGAATCCAGTCCTGTAAAAAGAATTTAACAGACCACTGATAAACATACGTCTAAATAAGACACCTGAAAAAGACCACATACCCTCAGAATTGTTAATGTAATTTGGAAACCAACCATGACAATACTGTACCACCTGGTGTGTCCGGTATATGAGAGAGGTCAAATACCCTCAGACGTCAAAAAGGATGTAATTATTCAGTACAAGAGAAGACAGCGGTTGTTAGGTTACTATTCAATCATCAGTATAATAAGTCAAGTCTGCAAGATATGAATACAAACGGAAAGAAAAAACCAGAGATATGGAAACTTAGTAGTAGCCGACCTCGGGAAAGATCAGTATCATTTCCATTAAATACTGACTACAGGACCTATCTTAGAAAGTATGAACTATACGTCTAGCATTTACAGAGTATATAATCTGCTGGACATTCTCAGCTGGAATACTCACTTTCAAATTGTACCTGTTTTTCTTGTGATAGGACTGCCTCATAAAATTTAAATTACCAGCTTTCTTTTCAGAGTGTGACAATACTTTTCCGGCGCCCGCTTTTTTTGTCATCAGTCTTCTGATTCCTCAATTATCTGCTGGATGTATTCCAATCTCTGTCTTCCTCTACAGTTTTTGGCCTCTAAAGCTCCCTCAAGTACCATATAAGTCAGTCCCTGTTGTCTTAGCAGATGTCCTATCATCCTGTCCCTTCTCCTTATCAGTGTTTTCCACATGTTCCTGTCCACTCCAATTCTGCGCAGAATTTCCTCATTCCTTACCTTACCTGTCCTGCTAATTTTCAACATTCGTCTGTAGCACCACATCTCAAATGCTTCGATTCTCTTCTGTTCCGGTTTTCTCAAAGTCTGTATTTCACTGCCACACAGTGCTGTGCTACAAACGTTTATTCTCAGATGTGTCTTCCTCAAATTAAGGCCTATGTTTGATACTAGTAGACTTCTCTTGGCCAGGAATGCCCTTTTTGCCAGTACTAGTCTGCTTTTGATGTCCTCCATGCTCCGTCCGTCATTGGTTATTTTGCTGCCTAGGTAGCAGAATGCCTTAACTTCATCTGCTTCGTGACCATCAATCCTCATGGTAACTTTCTCGCTGTTCTCATTCCTGTTACCTCTCATGACTTTCGCCTTCTTCGATTTACTCTCAATCCATATTGTGTACTCGTTAGACCGACCATTCCATTCAGCAGATCATGTAATTCTTCACTTTCAATCGGGATAGCAATGTCATCATCGCAACGCATCATTGATACCCTTTCACCTTGAATTTTAATTCCACTCCTGAACCTTTCTTTTATTTACATTATTGCTTCTTTCGTGTAGAGGGTGAACAGTAGGGGCGAAAGACTACATCCCTTTCTTACAACCTTTTTAATGCGAGCATTTCGTTCTTTGTCTTTCACTCTTATTATTCCCTCTTGGTTCTTGCACATATTGTATAATACTCGTCTCTCCCTATAGTTTACCCCTAATTTTCTCAGAATTTCGAACATCTTGCACTATTTTACATTGTAGAACACTTTTTCTGGGTCGGCAAATCCTATGAACGTATCTTGATTTTTCTTTAGTCTTGCTTCCATTGTCAACAGCAATGTCAGAATTGCATCTCTGGTACCTTTACCTTTGCTAAAGCCAAACAGATCTTCATCTAACACATCCTCAATTTTCTTTTTAATTCTTCTGTATATTACTCTAGTCAGCAACGTAGGAAGAAATAATCATCATAATAAAGTAAGAGAAATCAGAGCTGGCACGGAAAGTCTTAAGTGTTCGTTTTTCTCACGCGCTCTTCGAGAGTTCAACGGTAGAGAAATGGCTTCAAGGTGGTTCGATGACCTTCTGACAAGCACTTAATTGTGAACTGCAGAGTAATTATGTAGATTTAAGTGTAACCCCCGTTCATATTTAACCAGAATGATATTTCTTATTTGCATATGCAATTCTACGAATTGCCTCTCTGGTACCTTTACCTTTGCTAAAGCCAAACAGATCTTCATCTAACAGATCCTCAATTTTCTTTTTCATTCTTCTGTATATTACTCTCGTTGGAGACTTCCGCGACTTCCACCTAGCACCGCTCTCTCCTCGCCTCTCTCTCGTTCTCTCATTCTGTGTGTGTGGGGGGAGGGGGGCGGGCAGCGGGGAGGGCGTCGATCTCAATGAATCTGTAACTCATTAGCATGATTACCACATTAAGGGCTGTATAACTTTCTCGACTAGACAACTGAGACAGCGCCCCATGTGGCAGTTGATCTCCACATACTTTCGTATTCACTGCAAAGACATCAGCGTCTAGGGCCCCTCATTGTTACTTTTCCAGTGATCAGTCTACATTCTGACACACTGAAGGCGGAATGCGTTCTCGTCTGGCAGGGGGCTGGTGAAGTGTTGTTGGCGGGATTTTGGGTTGGTTCTTCTGGTGCACAACCGATGCTATGTTCAGCGGCGTGGTTAATGGATACGCCTAATTTCTCGGCAGTGAGCGGATCTAGCTGGCATGAGCGACTATTTCCTTCAAGCACGATTTAATGTTCTTGAAATTAGGGGCATTGTTATTTATTGCGAAATGTAGTTAGTTCCAACAGTTTTCGAATGGCAGTACATCTGCTTGGTGCAGGGCCCGTTTAAGGAATTTTGAGGTCCCCTGTGAAGTGTCTTTTTTGTTTCCACTTTGTATGATTTTCGTGATTGTGAATGATTATTACGATTGTGTGTGTGTGTGTGTGTGTGTGTGTTTGCAGCTCAAATGGTTTCGATGAAACTCACGGATTGAGGATTTTTTGAAACTATGTACAAACGGGCCATGAATTTATTAAATACTAGTTTACCAACAACTTCGCATGGTAAGCCCGTGTGAAGTCAGGGGTAAGCTGGTACTTGTTGGTAAAAACACACTCACTTTTTTTTATATGGAGTGTAGTGTGTTTACTTAGAGTTGCAAGAACACCGGGTAGCGTAGATTTCACAATATCTCCCTTCATCTTCTTTTAAAACGTGGACAGACGGTGCTGCTGCGCCGGCTAGGTCACCAGCTGGCTTTGCCGTGTTAAATATTAACAATTGCCCATTAAAATATGCGCAAAAATAGCCGAAATAAACACCAAAACAAGAAAAATGTGCACCAAAATTATAATAATATGCACTTAAAATGAACGAACCTGCACCTAAAACAAAAATTATATAGAACTGGAAAAACAGGAACCTAAAGATTTATTAAGCATTTCTGACATTACAGTAATACTGAACGAATTCTGAACTTACAAAAAAGACATCCTTACATCTGTCGAAATAGTTCTCACATTCGCCTGCGTCACATTATGGTACGAAGTAGGACTTCATTGTTGCGATGTCGCTTGCAAAATAATCTTCGATAAGCACGTCCAGAATCATAACGCCCATCATAATGTTTTTCTTTAACTCTCAGAGGTAACAGGGAGCAAGTATATAACGATTGTCTATTGTACTATAAAACTTACTTACAGTATGTCATATAAATTGAAGGAATCACAGATTACTACAGATACTGAGTCGGCTGTAACGATTGAGCGTTTCAGCGTAATTTTTACTTTTTAAGAAGCAATAGTGCCTGGTTGAGAGCTGGGTTTCCAGATTGCGGCCGGCCGGTGTGGCCGAGCGGTTCTAGGCGCTTCAGTCTGGAACCGCGCGACCGCTACGGTCGCAGGTTCGAATCCTGCCTCGGGCATGGATGTGTGTGATCTCCTTAGGTTAGTTAGGTTTAAGTAGTTCTAAGTTCTAGGGGACTGATGACCTCAGATGTTAAGTCCCATAGCGCTCAGAGCCATTTGAACCATTCTGAACCAGATTGCGTGAGACGTTGATCTGGTTTTACATTCAAAACAAGTAGCCGGTAAGTGCTGTCATAGAAATAAACTGTGTTTATAAACACTCTTAAATTTTGTTTATGTGATCCTTTATCAATGATGACCACACTTTAGTAAGTAAAAGTTCACAATGGTTACGAGTGAAGCCTGGGTGATTTCTAGTAAAAAGTTTTACATAGACCTCTATAACCAAGCAGAATTAAGCATATAACTTAATAGATCCTGTATAAGTAAATAAAACTGGGAAAAGCCTACTAAACTGTAAAAACATTATTTTAAAAATTACTCACTAAATCTTCACTGTTCGTGCTTTCCGAAGGTCTTCATCAGTTTCTCCATGTCGAACGAATGCGCAATCTGTCTTTCCATAGCCATTGTGGCAAGACCTCTTAGCCATTCGCTGCTCGTTGATGATCTGAGATTGCCTTTAATGATCTTTAACTTTGAAAAGCTACGTTCTGCAGAAGCTACAGACAGTGGCATACTCAAAAATATTCTTATCACAATTGTTATCTTTTTGAAAGCGTCTTGCAAGTTCATTTCGAAGATGTACTGAAGTACGTCGAAAGAGGTGTTCGCAGTTTGTGGAAACATATGGGACAAAAGTTCCATTTCGTTTGCAAGATCCTACTAATTTATGTCTCCTGAATGCGTTTCAGGATCTCTCAAAGCTTCTATAAGACTCTACATCTTCTGTCGAGATCACATTTCTTTGCTGCCAAGTTCTTAATGTCAAGAACGGCATTGAACCCGTCACAGCAGTTACAGAGCTGCTGAAACCTTTTCTTCAAAGACATAACAGTCGTGTCTGCCACAACATAGAAGTAGTTCACACTTAAACGATTTCCTTCTCCTGCAATGGATTTATCCTTACTGTCATAAGAAAACTATCTTTTGACAGTTGCGGATCTGGATTCTGCTAACTGAACAACATTTCCTAAAGATGAAACAAATTCCTCTGCTTTTTCCTTAGCCTTTTCGAAACCATTGGTTCTTTATTCTTCAATAACACTAAATTTTGATTTTATTAATTGTACTGTAGTCTCTAATTGGATATCTTCTTGCTGAACTGCTTCATTGACTCTGTTGACATGGCAAAGGACATTATGTCGAACCACAGCACACAAAGGACACTTAAATTTTGAGATTTCTTTCAAGAGAGTAAATACTTCACTGAAACACATTTGATCATTTTTTCATGTGTTCTTTAACTCTGTAAATGCAGGTCTTGTGTTATTAAACTCAGATCTTACACCCCGAACTTTTTCAATCCCCGCCTCCCATCTTGTATCACGTCGGGCTTACGTGATGTTTGAGTGCATCCCAGCGCTTCACAAATACTGTGAACAAACTTTGTACTACCCAAAAAAAGAAAATGTAGCGCAATTATAGATAATTTAACTGCACCACTAACAATCAAGTTCCCAATTAGAACACAGCGAGGGAAATAATGAGCTTCTGGATATTCTTCGACTATACGAGCTCGAGTAACACTCTTCTTGCCCTTCATGTTGCTTCCGTTGTCGTAAGATTGACCCCTACAATCTGCAAGCGTTATGCCAAGGTTATCTTCACTGAAGCTCCAAAGAAACTGATAGAGACATGCGTATTCAAATACAGGGATATGTAAGCAGGCAGAATACGGCATGGCGGTCGGCAACGTCTATATAAGACAAAAAATGTCTGGCGCAGTTGTTAGATCGGTTATTGCTGCTACAATGACAGGTTATCAAGATTTAAGTGAGTGTTATAGTCGGCGCACGAGCGATGGGACACAGCATCTCAGAGGTAGCGATGAAGTGGGGAGGACCATTTCACGAGCGTACCATGAATATGTAAGAACGGGACCAACGACGACTGAAGAGAATCGTTCAACGTGACGGAAGTGCATCCCCTTCGCAAATTGCTGCAGATTTCAATGCTGGGCCATCAACAAGTATCAGCGTACGAACCATTCAAAGAAACATCATCGATATTGGCTTTCGGAGCCGAAGACCCACTCGTGTCCCCTTGATGACTGCACGACACTAAGCTTTACGCCCCGCCTGGGCCCGTCAACACCGGCACTGGAGTGTTGATGACTGGAAACATTGTCAGGTCGGACGAGTTTCACTTCAAATTGTATCGAGCGGATGGACGTGTGCGGATGTGGTGACAACCTCATGAATACATGGACGCTGCATGTCACCAGAGGATTGTTCAAGCTGGTAGAGGCTCTGTAATGGTTTGGGACGTATGCAGTTGGAGTGATATGGGACCCCTGATACGTCTAGATACGACTCAGTTAGGTGATATGTACGTACGCATCCTGTCTGAACACCTGCATCCATTTTTGTCCATTGTGCAAAAAAATTCAAATGGCTCCGAGCACTATGGGTTCCCAATTAGAACACAGCGAGGGAAATAATGAGCTTCTGGATATTCTTCGACTATACGAGCTCGAGTAACACTCTTCTTGCCCTTCATGTTGCTTCCGTTGTCGTAAGATTGACCCCTACAATCTGCAAGCTGCGGGCCTATGAGGTATCGTCTCAGTTGTGCGACTGGATTCGTGATTTCCCGTCAGGAAGGTCGCAGTTCGTAGTAATAGACGGCAAATCATCGAGTAAAACTGAAGTGATATCAGGTGTTCCCCAGGGAAGCGTCCTGGGACCTCTGATGTTCCTCATCTATATACATGACCTGGGTGACATCACACAACACCCAGTCATCAAGAGGCAGAGAAAATCCCTGACCCCGCCGGGAATCGAACCCGGGAACCCGGGCGCGGGAAGCGAGAACGCTACCGCGCGACCACGAGCTGCGGCGTCCATTGTGCATTTCGACGGTTAGGTCCATCAGGACAATGTGACACCCACTACAGAGTGGCTCCAGGAACACTCTTCTCAGTTTAAACACTTCCACTGGCCACCAGACTTCTCAGACATGAAAATTATTGAGCATATCTAGGACGCCTTACAACGTGCTGTTCAGAAGAGATCGCCACCTCCTCGTACTCTTACGGATTTATGGACAGCCCTGCAGGATTCATGGTGTAAATTCTCCCGAGCATTCCTTCAGACATTAACCGAGTCCATGCTACGTCTTGTTGCGGCACTTATGCGCGATGGAAGGGGGGGGGGGGGCTTTACGATATTAGGCAGGTGTACCAGTTTCTTTGACTCTTCAGTATCGTATCCGAAGTAACAATTCTCTAAGACCTTTTCCAGTAGTGTCACTCGCTTGAATACGTGTATCAGTCGCAACTCGTTTGGAAAACGCATCTACCAGTCTTAAAACCACGCTGAATTGTTCCTTGTGACTTAAATCTGGTGTACCGTCCAATATTATTGAATAATATTTATTTCTGGGTATGGTATCCTTTGTGACTGATATAGTCTCATCAGTAATTAGGGTAATGATTTTATTTCGTATGTCCTTTCTTAATTAAGTAGCAAACCTTCCATGTTCAAATGGTTCAAATGGCTCTAAGCAATATGGGACTTCACATCTGAGGTCATCAGTCCCCGAGACTTAGAACTACTTAAACCTATCGCCGTTATCGACAGGGGATCTCAAGTTGATTCCGTATTTCTAGATTCCCGGAAAGCTTTTGACACCGTTCCTCACAAGCGACTTCTAATCAAGCTGCGGGCCTATGAGGTATCGTCTCAGTTGTGCGACTGGATTCGTGATTTCCCGTCAGGAAGGTCGCAGTTCGTAGTAATAGACGGCAAATCATCGAGTAAAACTGAAGTGATATCAGGTGTTCCCCAGGGAAGCGTCCTGGGACCTCTGATGTTCCTCATCTATATACATGACCTGGGTGACAATCTCTCTTAGGTTGTTCGCAGATGATGCTGTAATTTACCGTCTAGTATGGTCATCCGAAGACCAGTATGAGTTGCAAAGCGATTTAGAAAAGATTGCTGTATGGTGTGGCAGGTGGCAGTTGAAGCTAAATAACGAAAAGTGTGAGGTATCCACATGAGTTCCAAAAGAAATCCGTTGGAATTCGATTACTCTATAAATAGTACAATTCTCAAGGCTGTCAATTCAACTAAGTACCTGGGTGTAAAAATTACGAACAACTTCAGTTGGAAAGACCACATGGACAATATTGTGGGGAAGGCGAGCCAAAGGTTGCGTTTCATTGGCAGGACTCTTAGAAGATGCAAGTCCACTAAAGAGACAGCTTACACTACACTCGTTCGTCCTCTGTTAGAATATTGCTGCGCGGTGCCCGCATCTCGTGGTCGTGCCGTAGCGTTCTCGCTTCCCACGCCCGGGTTCCCGGGTTCGATTCCCGGCGGGGTCAGGGATTTTCTCTGCCTCGTGATGGCTGGGTGTTGTGTGCTGTCCTTAGGTTAGTTAGGTTTAAGTAGTTCTAAGTTCTAGGGGACTGATGACCATAGATGTTAAGTCCCATTGTGCTCAGAGCCATTTGAGCTGCGCGGTGTGGGATCCTTACCAGGTGGGATTGACGGAGGACATCGAAAGGGTGCAAAAAAGAGCAGCTCGTTTTGTATTATCACGTAACAGGGGAGAGAGTGTGGCAGATATGATACGCGAGTTGGGATGGAAGTCATTAAAGCAAAGACGTTTTTCGTCGCCGCGAGATCTGTTTACGAAATTTCAGCGACCAACTTTCTCTTCCGAATGCGAAAATATTTTGTTGAGCCCAACCTACATAGGTAGGAATGATCATCAAATAAAATAAGAGAAATCAGAGCTCGAACAGAAAGGTTTAGGTGTTCGTTTTTCCCGCGCGCTGTTCGGCAGTGGAATGGTATGGAGATAGTATGATTGTGGTTCGATGAACCCTCTGCCAAGCACTTAAATGTGAATTGCAGAGTAATCATGTAGATGTAGATGTAGAACCTAACTATCCTAAGAACATCACACACATCCATGCTCCATTTGAACCTGCGACCGCAGCAGCAGCGTGGTTCCAGACTGAAGCGTCTAGAACCGCTCGGCCACTACGACCGGCCAAAACCTGCAGCTTTCGCCACACGTTTATTATGATCATTTAATACAGGACCAAACTTGGCTCTTAATTCAACTTGTCCTTAAAGTTTCCAATACCTGATTTTCCCAGTATTTCATGGTCGCTTGTTACTGGAAGATTTCTTTCAACAAGGAATCATGCTATGGAAAACAACCTTAACAAAACCGATCTCCACCTTTTTTCTTCCCGACAAATTTGATTTTGAGTTACCTGATCGATTAATTCTCTGCGAAAGGTCTTTCCACCTGTACATTTCAATAAAATGTTGGGGGATTAAATGGTAAGAGATTTACACATGTGATACGCCTTTTCTGAATTGGTTAAGGCGATTGCTGGGATGGTTCCTTTCAAAACACAAGACGAATTTCCGATGTTACAGAAAACCATCCAAAGAGCCATTAAGCCTCAGATAAGCATATAAAATATTGTCAGACATTCGAATATTGCAATTTGATACTAATTACTATGTGAGTTACATAGAAATTAATAAAGAAGTTTTGGTTAGAAGCCAAATAGAAAACTCATGATTACAGTAGATTCAAGTGTGTTGAATATCCTGACTCTTTAATTGGTAAGAATAATTTTATCAACACTGAAGCCACTAATTAGCTAAATTCTTTAATGACTACCAATTTTCACAAGAAATTATATTTGCCTCTTATTCTCTTCGCATAGTATGCTTTATTTCATCAAAGTTTGAGTATAATAGGTCAGCAATGTAAAATCCTTGCAACATCATTTGTAATTAAAGAGAAATTTTGCTGTCCTTTATTACAAATGTGAACATATACTGATTTTCATCCCTAGCAATCATTTTGAGCTGTATGGTCACTATTAAATGAGGGCATATTTAATTTGTAACTCCAATTTATGTTATGAAAACGACGCTACTTATATTTTGCTTATAAATCAGTGAAATATTATTCGCATCATTAATTTTCGTTGTTTTCTTGCTTCACAGCTCTAAATTGTTTATTTCACAAATTACCTATACATAATCCTCAGGAAGTAATGTACTTGAATTACGCTGTTTACAGTTTTTCTCTCTGTATTAATTTTCTGTTGTAATTTTGTAAATCTGCATCTTAAACAATACTATTGATTCCAGAATGAAATTTTCACTCTGCAGCGGAGTGTGCGCTGATATGAAACTTCCTGGCAGGTTAAAAGTGTGTGCCGGACTGAGACTCGAACTCGGGACCTTTGCCTTTTGCGGGAAAGTGCTCTACTATTGATTGTTACTAAAAATATAAGTAGACGTGCAACAGCACTTTCGTTACGCAGATTGTAGCCAGTTTTCAGAGAGTCAAGGTGTAGTCAGTTTGTAAAACTAATAGTTCATTGCTCCACACCACCTCCAAGCGGTAATAAGAGAGTTCATTGCAACTCCTGAACTTTTACTGATGATTTCTACGATGTGGCAATATTGCTACAGTTTCTTACAGCAACGTATTAAGGACAACAGGGCGAATGCAGCAAAGCAGATATGAAGACCTAAAAGTTGAGTGTTAAATTCTTCCGCCGAGTTTACATTGCCCAAGGACTTTATTGACGTTTTTCTTCTTATTAACTTTAGTCTAAATTTTCGGTACAAGCACATAATCTCCCGTACGTCCTTTTTTTATTATTCATTTTTGATGAGACTACTCAATTAGATTTGAAAGTGAACTATTTAGCCGTTGTAAATAATTATATTTACACACATACCCAACAGGAATGATTACGGAACACAATTTTCTAAAGATGTGGTAAAAGGTAGATGAGGTCCAAATGCAACTAGGATCAGAATTTTACTATTCACTAATTAACATTTTACTGTCATAGACAGGACTGAAATGAAACATGATCAAATTCAGTCTGTTTTGTTTGTTTGCTGTTCATTCTTTGGGATTTTTAGGCACAGAAAATTTGTGTTCCTTGTGAAGTTTTACTGCGAAACTTGCAATGAGCAGTTATATTTCCTCGCGTGAGTGTTGCTAAGACACTGCTTGACATTTGTGCTTCAGATTTATTTTTCCGTTTGCTCAGTCATTCTCCTGTAGAGGTTCCACCTTCCTTGTTTCGTAAACCGTGTATAGACCTGTCTGCGTTGCGTGTCTTCCTTCGATTTACGGCGCTGTCCATTCATCTGAAAATACTTGCAGTGTCTGTGGCCTGTGTGGGCGAGGCGATCCGTACATGCGAGTCATCTTCTAAGAAAAGCCTGATGAAGCTTTTGTATGTAAAGGGAGTGGCGTAGCACTTCAGTTGCTGTCTTTGAGCACTCGACATAGCATATTAAAAGCCGCGTGACTTACGAGAAACATCTTAAAAGTATATTAGGATATGACCAATAATGAGGTGCAGGGACGTTCATTGGGCATGTGAATATGCACTTCTCATTAAATTTTTTATTACTGCCGCCATTATTAACTTTCGGTCACAACGTGAAATGGCATGACATGTTCAACAACGTCGGGTCTCCTTGACTCAACTTATCTTTTACGTGCAGTGTGTCATTTTTAACATTTTAGGGAACAATCGTTTTTGAATATGTATTTCTTCCTCTCCATCTGCCACTCACGCAGGCGCGTGTTTGTCGCTCTCTGGTCATACTGACCCTTAGATGTAGAACGAGGGTTAAGACACACAGTGTCTACAAAAAGCTGCCCTAGTAACCTGACACATTAAAGATTTCAAAGTAGTGCAAAGCTAGGCAACTTGCTTTGAATTTTCGTTTCAGTAAATACGGAAAAGAGGTATCATATGGCAACAACATAACTGCTCATGGTCTAGCGGCAGTTTCGTTGTTCCGCCTCGAGCTCCAGGCGGGAAGGCTGTTAGTTTAGTGCCTCACCGCAGCGTCGCACGCGCGTGGACGCCTTTTTTCATTATTGTTCACTGAGGGTTACCGCATTGATAAAGTGTATAGTGGGCAAGTGCCTTCCCTGCAAATGAAAGTGGCCGCCGTCAATCTAATTGTCGGCGTGCGGGTGTTTGTACTGAAGGCCTCATCTGGGCAGCGTCGAAAACTGACATTGGCTGATCTCGTTTCTGCTGCTAATGAGGTTGGTGCCACGTCTTCCCGGGTACAATGTAGCAACAAAGGGACGCTCAGCTTACTGTTCCCAACTTTCTGCCGTTACCCTCGTAACACGGGCCTGAGATTGTTGTTGCCAAGCCGGCAGTGTCCGCAGTGCAACATAATAGACGTCGTATGCTGGATGGCTAGGAGTCGGATACGTCTGCTCCTCACTCAGCCCTTCCTGAAGTAAGTTTCTCGGTTGATGTATCTTGTAGTGATGATTCCTGCATTACTGACGGGGTCGAAGGCGTGAAAACAACTGCTGAGGTCTCTAGAGTTTCTCCTAGTATTCCTCCCGCTGTTGAGGGAGCTCCTCCGGAACCACCTAAGGAGGAGAACGTCGTAGAGCCTTGTGGTCCAATGATTCAACAGCAGCAAATTGAAGCGACCCTAACTTTCACGTTTCCCCTGAGGAAACCATCCAGGTGACGTTGGAAAGACCTACTGCAAACGATTGATGGCCAGAAAATACCACCTGTCGATCCAGACGTTGCCAAGTCTGACCCTCTCTTGTGCGTCGATCTGAACTGCATGGATCCCATCCTGTGGAGTGGGCCTCTGCGGCTCCTTTTTTGACTCCTACTTTGGTTAATCTTCAAGAACCGCCTATATCCCTGAATGCCTGGTCGTTGTTATAAACAGCGAGTCCAGGCTGAGGGTGCGGTGGCGCTTAAAAAGGAAAAACATAAAGATGTCAGAGGCGGATGTGCAAGATCCGCAACGTTTGACTCCTCGGCGGACTCAGCAATGACGTCATTAAGTTGGTCAGCAGATGGAATTCTGTTTATTATTTTTAGATTATGCTTCGCTGCGTCGTTTTGCCTATGATTCCTACGCATATGTCGTATACCTACAAGAACTACAATTTATTCGCTTTTCTCTGTCTCATTTTTGCACTGTGTATAACGTGGCTCCCGAATATTCCAATGTTTTTTCTTTTTTTTTTTTTGAGCTGTGGAGAATAGGAAGTACTTTTCTTCACATGACCATGATTCTCCTTTATGCACCAATCGATACCACCGAACGCACTTAGGATCGTTTCCGATTTTATAAGGAAGAGTTGGTTCATTTGTTACAGAAAAGTCAGCAGACTATTTTGAGAGGTGGCAATTCTAACTGTGTGTTGCGTCCTGTAGATCAATCTCCCAGTTTCAATTTCTGCAGGGAATTGCAAGATGTTGGATTTGTAAATATCCGAGTCTTGTGAAATTAACATTTTTACCACTACTTCTAGCGGTAGGTTAGACAGATTTTATTTATCTTTTACGATAAGTGACGGGATTTTGGCTGTCGATGTCATCCCCACCAACTTCACGAGCCACTGTGTAGAGACTGCTGTTTTAAATCACTCGTGACGATCGGTGAAATTGTTTCGATCGCTTTGGATTTTGAATGTGGTGCACTTTGGGGATATATCATTAGATGTGGTGATTCGGGAATATATCACTAGATGCGGTGATCTGGGAAGTTTGGGACCGTAGTCTCCATTCATCTTTACGAAATGCCTCCGTTTTGGAATGGTGGGTGAGATCCCCTGCTACACACGCAGGACACGACAGGTAGTTTAATTTGGGGAAAGGGGACAAAATGAGTGGCTGTCAGTCGCACTTGAACATACTGCTTTATTCATTTGACAAACATTACAAGAGTAAAGAAAACATTAAAAACAGAGCAAGTCAAACATTAATTTTAGAACTTAATTTCCAACTAAAAGTGCCATTCAGTCTCACGCCTTAAGGGCAAAACAACTTTAATTTATAACCGGCTGAAGGCCAATCAATTAAGACTCAAAAACAAGAATTTGAATTATAAAAGACAGAAGCTCTTATCTTAAAACATTTCTCTAAATTAGACTGAAGGCCCAAACAATCTCACGCCTTAAGGGCAAAACAACTTTAATTTAAAATCGGCTCAAGGCCAATAACTTATGACTCAAAAACAGGATTTTGAATTTAAAAAGCAAGAGGCCTTATCTTAAAACATTTCTTAAAATCAGGCTGAAGGCCAGAACAGTCTCAAGCCTTAAGGGCAAAACTTCATAAACAAACAAGAAGGACACATAAGAAAAGACAGTACATCAAATGGCGCTCAGAAATTTCCAAGGGTCGGCCTATAATTCAAATACTAACGCTCGCTCAGGTGAGACAGGCAGTCGGCCGAACAATTCTTAATCCGAAGGCAACCCAACCGACAGCCAGTGAACGGACCAAGTGACAGGATAACTACCGTGACAAAAAATAAAAACACCTACAGACGTCTTTAGGATTTCATTTTATTTTGTCGCTACCAGTTTCAACCCTTCATTGCGTCATCATCAGGCTGAAGCGTCGAAACTGGTAGCGACAAAATAAAATAAAATCTTAAGGACGGCTGTAGGTGTTTTTATTTTTTGTCAGGATAGTAAATGGCTGTCGTCCCAGAGATGTCCTGCTAAAAGGATGGACATACAAAAGGATAACTACCGGTCCACCCGACCACCACATAACAGGGAGTTCAATGGAACAAGGTAGAAGGTATCGGCGCCCACAATGAATTACACATTGAGCTGTCAAACTAACACGCCGTGCTGGACAGCTAAAACACGACGAGGAAAATACACTGCCTGAATTTATGTCAACGGCCAGTGCAGGTAACTGGAACGTTAACGACCACAAGGCAGAAGATTCCCCTTGTGCACTTCAATTCAAAAAATAATCAAGTTAAACTCCACAGGAGGGTAGCTAGAATTTCGCCAACTTGAAAACACACGTTGTTGCTCACGGAAATGTCCCAATAGCCCACAACGAAATTCAAACGACACAGTGTGAACAGTTGGGGCTGGCTGGTAGATTAAGTAGAGGCTCAACTTTCTTGTTCGGGATGGGAAGGCCGCGAACCTGCTAGCAATGGGAACAGCCCCTCACACTCCGACCGCGAGTGGCCGCCGCCAGCGGCCCCAGCCAAACCGCGCGCCACGGACACTTCCTCGCTGCTCCTGCCCAGGCCCGGAAACGGTGAAAGCACCAAATATACGTCGGCCGATGAGACGACCAACCCAACGAGCAACTAGCGATCGTCCCGCTCCAACCTCCCTCCGTCGGACAGTTCACGTGTGTCGCCAGCGGTCAGCGGGCACTGGCTGTCCGCGCCTCACCGGCGCTCTGTTCCCGACTTCACTGCTGCTGCGTCCCGGCTGCACTGCTGGTCCAACTGACTGCCAGACACACGACGACCCGTAAATACTATCGGTCGCTCCAGAGGTGGTACGACAGCGCACTTATCGATACGCGCTGCTGCTGCAGCTCACGGGCGAGTAATGCAGGAAGTTAGTGACGCATGTAAACAGAATAAGAAAAAGAGGCGGCAGTACCGTTATAGAAGATGACAAACAATAAATGGCATGAACGCGAGCCGCGCACGGCTCAGTGAGTTCAACTGGTAAAGCCGAGGATCCGGTGAACGTTGATTCGTTTCTGCCCTGATAGAGCGCGGGAATTTCGGATGATGTAAGAATGTTACTACCCTATTTTACGTTAACTTTGTTAAAGTGCTCATCGGAATCCCCCACAGACTGAGAACGTCGGGCGTCTAAAGGCGTAACTGTACAGCTGAAGCAGCGTCAAATGAAATAGTTAAGGATTCAATCCAAACCATGTTCCTTGGTAGCGGATGAATTGACATTTTTATATCATCTGATACGACGTCAGACTCTTCATCAACTGCGTGTATCACGTCGTTCAAGACCGAGGAAGGCAGTGCTGTGACGGCCCAGAAGGACGTCTTGCATGCTGTACATCAGTTCTGTGTTGGGCTGTATGAGGTACTCGTTGCTGTCGGTGTGGTGCCCTGCCCACTCGTCTGTTATAGGATGCCAATAGGCTGCTGCTTTCTCGGATAGTTAAGCAACAATTCAAGCAAATCACATTAATCGTTTTTATTACAATAAAGTAGACTGACAATACACAAGCAAATGGTGACATGCAAATAATCAATGTCCTTCGCTATATGCAATGTCCATACAAGTAATTCACACAAGTTCATAGTGATCACGAATCACGGCCCTTCTAGTGCCTCTCTTCTAGTGCGTGGTTTCTAGTCCGGGTCTGCTAGTGCGCGTCTTCTGCTGTCCGGTCGAGGCTGGCAGGATCTGCGCTTATATTCTCTTCGGATAGAGGCCGCTTCTGTCGTGGTGCGGTCCTAGTAGGCGTACTATTGGCTGACGTCTTCTCACAGCCTTCTCTGCGGTTACATGCTTTATCATCGCGCCAGTGCTTGTCGTTCACCGGAACAGTGATATACCATCCGATTTGTTTTTTTCGGTATCTGGGTCGTAGACGTACACCTGCTCATAGTTCTGCATTTTTAGATGATTTTGAATGTGACGATGTCTGTGACGTTTTTGTCGGATCGCCTCATCCTAAGTCGCCGGAGATGGATTGTTTTCCTCAGGAGTATTACGTGCGTTTTTGGCTTTTTTTGGGTACTACTTTTACATTGTTTTGAACGAAATGTTGAGGGGAGGTTCGTGCCCCACTCGTTTAACGTTGGAAAAATTGTGTTAATTACTAAATTTTCTGGTCAGGCACCAACTGATAAATTTCGGTGTATTAACTTATTAAATTTTTAGTAGAAGACTGTAACGAGGGCGGTTAGCAGCCAGCTTTCTGCGTTGCTGACCATAAAAGCTGTATTCCTGGTCGTAATATTCTGATCCTGGTAGCTGAATGTCATGATCTCATATCCGTGGCCGCTGTTACTTCTGTTCCTGGTACTCTGGCCTTTCTAGGTTTCGACAAGGCGTTCGACCGGGTCATCCATGGCTTCCTGTTGCAGGTTTTGGAAGCCGTTGGTTTCACAATTGACTCACGTAGGGATTTGTCTAATTTGTTGACGGGTATCCAAGCTTCGATGGCTGTCAGTGGCCAACTGACACCTCCAATTACCATCCCTAGAGGTTTTCCTCAGGGAAGTCCGCTTTCACTGTCGTTATTTGTTCCATCCTTTGAGCCCCTTCTTCGAAGAAGCAGTTACAAGGATGGACACTCTTTGGCGAGACTACCTCGGTGCTGGCATACGTGGACGATGTGAAGGTGTTACTCTGTTCTCCCGCTGAGATTCCATTTCTCAAGACTACTTTGGATGCCTTTTGCCTTGTATCTGATGCCCACTTCAGCGAAGGTAAATGTCGATTCATGTAACAACGGTGTTCTGATAATACTGTGATGTCGTGGGCTGTGGTGATCGATAGACGTAAATCTTTGGGAGTCATAATTGATCGTTGTCCACTCCAAATGGATACATGTAATTGGAAGTCGGTCACGGAGAAGATATAAGATGCAGTTCTGGCGTTCCTTTAACCTACATGATAAAGTTCGCATCCTCTGTGTTGTGCAAAGCGTGTTACATCGCTCAGATCTTTGTCATTCCAACAACGATGGCTAGGAACAGAAAAGTTGTTGGATCGAATCGCGATTGGTCCACTTTTTAAATTAAAACAAGGGGCTAGATTCTTCACTACCTGGGTCCCGCACTCAGACACAGTTATTGCATTAATTACAAATAAAAATCATCATCAATTGCGGTCGAAGACTTCAGACATGAGGAGCCACCCTTGTTCTGCCAACGGCATTGTCTAAGAGGGCGGAGGAGCGTGAGAGTTTCAGGACAATCTCTTGCCCTTGGATCGGAAAACAGCCTCTAAAGGCGGAAGAATCAGCAGTGTTCAACGGCATGGGGAAGCGGGAGACAGTGAAACTACTGCGTTGAAGACACACAGTGTGTATAGAAAGGACAAAGGGCCTGTAATGGAAATAAGTGCCTTGATGATCTCTTCATTAGTAACAGATTCTGAATTAATCCCTCATGCGGATCTCTGGGGAGGCGAGTGCCAATGGGGAAGTGACAATGAGAAAAGGGTTGAATAACCGACGAGAAAGTAATATTTTAGAAGTCGGAGCGTGAGATGTGATGTCAGAAGTTTGAACGTGGCAGGTAAGCTAGAAAGTCTGAAAATGAACTGAAATAGAAGGAAGATTTGTTTTCAAGTGAGTGCGGGGTAATGTCAAAAGCAACAGAGAATGATAAACGGGACTGAGATTCTTCATGATGTGAAGGCAGGACAGAGAGTGAGTTGCTGTAAACAGTTCAGTGAGAGGATTATTCTTATCAGAAGAAACAGCGAACAAACGCCAACAACAGTAGCTTCGGTTCATATGCCAGCGTCACAAGGAGAACATAGAAGAAGAAGAAGAAGAAGAAGAAGAAGAAGAAGAAGAAGAGAGAGAGAGAGAGAGAGAGAGAGAGAGAGAGAGGAAGAGAGTATATGAGTATATTAAAGCTGTAGTTCAGTATGTAAAGAGAGATGACAATCTAATCATCGAACAATGGAACGCAGTTGTAATAGCACAAGAGGCCACGACCAAAATTTTTGACTTGTAGCAATACGACCAAAACCAAATAAAATCGATAAATTCGATTATCCTGAGTCAAAAAATATTAATTTCAGAAATTTTTCACGCTACGTCTGATCTGACAGCATTTTCAAAAATTCAACAATTTTTTCCGAACTGTATCATAGCAAAACGTCTGATTTTTATAATGTAGTTGAATATTAAAAATCAATTTTTACAGACGCCTGTAATATAGCGCAAATCTGGAGAACCATTTGAAAAATAAGAAATGAAACAAGAAGAACAAAATCATGGCAAAACGTATAAAAATCTATTTTCTAGTAGATCTGAGTCAATTATTGCGCAAAAACCATTTTTCGGATGAAAATATGAGCACCTTCCATTCTGAGACCGTTATGAAAATGTTAAAAAATTTTACCCATCGATAACAAAGCATTGCGCCAGAAAACTGTTAGATGTGGTAAAACTGACACAGACAAATTTAGTGCAGCACCTTACTAACCAGACAACTTCTCGATACTCAAAAATCATTACAAAATCGTATTGAGGAGTATTAAAGTCTATGTTGCAAGGCAGTGAATAAACTACAACCCTCAAATTCTGATATAATTAATTAAGAGCTTTCTCTAAACCATCGTACTGAGGAATTTTTTAAATAAATTGCACCAAAAGAAAGTGGGTTAAAGTCGCGCGGAACCACCTCCCCGCCCCCAGTATCTCACAGATGTGGGACACAGCTGTCAGTACGACATATTTTAATTGAGTGTGTTTTGTATACAGTCCCGTAAGCTGACACGGCCGGAAGAGCAGTATGCTGAGCACATGTCCCTCCGTATCCGCATGCAGTGACGCCTGTGGGCTGAGGATGACACGGCGGCCGATCGATACCGTTGGGCCTTCATGGCCTGTTCTGGCGGAGTTTAGTTTTTTAGTGTTTTGTATAACGACATCAGGGTTGACCTGGCTCTGCCACAGGACCTGGCCGCTATTTTAACTGATAATGAGGCGAGTGTTCTTGTGTTTTAAGATTTTGTGTGATGTCCGGAATTCTTCCGAAAGTATTGGGTGTCAGATTTTAATGTGTCGCAGAGTGACTCGGCCATCCATTATTTTTAAGTAGTAATCCAGTCACAGTCATCTATCCCCTTCTTAACCCCGTCTGTACAAGTATTTTATTCTTGATTTATGCTTCTTCTTTCTACTGTTCACCTTGTTGGGAGATTGCAACTTGTTTTTTAACAGATTTTCTCCACGTTCGTATTTATATTATTCATGCAACAGCGTTGATCAGCGTGCTGTTTAGTACCCTCATCCACAAATAATCATCACCAATACGAGTACGTGCTGAAAAGTAATACCTCTGAATTTTTCATGCGAAAATTCTTACAGCTTTTCAAATAAAACAATTTTTTTACATTCTACGTCTTTACTGTACGTGTCCACATATTTATTTCTCAACATAGTCACTCTGATGACGAACACATGTCTCCCAACGACAGACGTGTTTGTTGATACTGTCACAGTGTTTGATTTTGTTGACGGAGACACATCCTCACCTCTACGTGCACCGCTTCGTCATTTTCAAAGTGAAGTCGTCGAAGGTGTTCTTTAACCTTTGAAACAGACGAAAATCAGATACGCCCAAGTCGGAACTGTATGTAGGACCATGAATGACAGCGAACCCAAGGCGTCGGATTGTTGCGAATGTTGCAGTGAATGTGTGTGGTCTGGCAAGTCATGCTGAAGGAGACGGCACTCCATATGTGGACGAACTCTTCGAACTGGAAACTCGATTACAGCACGCTGTTTCTAACTCACCGAAATAGTTGCTTTACACACCGCAACGTTACACGCAGTTCAGAGCCCTATAGCAACAAAGAGTTGCAACTTGCGTCAGCAAAAAAAAATGGTTCAAATGGCTCTGAGCACTATGGGACTTAACATCTGCCGCGCGGGATTAGCCGAGCGGTCTTAGGCGCTGCAGTCATGGGCTGTGCGGGTAGTCCCGGCTGAGGTTCGAGTCCTCCATCGGGCATAGGTGTGTGTGTGTGTTTGTCCTTAGGATAATTTAGGTTAAGTAGTGTGTAAGCTTAGGGACTGATGACCTTAGCAGTTAAGTCCCATAAGATTTCACACACATCTGAACGTTTTTGAACTTAACATCTGAGGTCATCAGTCCCCTCGAACTTAGAACTACTTAAACCTAACTTATCTAAGGACATCACAACATCCATGCCCGAGGCAGGAATTCGAACCTGCGACCGTAGCTGAGCGCGGTTCTAGACTGAAGCACCTAGAACCGCTCGGCCACACCGGGAAGTCTACCGAGTAGTATGCATGACATCAAATACCTCAAAAGATATTGAAAGCGGAATAAAAAATTCGGAGGCATTACTTTTCAGCACGCTCTCGTACAGCCACTGATTGAGATCTCCCGGCTTTCTCTTTTGTCCCGACGCCTTAGGCCTCGGCCTTCCCGGCTTTAGCGTGAATTCAGCCTACATACGTGGAGAGCTTGTCCGTCTAAAGGCATCAACTACTGCGCTGCGTCGGAAGGAAAAGCACCTGCACAAAGTGCTTATTTTTTATTGCGAGCGGCATGGGGCCGCAATTAGGAGGCTAACCGCGCTGTGTGTTCCCGTCGTGGCGCCGAAATCGGATAAGAGACGACCAGGGGGCACGCAGTGAGCGGTGTTTTTAATTTGTGGGGTGTCGGGTGGCGGCCCTTGACCAGCTCTGCCCTGCCGCGGGCCCTTTACGACTTCCGGCGGTGCGTGGGCGGCGGGCTGTGGGCTGAGGCGCCGGGACGGGCCGCTCCGTAGCGCTGCGTCCACTGCCGCACCCCGTCTCATTCCGGTCGGCAGCCTCAGTGTGGACACTCGAGCTGCTTCAGCATCGCTCCCCTCGAGCCGTTAAATGGAGCTCGGAAATTAGAAGCACGCCAGTCACTGGCTACCTGCCAAATAAGGGGTTCAGCTCCGTTCAGTACCTCCAGGTGCAGCTCGTGGCGTGCGCACCACTACCCGTGGTAAAAGAGGCGAAGGGGTGCTGCCCTTCTGCTGTCCGTAAATGCGTCATAATCCAGGTGGGCTGCGATGTGAATGGATTGGCCGATCATACTAAAACTTTGTAAATATAAGATTACCATTGTAACTGAATGAACGTGATGCAACTACACTGCCGGGAAAAAGCAGTACACCTGAAAAGATGACGCCGATTTTGATCTTATTACAAAATGGTTCAAATGGCTCTGAGCACTATCGGACTTAACTTCTGAAGTCATCAGTCCTCTAGAACTTAGAACTACTTAAACCTAACTAACCTAAGGACATCACACACATCCATGCCCGAGGCAGGATTCGAACCTGCGACCGTAGCGGTCGCGCGGTTCCAGACTATAGCGCGTGGAACCTCTAGGCCACCCCGGCCGGCGATCTAATTACAGCATACGCCACCTGGGGGGATGATAGATGTAATGATAATGTGATACGAGTAATACTCAATAATTCATTTGATGTGTGTGTCTGTGTTGAGGTGTAATGATAATGGTTTCACCGTCGTCCGCCAAAAAATGGTGTAGTGCCATAGCTACCAGAGTATCATGTGTGTCTGCCATTTAATATGGAATGTTTACTATCAGCAGGGTCAGTGTGGAGCAAACGTGTGAAGCAAGCAGGCAACCATGCCACAAATGGCTCTGAGCACTATGGGACTCAACTGCTGTGGTCATCAGTCCCCTAGAACTTAGAACTAATTAAACCTAACTAACCTAAGGACATCACACACATCCATGCCCGAGGCAGGATTCGAACCTGCGACCGTAGCAGCAGCGCGGTTCCGAACTGGAGCGCCTAGAACCGCACGACCACCGCGGCCGGCAGAACCATGCCACAGAGATGCACTCATACTTTCTACAGCCAACTGGGAGAGTTTCAGAGGGATCAAACTGTGGCCTTCCGAGTGGCAGAATGGTCCTTTCGGAGAACTGCCACACACGTTGGACGTGCTACGTAAGTTGCGCAATCTGTAGTTTCACATGTGTAGATGAACTTCTTGATTTCTACAAAGCATAGACGCTCGCCAGGTTCGTCGCATTGCGTCCCCGAATACGGGCCTTCTGGCCGACGATGGAATACGCTCATTTCATTTTTTTTTTTTTACCACGCAAAAGAGAAACACAAGCCACAACTCCATGTAGCGAGCAGCTATAACCTCTAGTTTTACTCGGGACTGAAAAGAGATATGTCTTCCCTTCTAGTGTTAAAAACGATTTCAATATGTTAGCTACCAGTACTACACAGCAGTCTATGACCTAAAATGAAGCAAGCGTCAAAAATCCATTATGTTACAGAGCGACCTGCTTTGAAACCTCCCTGTATATATGTATATATATATATATATATATATATATATATATATATATATATATATATACTAGTGGCCATTAAAATTGCTACACCACGAAGATGACGCGAAATTTAACCGACAGGAAGAAGATGATGTGATATGCAAATGATTAGCTATTCAGAGCATTCACACAAGGTTGGCGTCGCTGGCGACACCTACAACGTGCTGACATGAGGAAAGTTTCCAACCGATTTCTCATATACGTTGCCTGGTGAAACGTTGTTGTGATGCCTCGTGTAAGGAGGAGAAATGCGTACCATCACGTTTCCGACTTTGATAAAGGTCGGATTGTAGCCTATCGCGACATTGCTGCTCGCGTTGGTCGAGATCCAGTGACTGTTAGCAGAATATGGAATCGGTGGGTTCAGGAAGGTAATACGGGACGCCGTCTGGATCACAACGGCCTCGTATCACCAGCAGTCGAGATGACAGGCATCTTATCCGCATGGCTCTGACGGATCGTGCAGCCACGTCTCGATCCCTGAGTCAACAGATGGGGACGTTTGCAAGACAACAACCATCTGCACGAACAGTTCGACGACGTTTTCAGCAGCATGGACTATCAGCTCGGAGACCATGGCTGCGGTTACCCTAAACGCTGCATCACAGACAAGAGCGCCTGCGATGGTGTTCTCAACGACGAACCTGGGTGCACGAATGGCAAAACGTCATTTTTTCGGATGAATCCAGGTTCTGTTTACAGCATCATGATGGTCGCATCCGTGTTTGGCGACATCGCGGTGAACGCAGATTGGAAGCGTATATTCGTCATCGCCATACCGGCATGATGGTATGGGGTGCCATTGGTTACACGTCTCGGTCACCTCTTGTTCGCATTGACGGCACTTGGAATAGTGGTCGTTACGTTCCAGATGTGTTACGACCCGTGGCTCTACCCTACATTCGATCCCTGCGAAACCCTACATTTCAGCAGTATAATGCACGACCGCATGTTGCAGGTCCTGTACGGGCCTTTCCGGATACAGAAAATGTTTGACTGCTGCCCTGGCCAGCACATTCTCCAGATCTCCCACCAACTGAAAACGTCTGGCAACTGGCTCGTCACAATACGCCAGTCACTACTCTCGATGAACTGTGGTATCGTGTTGTAGCTGCATGGGCAGCTGTACCTGTACACGCCATTCAAGTTCTGTTCGACTCAACGCCCAGGCATATCAAGACCGTTATTACGGCCAGAGGTGGTTGTTCTGGGTACTGATTTCTCAGGAGCTATGCACCCAAATTGCGTGAAAATGTAATCACATGTCAGTTCTAGTATAATAAATTTGTCCAATGAATACCAGTTTATCATCTGGATTTCTTCTTGGTGTAGCAGTTTTAATGGCCAGTAGTGCAATTACAGCAGACGCCACCTAGGGTGGGGGGAGGGGGGAGGATATTAGATGTGATGATAACGTGATACGAGTAATACGTATTCGCAATTGCGAATTCATTTGATGTGTGTATGTGTGTTGAGGTGTAATGATAATGGTTTCAACGTCGTCTGCCAACAGATAATTTAGTGGCATAGCTATCAGATGGCCATTTGTGTCTACCCTTTAATCGTGAATGTTCACAATCAGAAGACTCAGTGAGGTGCAAACGTTTGGAGCAAGCAGGCAACCATGCTACGGAGACACACTCGCACTTCCTACAACCAACTGGGCGAGTTTCAGAGGGGTCAAACTCTGGCCTTCCGAGTGGCAGAATGGTCCTTTCGGAGAATTGACACAGAAGTTGGACGTGCTGCGTAGGTTGCACAACGATACATCTGTAGACGAGCTCCTTGATGTCTACAAAGCATAGACGCTCGCCAGAATCGTTCCATTGTTAGGACAGCAGTGGCTCATCGTACAGCTGCCAAAGCACAGATTAGAGGGCTTGTGAGCCCAGACCTGGCAATGCGAACTGTTGCGAACTGGTTATCAACAGTGGGACTACCGGCACACACATCTCTACCCCGTCTTCCACTCACGCCACTGCGTAGACGCACACAGGTGCTGTCAGAGGATCACTTGGAAGATGGAATGGCGCGCTGTGGTCTTCAGCGATGAAAGCAGATTCTGCCAGCACAAAAGTGATGATCATTTGGATGTACGCCATACACCTGGCGAGCACTGTGCCGTAGAGTTCTTTCGTCCAGGACACATTGGCCCCAGCCCCGGCCTTATGGTCTACGATGAGGTAGCTAACCAGCGTATGGTACATGGAATGTTGTTAGACCCTATTTTGCAACGGGAAAGTGACGTGTTGTTCAAACAATATAATGCTCGCTCACACACAGCCCGTGTAACTCAACGTGCAGCAACTTCCTTGGCCAGCACGGTTTCTCATCTTGTCTACAATCGAGAACGAGGTATGATGGGACGAAATGTGTCTCGTGCGACTCGTCAGACAAGAACTCTAACAGGTGCAGCAGGCAGCCCACGGAGGCTACAACACGTAGTAATATGCGTATTTCAGCATGAGCGATCAATGGTACCTCAGAACCGTCTGTGCTACTGATCTGTATATGTAATCATTTCATGTACCCCGTATGCACTGCTGCAATAAAAATCTTGAGCGTCTTGGAAACCTCCAACAGGGTGTACTGTTTTTCTGGCAATGTGTTACGTTTTGCATAAGAACTGTGTAACTTTTCAATTCAGATTACATGTGCTAATCTAGGATAGAACTGTCTACCCTGTGTGTGAAAATAAACACAGCCGTGTAAATTACTTTCTGTGTGTTCGATACCAGTTACTCTAAACTGCATCTGACTATCTGCAAATGAGATTGAATATAAAGAATGGTTATCAATAATACTCAGAATTGCATTGTCATGGATCATTCACACACAATGGCTAACTGTTATGTATTCAAAAAAAATATCCTTCTACTGAATTTATATGAAATTTGCAATGAATACTGTTTCTGGTTTGCCGGCCGCGGTGGCCGTGTGGTTCTGGGCACTTCAGTCCGGAACCGCGGGACTTCTACGGCCGCAGATTAGAATCCTGCCTCGGGCATGGATCTGTGTGATGTCCTTAGGTTAGTTAGGTTTAAGTAGTTCTAAGTCTAGGGGACTGATGACCTAAGATGTTAAGTCCCATAGTGCTCAGAGCCATTTGAAGCATTTGTTTCTGGTTTCGTGTTCGTCGTCATGGTCACTGGTGAGATATAAAGAGATATAAATCATCTAGAATGTTAGTAGTATCTTTACTATGTAGCTTTAAGAATATTCACTTAAACATACTGTGGCATTACTTGTAAGCACGCCGTCATTATTTTTCGCTTGAACTGACAGCATAATGTGCAGTGTACGAATTTGTCATCTTCTGCATATCATTTCAGTGCACAAGAACTACCTGTGTTTTCCGTTCGGTGAGAGTTCGGTCGTTAGTTGACTCATATTGGCACCATAGAACCAGCACAGTTCACAAATTAGTATCGTATAATCTGTAAAAATTGTTTTCCAATTCATATAAATGAATCAGGTGCTTTTCTCTGTAACACCTGTTCTGTCAGTGTTAGTAACAAAATCCTTGTCGTAGATGTTATGAGGGCTCGAGTCTGCATTCGGAAATTTGCTTCTGGGTCAAGGACTTTCTGCAGCGAAGTGCTTTCGCTCTCGGATACAGATCTGGTGATTTTTCTGTGACGAATCCGATGCCTTCGTTTGACGAACAGAACTGCTGGGTCAGAAGCTTAAAAATTCAAATCAGGAAATAAGCTAGCAGCAGAAGAGGCGCGTTGCACGCTCTCATCGGCAGCTGCTGATTACATTCTCGAACTTGTATGAAACGATCATAGGTCCACGAATCAGTTGTTCGCTAGACTGACGCTGTCCACTTTCCTCTATTTCTCTTCGTCCTCGAAATCGCCTGATGAAGATGACGAGCCTTCTTTTCTTCAAACATAGGTACCTTCTTCTTCATCAATGTCTTGTTGGCGAATTAGTTTGTCTTGTACCACGAGTTGTTACTCCTCTAGCATTTCCAAAATGTAGCGAAATATTTCTTCTTCAGTTACAAGTGTTCTAGTATTATTGCTGCAGAAGCTTTCAAAGCGATGAGATTGTTTTGGAGAAGGAGGTACCGTTTTTAATAGCACTTTTGAAACTTCACTGCAAAGCGATTCGGCTTCACAATCAGGTCTACTTTCTCTCGCTGTCGAAGTACGAGGCACATCACTACGTTTAGCTCGTTAAGTCAGACATCTGGAAGCTCTGACATGAAACTACTTCGGAGCTAACATACGAATAAAGTATTCTTCAGGTTTGTGGACGCTGTTTTCTTTCTCCCTCCACTGACCGAAAGTTGTTAGTGCAAATGAAATGCAGCTGTTTCTGATGGGTCATTACTAGCTGCAGGATTACCAAGAAATTACCTAGGAAATGGATAGAGATAGGATGGTGGGGGAGGGGGGGAGAAGGAGGTTATGCACAGAGAGAGGGCAGGAGCAAGTGATGATCAAAGAGAGAGGTTGTAAGATACCTTTATTTGCAGATAAGGGCGCATTTTAGTTTCACATACGTGAAGTGGATGTATCAGCGGCGGAGTACGTACGGAATAGTGGCGGATGTACACAATGCTTTAATGGTATGCTAACTTAGTATGCTGATTTCTGTCGCATGCTGCTCACTGTTACATGCTTGTGTGTGTTGAACACGCAGATAGTATGATTTTCTCAGTCGATGGAGAGTACGTGCTGGAGATAGTTGAAATGTATCTTCTGCTTCCAGAGCCTTCTTGTGAATTGCTGCGGATAACGATTTATTTTGTTCGTAAGAGATGATAAAAGCTATCAAACCAAAGAGAAAGTGGATATGGACACGAAAGTGGATACTTTGACTCCAGAAAGTGGGAACATCGGCTGGGCTAGTTAGAGCTTGAGGACGCCTGTTCTTTCAAAAACCATTAGAGGATGGACGAAGCAAATTTTGCAGAATTACTGCAAAAGGTCGCCCTTATCATACAAAAGCAAGACACAAACACGAGACCAGCATTACCAGCAGAACTGAAGCTCGAGGTGGTTTTGTGATATTTAGATGCAGGAGAAAGTCTTAAGGCCAACGGCCTTGCCGCAGTGGTAACACCGGTTCCCGTCAGATCACCGAAGTTAAGCACTGTCGGGCTGGATTAGCACTTGGATGGGTGACCATCCGGTCTGCCGAGCGCTGTTGGCAAGCGGGGTGCACTCAGCCCTTGTGAGGCAAAGTGAGGAGCTACTTGACTGAGAAGCAGCGGCTCCGGTCTCGGAAACTGACATACGGCCGGGAGAGCGGTGTGCTGACCACATGCCCCTCCATATCCGCATCCAGTGACGCCTGTGGGATGAGGATGACACGGCGGCCGGTCGGTGCCGTTGGGCCTTCATGGCCTGTTCGGGAGGAGTTTTAGTTTTAGAAAGTCTTAAGTCTCA
The DNA here is from genome assembly GCF_023864345.2 of Schistocerca serialis cubense. Classification (NCBI taxonomy): domain Eukaryota; kingdom Metazoa; phylum Arthropoda; class Insecta; order Orthoptera; family Acrididae; genus Schistocerca; species Schistocerca serialis. Next base: position 483,228,398 of record NC_064646.1, on the reverse strand, counting down.
TGAAGCTCTATACCGGTTGCCAGTTACCACTATCAGTAGAATTCTACATGAAGTATGTGATGCTATAAACTATGCACTGGAAGACGTCACAAAAGTAAGTACAACATTTCTTTCACAAGCGACGTGTTTATTTCGTACAATTTAATATAATGTTAATGTAATTAATATAATTTTAATATAATGAATCATTGTGACAATGTTAATAACATTTTAACGTAGAGAAAGAGGCAAAGTTTAAGACAGGCCTGATAGTGCAATTTTTTCATTAAGTGTTTCGTACCATAATAGCAATATTAACGAGATCTTTATCATTGTTTAAGCTTATGACCATTTACTATTGGAGGGAAAACAAGGATTATTTCAAAACTAAATTAAAAATCTGTTTAACGTCCTACACACTTATAAATGCATATTTTAAAATGCATAAATATCGAATGAATATTCATTTCATCGATATTTAAATCAGGTATGACGTGGCTCTTAATACTACCTGAGCCCCTTAAAAGAAGTACTCAAACTGGATTTCAGTTCACAAGCAAATTCTTTATCGCTTCAGACAGTATGCCCCCTCCGAAAAAATGTTCCGCCGCCTCGCCCGTATTTTCATCATGGAACGTCTGCACTGATAAAGTTGGTGCACGTGAAACAGCACGTTTCCTCTTGTCGATTATCTTGGTTCGTAGCTGCGCCCTGTTGGCAACATATCGAAAGCTATTCTTCGGTCAGAAGTTTCACCCGTTCGTTTCAAACGAGACACTGTATTTCTAACGGTAACCGTATTGCACTAGAAATAGGTAAGTTTCTCAAATGACCTACTACGCTGTTCCCAAACGAGTGAAATCCATCATCCGTAGCTTACGAAAGGTCATTTGTTTGTCTGATTTTACCCAGAATTTTATCAACCTTTTGCAATGAGTTTACTTTCTTCTCTGTCTGGGGTGGTCAGGAGACGTAAAGTTCAAATATGTGTGTGAAATCTTACGGGATTTAACTGCTAAGGTCATCAGTCCCTAAGCTTACACACTACTTAACCTAAATTATCCTAAGGACAAACACACACACCCATGCCCGAGGGAGGACTCGAACCTCCGCTGGGACCAGCCGCACAGTCCATGACTGCAGCGCCAAGACCGCTCGGCTAATCCCGCGCGGCGGAGACGTAAGGCAGACTGCTGTTTTGACTGAGAGGATGTAGATTGAAAGTGTGCAGATGATGATTCATCGAATCCAAGATGCTCATGTCGGTATGGAGACAGTGTTGTCTGAATTCTGTGTCTGAAAAGAAACAAACAGTCAGACAGAAAAATGTATTTCACATTCTTGCTTCAGGCGCTAGATAATCAAGAAAAATGGAAGTACATTGAACATGGATTCAGGCCCAAACGAATATTTCCTGGATGCGTCTCATGAAACCATTTGCTAAAACTACTCAACAAGAGGAGAAAAATATCTTTAATTATCGCCTTTCCGGAGCAAGAACGACGATGGAAAGCACATTTGACATATTGACTATGAAGTTTAGAGTCTATGAAAAGCCAATACTAACTAAACTTGGAAAAAATCGTGAAGGCAACGTGTGCGTTGCATAATGGTTGCGCAAAACAGATTCAGATTACATTACAAAAAGGTTTACAGATGGCAGTGCTGAAGTTGTGGACTTGCAGTTAATCACAGAGAAAATCGTGGGCAAGACATCATCACGCGACAGCGAGTGAATAGTTATTGTGGCCAGGCTAAATGGAAAAGGGAACAATATGTAAACTACTTTAATGGTACTCCCACAAACATGGATGAGTTTTGTGTTTTGCAATAAACTCAATAGTTTCTCTGTCTTTCCACCTGAATGACAAGACTTTTGCAACTTGTGTAATCAAAACTTTCAAAAAAAGACGAGTGCAACTGGAGCTAGTCAGTGCGAGTACCAAAATTCTGGTGTGAGCTACAAGCTTTGACTCCCCCCCCCCCTCACCCCACCACCACAGCTAACACCACAATCCCTTCCCCGCTACAGTGTACTCGTGCTGCAATATCAGATGGCTTACGGGCAGACAGCATGCCGTTTACCACAACAAGGAACGTGCTGTTCCCCGTGTACTTTTTAGGGCATGCTGTCTACTCGTGCTATGCAAAAGGGCCGTGTACAACCGCCCTAAGGAGCGGCAGGTTCCCCCGCTGGATAACAGAGGCGGTTGGACATCTAGCGTTTTCAGAGCCAGTTGGATGAGGTGCCCATGCAGAAATCTCTCATAACGTCACCAAAGAGACACGTAGGAAAAGTACATTTACTCTGGCGCAAATCAAGTAATTGTTATTAAATATTTCCTAGTCCGCAGCTCGTGGTCGTGCGGTAGCCTTCTCGCTTCCCGCGCCCGGGTTCCCGGGTTCGATTCCCGGCGGGGTCAGGGATTTTCTCAGCCTCGTGATGACTGGGTGTTGTGTGATGTCCTTAGGTTAGTTAGGTTTAAGTAGTTCTAAGTTCTAGGGGACTGATGACCATAGATGTTAAGTCCCATAGTGCTCAGAGACATTTGAACCATTTTTGAAATATTTCCTAACGAAGTTACCTTTGGCCACTCAGACATTAGGAGGAATCTACGGTCATAAATAGGTTCTTACAAGGCCAAGAAACGTTGATATTAATAACTTTGGCGTAACTGAAGATGTACGATGTTATAGGAACTGTACTGACTGTTCACTCAAGTTACAGAATGGGCGCCATATCAGGCAGTCGCCGACAAGATGCCTGTCGGTCTACCTCGTACCGTTAACAATTAGCTTACAATCAATGTGAACAAGTTCATTTTACGGTGTTTCTTAAATAAACGGACCACAATGGCATCACGTGTAAAATTATTTGCACATAAACCTTCTTCCCGCTCCATTACGTGAAACACAGGCAGTAACAGGTACAAAGAACTTCTACGCGGCAGCTTACTGAGTCATTTCAAGGACGGACTGCCTTAATCATCGCAAAACTCAGGTGGGAAAGCGTCGTTAGTTACACTGTACGCCCTTTATTCTACCATCTACGTACTCGCCGACTAATATGAGGCATTTCTGGAGGTTTAGTACGAGTGAGGGCTTCTTGTAAGGTGAGGAGGACATGGACAGAGAGGGGGGCGGAAGGAGATTGGGACGTATATCCAATTCCCAAACATAGACTATGTGATCAAAACTATCCGGACACCCCAAAAACATTAGATTTTCATATTACGTGCATTGTGCTGCCACCTACTGTCAGGCATTCCATATCAAGGAGCTCAGCAGTCATTAGACATCATGAGAGAGGAGAATGGGGCGCTCCGCGGAACTCACGGACTTCGAACTTGGTCAGGTGATTGGGTGTCACTTGTGTCATAAGTCTGTACGCGAGATTTCCACACTCCTAAACATCCCTAGGTCCACTGTTTCCGACGTGATAGTGAAGTGGAAACGTGAAGGAACACTTATAGCACAAAAACGAATAGGCCGGCGTCGTCTGTTGACTGACAAAGACCGCCAACAATTGAAGACGGTCGTATCGTATAATAGGCCGACATCTATCCAGATCATCACACAGGAATTCCAAACTGCATCAGGATCCACTGCAAGTACTAGGACAGTTAGGCGAGAGATAAGAAAACTTTAATTTGATGGTCGAGAGGCTGCACATACGCCACACATCACGCCGGCAAATGCCAAACGACGCCTCGCTTGGTGTAAGGAGAGTAAACATTAGACGATTAAATAGTGGAAAAACGTTGGCAGAGTGTGGGTATGGAGCATGTCCGGTGAACGTCATCTGCCAGCGTGTGTAGTGCCAACAGTAAAATCCCGAGGCGATGGCGTTATGGTGTGGTCTTGTTTTTCATGCAGGAGGCTTGCACCCCTTGTTATTTTGCGTGGCACTATCCCATCACAGGCTAACATTGATGTTTTAAACACTTTCCTGCTTCCAACTGCTGAAGTGCAATTCGGGGATGGCGATTGCATCTTTCAACACGATCGAGCACCTGTTCATAATGTAAGGCCTGTGGCGGAGTGGTTACACGACGATAACATCCCTGTAATGGACTGGCCTGCACAGAGTTCTGACCTGAATCCTACAGAAAACCTTTGGGATGTTTCGGAACGTTGACTTCGTGCCAGGCCTCATCGACCGACATCAGTGCAGCACTACGTGAAGAATGGACTGCGATTCCCCAAGAAACCCTCCAGCATCTGACTGAACGTATTCCTGCGAGAGTGGAAGCTGTCATCAAGGCTATGGGTGGGTCAACACCATATTGAATTCCAGCATTACCGATGGAGGGCGCTACGAACTTGTAAGTCATTTTCACCCAGGTGTCCGGATACTTTTGATCACATAGTGTATGTAGCAATTCCGAAGCATTGCCGGGGTTGCTGTTATTAGACATAATCGACGCTTCTTGGACAGGATGTCAGAAGGGTTACACGACGTGGTACAATTTAACCGCAATATGTTTAGCATGGACAATGGTAAAACTTTTAAAGAATAGTGTTTTGAAACTTAGAATACACATTTAAAAACTTGGAAAACACATTTAAAAATTATCAAAATAGAAATATCTTTTCAAAAAGGTATTGCAGTTAGTCGGGGATATATCTAACCTTTGTGTGTTGCAAGATATGGTTGGCAAAGATGTGGATGTCATTACTCCATCAGATGGTTGAAGCGTTCTGTTGGCACCACGTACCAATCCTCAGACATCGCTGTGGAAGATGGGCTACGATATGTCCCGTCAGTAAGCCTAAGACATGATGTAGAGGCCTTCATTTATGCATTGCACTAATGCTCGGAGACTGCGGATTGTTACGTAAAGAAATGGAGCGGCCAGCCACTTTTTATGACGGCTTTATTTGCTGCAAGGCATTTTTCTACATCAACTCTCAGCAAGCTACCTGACGGAGTGTGGCGGAGGTTACTTTCGATATGACAACTGATACTCTCTTCCCCGTCCATTTCGCTATTGACGCATTAGAAAGAATAATTGTCGGTAAACCTCTGTAGTGGCTTTAATTTCTCAAATTTTCACGTTGCGGTCATTACGCGAGACGTATGGGGGCGGAAGTAATATGTTGTCCGACTCTTCCAGAAAGTACTCTCTCGGAATTTCAGTACTGATCCTCTTCGTGATCCGGAGTGCCTCTCTTTTAGCGGTTGCAGACTAAATGCGCCGCTCTTCATTGGACGTTCTTTATCTCTTCTATTGGTCTTACCTGGTAACGGTTCCATACTGAGGCACAGTAACCTAGAATCGGTCGTACAAGTGTTTTGTAAGCCACTTCTTTCGTGAATGAGTTATATTTCCATAATGTTCTTCCTATGAATCTACCTGGCATTTTTTGTTTTATGTGGTTATTTCACTTAAGGTAACTTGGTTGGTTACTCCTAGCTATTTTACGATACTTAGTCATCAACAGTGTAGCTGTACGGTACTTGATTCCTTCTCCTATGTATGCGCAGTATACTACATATATCAACGTTCAGGGTCAGCTGTCAGTCCCTGCACCTTTCATCAGACCTCTGCAAGTCATTCTCACCCTCATCATCTGCGAACAATCTTAAAGAGCTTCCGACGCTTATTACTATATCATTTATATGCTCGAACATTGCAAACGAAAAGTGTCCTATCATACACTACTGGACATTAAAATTGCTACACCACGAAGATGACGTGCTACAGACGCGAAATTTAACCGACAGAAAGACGATGCTGTGATATGCAAATGATTAGCTTTTCAGAGCATTCACACAAGGCTGGCGCCAGTGGTGACACCTACAACGTGCTGACACGAGGAAAGTTTCCAATCGATTTCTCATACACAAACAGCAGCTGACCGGCGTTTCCTGGTAAAACTTTGTTGTGATGCCTCGTGTAGGGAGGAGAAATGCGTACCATAACGTTTCAGACTTTGATAAAGGTCGGATTGCAACCTAACGCGATTTCGGTTTATCGCATCGCGACATTGCTGCTCGCATTGGTCGAGATCCAATAACTGTTAGCAGAATATGGAATCGGTGGATTCACGAGGGTAATACGGAATGCCGTGCTGGATCCCAACTGCCTCGTATCACTAGCAGTCGAGATAACGGGCATCTTATCCGCATGGCTGTAACGGATCGTGCAGCCACTTCTCGATCCCTGAGTCAACAGATGGGGACGTTTGCAAGACAACAAGCATTTGCACGAACAGTTTGACGACGTATGCAGCAGCATGGACTATCAGCTCGGAGACCATGGCTGCGGTTACCCTTGACGCTGCATCACAGACAAGAGCGCCTGCGATGGTGTACTCAACTACGAACCTGGGTGCACGAATGGCAAAACGTCATTTTTTCGGATGTATCCAGGTTCTGTTTACAGTACCATGATGGTCGCATCTGTATTTGGTGACATCGCGGTGAACGCACATTGGACGCGTGTATTCGTCATGGCCATACTGGCGTATCACGCGGCGTGATGGTATGGGGTGCCGTTGGTTACACGTCTCGGTCACCTCTTGTTCGCATTGACGCCACTTTGAACAATGGACGTTACATGTCAGATGTGTTACGAATCGTGGCTCTACCCTTCATTCGATCCCTGCGAAACCCTACATTTCAGCAGGATCATGCGCGATCGCAATTTGCAGGTCCTGTACGGGCCTTTCTGGATACCGAAAATGTTCGACTGCTGCCCTGGCCAGCACTTTCTCCAGATCTCTCACCATTTGAAAATGTCTGGTCAATGGTGGCCGAGCAACGGGCTCGTCACAATACGCCAGTCGCTACTCTCGATGAACTGTGGTATCGTGTTCTAGTTACATGGGCAGCTGTACCTGTACACGCCATCCAAACTCTGTTTGTCTTAATGCGCAGGCGTATCAAGGCTGTTATTACGGCCAGAGGTGGTTGTTCGGGGTACTGATTTCTCAGGATCTATGTACCCAAATTGCGTGAAAATGTAATCACATGTTAGTTCTAGTATAATATATTTGCCCAATGAATACCCGTTTATCGTCTGCATTTCTTCTTGGTGTAGCAATGTTAATGGCCAGTAGTGTATTTCGTTGGGGTACACCAGAAATTAGCCTTACATCTGTCGATTTTGATCTAAGAGCAACGTATTGACTTTTGTCTGCAAGGAAGTCCTCATTACAGTCGCAAATTTGGTCCGATGCTCTGTAACCTCGTGTTATAAGCTGAGCGCCTTTGCCTACGGCGCTATGAATCTCACTTAGGAACAGAACTAGTGAGTACCTCACGATCTCTGACTACGGAATCCATATTGATTTTTTATGCAACAGATGTTCGTTCTCCGAACACGTCACAGTACGTGAGTAGAGAACATGTTCACAATTCTGCAGTAGACTTACGTTCTCGATATAAGCGTGCTAGATCTGCGTGCGGCTCTGGCAGCAACTGGGAGTCTCTCCGACCCAGAGAAAAGTTGACCAACATGTGCTAACGGTAGGTGGAACGAACGGCCGCCGTGGCCGAGCGATTCTAGGCGCTTCAGTCCGGAATCGTGCTGCTGCTACTGTCGCAGGTTCAAATCCTGCCTCGGGCATGGATGTGTGTGATGTCCTAAGGTTAGTTAGGTTTAAGTAGTTCTAAGTTCTAGGGGACTGATAACCTCAGATGTTAAGTCCCATAGTGCTCAGAGCCACCTGAACCATCTGGTAAGGATGTTTTGTTGGAGCAGTGCACTGAGCAATAGTGGTACGTGTTTGCGATGTTGAAGTGCGTATTGAATCTTTCTAAAACACCGTGTTGAAGGGTGTTTTGCTGGAGCAAAGCACCGAACGATGATGAGTCATGCTAGACGGCGTTGCACTGAATAATTCAGTCTGGTTGAGCTATCGTGCTTTGTGATGCTGTGAGTCTGGAGTGCTTCTTAACAACACTTGTGCAGATAGTTCGTTTCTTGAAGGTCGTACTGTTGAACTGCTTCTTTCTAGCGTCCCTATTTAATTTCATCCCGTTTGGTTGCCATGCGTAACAAGTTTTGCCCTGTTGGATGCAGTACACTACTGCGAGTTTGTGCTGTGGCACATAAAGATTAAAGGATTTTTTTTACGTATTTCTGGTCGTCGTGTGTAACAGGTCCTACTCTGTTGGACAAAGTAAATTATTCTGTGGCACATTAACATTAAGAGACTTTTATGTATTTCTTTCTGTCACGCGTAACTGGCTCTATGCTGTTGGAAGCAGTGATTTTCTATAACACTGTTGAGTGGCATCTTTAGAGCTAAGCCTTATTATATTTTAGTGATTTTTGAATTACGGAGACTGTTGGGTAAATAATAGTTGTACAGAACTAGCCACAAATAGTAACTGTGTGAATGTTGTTGCTATGATATGTCAATATTACCTCTCATGGCTGTTGAGTTCTGTTAGCAAAAATAAAAGAAAAATCCTAGAACAAAATCGCAACTATGCCTCACATCGCTAAGGAAAAAATTTTGCTTCTGTTCATTCATTTCATTAATCTACTTGTGTAAGGATCTCTCTTACGTTCTTTGAAGGAGGGTTAAGAGTCTCAGATTTTATAACTGGAACTTAACTCTGTTCTGGGCAAGATTAACTGTATGCCTGGATTCTAAAATTTTGTACAAATAAAAAATATTTCCATGGGAACGAAGCATAATTCACTACTATTTGGTACAGTTACTTGTTGTTAATTCAACCTGATTAAAAGCTCAGTTGAGAAAGATAAATGGATCATTACACTACTTGATCTTATTTAGACTATCTATGCAGTTATTTTATGTGTTAACATTGTTTAACATTATCAGATGTCTTTTAAGATTCGCAAATGCTTAGTGGAGCTGAGTGTTAATTTTATCAGCTGTGAATAAATTTTGGCACCCGAAATTATTGTTCATGTCGAAACACCCAGCATTCAAGGCACCCTCGCTTTGCCACTTGCTGTTCCAAGTATGTAATTCTGTCCCACGAGCCGACCGGAGTGGCCGAGCGGTTCTAGGCGCGACAGTCTGGAACCGCGCGACCGCTACGGTCGCAGGTTCGAATCCTGCCTCGGGGATGGATGTGTGTGATGTCCTTAGGTTAGTCAGGTTTAAGTAGTTCTAAGTTCTAGGGGACTGATGACCTCAGAAGTTAAGTCCCATAGTGCTCAGAGCCTGTCCCACGACCCTGCTTGAAAACGGGAAAGGCCAGCCTTCGTTTTTCAGTCGCCAGGAACCCTTCGTCACACCATGAACCTACCATAAACTACTGCTAGAAGGGGAGAAAGTTCTTTCGCATAATGTCTGTACAATGTTAGCAGATGTCTCCTCTGAACCAGATGCGATTGTATTTATATTCCGCGATCACTTATCTCAATGACTGCCATTTCAGCATTTCGGATGACTTAAACGATGCACCATATTACAATCGTCCACAGTTAAAGAATTTTGCAGGAGCGGAGTTCAATATTTCAGCCTTTTCCCTGTTATCTTCCGCTTTGGTGCCAGTGTGGTGACTGAGTGACTGAATAGATGATTTCGACCCTCTTATTGATTTTACGGCCGGCCGCAGTGGCCCAGCGGTTCTAGGGGCAAGTCCGGAACGCGCGACTGCTACGTTCGCAGGTTCGAATACTGCCACGGGCAGGGATGTGTGTGATGTCCTTAGGTTAGTTAGGTTTAAGTAGTTCTAAGTTCTAGGGGACTGATGACCTCAGGTGATAAGTCGCATAGTGCTCAGAGCCATTTGAACCATTTGAACTGATTTTACGTAAGACGAAAACCCCTTAGGTTTTTAGGCAGATCATTTGGCGAACTTACTTTCTGAGTTACTGAATGCTTCCCTCATTCCTGTCCTTAAACTCCTTTCGGTTGCTCACCCATCCTCAGTTGCCACAGTACAGTTATTTTTCATCATTATTTGTTTATGATGACTGCAGCTTGATTTCGAACGCTGGATCTGTCCTTTATTTCGTGTTTATGAAATCACTTTTTTCGGCTTAGGTTACTTTCATGTCGGAGAGCGTGTAAGCAGCTTTTTCTCTTAGGAATCACCTCTCCGATGCCTGTCAGTTTCTTTTTCTTACCGTCAACAACTCACGTCCATATGTCATGGATGGTGCTGACATCTTTTCGTACAATTTAAGAAGAGTTTTCTTTGTTACCTTGATTCTGAGGATTCTATAGATTTTTCCATTAACGCAATTAAATCATTCTTTTGCATGTTCATTTCTATTATGAATGAGATGATATTTGTTAAGAAGTTGAACGAGTTCATAAATATACAGGGTGACTCCCTGATGATCTTACAAACATTCAGGGATGATTGAGAAGGGTAATTTCTTCAGTTTGAGGTATGGGTCCATGGTCTGGAAACGATAGAGTCGACAGTAGTAAGCGAAAATGGTTATGATTCATATGATACTGGATTACATGTACCAGCACCGTTAGTGCCAATATTGTATGGCAACCAGCTTTCAGATATGGTAGTATGGACCAAAGCAAGGAAGAAAGTCGGGTAAACGTGGGCTCTATTACGCATGCCTTGTGCTTGTTAACTAGAAGAGATTTGTGTCACAGTAGTGAAGATGAAGCTCTTAAAGGTATACATTTTAGAGCCGATATTTGTTACATTTTTTTCTTGTTTTGGTCAATACTTCCGAAAGTTGCCTTCCTGACAGTCTCAATAACAATGGTACCGGAACACATGTTTTACTGTCAGAGCTATCAGAATGATTTTCACCTATAACTTTCGACTAGCTCGTTTCCGAACCATGCCTCTTAACTCAAACGACACATTCAACCTCCTCCATTATCCCTGAAAGTTTGTGACGTCTTCACGGAATCATCCTCTATGTATATATCTAACCTGAAACAAAAAGAGTAATTGTAATTCATTATTCAGTTGTTGAGCTACGCAGAAAAGACGTCAAGTTATTGCAATTATTTGCAAATGAAAATACCACGCTATTACTAATTATTAGAGTTGCGTTCTGCCAACACTATGGTTCTGTAATTCTGGTTGGTTGGTTGATATGGGGGAAGGGACCAAACAGCGAGGTTATCGGTCCCATTGTAGTAGGGAAGGATGGGGAGGGAAGTCGGCCGTGCCCTTTCAGAGCAACCATCCCGGCATTTACCTGAAGCGATTTAGGGAAATCACGGAAAACCTTAATAAGGATGGCAGGACGTGGATCTGAACCATCGTCTTCCCGAATCCGAGTCCAGTGTGCGAACCACTGCGTCGCCTCGTTCGGAGGTGGTTCTCGTGCAGTACATAAATCATGTAATAAATGGTAGGACTGCGAGTAGTGTTGGTAGGGAAAGAAACATAAAGAGGATCTGTGAGAGACAAACTGAGAGCCGACCACTTGTCTTTGGTTGATGTTCGTTTGTTTTGAATATCGGTGAGTGTTAGCGCATTGTGTATTTTATATCTTTACAAAATGTACATTGCATTTTATGAGTAATAAAAATTAGTTGATGGCGTAACTTGTTACCGTTCTTGTTTAGTACTCAGTAGAACGTTCTACGTCGTGATCAAAGGCTAGAGTTTGATAAGTGCCAAAGTTGTTTCTGAATAACATAAATATCTTTTGTATAAGATTGGTGAAGTTTTGAAGCGATGTTTGATATTTTTTGCTTTGCGTTTTTTTTAAATTTCTCCTAGTTTTGTGGAGTTCCTCTGTTTCACGTTACAAATCAACAATTTTAGAATAAAATCTGAATTAAATAGAACGGAAATTTTTCATAGGATTATGCGGCCCTCTATATATCCCCTCTCATTTTCTAGAAAGTTCACCACTTTTGGTTTCTGGGGTAATCTAGTAAGACACTAGTCTCAGATGCAAAAAAAGTGATCGAAATGACGTAACGCCAAATAGATATGCAACACACCTAACACTCAAGTAATGCTGTTACGATCTTACCTGGTCGAGGCTATTAGGACCACTACCGTGGTCTACGCTTACTTATGATAGTCTACAGTAACCTATGGTGGTTTTACAACTATATTAATAACCAATATATTTATGTTAAACTAGATTAGAATTACATATGCCCTTATTAAAGGACACCTCGTAACGCTTACTGATCACACAATGTCTTTATCATTTCCTAATCACCTGCACTACCGCCATCCATTCACACCTCATCATCATTGGTAAATTCCCTCCCACTGACGCCCTTTCTGTTAATAGTACAGTGTCACCAGCGTACTGTGGGACTTGCCCGCCTCACACCTGCTGAGCTGTGTCGTCAATATGAACGGGATGTCGGGCCTAGGAGCCCGCAGATCCCAAACACGGCGCTGGAAGCTACACGGATCAGGCGGCTGCGTCACGAGGCAGCAGCCGTCAGCAGGGCGGGCCGTGAGCCGCGCCGGACACGAACACTTGTCGCTCGCCTGAGTCATAAGCCGCGGCCGCAGCTGGGCCCTAAGCCGCCGCAGCTGGCTGCACTCGGCACTCTCGCGGAGGCGACGGCCACGGCCCGGGGCACAGGTCTGCTGACGCGGACACGGCGGCGCGGTGGGTCGCATCGGCGAGATCCAAGGATCCTCATCTTGTATTCAAACATCACCTGTTGTAATATTTCTCGCTTAGTCAGCCATCATATTAGGCTCCAAGAAGCTGTTCCCAGAGCAGTGGAGGTGCAAAAAGTATATAGATGGCGAAATGTGGTGTGAGGTACCTGTGACAGATGTTAGATTCGGTACCATTCCCGTGAGAAAGACCGCCTGCATAATGCCACTGCCCTGTGATTGGCTGCTGTGTTCGGGGGAAAGGCGCCAAAACGTTAAAGTGTAGTTATTATTATTTGTTAAACTACTCGCCGGCCGCGGTGGCTGTGCGGTTCTAGGCGCTTCAGTCCGGAACCGCGGGACTGCTACGGTCGCAGGTTCGAATCCTGCCTCGGCCATGGATGTGTGTGATGTCCTTAGGTTAGTTAGGTTTAAGTAGTTCTACGTTCTAGGGGACTGATGACCTAAGATGTTAAGTCCCATAGGTGCTCAGAGCCAATTTAAACTACTCATTGGAATGACTTCACTTTTTGATATAAATATCTTTCAACAGCTGACTATCAATCAGTCATTTTAGAATGATTAAAAACAATTTAAATAAAACACAAAAGACTGACGAAATTCCAGACGAAGCACGTCGGAAGCGTTCGGGTCACGCCTTTCTTGGTATGGCGCGCGAAGTGTTTCGGGCTGTTCGTCACTCTGGATTAGGCAGTCGAGAAGAACAGACATGTTGTAGTAAGTGTTTCCAATTTTTAATTAAGTTCCTGTTCGTCATTCTGGATTAGGCAGTCGAGAAGAAAAGACATGTCTGTCGCAGGATGTGTTTGCCAGCATTCAGTATTAAAAGATTCACTTCGGTAGTCGTGAGGCACTGACACGTGCCACAAATAGTGTAAACATTGTGTTTGATCATGTACTTTTCTGTATCAGAAGGTGTTGTATTAAGATCATGTAGTCTTCTCGTGTGGCTATATTCAAATACGCGAGTGGCATCCCGAAGAAGTGATATATTATTTCAGAACAGAACCTCGCTAAACGTCTGTTTCAGCCTCAAGATACAGAACCTACGACCTGCTAGCTGTTTTCTGCGCTGGGGACATCAACAGCAGGTTAGTGAACTATAACAGAACCTTCGTATTCCACACAGTGCAGTGGAAACAACTAGGCGCCTCACGTATACTGCACGCACAGAACAAATGTGCTCAGTGACACGTCACCTGCAGTCATGCAGAGGAGGTAAAGGAGGATGATTTATTAACACCAATAATCAATACATTCTTCCTTTCTTGCCGTACTGTAGCACCATTCTAGGCGAAGCCATAGTAAAGCTGAAGGGAAAGTTCCGGGTTCTGCCTCTAGACGGACCAATAGGGCCTTACCGATGGCGCTGATATCCTCGGCCACTGAGTTCATCGGATGCAGTACGGTTGGGCATGTGGTCAGCACTCCTCTCTCTCGGGCGTTATCTGGTTTCTTAACCTTGGAGACGCTCCTCACTTGGCCTCACTAGCCTGAGTGCAACGCGTACCAGTCCTTCAAACAAGGAAAATTTCCTGGCAGCACTGGGAATCGAACCCGGATTCCCCGCATGGCGCTCAGCCGCACTGACCACTCGGCTACCGAGGCGGATAAAGCCACAGTAACGCCTTGGATAAAGCATTAGGTGGACGTTCTACCACAGAATAAATGTCGAAAAGTTTATTTGGCCAAGAGGCCACGGTGGCTTTCGGGACAAGAAAATGGCAGACGGGCTAGCAAGGGTCACGATCGTTATTGGACATCATGAGTACGAGAAATTTCCGAGCTTAGACTTTCTTGCGACTTTCAAGGTATCACTGATAAACCGGTGCGACAATCCGAAAGTTTTGAAATAGGCGGAGACTCCGCAGCCGCGTAAAAAAACTCATTCTGAAACGTATACAAC